>NC_141870.1:1481432-2114648 GCF_024713525.1 Acromyrmex echinatior
ATAAACATGACGTTACAATTTTTATAACTAAATGTCAAGGTTATGCCAAGATCGACTTTTCCAACTTTAGTACAACCTTAGCGTTTAGTTACAAAATATTGCAACATCATTATCAAATTGTTTATTAAAAAGTAAAACATATTTTTATTTCCTACTGCTGTCAATCGAAAGTTGACGGAAACGAAGGAAATATGCGTTTCAAGATCAAAGCTTTGTCTTATTTCTCACTAACTACAGCATAATTTGATATCATCTTTCATATATGAGCTCCTTATTAACCAAGCTTGATTGAAAGCATATAATTATCATTAATTGTTGCCTTATATATATGTGATATTTCAGAAACAATTTCCAATTAATTGTACATATCTTTTGTATCACATAATTATTTTTACAACAATTAATGATAAAATTGTCTGTATAATTTGATATAAAAATTATCGAATTATCATCGACGTGATACATCCTGCAACAGTATTCTGAATAACAGGTAAGGCTATTGCCATTGGACGCTATTGTAAGGACATAAAAGTAGGGTCCGTTGCTATGGTGACGAGGAAGGGTTATCGTTCCAACCCCTTTCTGAATTCCGCTCGGTGAAGGGTTAATGAGATTGGACCCTAGGATCTCGGAGGATCTTCCCCTGCGGACATTTCATTCCTTTTTTATTGACGCCATAACTAACAGAACTAGCCATCGGTACATTGTGTTTTGTTTTGCCCAACTATTATATTTTTTATTATTAAAAACATCAAATTCACGTTGCGCTAACAATTATATAATATATTATATACAATTATATAATTACGCTTACGTTAATTAAGTAATAATCAAATTTGATTTTTGTAAATAAAACGTTTACTTTGTGAATATTATTGATTTATACAGAAGAGATTTGGACAATGCTACTTTGAACTTTACGGCGATATGTGAATACCGGTCAATGACATTCCTTCCTTCCGATCGAAAAAAATATTTTCGACGTACCCGATTCAAATTGTACCTGCGGATTCTCTCCTATTCACCCTATTTCCGTCTCCCTCTCGCATGACTGCCTTTTGAAGTTTTCACGCATGAATTTAGATTGCGCTTCGTGGTGTGCGCGATTGAGTGCGTGTATACGAGCGCGTGGGTGTGTATTACGGGTGCAGGGGGCATTCTTATTTCCATACAAAGACGAACGATTTTACTAGCTCGACCTTTGAAGGACGAAGATGAAGGTTTTCCAGGGTTCTTTCCCTTCCCAGCACGCCCATGACGCCGGCAGTGTTGGGCAAGTGTTACGATTTTTCGAATGTTCGCCAAAGCCCTGGGAAAATTATGTAAACGTAGCGATTCCCACAACATGTCGAAAGACGGGAATATGAAAGGGGTGGCAAAGCTATGCTACAGAGTGATCGAAATGCGACGCTGCACCTGACAGATGTCAATATTTGTAATTTCACTTAAAAATAAAAAATATCGTGAACAATTTATTTTTGCTCTTAAACTCGTAAACGTGAATCGACAAAAGCAGCTAGTAATAAACTATTTGTGATGTATCGCATAAACGTGGTGAAAACATTTCTTCGTGAAGCAACGCTGTAGAAAGGAAAAAGTTTAAACCACTTATGTAAAAGTGCCTCACGAGTATTAGACCGCCACAAATAATGCAATTCTTCTAAATAATGCAATTAATTTTATTTGAGTTCAATCAGCTATATATATTTCGTATACCTGTGATACTTTATTTTTGTGTACTCCAAGTTCGCTTCGTGAATACCGAAGAGACTTTTTCATATGGTACTTGACATGCAATTTTCAGAGGAATGTTTCATATATGGAATTGTATATACAAGATGTCAACGAAATTTTTCTATCTTTGGTTTTTGTAACCAACTGATTGATGCAAAATAAATACGCTGAAACACGTCAATTTTGTTTTTAAGAGGAATAATATTATAGTGATAAATTCAATTATGCTGGTTTATCCTCTTGATTAGAGTAATTAATTTTTTAAAATCTTAAAAGATAAGAATTATGATAGGAATTAAGTGACATATCATTTAAAATTCTTTAAAATTTTTTTATAATCTTTTTTTTTAAATTTAAATAAATATTTCTCGAAAAATTGTATTTGGGAGGTTTTGACATTCAAAATTTGCAATTTACAGAAAAATTTAATTTAGTAAATATTTGAAATGTTCTTCATCAGTTTTCATACAATAATAAAGTCTCTGTTTTAAAGTTATTGCAAACATTTTGAAATTTCTGGAGTTATTTTATGATACTTATCAGTATTTTTTAAATAGGTTTTGTATATGGAATACGAATATTGTAATTTAAATTTTACTCTTCTCAAGTGTTCTTTAAAGAAAAAATTTAACAAAAGAATCAGATAACCCTCGTAAACTCACTCAATCAGATCTAATTCGATCTTCATCGAAATTTCAATTTTTGTACTTTCCAAATGCGATTTTTCTAGAAATACTTGTCTAAATTTAAAAAAAAAAAACAAAATAGAGTTATAAAAATTATAAAACCTTTAAAACCATTTGTAGCTTAATTCCTATTATCATTTGAGATTTAAAAAAAAAAAACTACCTTGATTAAGAAGATGATATCATTTTTGAAAAACAAATGTTTTCTTTTTTCTTGAGATTTTTTTAGAATTTTTTAAAAAAATATTTAACTGACAAAGTTAAAATGCGGAATATATGTATACAATATATGTATGTGTCACTATATGTATACAAGATGAACAAATGAAAACTTTCTATCTCTTTTTTTCGTAATTGATTTGTTATAAAATATATTAAAATAAATTCATTTCAATTTTTTATATATATACATATATATTATATATTATATTCTGTTAATGTATCCTGATTATATTCAACTGTAGATATTACACATTAAGATGTGTGTTGTGTAAAGTCCTAAAGATCTTACTTATATATAAAAAAGTGAAATAAATTATTGCTTTCCATTCTATTTACACATTTGTTACTATATATTTTTGTATCTTTCAACACTAATTGTGTACGAAATCATTCATTGCTTTTCTAGAAAAAAAAATTGATCAAAATTTACAAAACAAGTGACAGGGGTTTCTATATTTACAGTTGAGAAGAGATTCTACATTCACAATTGAGGATCTTATTCTCTATGCTTATATTTCTTGAAGTCATCAACATTTCCGAGAAACAACCCATCTCCACTTTGACTCTGCTATCGCAAATCGTAATGATTTAAGGCGGTTCGTACTGGTCAAAGGAGGCTTACTCTTCGTGACGTTTTGCAGAGCCACTGGCAGAGGGAATTGAAGGATTTAGAGGCGTGGTAAGCGTTTAGCAGCCGACTCGTCGTGCGACATCTGATGACCCTCGGCCCAGGCATCGTGTTAACGCCTCTGGTTCTATTCCAGTTCTACGTAACAAAGACCAACTGCTGGTTCCACCATTGTCCCACTCTTCCGGTTGGACGTGCGCTCGCCCCGAAATCTGGTTTTTCTCAATTTTCACTGGACATTTGATCAGCGCATTCGTCGCCGTGGTAAACGCGAGACGATCGAAAGGCGCGCTGCGGGAAAGGGCTAGTTACGCCTTTAACTTCTGACACTTTGTGCCGCTCATAGTTAAATGAGGAAATAATTTTTCTAAAAGAGCGACAGCTTGCGCGAGGGTGTCAAAGGCGTATTCATTATTATAGGACGTCTTAATGTTCCGGAACCAAGATCGATCGACCTTTCGAGAGTTTGCACCAGATTGTCAGCACTTCAAAGGATCTGCGATATTCCTTGAACGATTTCGTTCACGGCACCCTTATAACGTTCTCGTTAGCACAAATCTGTCGAATGCGAAGAAGCTTACTAGCAAGAGCTCAAACGATGTGATAGAGAAAGAATGTGAATAAAGTATGTGATTGAGGTAACCTCCACCGGGTGAGAAATTTTCCATCGCTCGTCGGGAGACGTACACGATATAAATTTACATTAAATTAAATAAATAAACGTAAACAACATCTATGTTAATGATTATGATCTTAGTCACTAATAAACTAAATTCGAGTCAAATTTAATATATTTTTTAAGTTCTCTCAATTGTTGAAGTCCATTATTTAAGTTAAATTAATAAACAGTGTTAAATCATAAACTAAAGTTGAAATAATAATATTAAAAATTAATTGATTATCAATTTAACTTATAATATCAAATTATCGTATTTCAAGCATAATGAGCCAATTAATATGTTGCAAAAATCATGAACTTTAAGACACGTACGATTTAACAAGAAAATCGTAAATCTATTAATTCATTCATGTACGTTATTTCATCTTCAATCAAGTTTTCACTTGAGTTTAATCAAGTTCCTGAAATTTACTTCTGTCAAGTAAACTGGGCGGAGAGAAAAAATCAATTTCGCCCGGTCGCTATCACAGCCGTATTCCATCATATTTTGCGATGTCATATTTTTATTACCGTCCCCATCAGTAAACACATTACAGGTTTCTCACATTAGACACGTTGTGCACAGAAGCAACGGGAGTGACGGCGGCGACCAGAGAGAGAAAATCGGAAAGGCGGAAGCGGCGAAGTTGCGTGGGCGAAGGATGTTGTGCGTGGCTCTTCCTCTCGAATCGCATCTGTCTTCCCTCGCGTCGACGGACCTCTCGATCATCCGTCGTATTTGCCTTCTCGAGAGCTCGCCCCTACGTCCTTCGAGACGGGAAATATATAAACTTCGAGAGTGACCCTAACGAGAGGAGAAATACCGGAAAGGCATGATGCCATAGAAAGCCGTAGAGATGTTAAGACAAACAGAATAGTAACGAAATTGGGAAGATCTTATCTTTCGATATAAGCGAATATGACGGTTTGCTACATTTATTTTTGTTCTAACTTTAATTAATAATCGCCAAAATATATTTCATGGTAGCGATGGCTCCTGCAGTTGTATCTGCATGCATTATAGTCTTGGCCTATAAGTTTAAAGCACTCCAAAAAATTGACGTTCTATATCTAACAAAAATGTAATCAAAAAGCAATTTTACTGAAAAATAATATTTATTTTTATATTTTTTTTATACTATTAAAAATGTCATGAAATTTAATGTACTTTTAAGTTACATACTATAAATTAAATTCAATTTTATGACACTAAATTAAATTTAATGTATCTGCAACTGAAAAGTATATTTGCGTACATGTACATGAAATTTAGTGTACTTTTCATAAAATTTAATGTAAGTAAATGTTAAATTTATGTAACTTCATTTTCATTACACAATATTAAATATGTTTAATGTACCTGCTTGAAATTTGCTTCCGTCACATGTAATTTTTACAACAAAATGCAATAAATTAGGATATAACACACTTAGCACTCGCTCTAAATAATAGTAAATGGCGTTCAATAACGCCTGCAATCTTTATAAATTATTTTATCGTTACGATTATTTTAATCAGTTGCTCGATTTTTATATTTTTTAGTAAAATTGGATTTCGCTGGAATCTAACCTGCCCGATGACTATGTTGGAGTTTATGTAAAACGAGAATACCCAAAATTTCCCCTGCTCGCCATTGAACGAGGCAACAATGAAGTTTTGCGCATAATACGAGCAGGGGATTCGAACGCGACGGGTACGGATGGAAAAAGAGGGTACTCATATGCCGATTTATATTTTTATACGACATGATATTTCGCAACGCTAAATCGTCGAGGCAGTGAGACTTGTTTCGTTATTACGAAGTATTGATGTACAGTCTTGATCATAAAGAACCCTCAATGTATTGCGTTCTTTTTTTTTGGAAAAAGCGATAATAAAAGTTAAAGAAGGACTAACAGAATATTAAAATTATTATAAAAACAAATATTATTTTTAAAAAAACTGCATTTTTTAACACAAATAAACACAGAAGGCCACATAAGGTTAATTACAGTCTATTAATATTTTTTGTGTGAATTTTAGTTCTCAGTTCAAGCAAACTATGGATCAATTATTTATCGGTTTCAAACTAAAGCTGAAGTATGTAATATCACAAATTAAACTGATAAGCAATTTAATATTATTAATGTTAATCAATATCTTTAAAACCTTGTGAATTTATATATTACGAAAAATATCACCTCAGCCGGAATTTGAACCCTCCCTTTGTAACTTATTTTTTGTTTAGAGACAGAATGTTTACGTGTTGTGGAGGTGCTTTATACTATGTGGGTAAAGCTGTAATAATTTGCAATTTTTATTTGAACCTGAAATATACTCCGTTTATCAAAATGCTAAAAGAGTGATACGTTTCCCGATGCACACGTAATACTTATAAAAGCGATTGAGTTCTTGCAGTCTGGGCTGCTATCATCGCTCGAGGATATCTCGCGATGCGGTCTCTCATCATCTTCCCTTCGATGAAGCGTATAATTACGCGAGTCCTCAATTTACTTGGACGCGATCACGAGCCGCAGCTGTTTTCGGAGCGAGATAATAAATCCACGTGCTTCAGTAATTAATTTGGCATAGATATACACGTGGAACATTTAATTAATTAAATTTCATGGTTTGTTTTGCATTGGAGATCATTACAAATAGGTTGAGTTCAAGTGAAATTTTACATTTAATTCTTCAAGTTACCATTTATATTGAATAGTCAAGTCAAAGTGATTTCGAGACTTCTTCGTAATTACAGAATTAATTACGAAGGAGCTCGCGCATTGTGAATTTTCTTCTTATTGCAAAGGCGACTGTGTTGTAGCTTGCACATTATCGCATTAAGACGTACTATGGAGACAAAATATTACTCATCACGCGTCTGAGAATAATGAGATCACACAGGATCGTGAATTACGGACGTAACAACGTGTCCGCACGCGCCATTTCACGATGCTTTGCAATCGAGTGGGGAACTGTAAAAGCGAGTATCACGATCGGAGGTGAAAGAGGATAAAAGAGACATGTGCCGCCTGTTGCTGTCTGCCATGTCGCAGTGTAAGTGCCGTGAAAAGGAAGAGACGATATCATCGTCGGAGAAGACGCTAGGGGTGGGAAGATGTTTACGAGAGCGTTATAGCTTCGATCCTCGTGCTGGTAGTTTATCACGAGCAACTGACTCCGCACTGGATGCGCAACCGTAACGACATATAAAGCCACTCTCGTTCGTTGGCCTCGATATACAAATTATTTCTCTTTCGACAATTTATTTATACACGAACGAAATCGCGTGTGAATAAAATATTACTATAAAAACAATTACTAGATCCATGTATACTTTTTATATCCTTAATGATCCTCTCCCACATCGCATGATTTTTTTAAACATAATTATTCGTGTGAGATGTTTCTGACACTCCAATATTACTTATATTTCAATTTTTATTGTTCTTTTCTTTTTGATAATTTATAAATATATACATATATTGATAATATTCTACTCATCTTTTAATAGATAAAGATCAATGCAATTTTTTTTATTAAAACAATTCACGCTAAATATAATAATGTATGTAAATAGCATTCATACACTTAGTTAATTTATAAATTCAAAGTGTCGTTGACATCTCATTCGAGTAATGAAGAGATGAATGGATTCTATTTAAGTAGAAGTAACTTATTTCAGTCTTTAATATGCGATGCGAAAATCCTAAATCGAATGTCACTGTACTTTAATTGTATCGGGATAATCGCAAGTAATATACGAGATTAATTAATTATCGTTAAAAGCAATTCTTCTGAGTAAACGTGAAATCATTTTTCATTCGGGAGCATATTCCGCTTTTTGGAGATCCAAAGCGGCTCTTTGAGATCTAACCGTGTCCTGATAATGGGACCAACGCACGCGTGAAACTATTAAAGAGTTTTCCTTTCCGCTACCGAAAACTTCGAGGGCCCACCCATGCGGCCGATATATAAATCAAAACGGTCGCGGCATGATTTCCACGGTAGAAGGAAGCATCTGTTCAAGGGGTTCATTCTTTTTAATAACTGTCACCGAATGAACTCAAATGTGGACTTTTACATAGTTAATTTGATTTATGCGCGTACTGACATTTCCTTTGAATCCGGCGAAAGTTTTACAAGAAGTCTGCCCTGATATAAATATATCTTCTAACACTATACTATCATCCATGCATTATTATAAAAGATGAATAAGTTTACTCTATCTCAAACATGATAAATATTAATATTGTTGTATATTAATTATATAGCGCAATTTTATTTCTTTATTTGCAGAATTATTATATCGATCACAATTAAATCTTATCAAATCTTAATCATCGGCCGAAGTGAAATTTTATGGAACATGCCATAGATATATTCTGTTGAATGACAAAAAAAGAATTCATTTTGAAGATCCGCCTCGTGAATGACGATAAAAATGACCGTAACAATGTTTGCAGCACATGCCGAAAAACGGCTGCAGTGCTGAAATGCTACGAGATGGAGGCGAGATGACGTGAAAAAAATTTGGTTGAATAATTTAAATCGACTTAACCGCGATTTCGTTTTTTTGTTGTTAAAAGGGCAGAGGGATGTTGGCGGCAGATGCAGTCTGGACCACGCTTCGACGAGCATCTTGCTTCGCTCGCAGTGGACGCGTGCTGTTTCGGATTAATTTTTTTCTTCTCTGATCTTTTCTTGCCTCACTAAAGGTGTCGTGGACACGTGTTGGAAAATCAGAAAATAGTAAATATTTCATTTTGATACATTTTTTTACATTGTTCATCTCTCATATCGATTGTTTACCTCACTCTTTTGCAAATGAAGTATCCCTCAAAGTTTCTATCCTCAGGATGCAATGCAATATATAACCCTCCTTACATTTGCTTCTCCTAATACTTTTGCAGGTAAAGTCTCCCTGAAAGTTTCCATCCTCCAATCAGGATGCAGAGCAATGTAACCCTTCTCAGTGCGCTGTGAAACCACACCCCGTAATGGAGGACGGAGACAATTAATCAATGGAAGTAGTTGTGGAAATATTATCTTGGACAGAAGAGTTATTTAGAGGTAATTATACTCGCAAAAATTTAATAAAAAATAAACATCATATTATTATTCTATAATTAGGAAATTTTAATTGCTCAAAACGTTATATGCCGATTTAATATCAATGATATCTTTAATAAATGAAAATAAGTTTACAAGGCACAAAATGCAATTTGCAATACTAATTGTATCGCGGCAGTTGATAGCAAGAGAAAGAAAGAAAAATAGAGAAAGAAAGAGAGAGAACGAGCAAAGTTTGAAGTTGATCAAGTTACGCTCGGATGACATGGTCTCATCTCCGACCCTCTCGTAGCTTCCTACAAGAGAGGAGGCTAATGAAAGAATAAATACTTGATGCCGTGGGCCTAATTATGTCGCGGCTCTTGAGTTAAGGCGTAAGTAACTACGGGAGATGAATCAGAGGAGTCTACGGAAGAGGATTTTAGAAAGAAAGTCGCAAACGGGGCGTGGCGGCGAAAGAGGGATCCAAGATTGGTAGCTTGATCTTGAATAATTGATAACGGTTCCTCGTGTGCGCTTAAAAGCCTTTGACTGCTTAATCTTTTACGTTCAAAATTGCTGGGCGCTGCCGCTGCCGCTGCCGCGTCGCCTCGTGCCTTGTAATTCGACAACTAAAAAAGCTTGAAATAAATTATCGCTGAAATAGATAAGGAAAGTGTCTTATGTGTTTTCGTCAATCGTCTTCGTCGAAAAAATATTTAATTAATTCTAATGATGAAATGTTCTTTAGTTTTTCTATATCTGAAAAAATTATGTTTAAGCTGATTTCTTTCCTACAGTTGGCTCTTTGATTTCTTTTGTTTTTATAAGAGAAGTTCTCAATATATATATACGTAGGTTTTTAAATATTACTAAATAAATGAGAGCGTGACAATGAAATTTCGGTAAACTAAATAAACTTGGAATTTTTCTAATTTACAGAACTTCTGATTCAGTTCCGTATGATCAAAAGGAATATTAGCCTCTCACGGATAAAAGCAATGGCTGCCAAAGGCAGAACGTGGCCGTTCGCGGCACCCTTCATCGTTCCACCATAATTTCCGAGAATGAGATAAGCTACATCTCTCCCCGGACCGTTGGCCGATACCATGGGGTTTGCAACCCTCTCCCTGACTCAACCTCCCCCCCCCTTTCGGCTCTTTGCGCGTTGGGGTTGTATCTGGGGAGCCTTCGTGCAACTGACCAATGCGCCATTGGCTAGCTGTACTAATCAATAAATCGTTCTGTGCAACGGCTGAACCGACGTTCAGACGCCCTTCGTATCAAAGGGGCGACCTTCCGGTTCACCATCGTCGCGCGGAATAGATGCTACGATGCACTCTCTATTCTCATCGACCAATGCTCTCTTCTGCTCGATTGTTTGCTCGTAAGATGGAAATGGCGATCACGATGACTCGCGATAAAGTCTCATTCTTGCCTTCGAATCGCCTTCACCTCAGTACTATGACAAATGTTCTTATACAGAATGTTCTCGCAATGTATGCAGTAAGATTTTCTATACAGAGCTAAAATGTTTCTTTTTGATGATATTTTTTAAGGTGTACGAATTATTTTATATCGAGTGTAGTTATGTCTGATTTTAATTTAAAAAAAAAAAATAAAATGTTATTAACAAAAATGTATTTATAATAAATACAATTAAATGTTGATTGTCGCTGCAAACAGTGATACGTTTATTAGTAACCGGCGGATTAATAATTTACGGAGGACTGTTCAATATTAAGGGACTTCAGTATACCTCCTTTTATACGGTTTCTTCCGCGGAAAGTCCTCGGTAGCCATTGATCGATGGAGACGGAGAAGCGAATAAACAAAAGTTTGCTCCGGGGATAGGATGCCTCGCGCCATCAGTCATCGGTTTTGTCATGTGTGTGCTTCTGATGCGGACAGTAGACGCTTACATTCTGCGGATCGTGGAAGCCACGAAGAAGAATAAGGGACGAGGATGGGCCATAACGTGTACGATCAGGGCGGAACTCACTTTTTTACTTCCTTGCTTTCATCGAGAAAAGGCGGAGACAATGTCAGATTACATCGCGAATGTAGAGTTTAAATAAGCGATCAAAATACATGAGAACAATTTCGCTTCATTAAAGACAATTGAAAAGATTAAAAGATGTAAAAAGAAGCGAAAAAGAATTAAAAAATTTAAGATCATCAATGATCATCGATGATGATTAATTTAAAACTTTAAGATCATCGTTGTATCGTCTGTTGGATTTATACAAATCTATCTATTCTGATAAAATGGTAACATCGTAACATGAGCGTGCGACCGTCTGTAGTTTTCCGAATATTTCTGAATCTAATATTCTCGCGGGATCGGTAAGAGGGAGGGTTGCGGCGCGAGAGGTAGATCCATCAACATCCGCTTTACGGTTACACGTGAGCCGGGCTTGCACAATCGGCTGCGTTTTTCAGGAAAGCGAAGGGTCAACAATAGCCAGGGCTCCTGCAATGGCTACCCTACCCAGGCAGGACCATTTTGAATACGCATAACGATCATTCATTGTGATCTTCGCTACGATCCTACGGTGCTCCTTTGAAGTTTCTGGAAAATTGCGGGAACATTACGCGATTCGACGTTTAGACTCGATCAACAGAAAGGAAACGAAGAGCGAGGGTGCCCATAAAGAAATATCCCGATAGAAATATAGCGATAGCAATCGATCTGTATCGGCGCTGATAAATAATATCTGTTGACTGTTAATGTGTATAAAACGTATGTATAAAGCTTTAAATATATTTAAATGCAATTTCTTATGCCAAGCATAAGAAAAAGATTTTAAAGACACTTTAATTTACGTTTCCGTCCAGTTTGTTTCAGCCGATCCTTTAATTAAATCTTTTCATTTCGGTGTTAACGCCGAGAGACGTGCTACAGGAATTTAATTTACCGAGAAATTAAATCGCGCGTATTCTGTATTAATTAATAGAAACAAAAGGATCGTCGGCGCCTTTCGATGCAAAAGAGGCGAGTTAAATTACTCGTTGCATGAGGCACGGAAGATGACTCGGGGCGAAACGGTAATTCCGTGTTGTAAGTAAATTTCTTCTTCGTCTGTTTTTCCTTTCGACAGTGCTCCTGCTTCCCTCTGGGCATTACACGTTGTTCTATCGAGTCGAAGTTTGTTCCGGCAACTTAAGAAGACATCTAGAAACGCTAAGGATGAGATAGGGTCCGGTTGCCCTGGATACGGGTCACGCATCTTTCTTCCATTCTACTTATCCATTTACCATTCCTATCGAATATGAAAGTATCACGTTGTCATGCGGTTATAATAAACGTCTGTTCACTCAAATATAAATATAATCTTCTATATAATAGTCTTCTATAGAATCGACGTGTTCTTAACTTCGTGAAGAACAGAAGATACTTTTGAATCTCAAAATTTTTACTTTGTAATTCTTTTCTTATCTACATATTATTTACATATTTACATTAAATTGACGAGCACAAACTAATCTAACTTATAAGAATAATAAGTACTCTAAAAAATTTTAAGGGGCGATTCCTTATTGTATATAATTCAAGGAAAAAATTATACTTTATATATGTCTGAAACGATTTAGCTTCAAGAATATAGGGTGTCAAAATTGAAGAACAAATATTGTTTTTTTTCTTCAATTTTGTCACCCTATAGCTTTAAAATTTCAGATATATTATCTTAAAATTTTTTAGAGTACTTGGGAGCAACCCGTTGCAACCAATCCCTCCTCATTTTACACATTAAATTGATAAACGTAAAATAATTTGATTCAGGGAAATAACAAGATATTTAAAAAATTATTGTATATGAGTAACAATTAAATATATATACATACGCGAACAAATTCAATAATGATGAAATAGTTACGTATAACAAGCTTACGACAAGATACGATCTAGGCAAATTAAATTAGAAGAAGCCCATGACCTACATATGCGTGTCGAATATCAAACGTGGTATTAATTCCGATAACAATCAAAACGTTACACTTTTATGATTTCCGAGTTTATGTGGTTCCTTCGAGAATGATTAATATTAGAGCAAAATGCGTCATCAAGGTTTTATATAAAAATTTCAAGAGATATAGTGACCAAATATTACGTATATCAATAATGGCGACACGTTTATTTCAATAAAGCAATTGGGATATTTCTTTAAGAGGCGCATGCATTATATAAATTAAAAACAAACTAATCGACCGGCATCGTAGTAGAAACGTGAATTTTTTCGCAAAGAGGGTCGTCGTACAAAATTTACGCGATAATTCGGAAACTCCCTGTATGTACATATCGTTGATTATAAAATTGTTTTTAGCAACCAAGCACTCAGGAACTTAAACTTGACAGGAATTTAATGAAAAAATAACAAAGGTAATTACACCGCGGGTTGACTTACGCAAATAAGCGATCGCACCCTAACGAGATCTGCTTACTTCGAGGTCGTTTATCTCGCGTTTTATATCTCTTCCATCTTTCGTGCTTATTGAATTTACGCGGCAGTATCACGTTGTATACATCTTACTTAGCGCCGTTGAACTTCATCAAGATTTAAGTGGTTACACTCGAACTTGGACGTAATGGTACTTTTGCTCGAGATCCGCCTTACTTGTACGAACGCGACTGGGAACTGCGCTTCAGAAAATATCGTTGAAACTCAAATTAAAACTTTCTCGGGAGGGGCATCGCAGATTGCAGCCTTGCAACTGCACCGATTTTCATTATGACCGAGAATTTTCCTCCTGATGCACTTTGCGATTGGAAAACGCGCGCGCTGCACTTATATCCTAATTACTTCGATTTCTCTGGAAGAATTTGCACGAGGAGAACTTAGGAGAACTAAACTTTTATAATTTGCGTATTATTAAACGCTAATATTAATTTTTTTAATATCACACAAGTGCCACGTATATTATTTAAAAATATAAGTATATAGTTTCAGAACAACAAATTTTTTTTCGACAATTTGTGTGTGTTACTTTGTTGAAATTCTCCAAGTTATTTTAGTAGCTTTTATCCAACATCAAATTGTTTGAAAGCTTTTATTGCGATAATATTCTCGATTTGTCGGCTATTCACGAATTCACATCGCGTGCAATTCAAAGGCATTCTACATCTGTCCGATCTTTTACTCCGCGATTGTAAAGAGCACGCAGCTAATCGGTCACTTTGCTAATTCTAGTTCAGTCAGTTAGTGGGCAACATACTTTTCCTCTTTTTTATATGTCCGGCGATTATGTCCGAGAGCTATGGATCAGGCTACTATGAGCATTGTGAGTTTCAGGAGCGCGCAACTGTAGAGATCACCGGTTTAACAGCTGCAGAAGGAAAAAGCTTTTATCTGGCGCTGACCGGTCAAGACTCGTTTGGGGCTCTCTCGTTTGGGCAAGGGGAAAGAGAGAGAGAGAGAGAGAGAGAGAGAGAGAGAGAGAGAGAGAGAGAGAGAGAGAGAGAGAGAGAGAGAGAGAGAGAGAGAGAGAGAGAGAGAGAGAGAGAGAGAGAGAGAGAGAGAGAGAGAGAGAAGATCATAGCGAGAGACTCGCAACCCCTACTTGAACGCATCGGGGGGTGAGTGCTACATGAAGGGTAACGCGATCGGAATTATCACATGTGCAATGGCTGACTGACGCCATTGCGGTTGTATCCTGACGTGTCAATCTTGGACAATCTGATCTCGATAGACACATAGACGACTGGAATCGAAGATGGGATATCGAATGTCTCGTAAATCGTGATATAGTTTGATCGATCTATAGGGATGATACGAATCGATACAAATGTTTCGTGGTCAGATGTTACAATGTTTGATACAATGTTTCGCTTCTATATAAAAGAATTCATTATATAATAGACATGTGTTTTGAATACAGTACCATTTAATACAAAAAACATTTCTTTGAAATCCTCCTCTCAATAACATTTCCAAATTCGATATAAGATTGGCGGCAGAAACGAAATCTCTATTGTTAAAAATTATCTAATTGCAAGAATATAAACCTACTTCATTACTTATTTTATATGTATAATTATTATTATATTTGTGGCTGAGGATGATTCAGTAAAAGTGCAAATGTTTCGTCAATAATTTTTAATATTTTACGTTAATAATTATATTAATTATTATTTATTTCATTATATTCGTTCATTTAGATTTCCTTTCTTTTTTTTTTCTCACAAGATTATAGTACACAAAATGCGTAGCATAGCATAAGAAACATCACACACAAAATGACACATAAGCTGCATAATATTAGTATAAGGTCCCTGAACTAATGACTGTGTTCAGCAGACTCAATGAGCGCTCGCTGTATTGATGTATTTTAACTCGTTCAATCAGACTTTTAGATCTAGAAGAATAGCTCATTCAACTGTTGAGTCTGCTGAACGCAGCCAGTGAGTATTTTATATTGTATAATCAATATGGCGTCTTCATCTTCGAATGCTTATTGGTCCAGGAGCCTTATGTTATATTTATGCAGCCTATTTTGTATGTGACCTGAGACTGTCTGAATCAATGAGCATCCAACATAAAGTTGTCATATTGATTTATGTAACATGTTCAATGGTCTAGATGGACTTATGCTGTGTATATACAGTTATACGTCATTTAGCGTGCGGTAGTTTTTAGAATTGAAAAACAAGTTGAAAGTCATCACAATTCGATCACTAATAAGAATATAAATTTGAAACAGAGAGAGAAAAATACTTCCTCTTTCCATTCATTTCGTATATTTTCATATTTTTATTTTGGAAAAGTATAAGTACTCACTGCACGATTGCAACCCTCCTAACAGTCCTAATACACGTTCAACAAGAAAAATGAAGATACACCCCCATCGTTGTTATCCCAGTCTTTCCTCATCTTTCGTATCTTTAACCGATTTTTTCAACGCCATATTATATAGATTACTCATGCGGAGATGATATTTATGGCGATTGCGACGAACCCTAGGCGAGAAATATACTTCTCCCGAGGAAGATACGAGATGTGAACACATTTTCTACGAGTGAAACAATTATATGACGTTACAATACGTTTTTCTTTTTGCAGATGATACGCTACGTGGGCGACATTATTTTATTTATTAAAATTATATACGTGCAAGGCTAATCCGTCCTATCGATTACCACTCGATCGCCATTCACCCCTCGATTGCCAATTCTCACGCAAATGTGTGAATCATTCCGAGATGCGTAGTGTTCTCACGCGTTCATCACGCGATACATTTTTAATGGTCAATCGCACAATTTAGATACGTCGACTATGCGGCATGCGATACAATGAGACACAGATGAGACACAGAGTTAGCTCCTGCGCAGTGCGGCACGATAACGCTATAACGTTGTTTTCAGGTACCATTACCGCGATCTCGTTGCCGATATGAAATCGCAAGCGGCATTTCCTTGACGAGTTGATGCACGTGCGGGAAATCGTAACGAACTTTCACAAGCGAGAGTGTGGGAAAGATGCCTCCCGCCTCACGACGACCGTACGCGGTATTTTCCGATGTGTTGTTCTTGAGCTAGGGCTAGGCCCTTGTGAGTCGTGCCATTGACCACTCGATCCCTCGGCCACCGGACTTCCGTCTACAAACGCCAACGTAATTCGAAAGAACGAGATATTTAGTTTAAGGAGAAAAGAGTCAGATTACACGTGAAGTATTTTGTAATACAAGCTGTCGCCATGTCGCCCTACCTGCCATGTCACCTGGATAATTAAGTTACGTTAAGTGTAATGAAACTGTGACGTTTTCATTGTCTTGTTCCAAATTACAGTATTGCGTCTTCTTTGCGCTTTATCGTATGAATTTCTGCCTTATATTCTTCAAAGAAATATTTACGAACCGACAGATTGACTCAGAAATGAGATTTCAAAGCGGTGCCGACATATTCGGAAATCGTGTCTCCTTAAGAGAATCAATTAATTTCCGCGTCTTAGATCTTAAGAAAAAAAAATCCAATTACATATTATAATGAACGTATAATTGATGTTCCGTGGTGTAAAACAGATTCTAAGTCGGCACTCTCCCTATCGTTCTCAGGAAGTTCGCTACGATCGCCGGGTGATTGACGATCGAAGGGTTACTCCTCCTGACACTTGCGGCACAGAGGACGAGCCTAACATGTGATTCCGCTCGTCCGAGGAACCACCTGCAGTCCGAAAATAGATTGTCGCAGAAGTCGGTTACACGAACGGAAACTAGCGACGTCGCTCGTCCACATAATATATTCGGTCTTAAAATGCATTTTTAGCAACTATTACTTGACAAGAGTGAATATGATTCACTAATCACCGATTTTGATATTGAAAATTAATTAATTCACGTCCGAGCGTTTTGTCCAATTTACCGTGTAAATACTTTTTAATGTTTGAAATTTTAAGCGATTGATATTAGTACACCCAGGGAAAAGCTTCTCTAATTAAAAAAAGAATTGTTTAAATCAAAGAAATGTGTACGTTACGATTAAAACAAGTTCTTTTTATTTAAATGTCATATTTCTTAAAATTAAGTAAATTTTTATTTTCCTCAAAGGTATTTTCGTTTCAATTTTAAAAAATCAACAATTTCTTTAATGTAAACATAATTTTTCTCTGTATACATTAGAGATATCGTAATCAAAAATTCTAGCCAGTGGAGCTATCTTTTGATTGATTGTCACTTATGATTTAATATATTTCAAATAGCTTGGAACATTTTCTGATAATGAAAGAAAAAAAGAAAAGAAAAGACAAATAGAGAAGGGAAAAGATAACAAATATTTGTTATCTTTTCTATTTGCTATTTTTATTTATTTTGACCAGAATTTGATTAGAATATTCTTTTAAAGTTGTTATCCTTACTTCTATAAATTTTTCATCTAAAATTGATATTTAAAGCAATACTAATTTATTCGCTAATGGTTTAATAATTTATATAGATTCAATAACAGTGACATCCCACTTATCTTTTTACAACACTATCAAACGTTATTAATATATACACATTTTGAAGCTTGTTAAAGGAAATTGCATGTTGTCAAAAAATCTTAATGGATTTTTAATTTCATTGAGCGCGTCGTGCACATAAAACCTGCTGCGTCCAAAGTAGAGCCAAACTCACGAAATCTCATTTTACACTCCAATATCGGCACAACAAAGAGATTGGTGCGGTTCGACCGCAAAATTACGCGTAGATGAATGCCGGCTCCTGTATTCGAGGACGGCATTGTCCTTGTGTCATCAGGAGCGCATTACGATGACAGTAAGAAGTATTAAGGCTCACGGCACAAGCATATGTATACGAGCATACACAATCCCTTTCTGTCCGGCTGGGCATGTCGTAGTGTCGCCAAATTCGCAACAAACGGAGAAACTGGTCCGTGAATGACCAAGGTGGACGCGTAATCCGCGATGACGCCACCTTTTTTTCCTGGCATAAATCCTTGTTTGGGAAACATCGGTATTCTTAGGAGATACGCCGCACCCGTTTCGCTACCGAACGCTAATTGTTCTTCCATTATTGTCGGCCGCCAAGGCGTATATTCCTTACACCTAATCCTTTAATCTTCAGGAAATGGAGCTGTTTGTAGGCAAACGGATTGTGAGGCTGTCATTGTTCGCTTACTTATAACAGATGCAAAATCCTAGACGCTCTAGTATCGACTGAGTTGGCACCTTTTAAGCTTGATCACTGACTACTTTTAGCTACCGTCTTACCCCTAAAGAGAGAAAGCCCGAGAGAACTGAGATAGTTACTAAAGAGAACGAAGAGGCTGTTTCAAAAATCTATAGTTTATTTTACGTATTTATGTTTATTATATATTTTCAGTGTTATCGGTGAATTTTTTTGAACACAGTTATAGTAAACTATTATTATTATTATAATATATTAAATGCCGAATACGAGTTAACTCATAGTTAGTAATCTATAAATAAATATCATTATTCGTTAATTTAATTTTTTGAGGAAAAATTAAAATTTAATTGTAAATAATGAAGAATAAATAATAAGTATGTGCATAATTATTCTTAAGAAAAAATATTTCAATACTGATTAATATTATACTGAATGATATTTCATCAGTTACTGAATGATTAATCAGTATATTGAAACACTTTTTCCTAAGGATAAATATAAGAATATTTAAATATATGCTGATAAAAATGATGTCGAGGATTTAATTACAGTGAAATTCAAAGTATTAAAATAAAATTATTTATAATTTTAAAGTTTTATAAAAGTATTTTTTAGAGAGGAAGAGAGAGAGAGAGAGAGAAAGCTTAAAGTCCGATACAAAAAAGATTTAAATTGCAATATTGTGTAGTAAAATATTTTTCACAGTTATTACAAATTGCAAACCTCTATTTACTATTCTTTCGCTAAATTCATATTTAAAGTTATTAAAGTTTAATGACAATTTGTTTGCTATTGCATTTAACGAAAAACCCAAGCGGGAAATACACATAAATGTTAACTAAAATTCCAAACAAGCCGCTTCGTCTCTTGTTCTCATCCAAGTGGTCCATCCGATCGTTACCCAATCGGCCGACGAGCTGTTCGAAGACCGAAAAGAATAGAATTTGATCCCGGCTTAGGTCAGTGCAAGCACCTTTGATCTATCAATGCATTTTTACGTAACGCGCGGAGGTAGGCGAGTGAGAAAGAGAAAAGGAGGAAAAGAAAGAATCTAGATGGCCGTTCGAGATACGGGTCTCAGATACATTGTGGGCGGAAGGAGTTTCCTCGATTTACCAAAAGGAGCAGTCACCATTGTTACGTCACGGTCTTGTATTTCTGCGAGGTCGATTGACGCCGATTGGCCGTCGCGTGATGCCGATTCGGAAAGTAAGACGAGAAGGGTCCGCGGTTTCCCAGGTACGCCCTGGTCCGGTTCTGAAAAATCCAGTAACCACCTGGAAGGCAACGATGCACGATACGTATCTCTTGATAGGAATAATGCCGATTTGAACATCGCATTTTGCTCTGAGAAATGACACTGATCGAGCAAATTCCTAAATAAGTAATTTAAAATTTTTGGAAGAAGAGATTTCGCGAGAAAACGCAGCGATCCAAGCGACATAATTAACGATAAAATTGTCCATTGATTATACCGCTCCTACATATTTCAAAAGTAGATTCAAAATACAACTTAAAAACGTGATTCTTTTAGTTATTATCATAAATGAGTTAAATAAATATTAAAACAAAGCATAAAAATTAACTTTACTTATTGTAATTGGTTATTGTAAATAAATATTATCTTATTAATTATCAAAAATAAATTAATTTCATTAAAAAATCGTCAAAGCTACAAAAAGAGTGATTGTTAAGAAAATCATTACTAAAATTCAAGAAAGGTGATTTTTTAAAGATTGTGAAATAAAAATGACAAAGCAACATTTGATTTATATTAAGAATACTTTTTTGCCGAGATTATTTAATTAATCAATAATTTTTTATATCGATTGAAAAATAGTTTTTCTGGAAAATTTAATTTTTTGAAAAAAAATTGAATTGTGTTATTTTTGAAGTAAAGAGCTATCTATAATTAATGGACAATTTTATAATAACAATTTAAAAGGAACAATACGTTGATAAATTTAATTTTAATTGATTTTAAAATATTCTGAAAATTGTTACTTTATAAAACTCTCAGATATCGCTTCGTGCGATCTTACTTAGCGGAATCAAACTCTTATTTAAATCGATTACGCAATAAAAAAAACTCCGCATCCGTTTACCAATTTTAAAAAGTTCATCGACGCTGCATTCGAAAATACAAAAAGTGTTTCTTATAATCGTACACACAATTCTGATGTAATCCAATGCGGGGACCGGCGTAACGTTACCGCGTGCGAACCACAACGAGGAAGGAAAAGCAGAAACGCGCAGCGAAATCAATTTGAGTCGAACCGGCACGTAAGGGCCCTTAATTTTTTTGCGTTTCCCTGGAAACTCGTTTTACACAAGGGCGAAGAAAGAATCCACTCCGGCTTGGTGGAAACTCATCGCAGACGTTGATTGCGCTTGACAGCTTTCGCGGTTCTCGACCTCGTTGTTCTCGTATCCGAAGTGGTGATCAAGGAATCTGAGCGAGTTCTCGAAACCTGCACAGTACACCAACGCATGGTGTAAAATACGAGTGGTTTTCAGAAGTACCTCACTCGGGGGACCGTACGCTTTGGATGACTCAACTGATAGGATCGATTTTCGACGTTTCGAACCGCTACCAGCGCACGCGGCGCAGGATTCATTACCTGAGATGGTTTCGCAAATTATCGTGACCGTGGTGGAATCACCGGCTGGCATATGGCGCGCGCCATCGGAAGCGTGTCGGTGATTGCCTGTGTGTGCAGAAGGAGCCACACATAATGTTCTGTGAAGCATATAGATAGACACGCCAATGGAACCAGCGATTTGCCCCGCGATGTTCGTAAAGGAAATCGGACTGCTTCTGCATATAGGGCATATCAGAAGTAAATTGTATCAGTTTCTTTATTCCTAATCAATATCTTTGGAAAGTGGATGATCAGTAGCGTGCTTTGCGAATTTGAATCATTCATTTCGGAAGCACGTTAAGACTTGCCCCTACTGAAACCGATCGTGCCAATTGACATGCTGCCTTCTTCTTCTACTTTATAAAAAAGAAGAAGAAACCTTCCATGCAGCACACACACTTTATCCGAGAGACATCTTGGGAACATTTTTTGAACTTCTTTAGGAAGTCTATACTGTATGGGCAGTATGCTGATCGGCTTCAGTGGGGACAAACTTAGGTATGGATCAGCTCGATCGAGCGATTGGGAAGATCTGTTTGTTATAAATAGTAAAAACGACAAGAAAAGAGGGACTCCTACGAATGACCGATCGCATTGATCATCGAATGAGACAGAAGACTGTTTGCTTACACTGAAGAAAAGGAAGTGCAAGCCTTTCGCTCGCCATGTGTCCAAACATCGGTATTGTACGAGAGATTTAGTGAAGCGTGCACTGATTTGAAGAATCAACGGCACGTCCACCTCTACGAAAGATCACTGGTACCGTCGCGCAAATCCTGCGACTCCTACGATTCTTCGTGACCATTCTTTCGCGTTTTGTCGTAAGCACGATTCCGAAGAGAATTTTGCCGATCTAAATGAAATTACCGAGTAATCTGAGGATCGGTAACATCAACGGGATTTAAAAACGAATGTTTGAATGCGCATTTACTTCGTGCTCAGTTTGTTCTCAATGAAAATATTCTCCAAGGAATTATTTGATTTTTTGTAAATATTAAAGTTGGATAAATAAAATAAAAATAATATATGAATTATTAATTTTTAATTAATTTGCTTCTCGTGATACTGTTCTATAAACGTAATGTACGGTAAAAAAGATTTCAACTCGATTATCGGGAAAACAAAAATTGAGAACGTAATGTGGCTACTGTGCGGTTTTTTTATTTCTTAGGATATCGTAAAAGTATCGTAAATTTTATGAATTTAAGCTTAAAAAGGTGTATCCTCGTAAAATTATGATGAGAACGGTCTTTAAAAAATATAAAAGGTCAATAACTAGGCGACGAAAAGGTAATAAAAGTATAAAAGCGAGATAAAAGAAATCGTTTGTCAGATGGAAATATTTGAAAAATTCTAGTTTATATGTTATTTAGTATCATTAAGATCTTTTTAAGACGCTTACGAGCATCAAGTTATTAAATTGCTGGTCAATTTAATTTGTGATATTTCTATTGTAATTCGATTAGCGTTTCAAGACCGAAAAAAATTTTGGCACACAATTTAAATGATTACATATATCTAGTATATAAATACATATTGAATTATTTAAGCACTTGACTCAAAGCATTTGACTCAAAGCATTGACATTCCCTACTTGTTAGGTAATCACGATTATAGTTTTAAGAAATTCTTTATTGTCTAGTTTTTAAGAAATCAATATTTATATTATAAATAAAAATGTGAATATATTTCTATATTTTAAATTGTTTTGCTTAAACGTATTAATACCATTTTAGAATTATTTAGAAATGATATAAATTAAAAATAAAATTATCTTATCTAAGATATGTTGTCATAAGATATGTTATCATTTACCTTATTTTTATCTATATAATTTTTAGTTATCTAAATGTAATATCAAATGTTAGGTAGACTGGATGAGTATCTAGAAAAACTGTATACACACGCACATTCTACCAGGGTTTCTTCAATAATTTCTTCAATAATTTAATTATTGCTCTATCTAAAATTTTTTCTTTGCCTCTTCTCGATTCCATTTCTTGACCCGTAGGCATTCTTTGTCTAAAGAATGCACGACTGCGTTCGTGTACATGACGGAAAAAGGAAAAACCATAAGGGCAACAAAAGGCTCGTAAGCAGAAGAGGGAAAATTTATGTATGTGGCGCAACGTCGCATCTGCGTGGAATTTTGTTACGGCCCATCAGTTTGCCGTTTCCCAGGATTTAGGTCAACCGGACAGTTGCGAGAAAACCGATCACCGGGGTTGAGCCCGGCCGTTTGTCTAATGATCCCTGATTTCTCGGTGAGTTAAGGTAGAAGCCTTTAACATTCGCCGAAGCATCGTAAACGCGATTCGATCCCTACAGATCGTTGTTGATATCGTATTGTTAAATGTCTGATCTACTGCAAAAATAAAAGAAACGCCTGAATAAAAGGCGAACAAAAAAATTATCACCGCGCATTCCTTCAATTTGTACAGAATACTGCAATTATCGAAAACGTCGTCAGCGATTATCGTTGGAGAACGAACGCAAAGGAAATCATGTGGACGATGTAGTGGAGTAGCACGTGGAAAGACGAGGATTGGTGAGTGTCTCGGAGATTCTCTTGGTGTGTAACACCGGCAGAACATTTATCTCGAGTGTCACTTCACCAACTTTCACTGACACAATGTCACTCCGTTCAATGTCCTCCGGCTTCTCTCACGCAATCGAGGGGGTTTTCTCGAAGATGCTCGTAATGGAGTTTCATTCAGCACAGACTCTCCACCACGTCATTTGCATCACTCACAATTAATCTTTCTGCTGAACGATTCATTCGCAGTCGTTCGTGCAGTGGCATCTTGGGATCCATTACTGCCGTTGTATCGACACAACAGAAATCAGTTAGAATTCATAAAAACCGTACGACACGCAGAATGACATCACGTCGAGCCTGACAATCATCAAAGATCACTATAACCTGACAATCATCAAAGATCACTATAGCCTGACAATCCTCAAAGAACACTATAGCCTGACAATCATCAAAGATCACTATCATTATACACCAGAAGCGTGCTTTTTGCAATATTGTTTTAGCTTATTTTACTTATATATCTTTTTGTAGGAAAAAAAGAAAAATAAAAAATTCTCAAGAAGAGAGTATTACAATATAACGAAGGAGCTTTGATTAGCACAAGCATAACATTAAGCAAAATGTTTCAAAAAGATTAGGAAAGATTAGGAAAGATATTTTACAAATTACTCATAAGTTATTTTTTATTATAGAAATTGAATATAATAAATTTGGATATTCTATTTTTTAAATTATTATTTATTATTTACTCCAATTTTGTATTACTTTTTGTACTCAATTTTTGTACTTTTATAACAAACACATGTAAGGTAACCTAATAAAAAGTACTCATAAGTAACTTATAAAGTAACTTTCCCAACTAACTTTTTAACTTTTTGAATTTTAACGTCGTCTTATTGATGTTAAAGATATCATTTGACATTATCTTGCTACTTGAAAAGTAATAAACAATTTTATTTTGTTTTTAAAAGTTGGGATGTAATATTGTTAGAATTCCTAATTTTTGCAAAAATATAAATAGAAAGTGTGGCTTTTTTTTCATTAAACTGCATGATACTTTATCTTTAATTATATAAATTTCATTTTTTATTAAATTTAAACAAGTTTACTTTTCACAAGTATAATAATTGATGATATTAAGAAAACTTAAAACTCTTGTGTGACTTAAGCATCTTTTTATGGAGATGTTGATTTAAAGATTCAATATTTTTATGTATTTTAAAAAAAAAGATCGTATTAGAAGTTATTATACAATAAAATTTTTTATCATTTTGTTCTTAAAAATTAGAGATCCTATTTTTGACAAAAATATTCATAGAAAAGTGTTTATTTTTGTCTCTAAAGTATATAATATCTTTCATTATGTCAACGTTTAATTATTAAATCTAAAACACAAGTATACTTTTTGCACGAATAATCAATAATATTAAAAAATGTAAAATCTTACACTGAAAAAAAGTGTTTAACTTTAAGATACTAAAATATTTTATTTTTGTCTCCATTTTTTAAACACTTAAAGAGTTTTAGTTTTAAACTTTTTAATAGACAAAACACTACGTGTTTGGATTTAAAACGCATAGGGTTTTAAATTCAAACACGTGTTTTGTCCATTGAAAAAGTTTGAAACTGAAACATCTTCAAGAGTTTAAAAAACGAGGAGAAGAATGAAACACATTTCTTTTTATGGCGTATTTGATGTCTAAGCATATTTTTCTGAAGATGTTAAAAGATTCAGTTTTCATGCATCATTCAAAAATCTAATATGATAAAGAAATTGTCATAATAGGTCGCACCGACATAATGATGGCAGCTTGTAACGTCTATATTGAAAATCAGAACTTAACGGCTTTCTTCATCAACAGTGAACTTTAGAAAAGGGTTCCGACAGAAAAGTAACAAGTATCCACGGAACGAATTATCTAACGCGTGTCGAATCATGCTACTGGTCATGTTCTCGCAAAAGTCACAATGCCCAGACTACGGCTACCTCTTCATGAGACGAACGATATATCATTGCAAAGTGTCCGCGACTAAACGACGCATTTGACAATCTGAAGGAGATCATTATTGTGCCTTCATGCTGCTGTGGCTTTCGAAAAGAGATATCGCGGCCACGGGAAAGAAATTTCACATCCGAGAGCATCTTTTTGGTTGTTATCGAGACGAATTCCTGCTTTAAATTTATCAGGACACAGTTGGACCGCGTTACGCGTCGAATTCTCCGCACGAGTTAACACTTTATGTTAGAATGTTTTTATTAAGATAAAAAGAAAATGTTTTTTTTTTATGTATATTATTGCACACACAACGTCAAAGCAATTAACTAGTAAAATATTCTGTAGACACCTTGCACATTCATAAAATATCCATATCAATGTCCGCGATCGCAAGTCTAATCAATTGTGAAATTTCGATACATATACGTGCATATTTATATTTGTGGTAGTTTACATAATTTCTCCGCGAAGAGGAAAGCTGGACCAGGATCAATAGGAACCAAGGAGGGATTGAAGACGCGGGCAAGGGGACCCTCGTCCTGCAAAATATCAAAGGCTCAGTAGGGAAATTGAAAGGCTTTGTATGGAAATAAGAATGTATCGACTGCCCCCGAACAACCACTCATCCGGGGACAAGATTTTCAAATCTTACATTTAAACGTCTGGTCGCAAGAGATCGTAAGAAGAAATAGAGAGAGAGAGAATTTCTTATTTATTCTACCCGAAATATAATTTTTATGGAAACAATGTTATTGCACAATTTTTCTACCATTCCTGAGCGCGTATCAATAATCTAAGATATAATGCATTAATAAAACGTACAAAAGAATAATAGATTTAAATGCTTTTTTATCTTTCTTAATTATTATATAATATATACTCCATATTACTGAAAAAATATTTCTTCAAAAATTTAGATATATATATATACATATATGTAGAAATTAGTAATGCAATAATTTTTTATATTTATAGAAATTACATAAAAATGTTTTCGCGATTTTATAATTTGTTTTTGTAAAACAAAAAAAAATAAAACAATTATTTTAGTCAAAAAATATTCGTATAATAATGATGTATAAATAATGAGATTTCTTTATTATAATTAAAGCTGCTCGTAAATAATAACACCTATTATTTGTATATAAATAATTAATTTGCAAAGTCAATGAGAAATCTGAGGCCCCATCCCGGCCTTTTTTGCGTAACGCTTGGAAACTCCCGTGCACTAGTGACATCAACATCAATTTCATAAAATGCGAACTACGTACCACATTATCAACACTGCTGATAAAATCGTAGCGTCAAAAAATTGATGTAATGTGAGCGAGTTTCATCTAAATTCTAAATCGAAAGTTAATATCGAGACCGCAAAATACATAAAATATATACATATTATTTATATATCTACAGTTTGTGGATATGTAGCGTCGGATTTGCGCTCAACATTAGCTTTCGATTTAGATTATAAGACTCGCACCAGATTATAAGACGCTACGACTTTACCAGCAGTCAATGTGATACAGTTCACATCATTCTATATAAATGGTGTCACTAGTGTACGGGAACTTACAAGTATCACACGAAAAAGACCGGGATAGCTGCCCTCAGATTCTTCTCTGCTAGTCTGCTCGCCAAGCGCCTGAATGTGATTGGTTGGATCTACAGGTAACAATCAATCATGTTCACTTGCTCGGCGAACAGGCTAGCCGATTTGTCAATTTGAACGCGCCCAATGTGATACTATGCCGCGGATATTTAAATTAGACGTTATATTATAATTATTTTACCTATTTTTGTATATTTAATTATATTTGCTTATGCAATACATAATATAATGAATTTTTTTATTGGTTTTATTTTTTGTCATATAAATTAAGAAATTCATGGAAAATTAATTTGGCATTATTATGGTAAAGAATAAAATCAAATTCATTATATTACATATTGCATAACCAAATAAATTTAAAAACACAAAAATAAGTAAAATAATAATTAATATTGGGTCATCTAAAAAGTATTCGCGGTTTTTTGTCACTAGATGTGTGTTGATGGTCATATATTTAGTGACAAAGTACCGCGAATACTTTTTAGATGATCCAATATAATATATAAAATTAATGTCACATATTAATAAGTAAAGAATAAAGCTTTACTTTTAATTTTAATAAATAAAATAAGTAAAATCAATTTCAGGAAAATGTTGTGATTTATTTTCTTTTAATCTTTTCTTTTGAAAATGGAAACTATTGAAACTCAAGCTTAAAAATATGAATATTAATCAAACACATTAATCTTACTAACTTTATATTTTATGCAGTACCTAACTATATACAAAAATAATAACGTTTTTTTAACGTACATTGTCTCGTTTTTAATTCTCATAGAAATTAGCTATATACTTTCAACTTGAAGTAGAATTTCAAAGAAGCAAAAACCCGCCAATTGTAATCGATGGTCGTCATTTATTTAAGTACGTACGTATAAAATGGAGTTGTTTTGATCCAAATTTTGAATAATATTCAACCAGCACGTTGATCAGAATCAGGCTACAAGATATTTTAAAGTGCTCTTCCCGATTGTGAACACGTACGCTGTTTACGTATTTTAAAAAATTTTGAGTTAAAGTTATTCCGTCTGGACTAAAGTTATTCGATTTTATGGTATTTAAAAAACTTTATTATTTATTAATAATAAAGTTTATTACTTATTTTTTTTACCATTTTATATTACGTTATAATACAAAATTATAAAATACAATACTAATTTAATTTAACAAATGTGCCATACAGTATACACATTTGCATTAATTTAAAATAGTATAGTATACAAAAATATACTGTATGATGTAATACAGTATATAAAATTGAATATAAAATATGTAATATAGAAATTATTACTAATATAATACAATAATTGCTTGTATACTATACTAATAACAATAATATATTATAATAATAATTGTTTACAACATAAAATACAATTATAAATGCTCAAAAATGTTCAAAATATAATAATATTAATATTAGGATTATAATTAACAGATTTTAATAATTATTATACGAAAACGCCAAAAATACGATAACACAAATTTTATTAAACCAATGATTACCAAAATATAAATAAATGCAATGAAATATTAACAATAATTAGATCATATATAATTTTAATTAATAACTTACAATTATAAGATTTATTAAACTTTATCTAACACGAGCAATAAGGCGAATAAAAAAGTCATTAATATATTTATCTCTTATGCCTCATTTCCACCAACGTAGATTAACTTTAATCTCAACTTAATTCAATTTACTCTTCGTCTTTTTCTAATTCTAAAGAAAAAGACAAAGAGTAAATTGAAGACCGAGATTAAAGTTAATTTACATTGGTGAAAACAAATTAATCGTTTAACTGACCCAACAATTTGACCACATCAAGATCCCTCCGCCTAATGGTTTACGATTATTATCCGCTACAAAGACCACTCTTCATACTAGAGAGCGAACTTAACGTATTTTGATTCTACGTCGAGTTCATAAAATCCATCAGCAAAGAAAAGTTTATTAAATGATCCGTCAAACCAATGCTCTTATTACAGGAAGGTGTGAATCCCGATTTTTCCAGACCGCTTACGATAGTAATAATTTTCACAGAATATCAATTAAAATTACCATTTTTATCGCATCTTTAATATAATATTAAAAGCATATTTAATATAATATTAAAAGTCACATACCGTGAGAAAATATATTCTAAATTTCATTAAAATTCATAAAAATGTCATTACCAAAAATCATCTTTTATTAAAAAAGAATGAATAAAATGATTTTCTTATGGAATAGTGGTTACGAATAAATACATTTAATAATAATAAAACACATGCGTTATTGTAATTTTTTTATGTATGGATACAAAAGTTTCTCGGGTACCAACTGAGACGAGCCGAACCCGATAATAGTGGGACTTTAAAAACTATTTTATACTAAAAAATCTATTACATAACTCTAATAATTTCCTATATTTTTCTGTATTTTTCACAAATTTTAATTATTAATATCCCGCTAATATGAGGGTACTCAGTCGACTCATCTCGAATTTATTTTTTGTATCCAAACATTTTTTTAATTAAATTCATATTTACGATAATACTGTCAAAAGAATATAAAGCATTTTGCATGGTAAAATTATCTAAAATGACAAAAATCAAAATTTGTTGAATATAATAATCTCATAATTTACGCGCACGCATGTATTTTATTATAAAAAAATGTATACATATATATAAATATTTATATATACGTATACATATAAATTGCTATTACTAAAATAATTAATAATATCCTAGAATGGCGGGATGTCCAATACCTAAAAAAAATTTTTTAAACAATCAACAGTTGGAGAATTAAATATATATATTCGTAACTATATTTTTGTTAAAATAATCATTAAAAAACAAGCCAATTATTTATACAAAACTTGAATTCATTTATTTAATAATATGGATTTAAACAAATATCCATATAAATATCATATAAATTAAAGTCTTATTGCCATTATGACAAGTTTAGGACAAGTTAAGACTGTTACTAACATTATTACTAATGGGAGAACATTTATTAAAACTAAGAAAGCAGTGAAAATTATATCTCAAAATATACAATTGAATTAATTTTACAACGCGAATTTAAAATATAATAATTGTCATTAACTCATTGCAAAAATTATTACTTTCAAAAACTGTTCAGAAAATCCTGGACTAATTTTGATTCTGTAATAAGAATTTCCAACGGGCCACCTAGACTTTGCAAAAGGACTTTATGAAAAGCGACGAAGAATAACTCTCTATAATGAAAATAGTTTCGACTTCTTATTGTGGTACAAATCAAGCATTCCTTGGCATCTATCTGACAGCGATGAGACCCTTGCATATAAAGAACTAATCACTAAAGTGATTAGTTCTTTATAATGTTAAAAATGTAACGTCAAAAATTTCACGAACAAGAAGTTAATGTTTAACCAATGCTTCAGTCAAAGCTTCAATCTTTATTTAATAAATTTGTACACTAAATACAAAGAAAAATTGACAATTATTCACATATCAAATTTTTAATTAGAATTATTATTTACTTAATATTATTAATGACTTTTTGATATTCAAAATAAAATCTAAACTAAAAAAAAATTTCATAATTAAATATTTATCAAATTTATTAAATTAATACACAATTTTTATTATCATGTTTTGCCGATTCCATATTATAATTTATATAAAAAATGAAACAAAAAAGATTTACTACGACAAGATAAATGCTATCTGTATTGAATAGATATTAAATATATATACATTCAAATAAATGAGCCCCTTAATGGACAAGTGGCGTAAGTCCAAAACTAGGAAAAATTCATTTATTATAAAAATAAAAAGAATATTTGTTTTATCTATCAATTTAATTTACTTTTATTTCGTTTTTTATAAAAAAATCAATTTTACATAAATAAAGTAATCGTAAAAAAAACTAAAATAGTGATTTAAATCTAACTTCTTTTACAGTCACTTCATTTATGATGTAAAATTAATTTTTATTTTTTACGAATGTAAAAACAAAACAAAAGTAAATTAAATTGATAAATAAAACAAACATTTTTAATACTTTCTATTTTCATAGTATTCTTCCTAATTTTGGACTTCCAAACGCCACTTGATCACTAAGGCCAAAGCTAAAATTTCTTCGTAACTGATCTTGAGGCAGTATATGATCAATATGAGTAGCATGTTTACTGGACACTAGTTAGATACTTTTTATCCTACATATCTGAATATCATTCGCTACATGTATGTACCCTCCCCTACACCTAACTACACTACCGATATCAAAATTCACACGTCCATTACAATCACCTGTATAAGATTTTAAAAAGTAAAATTTCAGTCTCGCTTATTCATGTCCTTGACGTCAACTGCTGTCCGTCCTTCGCTGCCCTCCAGCCATCTTCATGATTTGGCACCGAATGTAGTTCCGGCTGTATGCATTCTATTCTCGATGCCTAGACCTATATTCAGACATATTTGAACCATGATAAGATAGTGAATAATAATTTCGAAAATACTGAAGTTTGATAAAGATCCTTCTCGATGTCCCTGATAAAAATAAAAATCGGAGCGTAAATTGGATGTAATGAGAGAGTAAGAGAAGCGTAAACGAAACTTCTAGAAGGCGAAAATTGGAACAATGAAATATAAAAGAAACATTTACACTTTTTTTTACATTTTGATATTTCAATTTTCACTTCCTAGAAGTTTCATTTACGCTTCTATTACTCTCCTATTACATTCGACTTGCGCTCTGATTTTTATTTTCATAAAGTTAAGTATATTTAAATAGCGAATTCGATTCGAGCATATTACTAGTGCGCATTAATGCATGTTAAAGCAATTTAATTACACCGATTTAATCAGAGTTTAAAAATGAAAAATGCAAAGACTTCAAATCATAAAATATGTGACAAATTCAAGAATAGAATATAATAAGTAAGTTTTAAGTCTGTAATCGGATTTAATTTAAATGTAAAACTATCTATTTAAAATTGTAACTCAATTATTATAATTGTGCACTAAGTACTGCGTTGACTCCTACATATATACTTCCCGTTATATTCTATTTTTGAATTTGTTACATATTGAGAGGAGATATATATAATTTTTAATTATTATAAAATATGTATTTTACCTAACAGCACAATAAAGTATATTAAAAATTTCGCGATTTAATTTATTTGTTTTTTTACATTAAACACACATTTATTACAACGGTTTTAATATGCATCGTCAGTCTATTGAGTGTACACTAGTATGTATTTAACTGGATTCACTAAAAGATATTTTCGAAATAGTGCGATCAAAAAAAATTGTAGTTTAAGAAAATTGCTTACTAAAATCGTGATCATTTTCGCTGAATGGGCTTAAAGTCTGCGTGGAGGTGAAAGTCGACGCTTGCGATTTACTTCTCCTATTGTCATGAGAGCATGCGAGAAGTATGCTGAGGAGCGTCGTGACTTCGACGAACATGACGACTAATACGATGGCTAGTAAGATCAGGGCCTGATCCTGCGTCCATTTCTCGATATGTTCAAGGCATCCCTAAATATAAAACAAATAGATAATCACACATAACAATCGATATTAGATGTTATATTGAATATCGGAAATGTATCAGCTTGTCTTTTGTTGCCCGACGTTATTAATCGATGACAAATTCGTTCGTTTTTAGAGAGGCATACAGTTTTAATGTGTGAAGTTATTAGCTCAACTTTTTCTTCAAATCTAATTTTCGGTAGTTTTCTCTTCGAGTGAATTCTAAAGCCGGTAAAGTTGGATTTAGTGTCAAAGTTGCTATGCTTTGAGCTCGTATCGATTGCGCTGGAATCAATTATTGATCAAAAACTTATATGTAGACACTGTATGTAAAAAAATACTTTAGATATTTATAAAGATTTATATTAAAAATCGTATCTAACTTATCCTGATATAAAACTTCATGTAAATATATCATTGCTAAATATATCATTGCTAAAAATTATTAATATTTATTCACGTATTTGAAAAATAGCTGGTTATGGATATTAGTTTATTGCATAAAACGGTAAAAATACGTTAATGCGTAGCAAGATATAACAAAACTAAAATCATAACAACGTAACATCATTGTCTGCTGCCCGCATTCTGATGAATTCTCTCATAGCCTTGTTATGGAGGTCTTCATCGAGACAAAAGCTATTAATCACACGACTCTCTTTCCTAGTATGATGTATTCGTATATGAGGTCATGCCGGTTTTATCGTAACTTTCGAACAAAACGCGAAAAATCGAAATATCAAATTTGGAGTTACGAACTAGGAGTAGAGATTCGCGATAGTTTTTCCTCAAATATTATTTCGCGTTTATGTTCACGCAGGATGCGTTTGACTGTATTAAACTTTCAAACGGATTTCCATTCTCATGGAGCGAGAATAGCGTCATAAAGCTTCATGTGAATATCGCACTTGAATAACGTGTCAATATTCTAAATAGACATGTTTGTTCTCGTTTTAGGCTACGTTCGAAAACTTCATCCAAGTGTCATTATTCTTGTTTAACGTCTAACAATAGAGATAGAATGAGACGCATTAAAGCACTCAAGTGATGTTTCCGAACGCAGCCTTATGTAGACCTCCGCATTTATTCTTTGTTAGCCAGATTCAAAAAGTTCGTCTCACTCGTGTCTGCATGGCACGGCATGACAAGGGGGGGGGAGGGGGTAATAACTTCCTCATTATCGCGCATACCATAGTGTGTCGGGCGTATTGATGTTCGGCAGGGTTCAGAGCCTGGCAGAGAGTGAGATTGGCAGGTTCGGGGTTGAGGAAGGAGCTCGTCTCATTGGCGTTATTCAGGGTGCAGCAACTGAGAGGTACCACTAATTCTCTGCGACCGACTTCCTGCAGTCGCCACCACGATGTCCCATAATTGCTGCTTCCGTTTATGCCACAACAAGTAAACTGTAAATGGTCAGAATAATAACGACGCACGTTTTCTCTTTTGATTTCAAAAATATAAATTAAATATATATATTAGCCAAGTAACAAATGTGATAGATATCTCTTTTTCTCCTCTTTTTCTCTACTTTTCTATATTTTTCATCTTTTATGAAAACTAGACAAAAGACTCTTTTTTTGCATAATATAAGACTTAATAATGAAATATATAACTTTAATAAATTTTTACTTATCAGTCTTCATTTTATAGTAATTTGTTTGGAATGCTCTAAACGATTTAATGCTCCTGAATATTTAATAGAAAAATAATACAATAGAAAACGTATGTTAACATTATATCTTTACTCTTAAATTCAATAGATGACAAACTTACTATTGTTTGTGCAAGATCGAGTGCAGCCGTAAATTGCTCGCGTCCAGGTACGGCATAACTGCGTTGTAAAGCGCGTATCAAACGTGCCGGTCTTACGTCGATCCCCAGTATATGAGGCCAGAAAACAGCGATAATGCACACGGTGCACTCACCGAGCAGCAACAATATTATTGTTAAGAGATACTGGAAAGCATAAAAACAAAAGATCGATCCCGAGCTACTTATATTCGCAATTTTACGCGTTATAACATACATCTATTTCAAACAATATTTCTTCTTACCTATTCAATTAATTTTCCAATTTTATATTACGTTAAAAAAAAGGAGTTTTTTTAAATTACATTTCATTACCTCATATACTATTAAATTTGCCCCTAGGAAAAGAATTGCGACAAGAAGTTACAAAAATTGAACAATATATTTAGATACAAAATTTGTTCAATTTTTGTAACTTCTTGTCGCAATTCTTTTCCTAGCGGCAAATTTAATGGTATATGAGGTAATGAAATGTAATTCAAAAAACTGCTTTTTATTTTATTTTATTATTAAAATAATATTAATATGTTTTCCTTGTATACATTCAATTTAATGTTTTACAACTGGTGTTTAAATAGTGTTAAAAATGAGGAAAAATAGGTAGCATTCATTTCCTTGACGAGCTGACTCTCATTTGTCCGAACCACGAGCAAATAATTAGTGTTTTTACGCGGCGTTCGAACGCGCCCTCCTTTTATTTACGCGCGTGTCCGCATACAAGCAGATCCGTTTCCGGGCAACGATGCATGACCGAACTCGAAGTAGGAAATCTGCTGTTTCAGATAGGCTCGACGAGCAACATTGTAGTTAGATTCACAAGAGAACGCCGCGCATGAAACTGATTGATGCATTTAAACACCTGTCGTACTTGCGATACGCAAACAAAGACTTTAAACAAATAATTCTTTTCAACAAATGCGTGAATATGACATCACACACATATATAAATTATTTTTATACGTTTTATTATCTAATATATCATTAAATTTGTCGCTAGGAAAAGAAATTGCGACAAGAAATTACAATAATTAAACAATATTTTAGATATAAATTTTGTATGTATTTTATTTTTATTAAATATCAATCTAAACGAAAATAATAACGTATTGCTCTCAAAGATTATTCTGTATTATTTGTAAATTTTATATTTATTAGGTGTTGGAATTAATTCGTAGCGTTTTTTAATGAAAGAATGTTATTTATTTCACATGAGCATTAAAAAATACATTAATGAAAGTACTTCCCATCACTTGTAAAACGCTACGAATTAATTCCAACACCTAATAAAATATTTTGTGAATGTTTTTTTATTTCAAATGTTTTTATAAATTGTTTTTTAAATATTAATTAAAATGTATAAATATATTGGATCTAAATATTTGAAATATTTGAATATTTAAAATATTTGAAATATTTAAAAACAGTTCTTACGGAGATTGTAATGCAACGATTAAAGAGACAAGCCGCCCAGCATCCAAGAAGTCCAGTAATAGCAATAAGAAATCCTAATGTAACTATAGCGAATGCCAAGTAATAAAAGAGCGGTTGATCAGGATGAATATCACCAGGTCCTAACAGGCGCGATAATAAAATCCGTTCATTATCGGCTAATAATAATCCTCCTAAGGACATTAACACGAAACCCGACATCTGAAGGAAGAGAGAAACAATTAATAATCTTTCACAAGTTACACTGATTTGATAAACAGTTTACAATAATTATTAAAATGACACAAATCGATCCAATTCGCATTATAGCGAACGTTATTATTTTATATTATATCTAACATAACATTTCATATATTACTTCTTTACTTAAAAAACGCATGATATAAATCTTTATTAATTAAGAATAATATATTGACTGAAGATAGATTTAAATTAAAGTTGCGTCTGAAACAAATAGCTAAATAACTCACCAAGAAAATTATATTCGAGCAACAAACAAAAGCACGCGATATGCCTAATTTTCTAGTTCCCATTATTACGTTCAAAATGCTTGCTTCTTAATAACAATAAGCGATATGCAGATGACTTTTTGTCACATAAAGTTTCAACGATTGTATTCGGCGTACATAATAAACGCACAATTAAATCATTCGATGACGCAAGTTACACTATGTACAATATTACAACTAGATAGTTCGAGGTGAACCCGATCGCGTATGTTTACGGACTGAAAACCCCCCGTACGCGGTGGATGGACTTTACAACAGCATCGGGGGTCTGTAGGCGCGCTTGCGTGCCCTCATGCGCGACCGACCGGACGGAACCGGAAGGAAATAGAAAGGCGTGGATGGAAAAAGACCGGAGGGGGAACGAAAAATTTATACACATACACACACACGCACACACATACATGGACATTTGCATCGTCGATCGGTTCATGTACGATTCGAGTCGGCAAAGGTTCACGGTAAAGGGGGAACATTTAATGGCTGATAAGACCATTTCATGCTTTAGCACACATGTTAATTGTATTTAAATTCATAAATTATTATTTAACGTTTCTCTCTCTCAGCTAAATATTAACATTGTGTCATGTATTAAAGTTCCTTTATTCGAATTCTTTTATAAAAATATTTATTATAAATTACAAATATTAAATAATGTATAATTAGAAAGAAGTATTTTTAATTTATCAAGAAACGTTAGAATACTATTATAAAAATTTCGTTTCTCTTATTTGGATTAATTATACATACGTAAAGGATTAATCTGGAGATTCCATACTCATAGGATTTTTCCATCAAAAATTGTATTTTTACTGTGTAAATGAACTTGTAGGTTGAGCCCATATACAGCGTAGCTCAGTAAAAGGATATTTTATGCGCATTATTGTAAGTGTTCACGAAGCCTATCTCCTCTTCTCTACATTAATTCAGTCGCCACATCATGCACTTCCCGTTAAACGGGATAGGCGTGACCTAAACGTACGTAAAAATTCTGATTTAACACTTGTTTGTTAAGAAGTGAAATCACATATAATCAACCTATAATATATCTTGAGAAGTGAATTAAGAATATCTTACGAAGGATAAGGCAAATATATATGAAGAGTATGAAGGATTAATAATTGAAAATTTTTAACAAAATAAATATTTAATTTTGTCAATAAAAAATTTACATTAAAGTAATCATATTTAATAATTCTTAATAATTAAAAATTTATAAATCTAAAAATCAAGTGTACTTTTATGAGATCCACTCATGCATCCAATATTGGATGTTACTGTGTCATCTTGCTCTCGTTGAGACGTATCTTCGAACTCGGGTGGCAAATGTAAAACCTAAAAACAAACAAATAATATAAAAATTTATATGACACAATATACTAATTTGAGAAACAAAACAAAACATCAAAATCTACTAACTTCTATAAGAAACTTTTTACGGCGTAATTTAAATGCTAAATCTCTGTGTTGTGAATTGCCGTGTGACAAACCATTTAATGCACACAATTTCTTAATGTGCAACAGACCATGATATTCCTTATACAATGGATTAAGCGCTTTTGCAGATCCCGCAAACGATTCCAATCTAATTGCTATATCCGATACGTGCTCAATTCTTTCGATAGCGAAATTCTAGAAAATGTAAGCTGTAAAAAGATTGGTCGTTGTAAAGGGGATAATTTTTCGATACTTACGTTATTGAAATTATTAACTGGTATTGTTACTATGCCGACTGCATAGGAATTCCTTAAAAGTGCTCTGAAGCAATATAGAAATTTTAATAGATCACTATCAGAATCTTTCTCTGTGTCACTAAGCCATAATCTTGATCCCAGAGAATGAATTGCGATTCTTAAAATTTTCTTTGTTTTCTGTTCTGGTGTTTCAGAGAGAAAATATTGTCCATCGCGTAAAGTTTTTTCTACAGTACATAATAAATCAGTATATGCAGCGTTCTTAAATGTATGACTATTATTTTCATCTAGTGTCATTTCCTCATTAAATTCCCATTGTTTTATGTCAGCATGTTCTAAGAAATCCTTTTGCATCTGCTTTGTAAGATCATAATAATGACCGAATATTTGACCTCCCGTAGGAATTGAATCTACTACTTTCATCTTTTGATATCGCCAAGCTATTTTCATTGGTTCATCTTCATTATTTGTAGTTTTCGTATGTTCCTCTGAATTATCTATAACTGCGGGCAATCTTGATACAAGATGGGAAGGTTGGACATCTTGAGACGCAATCAGTACAGGTTGAGATACGACTATTCCCTCTGCCATAAAGTATTTCAATATAGTTTTAGCATAGAAGCCATACTTGTCCTCCTCTGAAAAGAAATATTTCTTTAAACATATACACAAATAAACGTTTCATTAACTTCTGCAGAATCCCTTCACACATTGTAATGTACATAAAATTTAGATATTATAAAGATATTATCTGTTGAAATTATTTAATTCTACATCATCTAAAATCTGATGTACAAATAATGTATATGTTGAAAAAATAGTCGAATTAAAAAATTATTTGTATGAATTATTTATTAAAGTGTGCATAAATTGAATTTAAAAAAGAAAATTTTTAACACGATTCCATAAAATCAAGTCTGAAGGAATTAAATACATACACTATCACTTATAATTATTTGAACGACAGATATTTTATATTTTACTCTAATTTTGAAAGTTAAATAAATATCTGTTTCTCTTTCTCCTATACTGTTGCTAACACAAATAATACTTTATTAGAATAATTGGCGCTATTTATGTTGTATATTAGTTGTAATTGTATATATTCTAAATTCAAATTATTAAGATAACGTTTATCGAACTATCTTTAACTATCCTTGAATCGATATTACTGAATATTTCTCATCGTTTTATCGTTCTATTACAATCTATTGTAATTATGGATTATTTTTGTTCATAATTATAATTTAAGGTTGTAGCAGAAAAATAAAATAGGAAATATTATAACAATATCAATTCAAGAATAGTCAGAGATGAAGTTTCGGTAACATTGTCTTAATAATTTAAATTTAGACTACAAATAGAAGTTTAGATTATTTAAACTTACAATTACAATCAACAAAAACAGCGATCATTTTGATACAATCATTTTAATCAAATATTATCTGTGTTAACAACAGTGAGACACACAACTTATTTAGCTTTTAAAATCAGAGTAAAGTACAAAATATTTGTTAAATAATTATAAGTGTATGTATGTATATGTGTAGTGTTATTAATATTTAATCTTTCAAAAGAAGAGAAGATATATCCTTTGGAGGCTGAATAATTATTGATTCATACCCTATTAAAAAATCAAAAGGTCATTCTGTGTATATAGTACATAAACTAGTAATAAAGAAGCATTAGCTTTAGATTTTTTTACACTCTTGCAAAAAAGATGTATGAGTAATTCTCCAAAACTAATTACGATATTTAACAAGTCTTGAATAATTCACCCATTAAAGAAACATAAGTATACAAATATACATGCCAATTAAAAATATCGAGCCAATAGGTAAACCTCCGCCAATTGAACTGTCTAAAGAAGGTATCCCTGTTGAAATAAGCAACTGTGAATTTCGTAACGAAGGTTTCGTGCCTGGTATTATCGGAAGTCTAGTTTTAAGTCTTGTTCCACCCAAAGCCATCGCTTTTTCCTTATAAAGTCATCCAGTAGATATCTGAAATATAATTTTAAAAAGTAAAATATTTGCAAGTAAATGTCACAGTAAATGACGTCTTCTTTGATATTTATTATATTAAAAATTTAGACTGATGACGAAATTATATGTTGTTAATAAGGATTTATTTCAGTAAAAATAATCATTACATCTTATAAATAAATTTTTAAGTATCTTTTCTCAGTGCACATTGGAAATATTTAATACACCATATTAAAATTTTTTCTACTCATTAAGCACATTTCAAAATAAATGTAATAATAAGTCTGAGATGAAATTTTTTTTATTTATCGATATACTTTATGATAAGAAACTTTGTAATATAATACGTCAAATTACATCAAACTTGTTTCACTTTTGAATCCGTAGAACTTATTTAATTTTGCATTTACATTGATCATCTTACTTCTGCTACTTTCAATAGATCGCTTTCTATTTCCACACAAGTGATACCGAGTTATGTATTTTATACTTAGATAATTACGTCATTACATGCTTATTCTTGCTTACTTTGATTACGATTATCGCATAACAACTGACAACATAGTTTACAACCTAACCTCACTTTTGATGTGAGTAATAAGATTCTGTAAAGCACGCAGTCTTGAGTTTGTGCAAATTGTAAAAACTTAGTTAAATCTCACTTGTGTCAAAAAACGAGTAAGTACATACATTTAATTGAGAATCATTTGGAATTATTTGGATTTTGATGTAAATGGAAAGCAATTAAATGTTTGTCTCATTTTGCTGCAAAACATTTACTTTAATTGAAATTTTTCAAAACAGTCTAAATTTTAATTCAGAGCATTCCAACATTATTTTACAATATGTTTTTATACATTTATAAGGACAAAATTTGACTCTGGCAAAAATTCGAGGGAGTAAATCGGAGTAAATCCGTCAATCAAAACGCGCAATACCGTAATTGAGCTTGTCACGTTTGCCACGTGCACAAGATTTTGATAGATTTCAAAGATCCTTGATCGACAGAAGTTTATGCTTCTTTCTCTGCGATACTCGATCTTTTCTAAAAACGATTACACTTGGTAATCTCAATCGAGTCGTACTTCACACCGGAAGAAAGCAACGAAAGTTCGAAAAACAATTAGTCGCATGCCGGTTCGGCTTTCTCTCCTCGCCAGTGTAGCACTCACTAATCGCAAGTTATAAACGTGGAAAATAGTCTGGAAAAGCCGTCCGCGAGTCTCTTCGAGTTCCTTATAACGTATATATATACGTTTCGTTCTCGATAACAGAGAACGAAACAGCACAAATCAGCACGAATCTTTCGGAGCCGTTCTCGACGCGAATCTGCCCACCCAGCCCACCATGATCGATGCACCGGTAGTGGCACTCGTGATATCCATAGTAGTACCGATATTCCCCGAACGTTGACGCCACGTTGGACGAAGCCGATCGGAGGTCGACGGTTTCTGACGGTTTCTCGCGTCGCCACCGGAGCGCGGCTGCGTCGCGGCGGCAGTAATTACGGTTTCGCCGTTTGAACGGGATGCATGTCGTCCCGTTCTGTCCTACGCGCAGTTCAGTTAATGGTATCGTGATCGTGCGCTTGCTAGGTTGCGGTACGCCGATCCGATTAAGCGCCTGACGTTTCGTCGCCGGGTGCGATCGCGCGCGAGCATCCGTATGACAGAGAGACGAGGAATCGGAGAGAAACAGAGCGAAAGAGAGAGAAAGGTAAAGAAGAATCGTCTCTCGCGTCGCCGCGCCGCGCCGCGACAGAGCAGACAGGACGCGCGATCGTAATATCATATGCGTGCGCGCGCGCGCGGGCGCGCGGGCGCGCGTGCGTGAATGTATGCGCGAATCGAAGGAAAGTGAGGTTATGCAATTATTTAATACAATCGTACGCGCGTTCGATGCCGACGCTCGATAACATGTGATTCATCGCGACGGTCAAACCGGGTCGAGTCCCGGAGTGTCGGCGCAGTGAACGAACATCTGCGCGCCGCGCGCGGTCCAGTCGCGTTGCGCATCGAGTTGAAGTTGCGCGCGGATCGGACCCAACTCACCCAACGTCAGATCGTTCGCGCGTTCGAGAACCGTTTAATCGCAAAGCGTCTTCCGCGGACGTGCGTGTTTGCGGCGTTCCGAAACATTGAAAATCGAAGCGATCTCGCGATACCTTACCTTGAAGAAAGACGCGAGACTTTAAGTGCGAGGGGAAAGACACGCGGGAAAGAAGATTTTAAATTGTCCGAGAGAAAGACACAAATTTGTCACGCGCGCGCGCGCGCTCGCGAGTGAGTGAGTGAGTGAGTGGTGGACTCGGAGACTCCGGCGAATGCGCGCAAGAGGAACTCCGAGGAACTCGTGCCGAACGTTGAAAGCACTCTTCCCTTTCTCCCACCGTGGCTACCGACTCCTCGCGCCCCTCTCTCTCTCCTTGGCTCGCGCGCACGCCTTCCGTTCCCTCTCCGTTCCGTCGCCCCTCGATCCGCCGCGCCACGTCGCGCCAGCGTCGCCGAGTATCGCCGACGCGTGTTCCCGTCTCGGTCTCTCGGTCCGTCTGGCGTCTCCCTTCTGCGCACTGGTGTGCCGTTTGACGACCTCTCGCTCCCACCCGCTCTCTTTTCTTCTCTTTCTCCAGACAAGCGGCAGCACGCTGCCCTCGCTCAACTACCTGTTGTGACGTCCAGCGCGCTTGCGACGCACCGGGCAAATTCGCCGTAAATACCCAGCGTCGTGTCAACGTTTACCCAGTGTGTTCCCTTCCGATGATCGTTCCACGCTAAACGCAATCAATCGCGGAGACTCGATATATACGGTATTGTATGAACTATCTCTGTCGGGGACGTATTTTCGTCAAGAAGAGAGGGGGAAAGAGAGAGAGAGAGAGAGATTTGTGCCTCGCGGACGGCCACCGCGGGTGAAGGAGGTATCCGATTGTGAAACCGCGAAAGTCGCTTGTGTGTGTCGCGGTTCTGTTCCCCCTTCCACTCGGCATCGTCGCTACGAGAGTAACGCGAGGAAGCGTGAGGCGGAGCGAGACGGAGAGAGAATGAGAGAGAGAGCGAGGAGGACAACACGCGTTCGTAAGATGGAGAGAGAAGGAGCGCGCGAGAGAAAGGACTCGAGCGGGCTCTTATCGTCAAGTTAGTCGCGCGCGGCGAACCTTCCGTCCCACCGTTGTCGAATCTTCCGTTGCGCGCGTTCCCGAGAGTGACAGTCGCGAACCCCGTGACCCGTGTTGCCAGCAGAGCTCCGCTCGCGTTACTCGCGTATCGAGACTATTGGACGTTTTCACCCTGGTGAGTCTAATCTACCTACCAAGTGTTTTGCATTAATCGTGAACGCTGTAAATGTAACTATAAATGTGTGACAATGACTGTAAGCGTGCAGTAGTCGCGTACGAAATGTGCGGGGATCGTCGTAATCGTGCGGTGTTTTGATATCTACTCTGGGAAGAGCAGACCGAAGGGAAAGAGAAAGAGAAAGCAGGCCGTGCGACGACGCGCGCATTATCGCGCGCGCGGTCACGTGGATCGGGAAACAAAAGGCGGAACGCGACCGTGTTCATTGATGACGAGTCCGTCGCGTCGATGCCGCGCGCGCCGCGCCGGTGGCATCGCATTACGTTAGCTCTGAAGTTGGCCCGCTCCGCGCCGTATATGTGCGTGCGCGCGCGCGCGAGGAATCTCGAATCGTAATAACACCGTGAATTGAAATCGTTCGTTTCGCGAAATCAGCAGCGGGATCATCCGCGGTATTTTTCCGTCGCAACAAGTGCCTACGAGAGACAAAGGAAGAGACTTGGTCTACTTGGTGAAACCAGAGTTTATACAGAGTAGTTATATCGTTCTCGCAAGAAACGTGTGAAGCGGACTGTTGCTGCTGTACGATCTTGACCGCGGTCAAGCCCCGCGAGAGCGTGACACCGCTACATCGCGCGGCCAGATGCTCCCCTGCGCTCGGAAATCAGGAGGTACAATCGGAATCGTCGGCACGCCAGTGGGGTGGATGCGGAGGATGCGCGTCACGCAAACAACGGTGAGGCCGATGGTAGAGGACAACGCGCGGTCGGCATCGCGCGTTACAATCGACCACCTTGGTGGCAATCATTGAGAACTGGCTTATCCTGCGGTAGATTTAGGGGGCTGTATGGAGGCCGGGGGGCTCCTGCCCCGACAGCCCCCGCAAGGCCCCCCCGGCGTCGCCCCCGGCACTATCTCCGTGTGCGCGGGCCAGGGCCCGAACGGGCACGCCGGCAACGTCCTCGGCCAATCCGCGGCCGCGATTCACGAATTAAACGCCGGTCAGCTGGGCATTACCGGTCAACAACAATTGCACCTGCAGCAGCAGCAGCAGCAACAGCAGCAGCAGCAGCAACAACAGCAGCAACAACAACAACAACAACAACAGCATCAACAGCAGCAAATGGGTCAAGCACCCGGTATGGGTGAGGTACTCACCCCGAAGAGGCAGGCGATTGTAGACCGTCTGCGACGAAGACTCGAGAATTATCGGCGCAGACAGAACGACTGTATCCCCAGGTTCGATCAGAGTTTCAACGGATTGTGCGAACAGAACATACAGGACACCCTGGTGCTGAAGCAACGCTTCCTCGAGAGCAAGGCCAAGCGGCAAGCCAAGAAGACGGACAAGAAGCAGAACGATCCGATCGGTCTCTCCAACGTTCACATGGTGAGACTTTTTCATCTCTTTCACTCTCTTGTTGTCTTCTTCGTCTACTCCTCTTCTTTTTCATCTTCTTCTGTTGCTTCTTCTGCTGCTTCTTCTGCTTGGTTTCGTTGTAGCAGGCGTAGGTGTTCCTACGCCGCTGTGGGAATTCGAACTTGTTACAAAGTCGGCGTTCCTCCTTCCTTCCTTCCTTCCTTCCTTTCCCTCTGAGTCTCTTCGCCCTGGAGATGGAAACGCGCGCGAGTGACGCTCCTCACGTTTCGCGACGAACGAACGTGTCTGATATATCTATATTCAATATTACCTACGGAAAAAAATCCCTTACTTAATAATTACTTCGGAAAAAATCCCGAGATACTCGCACGGAATTTTGCTACGATCCTTCAGTAGGTTCATTTTCACACAACATGTGGACGATTTTTTTCTACGAAAATTTGCTCAATACTTTCAAACGCGCAAGAATGATATTATCCTCCCGAAAGACGCGCGTCACATTGACGAACATACGTGATAACGCTTCATCACCGCATATCTGCTGCATAAAGTTCAGTATACGAAAAGTTTTGGTAGTACTTGTTTCAAACTTTGCGCAAATTTCATGTTTCTCTTGCTAAATTTTTGGAAGATACAAGTTGCGATGCAAACATATTGGAGAAGCGAATAAAGTTCGCAGAACCACGAAAACAGAATTGATTGTATTTTTGGTATGCGGTAAGTTCGGTCTCGAAAGTTTCTGAAAAAAAAAAAAAAAAAAACATGTTACTGCGTATTTTATGGTTGATGCAAACAAGCAATTGATTAAATAAGCATCTCTTATATAACTTATTCGATCAGTATTAAAACGAATTAAAAAGTCTATCGATGTAATAAGATATTCGCTAAATATCTGAATTTTATACGCACATTTACATTATTCAGTACTAATTTATAAAGTTGAATTATTTTAGTAAATAACGTATCAGTCGGATTAAAGATGAGCAATTGCATAATTTTTATTTTTTAATGTCAGTGATGTAGAAATTTCTTTTAAAATTTTTAATCTGACAAAAAAATAATTATTTTTTAGGCAAGAATGTACATACACACACACACACACACACACACACACACACACACACACACACATATATAAACACATATATATAAACATATATAAACACACACACATGTCTTCCACTCTGCTTACCTTGAATATTTTGTAAATGACATTTACATGTTGCAGATAAAAGTTGTATAGTCTGAAAGGGAATAACTAAAGATAAAAATTTTTGAAAAAATTGAATTTTTAACAAGATCCTAAAGTTTCTATTACCGACTAAACCATATAATTTTTGTATAAATTTATTTTTTATTTCTTTAGGATCCCCTTAAAATGACATATAAGAGTTATCATCATTTTTTATATATAATAGAATTATACAATTTTTTTACATAACATAATTCTTCTAGTTACGCGCACAAAAAGATTAAAATATTATATAATTATCAAAAATGTAATAAGTTATGATATATTTTTATTTTATTCTAGCATATTTTACGATGAAATATGTAAATTATTCATTTTTTGCTGTTCGAATATTTTTATGCATAAAATAATATGTCATGAATCAATTAGTATAAAATAAACATATAGAATGTCTCAATGTGTAGGCAGTTGCAAGAGTAAACTACTAGAAAGAAATTTATTGGTCGCTTAAATTTGGTATTTACACATTATCTGTGGATACTGAAAACAACAAATTTTTTTCTAGTACTTCACTCTTGTATCGTCTGCACGTTGAAAAGTTTTTCATTATGCTTGTAGTTATTTCGCAAGTAATAAATTTGAAACGTGTATAGTTCAAAAATAACAAATTCAAATAATACTTTGATACCAATTTTAAGCGAGCAATAAATTTTTATATTGGTACTTTTGCACTGGTTGCACGCTAAAAAGCTTTTCGTTGCTATTTACACTTAGTTACTTCACAAGTAATGAATTCGAAACTTGAATATTTTGAGAGCAACAAATTTAGACAACACCGTGGTATCAATTTTAAGACGTCTGTGAAGCTAATACCTGTACCAGTAATACCTGTAAAAAAAAGTATGCCAGTATGCCATAATTAAGTGCTGATTTATTGCTCTAGTCCCGAATTTATTACTCTTTTCCATTCGTAGGAAATTAATTTTAAAAGTAGGGATGACGTACACTAATAAATTCAAAATCGGAACATTCTTAAAACAATTATTTCTAGAACCAACAAAACCGAAATTAACCTAGCAATTAATTGTTTTAATATATTTTATTCCTTTATAACGTGAGTTAGCACCACTACACTTCTGATAAGATTTTTTTTTTAATTTAAACAATGAACAATAAATTTAGAATCAGGATATTCTTAGAGCAATTAATTCTAGAAACATTTTAAGACCTAAACTAGCCCAGCAATTAATTGTTTTAATGTACCTTACTCTTATACGCGAACTAGCACTGCTACATTTCTGGTGAAGTTTATTTAACTTAAATAATGAGTATAATAAACTCAGAATTAGGATATTTTTAGAGCAATTAATTTAAACTTGACATAGGTAATTTTGAGGGTACTTTTTGGATAAGGACGTCGAAATCAGATTTAATCAAAATGTCAAATAATAAAATCGGAAAGATATAATACGTCGTGATATTTAAAATGATTTTTCTGGAAAAACATGATACAAGTAACTTAATGATAGAACAGTAAAACAACTGAAGTTTCTTTTTTTTTAATTTAATCTTTTTCCTAAGGCTATACTAATTAGAAATTTAAGTTCACACAGTTACTGTTTTTATCAACTTGATTAAAGAAATAAAATTGCAAATAAGATAATAAAATAGCAATAAAAAAGTATTAAACAATTTATGTTTATGTATTATTGAGTTAGTTATAAATATCTGTATATTTGATAGACGTTAATGTTTATATATTAATAATTTATATGTAGGATTTTTCGCAAGTATTAGCAGCATATTCAAATAAAATCCTACTAAGTAGAAGTATGAATTTTTTCAAACTATTTTATTTCTCTCTCTCTCTCTCTCTCTCTCTCTCTCTCTCTCTCTCTCAAGTAAGCTGATTGCTATTTGATCGTGCAAGCGTATAAATTAAAAAAAGCTTGTTTATGCTTTGATAGGAATCGAACAAAAGAGACTTTAGAATTTTTTTGTTTAATCGTGTTAATTAATTGTGTTTTTACTACGTTTGTCGTCTAAATCGATGAATTTAACATGGCGTTAAAATCAAGATGGAACAGGTGGACGTATGAATCGTTAAGGTTATAGGTCGCGTCCGTGCTAGTTTCCCGTAGGCGTTCGATTCGAGACGTCCCTGCGTTAACCTTGGCTTTACGTCAATGCAGGGGCGTTCTTACGATCGCCCTTGTTACGCGTAACGTCATTATTACGAACGTCCCGCTCAAAATGTTTACATAAAATTTACTTTTTCATCTATATTCATATATTCTATACAAATATTTATCTTCTAAAACAAATGGAATTATGAAAATAACAAATAGATGGCCCAGGATGCATTGACGCACATTTTTGCGACGTAATTAGTTGAGAGTATACATTTATGTTTCAGGAAATGCAAAATATTTTATTATAATTATTTTATGAAAAAATGAAGAGATTAAATAATATATAAGAGATTAGTTAATACAGATTAAATAATATATAATTAAAAAGCGTTTCCAAAAGTATCCGTTAAAAATATTGTCAAACATAATAGTTTCAAAGCAAACATTATTAATGTGAAAAATATTGCTCAAAGTAAACACATTATATCGAAACATAAAATTATTAAGAAAACATGCGATGTATTTATGTGATTAATTGACACGGTATGAATCAACGTGTACTATAGTTAAATATTTATTAATCTTTGACAGAACACTGCAGTTTATCGAATCGATCATCGATAACTGGGATTGCTTTAAAATTTCATTTGAAATAATTTGTTGAAAGCAATTGGCTATTCGAGTATGACAAAACGCGCTCTTTCGTTTGCCGTAATTATTACGTTGTCAACAACATGTACGAGCATGTGATATTAAGTAATACGTAAATGCAAACGCGTCACCGTGGGGGCGCGCTTTATAAATGTCGCGTGCGGCGCAAAGATGAACGATAACAACTTCCCTGCAGCGGATGACGTCGGGTCATCGGTGTATTGTATGTGTAACGTGACGTATGCACATCCTACGAATCACCGTCAGCCATAAAGGTGATAGGTAACACACTCGCGTCATACGAAACTGTTACCAAGTTGGTATAATTAATTCGCACGTTCGTATAGGAAAGACTGGTTGCGATATATAAAATGACGGAGAGATCGCGGGAACGTTTATCAATGAACTGAACTTGATACCGGAAGTTAGAAGTATATAGCTCGCGAAATTTCGTATTCTTGTCGATATATCTATTGTATGTATTTGCTTTCATTAATGAAGAGAAGGAAACTAACTCTATATGATACTAGAGAGACGAACGTACGATTACTTTGGAGATGTGTAGATATAGAATACAATTTCCTTAACGTTTTTATTAATTTCACCAGTCATCGTCAAATTTTTCATACGTCTTGTGATATTTCAGCAATTTGAAAAAAAATAACATATTGTTATAAAAAAAAATCTAAGAAATAATTTCCTTATTCACGAATAGAATTTACTTGTATTATACACATATTACGAGTAGAAAATTATTTCCTTCGTTCGCTATCTGTAATCATAATGTTTACAAGTCTAATTCAGTCTATATATAAGATTAACGTATCAGGTATATAAGATTAATCAATGCAACGTCAAGGAACAAAGTCACCCGTGCCAAGCAGCTTCGTGCTCCGCTCTCGTGATATCGTCCGATTGATAACGCATTATCACCAACGTGAAACGGTGGAGTTGGACGCGTGAGGTGGGAGGGAATCGACAGGAAACACTACTCGACACGATGTAACAGGATCGCCGATAATCACGCGCAGTTTCATCCTCTCTCTCTCTCTCTCTCTTTCTGGTTCCAAAGCCTCCTCGCGTACGCGCACGTGTCCAGGTCGCAGTGCGTGGAGCTGCGTGCCCCGCGTTCCTCTCATTCATAATCGTAGTGTCGGCGCGCCGCGAACAATGGTGCGCGTGAACGCCGGGCCACCACGAATGGCGGGGGAAAGCTGTGGGAATCGCGATTTCCGCCGAGAAGCTAACCAGAGCGGTGAACCAGATCCTGAACGCGGGCCGCTCCTTCCTCCACGTGCTCTCAATATATCTGTCGAATCCTGGAGAACGATTTATGCAACATACAGGTCGAACTGTACTGTTGAAATTTTTAGGGATGTAGAGTATCCAGTAAAATATAATTCTGCAATAATATGATAAATAAGAATTATAAAATTTGGTCTGTTTTGAATGAGTAAAAAACTCGAAATATCAATAGTTTCGTAAAGACATTTAATTTAAATTAAGTTAAATTTTATTAACACAAGTCGGTATCACTCTTTGAAAAAATTTCTAAAGTAATAGTCTCTAACTCTATTTTATAATATTGTAGAAAATAATACAAAATGACGGCTACGTGAAGTAATAACATTGTTATTCACGTGGGAATAGAAAAGGAACATGCATAATTTATTATTGCAGAATTATCATTTATATAACCGGACGCGAATACGCTTTCTATCTATATTATTTTAATCTAAACTGTTATCTGTATAATATACTGTGAATTCATTCCAACAAAATTTCATCGAATTAATGTTGATTTTATAAAAATTCGAATAATAAAATTGAGTTGTATGAAGTACGTTAGATATTTAGAAAATATCAAGAAAATCAAAGAAATCAAAGAAATTATCCGTGCGTTCTAGTATGTTCTTGCGTTGATACTTAAAGTTTATCAAACTTGAATAACACTTGAGTTACTTCAGTCACATGAGCAGAAGATAATTTGCACTACTGCTCTAGTTAATATCTCGTAATTCTCATGTTGAGTACAAATGAAATTGTTTCTGGTAATTATTAAAATGTTAGTATTTCTTGCAATGTCATAGACAAGAAAAATCCTTTTTAATTTTTTGATAATCGTTAAATTTGCCTTATTATTATGACATCGCAAACATTGACTTTACACATGTCTCAAGAAATGAAATAAATTCTTAACATGCGGATCCACACAAAATTGATTTGTCGTTTACTCGTGACTCGTCCGTATTCAAAGTCGCGAATGACACGTGTCGGATGTCAGAGTCACGGCTCGCGACAAGGATGTCACTCCGAGTAGATCGCCAGCGGTGCTCAATCAGCGGCGCGCGAAATATAGGCACGATCGAGCGATCGAGTGATCGGTGCGGTGTTGCACGAGAGAAGCTCGAGGTTATTTGTTCGCGTTCATTCTTATCCTACCTCGGGAGTGAGTCACTTGCTCAGCGACGGACGAGACCGACGAGATCAGTCGCAGTGGCACTCATTCTAACGGATGAAACACTGTCGCTTTGAGTGATTTCTATTTTGAATATAAATGCTCAATTGTTTCTGGCAATTGATAATTTCACAGTACATTTTATTACAGAATATCGTATTCTCCCTCATTGAATGCAGATAACAAAATTACATAAAGGACTTGAATTACAAAAATTAATCCTTTGTTGCATTTGTTGACCATGTAAAATTTCGTACCTTCCCTCAGCCAACCTGGATCATTGAGTTTCAGTGTAATTTTTTATAATATTGTTCTGGACTGTAAAAGAATCGAAAAAAAATTTTGCATACTTGTGGAAGCTTTAATGAGTTTTTATTTTATAAAAAAACTGGATTATATTTTTTTATTTATTTTTAAAATTTAAATTTATCAATATTACAATTTACAATCGAAATATCCACTGTATCTTCAAAATCCACTTAACTGGAGGATTAATTTATAATGTTAGTTTTATAAAATCAATTTATTCATTTTTTATAGCCGTATTGGTGATACAGTTCGTTATTGAAGCAAGTTATCGTTCGTTTAATTTAGATCTGACTTAAAAAAATAGTTTTCACATTTTATATTAACCGGACTCATAATTATGATGTAAATTTCGTTATTGTTTTAATTAATTGAAAATGTGCACAAAGATAGCTTGATTAAGGCTTGAACGAAATATTTGTATTTTATTTTATAACGATTCATACACAACTATATAGTACTACAACCCAGTTTGGCTTATAGTTCTTTATTGTTATTATTTTTAACAAAAAATATTTCTTGTATTATCATAGTTAGAAATCTTGTAGTCTTTTCTTAGATTCTTTTAATTTTCCTAATATGATGTATTTTAATAAATGTATTTCGCATTCATATTTCTATGTATGTGCGAGAGCGCACCGCGCGGAAAGATTCGAGTGAGAGAACGGCACAAGGTTGATATGATGCACGACAGTAAAGAGAACTCCGTTTCTTTTAATTTAACAAAAGAATTTTCTTTAATATAATCAGTTACAGAGTCAAAGAATATAATTAATTAAAAATTAGATTAACAAAATATCAAATGCGGTCACCTTTTCCAAAATTGTATTTGGAATCGCGGTGATGGAAAATCTCGGCGATTTTCTCGGAAAGAGTCGTTTTATCGCGATTTCACTAAGCGGTTAGCGCGGCGATTTAACGAAACGGTATAGTAGCGAGACTAGGATTCTAAGAACTCGAAGAACTTTTAGAAATAAGAACTCTGAGAAGTCTAAGAATTCTAAGCGGTGTAGACGGTATAAGCGGTGTAGACTATTTTAGCAATCTGCGCAATCTGCTCAATCTGCCCAGAGGACCGGCGAGATCGAAGCATTTATTACTTCCGGTCCGGGCCGTCTTCTTGGGAGAAATCCAATTAAATTTAGCCACAATCGTAATTATCACGTGGCATTGGTTGTACACAATTGATTGGCGCTTTCGATTCTTTTCTAGCGACGTTCAACGTAACAGTCATGCGCGACAGAAAATCCGTACGCGGGATTGGTGACAGCGCGTGACGTATTCGTCGGAGCGCGGCGCTCGCGTGCGCGAATCGAATTGTTCTAGAACTTTCGATGTTCCGTTGCCGGTGCCTGTTTTCGTGTACCGAATTGTTTTGAAAAGGCTAAAGAACAATGAATCTCTGACTTTGATGAGGCTTAAAGTCAGGCTCGAGATGAAATCACGAGCTCGCCTTGTGCGTGCGTTCAATAACAATTACTGTCGGTCGACCGAAGGAATTCTTACCCCTTTTTTTTTTGAATTACCGATCTCGAACAATGTACGTAAATATTTTCGCATATACTGAACATGTAATATGTTTAATATTGCGTATTATTAATAATATAATAATGTAACTATTATATTAAACTTTTAAACAATATTTAGAGATTAATTTAGGGACACATAATTGTCCTTTGGATTTGTTTTTAATATTTCAGTTAAAAATAAGTGAAAAGAACTACATAATTCCTGTGCTATGTTATTGTATTCGACGAATTTAATTGTTGTCGAATAAAAGAAATTGCAGAAAATAAGAGAGATTGCAATATTTTAGTTATACCTTTCGGTCAGACGAAAACGACCGCAAACAGTCACGTCTCGTGTGTCTAATATTATGCGAAATGGTCGCGAAAGATCTTAACCGACCAAGTGGATGGCAATTTGTTAGGACTAAAGAATTTTTGCTAGCCATTTGTTGTATCGCACGCGTGCGCATATCCTTTTTCCATCGAGAGTGTTTCCTTTCGAGCCGATCGAGAGAACTCAACATTCAGCATGGTCATTATGCTGGCCCGACAACTCTCATTATAATCCATTAGTTGAACGCCCACCGACAATTTAGGACACACCGTATAGGTCTGAGATATTAGACGTCTCGATTACTCGTCTTCGTAGTGTTGGCCCGTAACAATCGAATTTGTTGCACGACGTTTCACCGTTTTGTTGGGACCCAGTACGACTGCTAAAAGCTAGGCGGGCCCAACCTTTTTAGACCCGTGTTTATCGTCGCATTTCTGCTGAAGAAATTGACTGAACCAATTTTGAGACGCGACACGATTTAATAAATGGATTTTGAGACTCTCTCAGTCTAATAATGTTACCTTATATTTGCAATCAAGATTCAACTGAGAAACACAGATAACTTGAAACTCTTACAATTCGAGATCTTTTCACAATTCAACAATTGATTTTTGAGAGATGATTGTTTATGTATTAGGTGTTGGAATTAATTCGTAGCGTTTTTAATGAAAGAATGTTATTTATTTCACATGAGCATTAAAAAATACATTAATGAAAGTACTTCCCATCACTTGTAAAACGCTACGAATTAATTCCAACACCTAATACATATTTGTAATGTTGTAAATCGCGTGTAATTTGAATATCAAATTGAAAAAAATGCAAGTATTATTCGAGCATGCTGCGAAAATGAAAATAGCGTTTAACAGTTTTAATAATTTAAATATAGAGACGAATGAAACGATCATTCACTTAGGTTAAAAACAAATATAGAATTTTAGTTTTACAATTTTTTTGATTTTTTTTTCTTTTAAAAAGATGTTGTAGGTTTAATATGATCGATAAAAGCGTAAAATGAAAGGGAAAGACGTTTCGGAACGACGAAGAAAACAAAACGAGGCCAGTCGGACTTTCATTCCACCTACAAACGTTCGCTCACGAGGCCTGCGCGCCTCCGTCAAATCGGTACCGTTCAACCTTGGACAAGTCGACGCGATATGACTATGACGAAAAAGACAGGAGACACCGGAGGTAGTGGTATCTGGTAATGGACGACACTAAGACTTTCCATATGCATGACGATTTGCATCGCGCGTGAGCACTGTCGATTAATCGGATCGTCCACAGCAGTGATTCTCACTGAATCACTGCACTAAGGAGGCCGGATTCATATCAAGCTAGCGAGCGCGAACGAGCATTTACGATAAACACGGACAAGCTTAACGAACTCTTTCTTTTGATATGCTGATTAGAAACGAAACATGTTCATCGACGCAAGTTTGAGCTTTCGTGTTTCCGGCGCCATCCACACTCATTGAAGCAAGTCCGTTCATTCGCGCTGGTTCACGTTGTTTGCTTGACCGGATCCGGCTTTAAACTAGCGATGACGAACGGAATTTCGTGGAATGCCATTCATGTTCGGATCGAGCATAAGGACTGATAACGATCGAGTTTTATCGTAACGGTCTCTTGAACTTGTTCGCCGTTGCATTCCGATGTTTGATTTTCGCATGCATAAATGCGTTATACAAGAATTTCGACGCAAAAGTTACATTCTCTCCTTTTATCCTCTCTCCTTGATATTAGATATAATAAATGCGTGTCACTTCTTATTCCACATTTAGATAAAATATCCAGATAGTTTGTTATTTCAAATTTCAGAAAGCGAAGACGATGAATGTTTTTTTCGTACTATTCTTATTTATTTCTTATTTTAATCACAAGCTTATAATATCTCAAACTCCTTAAGTTTGAGACAATATTTCGTACAAAAGTTGATCATTTTTTCATTACGTATTTTACAAGTTATGGGACTTAATAGATCAACGCTTAGTTAACCCGCTATCTTAAAGCAATTAAGCTTGAGATGAAGAGAAGATGAGCTTGAGGACAATGTGTCGATCAAGATCATCGTCTTCTCTTCATTTGACTATCTTGACATCCTTGAGCGCGTAAAATTCTGGCCCCGTCATTTGTAATTTTTATTAAATTCTTCCCATTTAAAAACTACTATATATAGTCTCGATATTTTTGTATTAGACTATTTGCTTTAAAAATGTTACAAAAAATATAGCTTTAAAATATTTATTATCAGAGATATGTATCTTGTATAATATTTATTTTTAACTGCGTATCAACAATATTATGATATCTAATGAAATTAATCTTCTTTGTAAGGAATATATTTGATGAGATGAAAGAATATGATCCTTCCATCGAAAGAATAGTACGTCACGTTGTAATAACCGATTTCTAAATTAATATGTTAATTTATACCGAAAATTAGTCTTGTTCTTCTCTTATTTATCACTCCTTGCTATGTAATATCTTTAAATATTATAAAAATTATGTGAAGTAATTTTTGTGTAATAACTAAGTTTTATTAATAAACGTGATAACAGTTTCACTTGGTAAAGTTCGATAAAATTACAACGTCATCAGCGACTCGCTGAAGCGTTATCTTTGTGAAATGCAGATTGCCTTGTGTTCGATTCGCAGAATTTCAAGGCTATATCGGCCAACGCCGATGTTTGCGTGATAATCAGAATTGTATATGCGCGCAAGGTTGTCAATAATGTTCGAGGAAGCGCTTCCAGAAGACACAAATTATAACACACAAACGCGCATACGCACCCGCACACGCACACAAACACAAAAAGTTCGCTTTGGCGAAGTGGTCGAGTAACATGCGAATTATCGACAAATAAAACTACGCTAAAGCAGTACTTTGTAGCATTATCAGTGTTATTATCAGCATCGATACGCCATCGGAAATACCTAACGTAGAATGTTCGCGTCCACATTGGTAAAATCTCACAAACGTCTTAGTTGAAGTGTATGATTACCCTTAAACTGTAATTTGTCGATAACGCCACTTCAAGTGCTATAATAACGCTGCTATTACTGTCTTTGAACGTCACATATTGCCAAGGAGAAATATCAATCCATATTTCAAATATTACAACACCGTAGATTGAAATATAATGCGCGTCGAATTCGTCGTGACGGTTTGCTCACTATCGTTGCGCTTGGGCGAAAGATAACGTTATCACGATAATTAATGTAAGATTTGATGCAATTTTTTACTACTATATATATATATATATATATATATATGTATATATATATATTAAATCCTTGTATTCTGATAGTATACAGATGCCTTTCAACAAGAGACACACATGACACGTGACACAGTGCATCATTTACATCCTTGTTGATCGTTAATATTAAACAGGGATGAGATGATCACTATATTGTACTGAGTCGTTTGTTGGAAGACATCCTGTTGTACAAACAAACAGTATACATGAATGCGATGTAGGATATTACAATCGCAGTATTGGTAAACTACTGACTTAATACTAACTAAGTACTGAATGATGACTTGGACCTAGTACTGACAGATGGTACTGGCCCAGTCATTTTAGCCAGTCATCTGCCAGTGATGGCCCAGTACTATGGCTGACAGAACCTTTGCTGTTAGTCATAGCGTTGATTAAGCGTTGGTTTCGTTGTAACTGCTGGCGACCTGCTGGTGAATTTCCTATATGAGAAATTAAAGATTTAAATATTAACAAGAATAATGCAAATAATTGCCATCTTTGACTTAATCTGGATTAGGACTCAATCAATATTAAAGAATCGCTGAGCGCTTATTGAATGATAGCCTAATTAGATCTCAAATTAAATTAGATATAAATGAATTAAAGTGCAAAATAGTGGGATTACCATCACGAAAGACGTTCTCGCGATCCTTTTTGTTTGTTCTCTGTTTGATTAGTACAAACGTGTTCCTCTGACGCGCATCCTACAGGATCCGGGATATGCCGGTACGACGTTACGCGACGAGATATGTAATGAACCTTCTTGGAACGTCGGGGACTGGAATTCGTGGTTGTGTTCCGACCACCCAAGCAGTTCCGCCGGACATACCGAGCGCGCCTCTCGGAACGAGTCGAAGTGCAGTTTCGCTTCGGCTTGATTAAGTTTATGAGTGAATCGCGAGCGCGGTCATAATCACGTATGCTGTACAGTCGGTCCTGTGTACCCCCCCCCCCATCTTTCGAAACGCACACCTTGGCTATCTGCGTGCAGCTTTCTCGCCAGGGAGGGAATACGTCGCGAAACGATAGCTACTCTCTCTTCATTGCGAATAAACTGTAGATTTATTTAAAGATGCATTATATAGGAGTGAATCATTTCACAAACTTGTTGTATTAAACCTACATTATACTCGCGTGTTTTTTTTTCAAATGTAATTACTCGCGTGAGATGTTTCTGACATCTCAACATAATATCTGACATTAGAATTTTCATTGTCTTCTCTTTTATGATTTACATGTTCTTTCTAAACTTTGCAGTCAATTTTGCCCTGCCAAAAATATAAAAGATTGTTTATAATGTCGCGTATCCTATACAGAAAATTGACAATGGAAAAAATGCATATTCAAGATAGATATAAAATAAAATCATATATTTATTCTCTATCTACCTTTATGACGATCCAATGAATTGAAAATCGATAAAGAATTATGATTTCTAAAAAATGAATGGGACCATCTTCGAGACCTTTCACCGGTGTTCCTCAGCCGTGACGAAGACGCAATGCAACATAAAAGCCTCGAAATGCATCCGCTGTTCCGAGAAACGTTCGTCTCGCGGACATTCGTAGGTCATTGGCGAGATCTCGAAAACGAGCGCACGCTCGTATAATGCGTGCGTGCGTGCGTGCGTGCGTGCGTGGGTGGGTGGATTCAGGCTTCTCTTCCCTTGTACGCATGCGACCGTTTGATCGTTGAGCGAGGGACAAATCTTTCTCTTTCTCTCTGTCTTTCGGTTAGGTGGACCTCTCTGGCACGTAATAAACACGGGAGCAAACCTCCGGCGACGATGCGCAGACCAGAGACCGTCGGTCCCTTAAAGGGTCTTCTACATAGAAGAATCTTCTACGATCGTGGAGTCTTAAATCGTAAGAAACTGACCAATTCTAATCGACCAATTCTATTCTCCTTATATTTGATTGTGATTGGTTGATTTCTTACGACTTCCAGACTTACGACCTCATCAAGACTCCACCATCATCTACGACTTCTATGTAGAGGATCCTTAAAGCGTGCTTACGTCTCTCTACGGAGAGCAACGCGCTAAACACGTAAAACACGACCAGACACGCGTCGACTTGCTCGATCTCTGGGCGGCACGTTCGTGCGTCGCGTCGGCCGTTCGAACCATAATGCCCACCAAGACGTTTGCCCCTTTACGGCTGCACTCGGACAAGATGGAGGGTGTTACATTCCGGACGTATGACGCATACCACCAAACGTGCTTCGGGCGATCCCTTTCCTTGCGGCCTTGAGACTTTTCAGATCTCACGATGCTGTCCGCTCGGACACCGCTCGATTTTTGCTATTCGGCATTTAACGGTTCGTTTACGATGCGCGACTTTATTATGGCGTCATTGTAGTATTGGGATAAAAGAGATCGGTTCCTATATCGTCTGCGCGCCACGAGGTTCCTTGTATTTTACATAATGCGCTGTATGATATGACAAGTATGCACATATAATGTAATGAGATTTTTATACGGATCGAGCTTATGCGAGAACTTGTACGGACTTGAATTTTACAGTCTTTCGGACTCTGTATGCATTCTACTGATATCTCTTCTCGGCTGCTCACATGGCTCTCGAGAGCCATGGCGCGTAATGAGCGACAGGCTTAATCTGGCCGGTCACGTACACGTTGGATGGTCCGCACGACCATATGAATACGGTATCTCTCGGCAAAGAGTTGAGGCTGGTCTCCCTTATAAAATGCGACCGATTCATTTTATCATTATTCTATCATTGAGTCCTAATCGCATCCGAGATGCCCCTAAAGAGAGGTGAGGGTTCGTTTGTATATGGATCTCTCTCGCACGCGAGATAAATAATAATTATGGTCATCTAGATGGTTTCTAGATGGGAGAGCGCGAGTCCACTAACCACCGTGATCATACATGAAGAAAATAAATGTTCCGCAATAAAGGATCTCGCCGTGCGCGCTACTGCCGACATGTAACGATTTACCGCACCAGGTGCGGCGCGTTCTATCCGCGACTTTCATTACTCGTGCCTGGCGACGTACGTTTTAACGGCAAAAAAAAAAAATACGGAATTCATCACGCGACGAGAGATGACGAAACGCGTTATGCGTCTAGATGAAGTTACGGATACCGGAGATAATGTAGCGGCGTTGATGATCGTGCCGGCGTACACAACGCGCGAACATTTAACTCTAATTGGAAACCACCACTTCCCCGACAATCGTGAAACCGGATTCGGGCAAAAATACACGAGACGTGAGCTATCTGCTGTGAATCTTTCCCCGGTGAAAATTTGTTTGCATGTAGGTTTGAAATACTCGATGATTTGAACGTCTAGATAATCGAGACTTTTGATTAAAATTCCGTTAGCTAAATTCGAAATACAATAAGTAATTTCCGGTTTGACACATGTATATCGGAGGAAGCTTGGTTTGAAAAAGATATTAAATGTGAAATGATGGAACCATATAGGACACTCTATACATTTGTATGTTTAATGAAATCTAGTTTGAAAAAAGAATCGTGGTCGTTTAACCATAACGATTCATCTGACAGTTTAGCAGCTAGTTTAGAAGTTTATGATTTCTCGACATAACTACGTCTATTCTACGTTGGAAAAAATTGAGCACACCGGTGTAGATAATGTAGCCTCAAATTCAGGTTGCCCAGCGTGAGTTCTTTGTTACGCATATCTATGCAGAGTTCTCCTGACAGAATCAAAGAGAGGAAGGAAGAGAATCGCTATTATAGGGGATACCATCGGAATAGTAATGTAATTGTCGTCCTGAATATATTCCTCAGCCTTTTATCGTATACAATCGCGGACCTTACATATGTAACATCTATAAAAATAGGCACAACGAACAATTTCTGTATATAGTTCTTTAACATCTAACTTGTAGGTAATCTTACTTAATGTGAAAGAAATTGATAGCATATTAATTATTATCTCACGAGAGATGTTTTGAAAATAAGCAATTTTTTCAGGACTTATTGTCAGTTGTTAATTAATGGCTTTCTTTTCTCAAAATGGTAGTTCAAAGTGCAATTTTCCCAAATTGCTTTTTCAAATTATTATTTTTCAAATTATTACAAATAATGGAATTATTGTATACTCACATAATAATAAAATATAAATAATCTAGAAAAACCTAGAAAACATGGAATTTTCAGGGGATTTCTTTTTTATTTTTGTGAAAAAAAAAACAGGGATTTTCATGAAATAAATAGTTCTCAGGAAAATTTTTTACTTTAAAATTTAAATGATGTCTCTTTCTGAAAACATTGTTTCTTTTTTGGTAATAATGCAAAAAAATGTTGACAGTCACAAGTATACACATTCGCCTATATTTACATACATTTTTGTATGCGTTTTTATAAAAAAAAGAGTGAAAATAGAAGACAATACTTCATAAATTAGCTCACCATTACTATGTGTATTTTAGTGAAGTTTCCTTATATTGTTAAATATAGGTTTTATTGTAGCAACTGTAGAAAATAATAGATATTCGTGGAATCCTTTTCTTTTACTAATTTGTAATATACATTTACACATAATACACATTTTATTTATTTCACTCGTTGCACTTCAATATATTTTAAAGTTGTATTAAAAATGTTAATGAAATTTTAGATAAGAATATCTGGAAAATCCAGAGAATTTTCAGGAAATTTTTTTACAAGATTTCAGTAAACACTTTTTATAATCATAAAACGCGATGAAAGATTCAATAATATTGGCATGCATACGGTAATAATTTGTAGATTCTATCAATCATGAAAATTTAATTCGAGCTAGATACTAGTGAGAAGTACAGATTACTGTTGATCTGAACATAACTTGATTCACGTTTACTCGCGAACACTCGGCAGTAATATTAATAATTTCGCATGCAAATCAAGAAACAACGGATTACAAAGCTAACATTAGAATGATGTAAATGAGATCCATTATTTTGCGCGTTGCTATACGAATAACGTTTGAAGAAATAATTTGAAGAAATAATAGATGTTGTAAATATCGATTCGCGACTTCCCAGAACGATCGATTCGTACATACCAATTTTGTCTAACAAATGATATAGATAAATAATAAATAATATTTTTCCGTCTTTATTCATTTATCTAACATTCTACATCTAATTTTCGACATGAAAAACTCTTTAGCTAATGATATATATACATATAATGTTCAATATTTTGTTGAACATTACTATAGAAGTGTATCTAGAGTCTTATTGCAAGTTTCCTTTTTCTGAGAAATTAAAGTCCACCGGTAAAAGATCGCCATCACTTTTTAGAAGAAAAAGAATCGGGGTCGCGTGTGCGAACACAATGTAGAAATGCACATGTCGGATAATTCGTTACGATCCTCGCATGCAAACGTTTTTCGCTCGCGTACACACCCCCTATTGTCGTACAGAATCGAAACCAGGCTACTTGGCATGAAATTGTTACGCTTATTACTACTGGCATGAAAATCGCCGGTTTAATGAGTAATCCCCTTATTTCGGCGCGCAACGGCAATATAATCACAGTCCCCGCGGTTTCCTTTCTTTTTACAATCGAGGACTTTAGTAAAACGGATATTGCGTAACGTTCATGCGTTGCACATCCGTCGTCTTCAGCGATTCCCTCGCGCTTTTGCGTGACTCGCACGGGAAACTTTCTCCGCTCTCTGCGGACAAGCGGCGTAATAAGAATCCGTACGCGAGAGACGTATCGATATGTAAGTTTTATGTTCCGACTTGTTATTAAAATATTAATGTTTAATTTAATGATGTCTGTGAAGTTAGCACGGCATTTTATTAATTTTTTAAAAATAATGATTGTTCCGGTAGCACTTTTCATTGTTCTACTATTTTTTCAAAAATAACAAAATGTTCTGCATTTTTAATATCAAACAAAAATAAAAAAATCGCCTTTTACTAACTTCACGTTCCAGCACGGTATAACATCCTTTAGAGTATCAGATGCCATCAAATATTACGACATGTGTCAAGTGTTCCCATTTTTTTTAAGCTAGATTGATTATTATATGACGTTTCAGGACTAAATTTCAATAATTAATAATTTTTACATAGGTTAGAAATATTCTACGAACTTCACAGAAACGTGTCGATCCGATAATTTTGGGCATTTTTGATAATAGTTCTGACAATATGTTCCGTTCAAGTTCTATACGAATAAATTATTATTAAAGGTTGTTCCGTTTTATAAACATTTTTGAAACAATTTTGACTATTTTGATTTGTACATAATTGATGTAAATAATAATTATTAAAAACAAAGAGAGCTTTTACATTCAAAAAAATAATAAATTGAAAAAATGACTAATCAGGTGCCAAGATTGGTATTATTTTGCCGACTCCAGAAAACTCAGGGAATTTTTTGGGGTTTTATACATTTAAAAAAAAAAATTCGAAATGAGTTTTTTGAGATTTTATTAGAATTTTTTTTTAAGAAAAATAAATTTTTTAATCAGAAACACATAAATGGAATATTATTATAATATTAAATGAATATATGTATACTAAAATAACTGAGCTAATATAATTTTAACATATCATACCGATTTTAATTTTATATATATATATATATATATAATATTTTGTAATATTTAAAGCTGTAATATAATTTTATTTAAAGGCATATTTTATTTTAATGTATATTTAGTTTTATAAATCTTCTTTATATGATTAAAAAATTAAAATAAAATATCAAGTGATTACTAAAATTATACGAGTTTTAAAAATCTGAAGACACATTTCATTTCACAAATATATCGACATGAATTTACAGTTTAATAGATGGAATATTCTAAAAATTGTGTGACGCGATGATCCTCAGAACAATGTGTCGATAAGAAAGAATTAACAAACGAAGGACGTCAGTAAAGTGTGCAAAATGTCTTTCATCCTCTCCTGTCGGTTTTCTGGCATCAAACTTTTTTGCTATATGAAAGCCGCGCGATCGAGTTCTCAGACGCGACTTGTACGTGTCGTCGAAGATAGTTTACCAATTGCTACGGAATCGCGCGTAGAGATATGGAACGCTCGGAGAAGGGATACTCGATTCACAGCAGTGAGATATTCTTGTGCGTGTGCGTGCAGTGAGATGCATTTCACGCGATGCTGATTCCCTCCCCTCCCCCTTTCTCTCTGTCTCTCTCACGCGCGCGTGCACACACGTATTCATTTCTCTCTTTACCGTTTCTCTCCCTTTCTGTTTCCTTCCCATTCTCGCAGACAGTTTGGGTGTCTTCTCTTTCTTTCTCTCTTTCTCGCACCCCTTCTTGCCCCGCCTAGAATACGAATGTACGAATGTACGAATGCACGCTTGCGCGCGTGTTCTTCTGTCTCTTTCTCTCGACACATTCGTTTCTCTCATACTCTCTCTCTCTTTCTTTCTTTCTTTCTTTGTCCTTGCTCTTTCCTTCGTTCGCTAGCTCGCTCGCTCACTCGCTCACTCGCTCGTTCATTCGCGTGCGCATGGAAGCGATGCCATCCGTCCGTCGAGCGCTGTTGCCATCGCTTCGTCCCTCTTCTCCTCGGTGAGTACCTCCAGAGCTCCAGCTGAGTGTTCCACAGCGGTTTTCAACTACGTCTTACGCGACGACGAGCTGAACTAGGAAACTACCGTTTCCAATTTCAAGCGCAAACGCGTAAATGCGAAAGGACATGAGATAGAGATCTATTTGTTTTAAGAGAAATCCTAAATTGAAAACAATGTACGAATCTATTTGTTTCTACCTAGTAACGGAAAGAATTAGTAGTGAGAATAAAGTAAATCTTATCGTGTACATTAATAATAAAAATAACATAAATGTACATTAATGTTTAAGAGGATTTTAGTCTATAAAGCATGAAAACGTGGTCTTTTTTTTTGAGAATTTTTTTAAAGAAAGCTGCTGCATATATAATTTTTCTATATTTTTATACATTTATTTATATATCTAGTAACATGTATAAATTTTAGTATGTTAAGTGTTTATTATATTATGTAAATTTAAAAATAAGATTTTAAAAACGTGTCGATGCTTGACATGATACAGCCTTCCAACTTAATCGAAACAAACAATTCAAAAAGGTTTTGTGTTATTATGAGTGTGGCTACAGTCTGAACTAGAATGAAAAATAATGCAAATTGTTAAAGTGACATGGTTTTTAAAGACAAATCTGTTTTTTAACAAAATTTATGAATTTAACATTTATGAAAACAGTTAATTTATAGATATCGCAATAATTTATGCGATAGATAAAATAGTTTATGCGATAAATAGATATATATATATATATACATATATATATATATATACACGCAAAAGTTGAAAAATCGATGGATTCAGTTAGTTTCTGAGAAATTGTCAACCTACTTTAAAAATATGTTTTCAAGAAAAATACGATTAAAAGATTTTAAGAATACTTCAGCTACAATATAAAAAATGAGTTTTCTGATCGATAATACCGGGGCTCTTCGACAAATTTCTCCTCTAACTCGAAATGATAAATTTTCTTACTTCTCCAGGCTACGCTCCAATCTACAGCTGTCTTTGAGCGTGTCGACAATTTAAAAATTTATCTTCATTATTTTTATAAATTTTTTTTTAAGGAATTTAATTTTTAGATTCTAAATATTAAAAGAAGTAAAGAAAAAATCGATTTCTTTTAAAGTTCTAAAATTTCCTTAAGTAAAAAGTATAATTTTTAGTTTGATTCCAGCATATCTAATATATGAAAAATTCCCATTAAATGCATGGCTCGAATACAACACCTGTCTAATCGCATATACAATTTTTCGATACAGTAACGCAGTAATATATTTCTTTTTAAGTTAATTAATCCATTTCTGCCATCTTCTGTAGATAGATATTATTATATAGTAAGCGAACGTGTGAGATTTACTCAATTCGTGTGTTATATTGCTCTAATGAAGCTGTCAAAATTTTCATATGGTTTCTTTCTAAGCTGAGCTTATCTCGAGAGCATTGATTATCCATCCTTCTCCCCCCATCTAATTTTCTCTCTGATTATGGCGATGTCGGTTGTCTACTTTCTGGATTTTATTCAGACTCAGAATTGAGTGTTTGTGGCTTTTTCTACATCGCTACTCTTGCGTTACGAATCATTTCGTCAACTCTACTTTGTTACTTAGTATCTTGCGCGATCCACTCACCGATTGCGTAAGTCCGCTCAATTATCTTACGAGAGCAGTGTGAAAAAAATGCAAAATAAATAAAAATAAAAATATAGGTCATTAAACAGAAATTAAAATGTGTATGTAAAAACTACTTGTTACATACGCCACTTGAAACATCGCAGTGATATCTTTATCTACAATGAAAAAATATTATTCTTGTTTGTTTTGAATCCAATTTTTTAGTGTGCGTCTAGTATATCCTGAGTGTATCTTCAGATGAAATATTTGTTGCGTTATGTAAAAATATGATTATGCAACGTTGATAATATCCAAGTTGCGATACATGCGGATACTACCGAGTTTGTTACTAGATACATCCATGTATCACAGCTTGAAAATTATCGTTGACCCAGTTCTTGGTTTTTACGTCCCTGCTTGCGACGTCTCCCGGTGATAGGCGGTCTTAAAGTTGGTGAAATGAGGTTAAACCACCATACGAAAGCCGCGCTCATAACCATATGGTGTCTGCGGCAGTGTTTTACGCTCAGGTAAAGTCGGACCCATGTAGTATATAGTTCATATGGTAGCGAATACCGCATCAATTCCGTGGCATCCTGTCGGTGGATAAGGTAGCGAACAAGGGGATGATAGAAGAAAGGGAACGAGGCTTCGCAGTATCAAAGGGGGTGCCAGTTTGACAGTGATCCTCAAATCGCATTACTCTTTTACGACTATCAGAAGACAGTTACGCAGACATTTTGTTTCCAGAAAGTATTATGCACATTCGTAAATAATTTATTCAATTAGCAAATAATTACATTATCATGATTATCTTACAAAATTTAATTCACGATTGCAGAGAGACAGAAAAGAAGAGTAATTTGTACAAACATATACTGAGAAACCTATTTAGTTGAATCAATTAATTTCTTGTTTGGATATGGGCAAACAAATTCTTGGTTGATGTAATAAAATAATTTAGTTGAAGCCAAACATTCGGTTATTGTAAACAACTTTATCGGATGTCAATGTTTATCAGAAGTAAAATGTTACAATAACCATTATTGCATCAACCAAGGATTTGTTTGCCCATATTCAAATAAGAAATTAATTGATTCAACTAAATGAGTTTCTCAGTGTAGGTATATATATATGTGATAGATGTGTGACTTTTTATAATACGAAAAATCGGATCCATTATGTAAAACGATCTTTGCGTAATTATGCAACTCGTCTATCGATTACGCGAATGCATCTAATGCATCTAGCAGGTCTACCGTTAGGTCATGTAAAAACTTGGCAGTTTTAATTTATACGTGACTCGATGTCACATCACTAATGCATTGCGATTGCTTAAGGTAATTTGTCTACAATTTTAACATGTTACATTTGTAACGAAGCATACTTTGAGAATGTAATAATCGCCTTTTATCACATTTTTAAAATTACGTTTTTAAAATTCGATAACTACGTATGAGTCGTTTTGTAGTTTATCAAGCGATACCGCTTTGTGAATGTCATTTATTCAACAATATGTAAGAGCGCATATCGATAGACACTTTTCCAATGCGCCGGCGGTTAAAGGGTTAAGCGGTTACTGTATTGTTAGATACTCTCGAGAGCTCGATAGCCGCCAAGTATCCCTAACATGACCAGGCAGGTATTTATTGATTCCATGGTGGTGGTCTATAGCTAGGTCTGATGTAACTCTAGAATAGAGTAGAAAACCCAGAGGTTGTTGGCACAAGAGACAAGAGTAATAGAGACATATATAAGCATTACTGTATCTTAACTACTCCAATGAAAAATATCAACGATATGTTTATTTAGACCAAGCGTTCGCATATCTTTTTACTATGACAATCGAGTGAAGTCGTAAATCGGCAGTTTATCTCTCCGCCGTCCAAATTGAATTTTGGCAGTCGATATTTTGAATATTTTGATTATAAATTCTGGTATATAATTTTGGCAAAAAATTAATAAAATACAATCCGACTTTGATAGTAAAAAATCGTTGTTAAAGCTTTCACAAGTATATAAGTTTTTTTCAGATTTTCATGCAATCTCATGCAATCTCATGCAATCTCATGCAACAAAAATAAAAATCTGCACTGAAGCTTAAAGACCCAGATTGCTGAAGGTACAAAATTCCAAATGATCAAAAAAATAATTTCAACATTTTTCTTGTTTTATTTTGCAACAGAATATTTTCTGTGTTTCTAACAATAAAATATGGAAATAAATTTTCCGTTTTCTATTTTTAATCTTAAAATGTTCAATGTTTTTACATTATAGGTGAAATTACACTTAGATGAAATTACACTTAGTTTATGTAATTAACTTACTTTGTGAAAACGTGTTAAACCATACAAATTATACGTCTCATTTCGAGCTTTTAAACGCGGATAGGAAAATTGAAACGATAAACATTGCACTTTATGTACTTTTGTGATTCGATCATATTACATAAAATTCACACAATATCACAGTATAATAAATTATTAAACAAACTACTCAGGCATTTTAGCTGCTTATGCGCGCGCTAAATCGTACTCATCGCACGTTCATTCATGCATATTGAGACGGAAGCGGCGTGAACGAAATAATCTTAGCCATTAGAAACGTTTGATAGGCGAGGCACGGAGTGACACATATTTTTCATACCCTATATCATAGGCGCGTGTTCATAGCGTGCTCTTCCGTCCAATTTAGAAAAAAAAAACAGATTTATTAATAAAAAGCAATTACGTCATTTTCGTTCTATAACACAACACACACTTTGTAGTTTTTTTTAAATAAAAATTGATTACATGTATAGCGTATTCCGTTCACATATTGTTCACATATTGTAGTATTAACATGCAATGACTGGCAGCATATTGTTCATTGGTTGTTAAACCGTCATCGAATAAAGTCTACTTTTAATTGCAAGGTTTATATAATAACTTGGACATTGAACATTGTCAGAAAATAAGCTGTATAACTGATATTAAATCCAAGTACATATTACAGCAAAACAATAGGACGATAGATTAAAGGTTGAATCGAATTGATAACGAATATAGTATATAGTGGCTATCGTTGCTTGTACTAAAACACATGTTATGACGCTCCATTGCATAATTCGTGGCGCGCCGCATTGAGATGAAATATCTGGGAACGAAAATAGGAATATTTCATATCTAATTATATTGGATAATCGAAATTGTCTCGGGAAGCTAGCATAATTGCGTAGATTAATTTTTTCTCCTTTTTACAACCATTTCTTACTTTGCTTTTTCTGACGTTTTCGATTGCGGAGAGACGAGAGAGAGCTGCTCGTGAAACAGGGAGAGTTTGTGGTCCTGCGACGCGCCCATGTCGCCGAAGGGAAATTAGATTTGCCTGTTTAATTTCGTTCTCCAAGCGTGCGTAACTCCAGCACCAAATTGACTTCGGTTTATTTATCGGGACAAGCCTCCGAATTCACGATTTCCACGGATAGCACCAGCTAGATCGATGTGAACGTCTTTCCTCGGTGTCGCGATACATCGATGTCGAGCAGCGATTGGGACTGGCGTGATTTAGGGGCAGTTAGTTTAGACTACAAGTCCGAATCTTTTCTACAATATCTCCATACATAGACAATCGAAATTGTTAAAACGGATTTTAATTCTCGATTGGATCTTTATAATTTGACATACTTATTCGTAAATCATCGAATAATAACATTAAAATGACAAATCGCATGGATTTGCTGTATATTCATTAGGTATTTATTTCGACCAAAAGCGGTTAAAAGGCGAAAATATTAGAGATGGAGCGCCATGATACCTTTTTGTGCTCTCTTGTTCTCTTTAATATTTTCGTTCTTCCAGTTTAAATCAATGTATAGTGACGGAGATAATATTCGAAATCGTGCTTAATCAACCAGTCTACGTGGCTGTGATTATAGTTCTGTACGGAAATAGAGTTCCAAATTGCAAATATCTAGCTTACAGATACTATATCGAAACGTGAAATATATATAAATACATTGTCATACATTGATAATGCATTTTATTTAGATGGATCTAGCATATTATATGAAAATAGAGGAAGCTATATAAATTACTGTTGAATTATTATTTAATTAATTATTTAATGAATTATTGAATAATTACCATCACAGTCCTATCGTGCGAAATGACACGCGTAACGGCCTACTATCAAAACAGATTCACGCTACTTAGTCATCTAAATGGTAAATCGTGATAAAGGATATTGGCGATCGTGAGTTGTCGCGAGGTGGCAAGAGGACAGAGAGAGAGAGAGAGAGGGAGAGAGAGAGGGAGAGAAAGAGGAGAAGAAGGGAGTAAGGGAGCCAAGAGAAGACCCATAAAGCGAAGAGTATGAAGGGATGCTTTATCGGGATGGATCGTTCAATACTGACTATTTCATACGCCTACGTTTTTCTCTTATCACTCTTTTTTATCTTTCATAGCTTTTATGATTTATTTCTTACTTTCTGAATATTATAGCATCTATCAATCAATTCCAAAACTTTTTCGTCCGATCTACTTTCATAAAATCGCAAAAGCTCGATAACATAAATGTCGAACATTGAATAATCATAATAACACTCTATATAAAAGGCTATAATATTATATGCCCCTTATATTTTACTGTTTCAGGTGAGTATTCGCAGCAGTGAAATCTTGATATACTTTTGGATTATGATCGTTGATATAAGTGAGTTAATGATGAATTTTTTATAATGATTTCCTGCTATATACACGTATCATTTCGTAAAAGTTCTCGCGACTGATCGTGAAATGTTAATATTTTATAAATTTTCTCTTTAATTTACGCAAAAATATACATGTATATAAAGTGTTGCAATCAATATTTATACAACGTATTTATACAACGAAATATGAAAAACCAAATGATAACAATTAAGATATAAGAGTTGGTTTCGAAAAAGATATTTTATAAATGTATATCTTTGTGTAGATACAGTTATTGAAGTTTTAAGGTGATTCCATTTGTTTAAAATAGAACTCAAAAATTTTTTTTATTTAAATCAATTCTCTTCATTTTGTTTGTATTTTGGTATCGAAGTGAAATCAATGAAAAGTGAATAATTTATAAATTGTATTTTATGATAATGAATTTTCATGGGAAAAATAAAGATATCTTAATTCTAAGATAAGATTTTACTTTAATACTTCTACAGAAAAACGATAAAGATTAGTTTACATAAGATAGAGGCATATGGTTTTATTCAAAAGAAAGGAATGACCTTGTAAAGTCACGGAAACTCTATTCAGAACAAGGATATATTTGTTCTATCTTTAAAAGCAAACAATCCCTGTCTGAAACATTTTTATTGGCATCATGGTCTCTGAGATGTTCTGTTATGTCGTTTAAAATGAGTCATTCAATACACAATGATGTGAATGTAGAAAATCACATTGTCCGATTATCGATTTATGTTTCATAAAAACAAATTTCAAAATTCAGCAATGATGCAATTATATGAATAAATGAGATATAAAAGAACAATTATAAATCGCGTAATTAGATTAAGTATATAAACTTATCTACAAAAAAAATCAATTATTATTATAATTACTTATTATTATAGTGCAGATAGATTGCATTTATGTTAAGCCCATTCTACAATTGCATAACCGTAGTTGTAGTTGTAAGAATTTACTAATCACAGTTAAATATTCTCCTTATGTTCGACTGTGATTGGTCAATTCTTACAATCACTTAAACTATGTTTACGCAATTATGGAATAGGCTCTAAGTAAATATTAAATCTTCTTTATATAAGAATCTGTATATAGTTGTTACTGTTTGTTCAATAAGAGTGCAACTGATTTTTAACTATTTTTTGTAAAAAATGAAAAAAATTACATATACGCTGTACAATCATTACAACATATTAATAAATATTAATAAGTCGTCCAATCACCGCCATTATGAATCATTGTCAACATCTTTTGAAATACATACTTTCCACTTTTACGTAGTCTAATCTAATAAAAACAGATAATAATTTTTATTTGAGAATCGTTATATCAAAAACTTTTGAACAACTAGAAAAGTTCGTCCTCTCTGACACATCATACAGAAAGTTTTAGTTATCTAAATTTTGTTAGAGAAAAATATATTTAACGTGTACATAAAGATTTGAAGCTGCTTTCTTCTGTACGTACCTGAAAGAATCGTAAAAAATGGCTGTAAAAGGTCTGTAAAAGATCCGTAAATAAATAGAAAAAGTGACACGAAACAAAATAAATACGATAATTTGTCGGATCGATGATAAGACACGAAAGATGTGTTCGAAAGTTATCAGTCACACTCATATTAAACAGATTATATACGGCAGAGAACACAATTCAATTAACAAAAATAATCAATTTAATTAACCGATCAACTGTAACTCTTTACTTTTTGTTTAATTATTAAACGCTTGATTTAATTAGTTTGATATCATAAGCTGCATTTAAACCTTCGTTAATAGTATTAAAAAACAGCTTACGTTTATTTTGTATTTAATATCGATTTCGCTGAGAATAAACATCTTTTTCGTTTGCTTGTAACAATTCTAATGTGATGCAATGTTATGCAACTTCGTCTATTAAAATCATGAAACGTGAGTAAGTTTTTACATGATGTGGAACGAGTAGCAGACTGACGACGTACGACTGATGATCTGCGACAAATCCGGTTGACAACCACTGACAAACAGGAGGCAGCTGAGCGCACAAAGAGCGAACGGTTATTGCAAGACGACAGTGCAGACTCGAAGCCGGTGTGCCCCTCTCTTCGTTCGTCATTCCACTCTCTATCTCTCGTTTCTTATGTTATGTATGCATCCCCTGCATCCCCTGCATCTAAACCTAAACTATCTAAACTATCTGCACCTACGCTTTCTTACATTCAACATTGACGAGACTTTTTGAATCTAATTGTAAGATATTTGTTTTCTCGGACGTTTGCCTATTATATATACTCCTTTGTGGAACAATCTTGCATCTTCCTGACTACAGTTGTATTGTATTATAATGGAAAAAGAAAAGGACTATGTGCGATTTCTTTGTCCACAGTATATTGTTTTTCGTATATTGTTATGCAAATGTTTAGAAATAAGGTAGGCTTTCTTCTAAACTTGATGGAATTCCATGTTTTTTTAGATATGTCCATGTTAGAGAAAAATTACTTTTTCCAAAAAATGGCAAAAACTTTTTTCTATTAAAAACACTAAAGTAAACCAATTTTTATTATCGATATTTACATTTAGTATTCTAGTAACTACTCTACTTTAACCTTGATTGAGGGAATGTTTTAGCTTCATTATTATGAAAATAAAATATGTTAGGAATTTACGTACCAAATAAATTAATTTTTTGTAATAAAATATTAAGTAAGTAGATAGTAAATCCAAATCAGATGTATATACAAAATTTTAATTTTATTACTATTGTTTTTCTCATGCAACTAATTAGAATAAAAACTTACATAACATTTAATAACACTAATGTTATATCCAAAATTCTTATTTCAATATATATATATATATATATTAATTTGAATTTAAAAAGAACTTTATTATAAGATGTTTTATTACTCTGCGAGAAACTCATTTGATCGAATCAAAATTTTTTGGTTGTAGATTTTGTTGATTGAATTTATAATATGTTTGCATTAACAAAAAATTATCTGATATAAGAAACAAATAAAATATTATAATAACAAAATTTTTTAGTTGCATGGATTTGTTTCATCAAAATTTCGTAGTAATGATGACAAACGCACTGTCTTTTATATAATGAATGCGTTCAGCAGACTAAGCTACTTATTGGTGTATTCTTTTAGAGCATCCAATTCGAATTTTAGATCTAAAAGAATACATCAATAGCAACGAGCGCTCACTCAACTTTTGAGTCGGCTGAATGCGTCCAATATTTGTTGTGGAGCGCACTAAGCAGTACGAGACATCTTCGCTAGTAGGATGTACAGCTAAGCATTCTCTTCTAGCTAACAATAAGAAGAATATGATTATAAATACTATATCCAAGGTTTGACCATGTCAAGTGGACTCTTTTCTCTCGTGTCAAAGATATTGTTACATTAGGATCTACATTAGAACTTCTATCGATTAGACCTTCTAAATACATCTTTAATGGAGCTGAATCATTAATAAAGCTTTCGAGAATATTTTCTATAGAGACAACCATATTCTTAATAAGGATCTATTAATCTTTGCAACATCAATTTTCTTTAGCAATAAATGAAAGATTTACCGTACTTAAGCTCGGTTATTCCATCTTTTGTTAAATTTTACCTGTTGAGAAGCAAGTTGTAAGAAGCAAGATTACTCAGTCACATGCGTGGGTTGTCAGATTTACCTACCAGGTAAAATTTATCAAACAATCGGCCCCTTAAACTCATGTCCAAAATCTAAAGTTATAAAATCATTTTATATATGATATTCAATTTCAAGGGAGGAGAAAAATTGCATTGCACGTGAGAAAAATTTGTTGATTTACGATTCTTCATAATTACTGTTATATTTCGAACTCGTGTAATAATCTCTTTTTTCTCTTTTTTTCTCTCTTTACGATCGATAATCTTCTTCACTTACTTTATATTACTTTATATTATACATTGAAGATGAATAAAATTTGTTCTAATAATAGATTACATTTTATTCTAATAATAGATAACAAATAAAAGGTATAATTTATTTATAAACAATTTTTTATTTTATCAACGTTTATTCGATTAAATGATAATTTAAATAAATTTTTATTTAAATAATTATTCGAATGATATATTTGAATGATATATATTTGTTATCAGTTATTTATATGAATAGGAATTCTAATATAATATTATTCCATTGCATTATCGAATAACATAATAATAATAATTTATACAATAAAGTGATTATACAGGATGTCCTACTGAAGGTGTGCGTGTGTATGTTACAGACTATTATTTCTAAAACTAAGCGAAGTATAAAATTTTTTGGACACATTGTTGGCGTATTAGAGGTACTCAACCAGGTTCGGTTATCATAAAATGATTCTACAGTAAATCGAGTTACTATAGAAGTGTCTCATTTTTAATATAATGAAGTTGAAGTACTGAACTTGACGTATGCAAAATTTTATAGTGGATTATTGATGAAGTAAAAGAGAAAAAAAAGTTGAAGCTGTAACTTTTAACGTATAACTTTGTGATAATTAAGAGTCGGAGGTGCTTCTTTGTTTTTGATACATGTAAACATTACATAGATTTCTCTAAAAAATGAGATTATAATAGTTAAAAAATTATGATTGTAATAGTCACAAAAAATCATTGAACATTCTGGAAAGATATTTAATGTTGAAATGGCAAAATATCGAAATGAAATGTTAATATTGAATGAAACTTGTTTTTATTTCATTACTTTTGCTAAATATCGTATGTTTTATATTTCATTAAAATATACACGTAGTTTTAATATTTTGTCTAAATTGCAGATTTGGACTAGTGAGGCACCCTAAATTTTCACTTTATTGTAGAACCATCTTATATTCTTAAAGCAGTAAAAGAAAAAGATGTGTTAGTGAAAGGCAAATGGAAAGTCAGGGCATTTCTGTTTGGAGTAATACGGGTTTTTCTTTTTTATCGTGGATAATTCAGAAATATAGGTATAGTCTATTCAGTTTGTCCTATCACGTCAATCATTATTAATTACGTTGACATTATTGAAGAAACATCACTTGTAGTACTGACAATTATTATATAAATATTATTAAGCACTTATTATAAATTCAACTTGATTTTTATGCTCTCCATTATTTGAAAACTACAATAACCGGCGTTTCCCAGTCTTCCCTATCGCATTTTTAATGTATTCCGAGATGAGGATAACACGTACATGCCTTTATTCACAAATCATACGCCATCTTGACTTTTTCCTAGACGCTTAAAAAGCGTCCAGATTTTTTTAGATATTCTCACAATACTAGAAAACACTCAAGAAAGAATTTGTCGTGCATGTACCGCCTCGGAACTTGTCGAAAGTATGAGACGATCATTTATTCCATGCATTCGAAAATGTCTGGAAGTTCTTGCCCTACGATAACCTCTCTCTCATTTTGGACAACTTCTAAAATAAAATAAATAGTATCTCCTTGGAATCACTTGAGGAAAATTTTTCCTGATTATATGTATCCCATCATATGTTAAATCGAACAACTTCTTCCTTTTGGTATTTTTGTTATGTCATTAAAAACAACGGAAATACTGTAAATGTCGTTATAAGAAACACTTTGTGTATATATACACACACACACACACACATATACCCTAAAAAAAGAAAAAATATATGCCAAGTGCATAAAGAAGATATCGAATATTATATTTCTTTTAATAAAAAAACTAAATAAATGCAATTAACCAAGTATTTCATAATGCAAGACATAATGTAACATATAAGATAGAGATTGAAAGTAACTAAAATAGTAGACTATAGTGAAGAAAAAACTTGGTGTGTCCGTCACATTAAAACGCAATATTTTAGGACTAATACATTTTCACAATACGGAAATTATTTGCAATACGAATTATTAAAAAGGTTATTACATACAATATTCTGCAGATGGTACATAATATATGAAAATAATAATTCGACAAAGAAGAGATGTTAATAATTGCTTACTAATCTTGTAAATTCGTTATCTATAATTTCTATTTTTAAACATTATCAATATTATTACATATTATTTCTCTATAATTTATATCACGTCTATTATTTGCGAGTATATTTTCTCAACAAACTGTGTTACTATACACATATTTATATATAAATGTCTATTATTTTCATATTTTAATTTATAATACAAATACTGTATTGAGACAATATATTCACACAAGTGCAATTAATATAACTCGGGCACGCCAAGTTTTTTCTTCACTATAATTCAGTTGATCATTTTCAGAATCACTTTCAATCTATTTTATGTGTTTTACGTTATAAAATACTTAGCTAATTGCATTTATTTTGTATCCGTTTTGTATTAAAAGGAATGTTATATTCGATACCTTTTTTATGCATTTGGCGTATATTTTTTTCTTTTTTAAAGAGTTTTTTTAGGGATTTCATTGCTCTTTATAAATTTTTTAAAACATAGTTATATAGAATTTAAATCTTTTAAAAATAAAAAGATAATAATAATAATAATAATAATAATTTGTGTTTATTGATATATTTTAGGTTAATAACATACAAAAATAAAAAAATGAAATTAATTCTCTTCTTCGGTTTCACTCGTCTGGCATTATCCGATGTTGCCCGATGTCGTCCAATGTCATTCAATGTCGTCCGACGCACGATAAAAATTCAACACAATTATATTTTATTAGATTTTCCAAAATTTGTGTTGTATTTAAAATGTTATTTGAAAATTTGTAAATCTAACATTGAATTTGTAAAGCAACTTTAAAAATCATAATACATGAAGACACAAAAGATACACAAAAAATTCATATATATACGAATCAAACTAAAGACTCTTTATAAATTAAAAGAAATTGGAAAGAATAAGAGCACTAGGAATAAGACGCAGAAAACGCGCAAATAATACACCTAAAGCGTAAAACTTTTTTATTCTATTAAACGCGCTATGTTTCGGCTCACTTTTGAATCTTCCTCAGACAACACAAACTAACATATATAAACTGTGAATAGTACACAAAAAAATTTAAATCACGCGCAAACACACACACACACACACCAATATATTAAGAACTTTATAAAATTTTCTAATTATTGGATCTTGAATTTTATTTATTAACAGCAATTTTATATTTAGCAACTCGGAAATGTTATTAAACAAATACATAAAAAAGATTAGTACAATTTATTCGGAAACATATATGATATTTCTGATTTTCAAGAATTTCCGAATTAATAATCTTCTCTAAATCATGACTGTTAATATTACAACTTGTGTATAGATGATTCTAGTCTGATTCTAGATGATTCTATGCTGTCACTGACCTTTTTGACACAAGATGGAGTTTACGTTTTCAAGTCTTTTAAAATTTGTCATACTTTCTGTAATAGTAAGCTTTTCGACCAATCACGTTGTTCGATTGCTGGTATGGTTACAGATGATCGAATCGAGCAAGGCGATTGGTCGAAAACCTACGTTACATTTATGGTTACTATTATGGAAAGTGTGTGTGTGTGAGTTTAAAATACTCTTAGTTTTTCAGTTGTTTTCCAGTCATACGACAGTACAGACAAAGAACAGTTCGTCAAAAGAAGTTCGGAAATAACTTTAACATTTCGCTAATTGCATAGGAAAGTATTAATGAATACATGTGATCATTGATTGAATAAAAAATAATTGCGATTAATGAAAGCCTAATTAAAGTAAAGTGAGAAAAAATATATAAATGATTAAATGATATAAATTTTGAACTTATACTTTGAAAGTTCTAACAACACATTTTAATAATTTGCAATTGTGTTATTAAAATTGTGACTGAATCGTGTTGCGAATTAATTTTTCGCATAAAGTGTTAAATAAAGACAGAAAAGGAATCAAGTTCTCTTAAGGCCCGATTATATTATCGTTACTTTGATTGTAAGTAGGCTGTGTGGCTCACTCTGTCTCTGTTTCTCTTTCGCTTTGAAACGAGACGGAGAGAGTTTTAAGTCTTGCTTAAAGTAACATTAATATAATCGAGCCTAAGAGTTTGTGAATAATAGAGAAGAGAAATTTTCATTTCAGATCTTTGTTTGATCGCTTTCGTCTAAGATGCGACATTTAGTCAAGAAAGCTTCGTGTAAAACGAAAAAAACTTCAGAAAATAAGGTAAAGATTTTTTTTCCATTGCAAATCCTGTTAAATTTAAATAAATAAAGATAAAATAGACAATTAATACGCGGTAGTTGGTACGATTATCTTATAAAAATATATTTCAATCGTAAAATCGTACATAATTATAAAAACTGAATATTTCGACTCACAATTCGAGCCATTCTCAGCAGCCTCAAATACAATAAATCCAATACAAGATGTTTTTTTTTGTTTCAAACTAATCACATATATATTTTCTTAATACAGGTCTTAGTACAGGTTTTTAGTTTTTGTATTCGTATATTTTTTTAGAAAATCTTTCGATTTTTTTTTAAATTAGTGTCTTATTTTAGAATTTCAACGGAGCATTCTATTTAGATTATGATGGATCATAACGAGTAATGTTCTTCAGTAATGTTTTTCATTAAATCGACTAATTAGAAAATTTATATTAAATTGACTAATTGGCGTTGTGAGCGATTTCACTGAATTTTTACCATCCTGATTTTTTCTTGAAAAATATCTACAGCTATCTTAATATATTTTAAGAAGGATTTTATGGATTAAAAAAAAAGAGTATGGAGTAAAAAATAGAAAATTGAAAAATAGGACAAGTACAATTACCACAAAAATCATTTTATTAGGACTTGGAAAATTTCTATTTCTTCAAGAATTAAAAAATTTTCAGAACTTTTTTATTTTGAATATTAAAACTTGTCATTAAAATTCCTGACAATTGCTTGTGTTTGTGTGTGTGTGTGTGTGTGTGTGTGTGTGTGTGTGTGTGTGTGTGTATGAATTACATATAATATTTACATTAAGTTTAAAAAATTTATAAAATATAGGACTGTTCTGTATAAATATTGATTAGAATAAAAGAAGTGACAATGAGACAATGAGTGCAATGAGACTCAATTGGAATTCCTATCTCGTGCTATTATTATCCATTCTCTCTATTATCTGTCCCATTAAAGATTTATTTTCTTTTCTCTTCTTCCTTTTCCGTTCTTTCTTTTTCGCAACGGACTTTCCCAGACGCTTCATTCAAGGTGATGGTCGATCGATGAAAACTATGTACTCGAACTTGGTTCAAATTAGGCATCCATCAATATCTTTCTTTCCTTGATTCTACAGTTTTTGCGTTCATGTCTGTATCCTTTCATTCACGTACGTTTTCCTCCTTCTTTTCTTTTTCTCTGAAATGCGTAATTATCTAACGTGTGTAGAAGCACTTTTAAACTTGTACCAAAATATCGGTACTATTTAATATTATCTTGAAGGTAAACTTAAAATTTATCACCCTAATATTTCTCTAGGTTACTCAGGGAGTAACTCAGGGAGTTTTGTCATTTTTAAACTGATCTTCCGTTACCGAAAATGCCATTAATTAGTGTTCTGGTGTGGGAATGTTTATTTAGGAATTTACGAAGTTACCTCCTTCGAAGCTACATTCCATTTTATTAATAATTCTTATACGTACGGCATTCCGATGATCGCATTGCAGTACCTGCTATAGTAGGTGCATTAACTGAAAAACACGTTTTATATTTGAACTTGTACATTGAATGCTTCGAGCAGTTGAGTACGCGGGAGATAACACGCATTCGAGGTGAGTGCAGATAAGCCAGGCGCTTCATTAAACTCACAGTGATCCGTAATAATAGATTACGCCAAACTGAAGAGGGCTCCTAGGATAACGACTTCTGCATATAGAAATATATTTCTGATTATTGTATGATGTCGTATGCGTTTTCGAAACTAAGACCTGTTAAGCCCGATTTACATAAGACGCAGAACGCGGGTCACAGGGATCGCAAAACTAGAAATTAACTTAATATATTGGGTCATCTAAAAAGTATCCGCGGTACTTTGTCACTAGATATATGACCATCAACACACATCTAGTGACAAAAAACCGCGGATACTTTTTAGATGACCCAATATTTTAATTATAATATGGTTGTAGGATGCAAAACGCAGGACGCAGATAGTTGGATGAACTTGAACTTTCGCGTTCTGTATCTTACGACCTGCGTTCTGCGTCTTATGTAGATTGAACTTTACATAATAGGGTCGCAAGCTTAAGAAATTGACCAATTACAGTCGAATATAAGAAAAATAATCGACTATTACTAGTTAATAAATTTCTTCTAAAGGCTGGCAACCCTATTGTGACTATTGTGCAGGTCTTAACGTTAGAAGAAGTCTAGAACGTCATGAACTATACAACGTCGTATCGGTTGAAAACGAGTACCGGTATTGGTATTCTACTAGATTTGAAAGGAATGTTTAATTGTTAATTATTATTTAATAAGTCGTACTAAAACTCTTACAAAAATTAATTTACACATAATATGAAAAACGTATAATTTATTTCACGTATAGCAAAACATGTTGAAATTCGCTCTGATACTCGACTACGGATTTTAGTTACGACTTGTGACTTTTTTTGAGATTTAGAAAATATTTAGACTTACACGTGAAGATTTTCACATTTTACTGAAACATGTAGAAAATGTGTGTGTGGTTTTCAAAGCTAAGCATATCGAATTCTCGGACAACAAAAGGTGACCATTTGCACGAATATACCATTGTAAGTTTTCCTGGTAAAAAGGAAGCATAAAGAAAGCAAGAGAAGCTTTAATATTTTTTCTCGTTATTTTTTTTACGGCGAAATTTAGGACTGGAGCTGGATATTCTCGTTGTAGCGAACTGCGAAGTAACTCGACTTTTTTCGTCAATTACCGTGACAGTGACACAGTTCGAGCAAACGAGTTTTCCAGGCTGCCTTAATCGAGAGGGAACACTCGCCACGTTTAATCGGTTCCCCGCTTGTTACTCTTTGCGATTAAGGAGCTTGCATGCGACGCATCATGATTTCGCAGTTCTTGCCAAATATCTCTATCGTTGCACACATTAATAATCGTAGCCGAATAAAAAATACTAAAATACTATCAAAATATTTGATTACAACGTATAGACATATTTTATTTTTGCAATATAAAATACATTCAAAAGGACGGTTCTTTTTCCTTAGTTTTTTAATAAATTTCCAAGGTGTATGCATAAATAGTTTCTGATTTAGTTGTAGCTTTCCTCGCGTTCCTCCTCGTAACTTCGCGACTTTGATTTCTACCCCCCCGCATCTTATCTTATATCCCCCGGATATAACGACAAATCACTCACTGCATTTAATGACGAGCCTTAGTTTTCCCGCTTTAGCTCTCATTACCGTGGCTAACACAATTAGATTGAACGCAAGATTAGGCATTGCCAACAATTAACCTAAATTAGCTGGAATTATATTGATTGAATTACACGGAGCTGATCGAGCGAACCGCGGGTTTAATTGCGCGTGTCATGTCCCGGAGTCAAAGGTTCGTCGAAGCGTTGAAAGCGAATGTGTCGAATCCATTCCGCTGTTACAGAGGAGTAATGCCAGTCAATTCGGCGATACGCGTCGATACGCCGCGCCGTCGCCGTCGCCGTCGCCGTCGGCGTCGGCGTCGGCGTCGCGACCGCGGGCTTATCATTGACGACGTCGCGTCGCCGTGACGCATATATCGCGCGCGTGGTGTTGCGGCATTAATTAGCCGACCGGAGCGAAGACAACTGGCCTGCAAGGTCGCCTCGCTTGCTCGCTCGCCGCACCACGCCGGTGCTCTGGACCCTCTTCGACGACAGCTGACAGCCGACATGCGTGGTTCGGGTAGTACAACACCTCGGTATTAATCGCACTACAAACGTTTCCTGTGCCCAGCGGTGCTCAAATCACGGCGGGTGCAAATCCGCTCGAAAGTAGTCTGGCCGACCGGATCTAGGGTCTCGCAGGCGAGCGTAATCTCGGTGAACGGGTGTAACGGAAGGAAACGTAGAAGGAACGAAATGTATCGCCTGCGGGACCTTCTCCTCTGAGGGAGAACTGGGGCCCGGGAGAACGCGACCGACTTCTATACTTTGCTGCTTTTCCGTCCCGATCGGATGGTATTAACGTGCTTGATTCCTATCGTCCGTTTGTGTGAATCTTTCCTGATGATACAGTCGCGTTATCGTTCGCTTTATCGTTTACCGATGAGAAAATTGCTTGTTTTGTATGAAGATTATTAAGTCATTTACGAGAATGCAATGGCTCAAGTATATAAAGGATATATTAGGTGCATACATTTTTATGATTATTTTAAGCTGTAAAATTTCTTTCTTATTGTTTTTTTTTCCTACATTTTTTTTTATAAAAGACTATTATGAAAGCGGACGAGGTTTATGTATGTAATACGCGATATATGTTTGGATATATTGATTGTCTCTTAACGAGCAATACGACGTAGCACGGTTCCACTTTCGATTTTTTTCTTATTTGTAAATGATTTGTAAATGGTTATATACATACGAAAAGTCGCCTAGAAAACTCAATGTATGTATAGGATAGAGATTAGAAAACTGATATTTTCTACTCTGCTGAGTATATAACAGATAATTAACTCGCACGAAGTGCTCACAAGGAGGAAAATTTAAGACACGATGAGTAGCTAAGAAGCAGGAGAAGAAAGAGAGCGAGAGAGTGAGAGAGAGGGGGGGAGGGAGAGAGAGAGAGAGACAGAAGGAACATTATTAAATACACTCTTCTCATAAAAGCAAACTCTTGCTTAATAGCTACACACAACGTATCAGTAGAATCGTTCTAAAAACCGGATTCTTTTGAAAAAGTTTACAGAAAGAAAACAGATACCTGCCAGGAATTCGGAACTAAGAACCAATCGAAATACAAGGGTATTGTCTAAAAAAAGAAATTTTCCATGATATATTTTCCATAATGTATTTCTGAAGAAAAGAGAAAGCAATTTTCGAAGAAATAAAATATTTTCAAAGCAAAGCTTTGTCTCTTAAAACCTGGAAGTCAGGAGATTTTTAGACCTGGGAACTAACACTCGTTTTAATTTTCTTCTTGATTTTATACATAGCCCGTTGCCTAAATTTTCTTAAGAAAACTTAGTAGTTTTTATTATATCTTAGTACGTAATCTTTTGATATAATTATTTATAATTTTATTTTTCGATAACAGTGAGGCATATAAAACAACAGCTGATGAGCCAATGATAATTTCATTTCCTTGTTTACAAATGACAATTAGATGTCGTTTGAAGAGAAGTATTTATAAAATAAAAGACTACGTTACAGAAAAACGATTTTTTGCTAATTGACTGTTCCCGTTACGATATTTACAGCTTTTACATTGTACATGACAGAACAGAATTGATATAACGGAAGTAAGTCTCGATGTAAACTTGAACTACGACCGGCAAAAACTGGGTCAGTATCCAATAATTCTCAGTTAAACACATTATGTTGTAATTTACGCGTTAAATTATAAAACATATTTTATTCACATATTTTGCTCCACTTCTCTAGAGAGAGAAAGTGCGGTCATAATTACATAAGCACAAAAATTTCCGTAGTTTCCAAAATTGAAAACAGAATTCACATTATCTTCTAGATTTGCATAAAATTGTTGTGCACAAAATTTATTGACGTGACTTTTTTATTTATCCTAGTTTATCGCTTAAAAAAAACGTATTATGAAAAAAAATTGAGGAATACATAATTGCGCTGCATAATTAATTCAGTATTGATGAAACAAAACGAGAAGTAGAAACTTGTCACGAAACGAAATGTTTCCAACGCTCGTGCTCGAATCCTAAGTTTGAATCATGTATCCCTACGTTCTTCCTGTTTGGAAGGGGCATACAGGATTTGCGTTTACAAACGCGAAGGGTCGATGCGCCCAGGACAGAACGGAAGGGGACAGACCGATGCAAGGGATGAGAGCCAGCAGACCGACTGAGAGAAAAAGATACGAAACAGCTGTGCTAGTTCTGTGGAGACAAGTCTTAGTGTACCGACCCATACAGACACGCCGTCTAACGTCGTACCGAAGCTATGCACCCTTCCTGACCAGGGGTGCTCATTCTGTTGTGAAGTCGAATGACTGTTGTTTGTCGCACTTTAGATTGATATTTGATCTCAATTTATTCAAACGAAATTCGTTCCTGTTTATTATGATCTACATTACGTTTTATCAAACCGTAAATAAGAAGTCACTATTACTGAAGAGAGAAATACATTGAAAGAAAAAAAGTACAATTACTATAATTTATAAATTATTTCAATCAATTATATATATATATATATATTTTTTTTTTGTAAAACTACACAAATAATTATTATTACTAACATTATTAACAGCACATATAATAAGTATAAAATTTTTGACTATAATTATTTTACTACGTGATTATAGTCACAGATGTCAAATAGTTTTCTCTCGATATAAAGATCGTAGCGAGATAGAGATGATAAACACGTGATAATTTACCAAAAGTAATCGTCTTCTCGTTTAGGCATTTCAACATCCGTGATTGGGAAAAAGTGTACATACACTTTGGGCACACCTTTTTATTCATCTATCATATATTTCTAAAATATATATACACTTCTCCGTAATATAAAGGAAATTATCTGTACGTTATAATGATGCGATAGCCACGAACAATACATTTCTGTCTCTTTGCTTCACGTTCTCTTATACACGTAGCTTTACGTTCTGACATGGCACATATTCGAGAATTACGATTTCTTTATAGCTTCGTCCGCAACAGGGCTGACTTTCGTGGTGACCATTGCTGTTCTAATATTAGTCCGTGAATAACACCCTAGTTTAGCCGCCTATGCGAGCAGTCCTACGAAGGAGTGCAAAAGAGGGAACGAGAGGGGACAACGAGAGCTCGTGCGCCATATAAGTTCATCGCTCCCTATTTTAGGAACGATAATACGGCGGAAAAACATCGACTTCGAACCTTGCTACATGTTTACGTATTTTCCATAGCTGTTTTTCATATTTTGTCATCGCGTTACTTGTAGACGTATCTCTCATACGAACCTGCTGAAGAAGTGGAACGAATGTTAATAATTATTTACCGTTAGTTACAACGACCGCGGAAATAGAGCGTAACCAGCTCGTCCATTTATTCGAGATTTCTCTGAATCTGCACGTGGCTAACCTTTAACTTCGTTTCTTGCTCTCATGTACTTACACTTGGCTGTTTTTTTGCAAATCTAAACGCCTAAGACAAATGAAAAATACAGACAATAGGAAGAAGAAATAAGAGATTTCAACCTATTAGAAACCATGTATACTTATATATGTATAGGTTGAAATCTGTAATTCCCTGTTTCTATTGTTTGTGCTTTTCAATGTTTCTCAGGCTTTAAACTTGAGTTTCAAAGAGTATTATTCTAGGAGTAAATACGTTTTAAAGTGTGTTTTTTAATCGAAACATAGCGCACGCTTTGAAACCTCAGAAGTCGAAGTTATTTCGATTCGTATAATATCTTTATCGATTGATTCAAAAATTTATTTATTTGTAAAATTACGTTCAGCGCATAAAATGATAAGGATTGGTGGATAGCTACAAAGAATGCGTATAACGAAAACGTGAACCCTCGTACGTGTCACACGCCCGTCGCTTGTGCATCAATCTCGTGCGACTGTAATCGGACAGCGCAAATTGCGGTATTGTTTCGTATAGACACTTGCAGTTTACCGCCCTCGGAATTAACGCAGACGCGTAAACGAGGAGTTCTGTACATGATATCGGATAAGTATGCGGCCCTGTGCGAGAGTTGCCAACAAACACCGTTCTTTCGTCTTAGCCACCTTGCCCTGTCCCGGGTGTGGCCGATAACTAGGATTCGCGCGCTTCTCTCGATCCTCGGCTCGGTGGCATTAACCTTACCGATCCTCGCTCTGCGGATATCTACGTGGCCGTGAGTTAACACTAGCAGGTACACGGCAATCGCCACGATAATGGCTGAAGCCCCTCGCGACCGTTAGGTATGGCCGGGTAGGATATGCGCGCTCCGTGCAAGCACTTCGTGCTATACTAGTCGCAAGGGAGAGACGTTCGTGTTTCTCCAGCCTTCTGAGCGATTTTGACGAACTTTAAATATGCAGACAGTGTAGAAGCTGCGATAGGGTTAGAAGTTTCTAGATATCGTTACGAGTGCTGTCGAGACGCTACTTTGTCGTCCTTGTGCGAATATAAAAAAAAGCACAATTTCAAAGTAAAAATCAAACAGGTCCAAAAGTTCATATTTTCTTTAAGTTTATTTTCAAAATATTGATCAAAGCCTAAACTTTGTTCTTATATTTGTTATTGTATATTTGGAGAAGAATTATCATGTTTATACTATGGATAGTTTGAAGATGAAAAGTTTTTTTATTTTCAGAAAATATAACTTTTTAGACTTACTGATTTTTGTATGAAAACCCTTTCATCTGTACGTAACATATAAATAATAATTTAAAAAGAAAAATGTTTATTACAATTACGATTAATTCTGGAGAAAAATCTTATTTCTCTGTACATTCTAAATGTCTTTAATACTATTAGGTGTTGGAATTAATTCGTAGCGTTTTTAATGAAAGAATGTTATTTATTTCACATGAGCATTAAAAAATACATTAATGAAAGTACTTCCCATCACTTGTAAAACGCTACGAATTAATTCCAACACCTAATATAAGAACTTTCTGTAGGTTCGTGAAATAAAATTCTTGTATCAGATGTTAAATTTATGATAAAGATACGTAAAATATATCTTCTGGCTCTCTGTCTGCTTTTTTTAAAGTCTATTTTGATTTCTGGAAAATATCTGAAAATGTCGAATAACTCGAAAGAGAGTTGTCTAGGCAGTGGTCAGTGGCATTGAGGGCGTATGGATTTGCCGTTGTTAGTGTACCTCATTGGTTTTGCCGGAGGATACCAGAGAGAGGATCGCACCGCAGGTTGTTGATCCTTTCTTCTCGCTCCTCGTTCATCCTTCTCTTTCCCTCTTATCACGTCTACTCTTTTAACGAAGGTGCATCTTCTCCTTCCTCTGCTCCCATAACCCATCCACGGAGTGCACAGCTTTACAAGATTATTACTCACGGATGACAGGTAAAAGGCGCGATCTGGTGCGCGTACTGAGATCGAGTAGGTGTGGTGGCCTTCCGATCGTATGTATGTATGTACAGAGACTTTATTTCGCAACTTTATATCGCTGATTGTGAGAATGCAAAGTGCGTCCTCCTCGTGTGTGTATCGATCACGGTCGATGATAGTCATCGTTTGTCCAGGAATATATTTATTAAATTAATTATTGTATCATATAAATTTGTTTACGCAGAGTATATTGAGAGAAAAGTGTTTGGTATTTGCAATTATAATATAAAATAATTGTAGTTAGAAGAATTTTTTACAGTTATTACTATTATAATGGTAGTAATAATAATTAGGAAGTATGTTTATAGCTTTACAAAAAGTATATATAGTTGGCCGAAAATGATAAATAAACTATAAATTATAGTTTAAGTATAATAATTACATTTTTTCTCTCAATTTATGTTTTTAACATTTATCAAGTAGAAGACGTGGATTTTATTTTGATATCGTAACAAAAAACTAAATATGATTATAATTTTCTTTATAGAAATTATTGCGATATATCTCGTATTAAATATAATCTCGTATTAAAATATAATGCATTCCGTATTGGTCGTGATTGGTCCGCGAATATCATCCTCGGGATCGACGGTAAGATCACGGCGACCGGTCGAAGCGTCAAGGTCGTGGACTCGGAAGGTTGAAGAGAAACTTGGAAGACGAGAATCTCGCGGGGAATGGCGCGAGAGGAGGAAAACTCGAGAAGAGAGAAAGAGTTGAAGCCGAAGGTACTCTCTTTCTCTTTTTCTCGCTCAGAATGGGCGATAATTGCGCTTTGCACTTTGTATGACCGTTTCCGAATGTATGATTCAATGAATGCAGTGGCTCATCTCCTTCGACTTGAGGTGTAAAAAATTCCTTTGCCTCGAATTAGCATCAGGTATCGGATGTATAACTACCTACTATGTATAGTTCTAATGGCTCGGATCGAGGATCAGTCGTTAAATACGTCTCGACTACTTCCAAATCCATTTCGTCCTGGTGCCATCCTGAATTTTAACCATCATGATTGAGACGATATCGCTCAACTTTAACTTTAACCATTTTTTATTTTATCCAAGAGCATTGCGCTTTGAAACGCATTGTCATGCTTTTTCACAATTGAATATTCAACATCAAAACAAACAATTCATACGTCATAAATAATTATACATTCTTCTGAGGTACAGACGATTCAATAGTCATTAAATGTCTTGATTAGAAATCAAATGATATAATATTAATATATTTATGATATAAATATTATATAATTTTTTCTTCTCAAATTATCTTCGGATCATACTTACGTGATACGAAAGTTTTCTCGACTCAAAGAATTAGAGGATACAAATTTCGAGATTATTACGAAATCTTCCTTCAAGACTTGACTATTGAATCGTAAAAAATATCTCGAGATAAACTTTATTTGAGTTCCTCACTTGAATCGTAAACGAACTTCTTTCTTACAAATCGATTCTCAAGATTCGTCTATTGTTCCATGACTCAAGATTAGTTTTAGCTGAGTTTCTCAGTAGAAACACGACTATAAATACGGGCCTGAACTTTTTTTCGCAATTATCTACAATTTCGAATAGTAGACTTTCGAACTCGTTTTATAAAAAAATTATACGTATAATTACGCATGTCTATTAATATAATGCTCTTTATTTGATGATATATAGTGAATGATTTTACAGTAAGTACGAAAAGTATTCGTACAAGGGAGATATCTTTTAAAAAAGTCTTATTTTTGGGAAGTAAACATTAGCCAACGATTTATAATAAAGAATGAAATAGTTTGTATATTTTTTAAATGTAATTTAATTTGAAAAGATGCATAATAATAATAAAATATTATTTTAATAAGCGAAAATAAAAATTTATACAATTTAGACGCGAGAAAAAAATTTCATATAATCGAGAAAATTAGTTTCAAAGATTATAAACACGGTTATTTTCACGAAGCTCTTTTGTTTACACTAGGATAAAATGTATTTATTTTTAATAAATTGCTAATCAATATTTGTTTTTTTACAATTAAAACTTTTTTAATGAAAATTTCCTCTGTACAATTATTGTTTGCATTTATTATATTTACAATTTATTTATAAATTTGTTTTACAAAAAGTAAGTATTTAGAGATTGAAACAGAATATAATAATATCTCAAATTTACTCTCATTTAGAGTAGAGTGTTTAGGTACATTTCGTCTAAAACGATGGATAACGAATATTAAACGGAAAGCAATGGAACTTTACTCAATGATATCGCGATATTCTCATTATTAATGTATTCTGTGAAAGTTAAATGAGGATAGTGGACGCTTATCGATGAGTAATATGATGCGAGTCTCGACACAAATGTTTACTATTTCTATGCGCGATAATGTGTTCAGGAAACAAATAACGCGGCGGTGCAGCGAAGGAAAGTTACCGCGGATAACCACACGAGAGAAAAAGAACCTCCTTATCTTGATATACCATAATAGATAATTAGTATGTACATTATTATATAATTCTAATAAGAGATAATAATAGGCGTGATATACACATATTATGAAGCTTTTAAATTTTCTCTCTGTACATTAAATGTCTACGTCAAACATATGAAAAGCATACGATAGATATTTATTACGTACAGAAACACATTTGCCAGAATTTCTGAAACAATAGCATTCGGTGTTGTTTTAAGAATTATATATATTCTAAAAATGATCAATTTAACACCATGTCTATATGCGATATCTGTATAATTATTAATATTAATCATTAACAGAATTATATAGACACCGCATGATGTTAAATCCACATCGATATTTTTTAGAGAGTATCGATTACATTCAGAGTGCAAATACGGGTCAAAGCATTACGGTACGCCGTATTATCGGAGATGAGAGATACGCGAGCGTGCTCTCGATCTCTTTGTAACGGACAAAGAAAGCGAACTGCAGGCGAAACGAAGTGATACGAAGTCAGAGAGAGAGCGAGAGAGAGAGAGAGAGAAACAAGCCAAAGCAAAGGGACAAACTGAACAGGAGCGTGCATAACGACGTCGATCGTAACGGTGGCTCTGACATAGAGCTGTCAGTGGCGCCCGACCGAGAGTAGGAATAATGATAATGGTAATCCGCGGTAAGGCAGGAGTAAGTGCGGCAACCTCTCGCCGCCACCCCTTACGCGTCGATCGTCCCTACCAGTCGCGCAGCTCTCCCACCCTTGGTGTCTTCGCCCCTTGTTGTGATTTTCCCCTATCCCCCTCGAACTGAATCACTATTAGTCGTCCCCACCACGGATTCGGTCAGCGTGATGCCTCGCGCGCGATTCAACCTGTTTTCCTCCCCACCGTGCTGTACCCCACGACGACGGGGCACTTCCGCCCCTCTTGTCGCGTCTCCCCACGCGGCGCGCGGTTTCCGGACCCCACCGTCAGAATGCGACTCGCGCATGCGTATGCCGCGTGCGTGAGCGCATATGTGAGTATACGTGGTGAATGCGTACGTGCGTGTCTGCGAGCGAGCGAGCGAGCGTCCGTGTAACAATAATAAGAAGAGAGCAACTCTATGAGGAACCAACGGCCTCCGACCCGTTCACCCTATGCTAGGTGGAGCCGGCCTGATACCCTCGATGGCTCTCAACTCGCGGCGCGCGGAATCGGCTGCCGTTTCACGACGATGCGGCAGACTCGAAATACGTAATGTTATTCAGTATCGAACCGTATTTTTATTCGAATATTGCATTAAAATATATACATCCTTCTAATATATATAATATTATATTGTTCCAACATATTGTTTTCTATACATAACATTATTTTGTTATTGAGATGCATTTAGGTTGATGAGATTAGCAATGAAAATATTGGACCGCTAATAGTCTGATTGTTTTAGTTGGTAAATAATTTATGATCAACGCTGTTATATCGCTAAACTATCAAATGAATGAGAAGTGTCGTTTCGTTATAAAATATTTGAACTAGTAGTAACTGGTAAAATATATTCTTTAAACATTTGATAACGTTTTTTAAAAGAATGGATTTCTTTAAGTGATTAAATCGTAATATCGATTTGAATCATCATATTATATTTCTGCTGTCGAGGTCAATCTTTCTCTTCTTTCCCTTTCTCGATCCATTCTTTCTTAAAACAGTTTTCTGCAAACAGTTTCTCGCAAAAAGTTCCGAGAGTCCTAAGCGACGTTGAGTCTAAAGACATCTCGAGGTTGAGCTTTACTGCGGGTGTGACCGTGAACGAAGAGGCAGGAAAGCAAGACGGCGTTGTGGAGCAGTATCTCTGTCCTCGCCCTCCACCTCCTCTCGCAACATTACTTGCTTCCCTTTCCTCAGCCAGCCCCACCTTGGTGATCCCCCAACGTGAGACGAAGTGGACACTCGTTGAAGCGGTGGTGGTGGTGACGGTGGTGGTGGTGGGATGTCGGGTCGGGTGAGGGAAGTTCGGGGTACGATAGTACTGTCGCACGCGCGCGCATGCCGCGCCGACGAGGAGCGGAGGGAACGAGGGGAGGATGAAGTTACTCCGAGGTTAGGCTGGTTTAGGTTCGGGTTAGAGACGTGCCTCCGAGGAGAGGAACGGAACTCGTTCGTGGCCGTTGTAGGGGGTAACGGAACGAGAGGGATCCGGAGAGACAGGTCACTCAGGAGATCGCCGAGAGATGACACCACCGCGCCCACACGATGCAACATAGCAGCGGTTGCGCTTGTGCAGGTGTAACGCACCGCACTGCATGCCGCTACCGTGCTCGCCGGTTCCCCTCGTCGTTGGTCCCGTCGCAACCTCCTCTTTCCTCTTTCCTCTACCTCTTTACCCTACCATACCTCTTCCTTCAACTTTACTCTCACCCTCCTCCCCTCTCTTTTTCTCTCATTTCGTTCGCCGGCGTTCTCCATCCCACTTGGGCTATTACCTCGGTCACCAAGCTTCGCTGAGATCTCGTGCACGATCCCCCTACTTGTGTATGTCCTAGGAATATACGAAATACGGTCGCGATTACGCGACACCGTCCCGTCGCCGCCACTGCGCTTTGCGGCAACGTCGCAAATCCGCTTCGTTCCTCCCTCCGACTATTTCTCCGCCGTTTCCTCACTCAACCGACCGTCCTTCTTCTTTCTCTTTCTCTCCATACGAACGCTAACTCGCGACTAGCCGATCACCATCGCCAAGTCCACACGATTCTATCGCGTCGTAAGGAACGAGCACTGCAGTCATGGTTGCAGTTGGATCATCTTCGAAATCTACTCTGGTTGAGGTTGCCCGATTTTAACGAAATCAGATTTTCATTTTATAAATATGCAGAAGTAGGAAGTATTGCAAAGTACCAGAAATTTAATAACTGCATAATATTCTTTTTCTTTACTTCTTTATTTAAGTGAAGAGTTGAGACCCACTAATACGATATTGATTCCAATTTCAAGTACCTCGAACGATGTGCTTAGATATTGAGAGATCAATAAATGTAGCATCTGTTGCGTGATTTATATTAGATTATAATTGATGTGTTCAGTTATAATACGTGCTAATTTAATTAATTTCATAATTATTGACTTTCGTTAAATCTACTTTCTTTCTTATATTTATCTCTCTATCTATCTACCTATAATTATATTTACATTTATTTATTTATTTATTTATTTATCCCTTTCTTAACGTCATATTATTTGTACAAGATTATTGAATTTGCATCATGCTTATCAGTGTTGTATTACGAATTTCTTATTTTAAGAGCCATATACGCGTTCTCGGTTCTATAATTAATTCGGACATTTCCATATGAACAAAATAGAAAACACTCGATCCATCGAAGCGAGTCAAAGATCAAGCGGTTCAGAATTTTTTAACATTTAAATCGCGTCGCAAAAGAGAGAGAAGGTACATAGAACGCAAGTATAAGTATTACGATTTTATCTACTTCCAACTCTCTATTAACATATTCATGTTTTTCTTCGCTCGCTTTCAGCTTCGCGTTTCCAGTGTAGACATGTAACTATAAATTTCGGTAGATCAACGGGGTATATCTAACAGAAGCGTTTCCTCGTTTCCTCCCAGTAAATCGAATTTCTGTAAAGGTTTTTCTTTACAATAAGTGTTTATATTCATTATACTCTTCTTGTTTTTTAAGATCTTTTCATATAGGGTTTTACAATCGATCCAGACCAGAACTATGACTGACTCTCATAGTTCAGGTACTGGCAAACTACTGACTCAATACTGGCTAAATATTGGATGATAACTTGACCCAATACTGACAGATAGTATTATTGGTCCAATCATTTTAGCCAGTCATTTGCCAGTGCTGATTGATAGAACCTTTGTCAGTTGACAGTTATAGACTCAATTTCACAACTCATGGTTAACTCTTAACCGGGGTTCAACTTATTTCTCATCTCTTTCTAATTCTAGCATTAGAAGGATATGAGGAATAAGTTGAACCTCGGTTAAGAGTTAACCGTGAGTTGTGAAACTGAGCCGTAGCGTTGCTTTCGTTGTAACTGCTGGTGACTTGCTGGCGATCCTATGGGTTCTTTTATCTATATAGACATATTTTATAAGTTTTTTTTTAATCTCTCCCAAGTTTCTTTGACAATATCAAATATTAATAGGATAGTGTGTACGCACACACGCATTGGCCGCGCGCAAAAACGTGACTTTTCCGAAACTCAGTCCTCGTATGCATGATTGACGCGTCGACGCACCGTTTCCGGAGGGAGCTCTTTCTCTCTCTCGTCGGCGGATTTCCAATATCGGACATGGACCTATCGTACACGCGACGTATAGTATATCGTTGGTTGCCGGCTTCGCAGTTGCCCACCTCTCGTGGCTTGATATTACGGCCTGTAACGCGTTAGCATATACAAACAAACGGGGGTCGAGAAACTGGCGGTGCGAATCGACGCGGTGCGCGGGAATGAGAAGAGAGAAACGAACCGCAGTGTCGCAAAATTAGGAGGTTGGACACACAGAGCGACTGTGAACCGATTGAATTGTTGTCTCTGTAGCAATATCCTATCTATCCTCTAGCAATAGCGATTTTTCGCTCTTCTCTTTGATCGCTGTTGTTCCATTAATAAATCATCGCTGATGAATAAAGCAACAACTATATTAAATTATGTGTAGCTAAAAGCGAGAGCCAGATAAGAACGACGTACAAGGGGGAAATAAGATCGCGCTGCCGAGGGATTTCGCGGGAAGCATTTTTACGATGAGGGCCACGTATCGATCTCGTTCCCGCAACCTCGGCCAAGTTTGATTTCGCTCGGCAGCTCGACGTTCCCACACAGCCGGGAGAGTGAGACGTTTTCCGGCGGAAGATGACGTCGGAAAGATTTCGATTCGTCGCTCAGACGACGGGGGTGTTCGACGGTGGACTCCCGGGGATATCTCGCCGAGCGAAATTAAACCGGATTTCACGGGGGATTAAATGGTATTTGACGGGCCGCGAGAACGCGCGCGCGCGCGCGCGCTGCGGGACCAGGGAAGAGTAAGGGTGGAACTCATTCCACCCTTCGTATTTTGAATTTGGGCGTGAATGTGACAGTCAGTTTATACGATTTTCGGATTGATGGGCTCGTCGCGCGGAATGCCAGGAAATTACGAAAATAATTATTATCCGCGCGCTCGACACACACGCGTGCACATACAGAACGCGTGTTCGGCCGAATCGAAGGGTGGGCGAGCGAAGTGAAGAGGGGTAGCGCGCGTTCGATCGCGGATATTAACCGAGCGTGGAATCATCGTCTCCTGCTACCACGACCCCGCGTCGTTTGTGCGAGCCGACAAAACCCGAAATCGCCGGTTTGCCAGGCGAAAATGCTCGTAATCGAGGCTCGCCGCCCGCTCGGCGCGGTTTTGCGCGTGTTGTGTCTCGATAACGTTTTTGCCGGACGATATCGTCGCTGCTCTCTAGTGGTTCACCTTCGTAAAATATAAACCAAGGGTAGAGAATCCGGTGTATCAAATGCTACGCCGGGAAGTGACTTCGCGGCTGTCCATTGAGCATTCTCTCTCTCTCTCTCTCTCGCTATACTATCTTCATTTATTGAAAACCAGTGAAGGTTTTAAATGAAAGAACAGTCAAATCTTTTTGTGCGACAAAATTCTGACCGTACAAATTTTGCATATTAATATTTCAGGATAAACATAATAAGAATGTTCGTACTTTCTTTGTGAGGATTCTTTTTATAAAATAACTAAGGAACAATTTGTACTTGATGACGATCAAACTTTATCTACCTAATTATAGCGTACTTAAAGAAAAACTAGTTATGGAAGGTTAACATTACGCTTTATTCTCTTTTATAAAACTACCTATCACATTCGAAAGAAATTTTCAATTTGCAACTCAATAAATTTTTCGAATTTCGCTGTCGTATCCTGAATTGTTTGGACGCGCCACTAATCGTAGAATCTTTTCATTAACTGTGTTAAACGTGCCGATAATCACCGTGAAGAATGAAAACTCAATTAATAGTTTGCTTATAGAAGCAAGTACGCGCACACGATTTGTATAAAGGTGCATACGGATGTGCATGTTTATAGCAGTACGGTGCAGAGAGAATAAGAGAAAGAGACAGACAGACAGACAGCTAGAGAGAGAGAGAGAGAGAGAGAGAGAGAGAAACAACAATATCGCCGCGCCGCGTTGCACCGGTGTGCATCGCCGTGGGCAATGCATCAGCCTCGGCTGACCAATCCCGATAATTTACGATTATCGATCCGACCGTGGTGCTCAAATTTGCTAATTACGCAATAATTATACGGGGCTGGCATTAGATCCCCGACTAGCAGCTCTCCGGGAAAACTATCGACCGTGGCATCATCGTATCGCGCCGTTTCGGGCGGGCCAATAATAAGCCCTCGCTATGCGTGTCAATAGTTCATAGCCCCGTTGGAACGTGTATGTATTGACCCGGTTCGCGGCTGTTCTAGCGAGAGGAACGGCCGCATCCGGCGCGCCTATAGTTTCGCGACTCGCCGACGAATTCTGTGCGCCTCTCGCCGTCGCGTTCTCCATGCAATGGAGCACTGGAGAGAGAAACGAAGAGCTAGAGAGAAGGAGAGGAGAGACAGAGAGAGAGAGAGAGAGACTACACCGAATCTTAGCGTAAGGTACATTATGTACGCTCTTGGGAGTCTAGGCGGGTAATAACATTGTTATGACAGCGCGACTCTTCCTGGCCTGTGTGATAGGTTCCTATAGACAGTACGATCGCACGAGATTTTTCGAATGGGAATCATGTCTCTATTTTGTTGAAGAAACAAAACTGATATGCAGCAACTAATGTAATGAAAAGATTATGTATCTATGTATAATCCGGCTGTCTGATGTATTTAACTCGAATAAAAGTGGGAACCAAAAAAATCCAGTTCTAGTTTCCGTGATGTGATTTTTTAAAACTGACTTTAATATCATACCGCAGATTTTTTTGTGACAGATCGGGTGGCAAAAATAACTATAATATAAGCTCCGTCTGGTTTCTTTTATTATCAAACTTTACACAAGTTTTCATAATTAATATGCAACTTATGTATTAATGATACAGCGCTGCTTAAATGCAGATAATCCGTAAACTAAGTTCTTGCTCTTTTAAGTCTTTTATACATAAAAAGAACAATTTTGTTCAAGTATCCAAAAAAAATGTAGTAGATACAGATCTGAAAATAATTTTATTGTAGATCAAAATTATGTAAAATTTTTTAACTGCTTGCTAGAATGCCAAAACTTGTTGCAGCATTGCTGAGTTTCCTACATAATTATTTTAATAGTTTATCAAAATCATTCTCAAATTTGTGTCTACCTAAATTTATAGCCTCAGCAAAACCGTTCTTTCCATGTACATTTTCGGTTTCAAGGATGATCTCGTAGGTAGCTGTACATGCATATACGGCATACCCCGTAAAATAGACGGTCGTCTCCTTGTTTTCCCCGGCCTCCTCCGCTGTCGTTCGTCTAGTAGCGCCGTTTCTCGTTTAACACGGCGCGACGCGACGCGGCGTGGCGTCTCGACGCGCAGAACCGGAGACGTGCACGGAGAACGGAGTAAAAGACGAAGAGGCGGTCGGCGAAGAGGTGAACTAACAGGATCGCAACAAGTGACCGCCTCGCCCTCCTTCTATTATTTGTTCTCCCTCTCGCGTTGCAGCGGATACCCTCCGCTGCCGTCCACCACGTAGTTATCTAGCTCCCTCCCCCTCTGCCCTCCCCAGTTCCTCCATCTTTCTCGATTCTTTCGTTCGATTCTTGCGCGTATATTTCCGTCTCGCTTCGATCGTATTGCAAGTCGGACGGCTCGTTTGTCCGATGTACGGCTAAAAGGTCGGTTCTCGCCCGTCAACAGTACCGATGCATCCCGGAGTAGCTTGTAGAATTATACGCTTTCGACATTCCTCGGGAGGATCGCGTCGGGTCGTACCAAGATCACTCGAGGCGTTTACTTCGAGCTAGATACTTTGTGCATCACGATCGCGATTACGACTGCAGTTTGTCTATCGTGAATGTTTGATCGTATTAGAATTTGATAATTATTTTTACAACAGAATGAATCTCTTTAAACTTTTTTTTCTATGCTAGAATTTAATAATTATTTTTACTGAATGTACCTTTTTTGGCTATACTTTTTTAGAAAGATAAGAAGAGAACGCCCACTCGTAATTTAATTATTGACTGATTTTCGTGGCGCGAGTAACGTGTTAAAGTCGGAAAATGTAAATGCGAAAAATGAAATCTTCTTTAGCAGTAGCGTGTCCCGGATTGTTATAAATCTTGCGAATAATGGGCAATTTGGTAACACAAGTTTGTGACGTGTGAATATATGCAATGTACGCGTGTAAAGACGAGATGAAAGACACGACGAGCGGAGGCGAGCCGCGTTGCGTAACGGTGTCACGTAATAACCGACGAATCGACCTTCTCTCATAGGCCGATAACCACTTCGCGAAGAGAGCTCCCGGTGAGCAATTACTTAGTAGAAAGCATGAACGTATCTCAGACAATGATGCTGCAGGTAGAAACGGCACTCAGCTAATATGTACGTTTGAAAACAAGTATTCTCAAAATAGGATATTCCGCGCAATTATTTCATTAAAACAATATGCGTTCTGAGCGACGTAACTCCTTCGCTATTAGAACGTTCTACGATTCTCGTAGAAAGTAAGGGGAATTTTTAATTTTCTTTGCAACTTTGTGTTTTAGTATAAAATAAGCTGCATTTTGACCAAATCAAGATTTTGAACTCAAGAACTCAAGAGATAATAATAGTATGCGAATCGGGAGAAATTAAACTCAATCTGTTAATATTCGGTTCAATTTCTCCAGAGACTCTTCTACGTCAAGAGAATTCTCCTAATGTTTCTAAACGTATTAAGAGACTTGTGACAATTACACTTTCTATAAATAAATCGCCGATAAGTACGAGGACGATCTTCGTTAAGGGCAGTATTGAGCAATCTCTATATGGAAACCGTAGGTATTAATAGCGAATGTGCCGCAATGGATATTAATAACAAATGTATCATAGTGAGATATTAATAACAAGCGCATCGTACAAAGCGGATTAAAACGCAACAAGGCCGTTTGCGTAACGACATAGGTTGTTTCAATGTTACAACTGTAAGGGGGTATATCTATCCTTATAATTATACGATTCTAGAATGTTACGTTACGTGGAAATATGCATTAATACATGTAACTTGTAGCAAAGTTCAGTTATTTGCATTACACTAGATTAGTACGTATTAAAAGCTGCTATATATGAAATTAATAAAGTTAAATGTAAAAGCATTTAAATATTTTAAACTCTCAATAATGATATTGTCACGTTATTTAACAGAATACAGATACATGTTATTTCATTGTTAAACTTGATTATGTTATAAAGTTGATTATATAAATTATTACCGTTGCATTTAGATACTTTACATAAAACGGTCTTTAATGTGAATTAATAATAAAAAGTGCAGTGCAAGTGATCGAATTCACTATTAAACAAATTCATTGAAACATCTTGCGATAGTTTTCCTAATGACATCATTAACCTATCATCACTCAAAGATTTCGACATTTAAAATCAAAGAAACAGATAACGCGCGATATTGATTTTCCATAATCTTAGATCTTTGATTTATGTAATCATCAACTAATCATTGACAAGTAAAAAAATTGTATTGAATTTATTTGAATTTCTTAGTATCAGTAACTTATCAGTCGCGTATATCTTGACATGTTCAGATGATAAACAAAAATACTGCAAATCCAAGTCTGTAAGTGACTTTATACATATCTGTATGTTTAGTTTTCTAAAAATATCATTCTAATAATAAGTATACTACAAATAAAAATAGATTTACGCATGTAAACGTGTAATATAGTATTATTTTTACACAGAAAATTTAATCACTCACACACACACACACACACACACACACATATATGAAGGCACTTGTTACATAGATTGGAATTGAAATGAATTAACGAGTATCACAGTTCTCGTATTTCTTTATCAGAATAGAGATATCCTTATCGAGCGTAAGAAGCTCTTTCCTGTTTTTGTATTTATCGTGTGATTTGTAGAATTCTGTTGGTTTATCACGATATATGGAATCGCGTGAAAATCATATCTTATTTTAATTAGTGTCACATGAGTTGTCGAGCTCTCGTAGTATTTTTTTGTCGGAATAGAAACATTCTGCCTTATCGAGCATAGAAAGACCATCTCTTCTCCGTAATTTCCATTGCATCATGTGATTATTATATATAGAATATTCCAATGTGTTTGAAGCAACATATTCAACCGTTTAGTCACAATAATACACGAAATGTCGCGTGAAAATCACGGTTTACGTCAATTGACGTTAAATGTGGATTGTCGGGCTCTCGTCTTTCATGGTGGCGGCCGTAAACACGGCGCCAACGATCGAAGTCACGACAGATAGGTACCTCTTGGCAGCTTTTGTCTAGGACAGTACCAGCCTGTCCTCTCTTGGCAGCAACTCCCTGTAAGAGCGGCGTTAGAGCGACAGGCACAGCAGCATTCTGGGGCGAGACAGGCTGGTTGGTAGAAAAGGCCGCCAAGCAAATCGACGTGGACTGTACTCGCGGAGAAAGGATACGCGGAAAGATAGCGGTAGGTGGTTTGTACCATTGCATGCGGCGGTCGGTGCATTCGATCTCCGTTTCCCTTCCTCCCGGGAACGAGGAGAGTTCCTTCTTCCTCCTTCGCGCCGCATCACCGCGTCCTTTTTCTTCTCTCGTCGCAAGAACGATTCTACGAGTTTATAGACGACGAACCGATGTTGTACGTCGTAGGTGAGAGACGCCCGAAAGAGAGACGATATACGGGCAGGTAGCACGATGAACGGAGGGGCAGAACCAGAAGAAGAACGGGATGATGAGGAAAGCTTGGTGGGGTTCGCGTCATCGAAGGGGGGTTTGCGCGAGCTTAGTGGGGCGCATGGAGGGGTTTTCGTCGTTCCGCGTTGTCGGGGTGGTAGGGCACGTAGTGCACAGGCGCTCTCGGAGGGGCGGCCGAGAACGTGTAAATGCGTGCGTAATGCCGTTGGAACGTATGTATCTTGCGTTGCGTGCAAGCGACTACGCACACGCACGCAGGCCGGGACGAACGGGGGAGAGCTCCGGCTTCCTGTATCGTGAGTCGCGCGCGGCGTTCCATGCATATTGATATTTTCGATATAAGCAGGATCAGCGAGCATGAACGTACGATTATTCGCGCGAGCCGACGTCTTCCAGGCATGAAGCTTTCCGTAGTTTTTTTTTCCTTTTCTTTTATTCGTGGATTTAAGGACCGCGAAATGAAAATCACTGCTGAAAGCTATTACGGGATTACTCTTCCAGATCATATCTCGCAGCTTGAGAGAGATTGAAGTACCATAAAATGAAAGATACTGACGTCTTACTAAGGCAACCACACACTCAGAGAAAGATATACTTGAGATGTACATTAATTCTACGTATTTCTACGTAACTCTTATAGTTGCCACCACTGTCTTTTTCTCAGAGGGTAGAGGAAAGTGTGCTGAAGATCGAGGTTGGACGCATTGTATACCTGAGTCACTTGATTTTTTTCACCGCCAACCTAATTGAATTACTTCACAGACCGGTTTTTCATTCGTTGCTCAACTTATGACTTAACCTGATGCTTTACTCAATGAACTTCACTTATGACATTATCATGGATGAAGCCTATTGGATAAAACATCGGGTTAAGTCTAATTACAAGTTAACCAGCGAACAAAAAACCCAGCCTATATGTGTTTTAAGAAACACATAAAGATAAGAGTTAGACAGTAATACATGTATGTTTTATGAATGGATGGTTTTTGATGGGATGAGTTCTCAAAAATGTTTGCATATATCAGAAAAGAGAAAAAGAGAGATAGACAGAGGACAAAGTTAATTTCGCAAGAACATGCTTGAAAAAAAAATGGTCCGTGTATGAATTTAATGCAAATATCAAGCGGCAAAATATTTGGTGCGTGAATGTCGCATGAGAATCGAGCAGCGTCGGGCGACACGCATTTAAATCGCGCATCACTTAACAGGCTGCGCATTTCGCGTTTTATCTGGCAAAAATAGCATCGAGCGTTAAAAAACGAAAATAGGAATCCGCGTATGCACCGTACGGTACCGTTGGAAAACCAAATTAGGATCGTGCTTTACGGTACCCGGTCGGTCCGGTGCTCGTCCGGTCGGCATGCGGATTTCCGCGTGGCTTCGCCGCACCGTCCCCGGCATTGAATTAATTTTCGCACAAAGAATAGAGCTTAATTATAGTTCAGTAGTCGGATATTGGGAGCGTGCCCGATAACGTTGTTTCATTGGCGCCGGATAGAGCCAATGGACCAAAATTACGCTTTGCCCATTTTGCAAACTGTCACTTTCATATCGTCCCTCCCTCCCCCCCCCCCTGCGCTTATAATATAGTGCATGATACCACGCATTGTTCCTCCGTCAATGTATAATACCAAATGATTGGATTATTAATTGCGATCGGTGCTATTTATCCGCTTTTTCGACAAAGCTGACAGCGGTGGAAAAAGCTGAGGGGAAAAGCGAGGAAAAAAGGAATCCATACAATTGACGCAAGATTATATTCTAACGAGACGAAATGTTCTTCGCTTTTAGTTTTTCTGTTACTTCGTTACTATGGTTTCTTTCATTTTGCACGCGATCCTACATTGGGGGTTTACGGTCCTGGTTGCGAGCACGACGAGTACGATGGTGTAGCGGAGCACAATCCCAAGTAGAAATAAAGGCTGTGAAAAGCGCGCTCGTCACTCTTTTCAACTACTCTCATCTCTAGTCCTCGCCTCGCAGCCATTCTCTCTCTCTCTCTCTCTCTTCCTCGAATCCTGGAGGAATCGGGATCAAGTTACGTTCCTCTTCTCATTCTGCATAGTGCGCAGTAACGAAGGTTCTGTACTGTCTTAAAATACTGACGACTACATTTGAATTCAAGTAGCGAATATCCGTATTAACATCCTTCGTAGACCCACCGAGTCTTTTTCAACTCAAGCAAAATTTCACTCAAATTTCTTGGCATAAATTTTAATGTTTATTTAATAAAGATTTTAATATTTGAATTAAATAACTATTTGGCAAGATAAGCAGAGATGTTAAAAGGTAATCCTGAATTTTTCTGGAGTCTTTGAAAGCCTAAAACCGTAAAAAAAATTTGGGCCAGACAGAAGAGACCCAGAGTGTCTACGAAGAGTTAAGAGCATCAAAATGTACTCCGTTACCAAATAACGAAAAACTATTTCGCATTCTCGTAGTTTCTGGGCACGTCACGTATGTTCCGATATCGCATCGAAAGTGACAAATCGATGCGAGCTTGAAGGCCGAATTGAACGCGAAAATATGTGTGCTCGATCGTGCGCAGAAATTTCGAGGACGATCCAGCGATTTCGCGAGGACGCGACGGCCTTGAGATCGCGCGATTAACAGTATTCCGCCGCGACAGTCCGCGCATACATAGACCTTTCCACTTAGCGCGGACGTTGCCATAGGTCCTGGTAGTTTTTCGTGCGATCGATAAATCGTCTGGTCTTGTTATACATCGAAAAACGAGCTCGAAAGAGTATCGATACAAAACGGAACACGGCAAACGCATGGAATTACGTCATCTCTACTGATAACGAATCGTGACGTTTTATCAATTGTTCTAATAACAGGTACGAAGAGAAGCGGCACTGCGGAAATTTAAAAATTCAATCCATTCTTTAATTTAAAACGTAATCGCTCGGGTTTTCCATTTGATTCATCAGACAATCGAATTTATTAGATATTTTCGGTAAGACTCCATATGATTTTAAAATATCCTTATTTTATTATATATTTAAGAAATGTAATAGATCTAGCCAAGTGCAAAAATTGTCGCGTTGAAAAAATTCTAGAATAAGATTAAACTTATATCGCGTCGATTAGGATCTCGAATCGTATATCCGATTCTTTTTTTCATGACACAGCTGATATGGCGGCAGAGTCGCAGCGAAATGTTACGCCATCTCGCCTTTCTAGACTATCTGGGTCACGAATTTCTTGTTCGTGTGCATGTATTTATGTATATGCGCACGATGATCGTCGCTGCTGCATCCCACAGACATCTCACGAGAGCGTGCGATGATGGTTTGGCAGATGGCCTACCATTTTTCCTGGCCGATCCAGCTTGTTATCTTCGTTTCCTGAAAAGCCACGAAACTCTCAGGTTGCTTGGAAATTTATAGCCACCAGTCAGAGATTGTAACAGAGTGTACTGCGACGATTAACTACTTCAAATATTGGCTTCTGACCGGTATCGAAATAAACATGGTCCGCATACGGCCGCGTGAGATTTCTCGAGGAAACAAATATATCGCACAGTATTTTCCCCTATATAATGTTTGCGATTTTGTAAGTTTAAATAGAAAATTGTTCTTTGACAACGAAAAATCGAATTTTTTGCAATACATTCTTCGTCCACAAAGATGCTCATTAGCTTCAATATTACACTGATAAAAAAAATTGTACTGAATTTTAACAAATATTTCTTTGAGTAATACTAATTTAACATTTATAACACTTGCGATAAACAAATATTTAATAAGTAAAAAATAATAGTTAAATTAATCAAATATAGATATCAAATATAGATATGTTAATAAATGTTTAACTAATATTATTCACACAATTTATTAAAATTTAGTACGTTTTTCTCTCATAAAAAATTACTTGTCAATTTAAGTTATAGTTTGTGGTATTAATTACGTACTCCAGCTTGAATTACTGTGTTTCAAAACCGATAAATAATCGGCACACGGTTTATACTTGAAATGCAAGGTTCTCATAAAAATATTATTAGGCACCAAGATCTTCGCTCGAAATGTCCTTTTTCGTTTATTTACCTATATTGAATATTTCTCGGTCAATTTTCACCTAGTTGTATTAATCATTTTTTATATATATATTTTATATTTGCTACGAAAAAGAAGAATTTAAAAAATTATCGAAACAAAAAAGGAAGTTAGCAATGCAGTTAACTTCCGCGTTCAAGTTCGACTTCATTTTGCGCGTCTTAGCGAAGGTATTCGCAAATATTCCCGAGTGCCCGTGCAATAGTGCACATTTTATGGCAGGTCGTAAGCCGCTGGTATCACCTACGAAATATTAGACTTGACGGATGCATTTTCATAATGTGATCTCCGCAGCGATGCTGTGAAGATCTCCTATGCGCCATCGGATGGATATTTTATGAAGTCACTTGTGGTTTTTCAACATTGTATTGCAAACGCCATTTCCTTGATCATCCTTAATTAAAAAAAAAAACCTTGTTGATATGATAATCTCTTTTTCTTGTCGTTGACGATCCTTTTTTTTTTGTCATATATTCCACATGTGCATTCCAATCAGAATTGACTAAACAGTAATTTATTTTTAACATCAGGTCGCAAACGACGAGGATTATTCGATTTAAGATTCGAACGAGTTAATAAATCGAATCCTTTCTTGAGAAAACATTTTTGACGTCATCTGTACGTTCCTGCTCGAATGAACGTGCGTTAACATTTTGGGTTAACACCCAAAAAATATGCGTAACGAGACGTAAATTTTGCTACTTTATCTCGTGCAGCAGCGGGTACTTTCGTCGGTGCATGCGTCTTCGATCCCGTCGCGAAAATAAATGCGACTCGGCGACGGGAGCGCACGACGACAGTTTCGGCTAGTAAATATGATTTATCTGGAGCACTCCGCGCAGAGGCGAGCTGCGCATAAACTGCTCGTAAAGTGCAGCGCGATCCCCGGGCAGCTGGGCGAGTAATCTGATAATGCAGGTGCTACGAGCCGACGACGTGAGTGACGGTATTAACATGCTGAAATTACGGTTAACGTCGTGTATTACCGTTGATCTTAACGTTCCCTCGCTTGATGTCTGTGTTCTTCTTCCCCTCGAAAAGTGTCAACGTAAAATTGTCAATGTAACGACCTGCAGCTTTGGTTTTTAGAAAGCGATTTATATTCCCAATTTATAATTGTATTCACGTTGTTATACTTGTGTTTTTATCGTTTTTACGTCCCGTCGCCGTAATCTTCGCAAGCTTATTGTCAAAGGCATCTTCGAAACCTTCGGAGGTCAGGGTTCAAGCATACAGAACGATACGGTGTACGGGCTCACCTGCCGATGCACCTTAATCGCGTAGTCATTAGAACTTCTTGTTAGTACCGGCGAGTCGTTCGGCGCGATTTAATGTTTTAACGAGCAACGCAGTTTACGATGATGATTTTACAACGATCGGGACGATCGCTCCTTTCCTTCTCATCTGGTCGATTCTTGTGGGCAAATCACTATCGCCGAAAGTCTTTAACGATTCAGCCGCACGATTACGAAGATTAACGCGACCGATAAATGTATCCCTAATGATAAAAAGCACTTCCTGCATACGGTTTTACGACACGTGAATGTCTTTGTGAAAAAAATATATCTCGAACGAAAATTCAGACGGGAGGTGAACGGGCTGACCATTCTCGCGATTCCACAGTTCGATACGTGCGGAAGAATGGCGGTAGTGAGGACATCGAAAATAAAAATGTTAAAGCTCGCCCAATTTCGCTCGCCGAATCGTTACGGAATTCTGCTGTTTGCTTCGTCGGTTCGCTGTAGTCCCTCTTTCAATTTTCATTATCGCAGTTTGTTTTCGGATTTGATCTGTTGTCCAGTCAGAAGCACGTATCCGCGGGTTTTATTGTCCGACGCGGAATTATTTTCTTTCTGCCGTTGGATCCACGTTCATTCCACGTGCAACTGAAATCGAAATGCAGACTTCCCTTTCGCGAGACGACGATTCGCGTTAACGTTCGGAGATTATTTACCAGTATGTTCTCTGAAAAATGTATAGGATTTACTCTTTTAAATTTTGACAAATTTAATTAGTGATATAATTGTTACAAAATTGAATTATAAATTGATTTAGAACGGAGAGAGAATTTTGTTGGGACTTGAAAATCCTGGATCGATAAATCGATTTAGATATAGTTTAGATCTAGTTCCTTAATTATTTTTCGTGAGATTTTCGCCCAAATCTCTCGTGCAGTTTTATTTAGACGATTTTACATAAATGCAATTAATTATTACTATAAAACAACGTAATGATATAAACGAGCTGTGTCCTGTCTTTCATCACGTCGCACCATTTTCCGCAGGACCTTCAATTTTCAATGTGGGACAGTGAAAGAACCGCTGCCACGGTATGTGCTTGGCTTATATAGATCGTGCCTATGTATCTGCCGTAGCTGCAGGCGCGACGCCAAGTTGAGAAGAGTATAGAGGCTACGCTTATATACATCCACTGCGTAGCGAGGTAAATGGATGGTCTCTCTCTTATGTACGTAGGCGTCTACATAGTTGCAGATCGATATATACGTAGGTATATGCATCTGCCTTCTAACCTACCTACCTTTGCGAGGCCGCCAATATATAGAACGAAAATCATTTCGTCGAGCAAGAAAAGTCATGACTGCCATGAGGCTGCCATTCGGATAATCCGCGAGCGTTTGCGAGCGAGTTTCGAGGCGCTTATATCGTTATTTTATGAGAAAATTTGAAATAAAAGATCGTATTCTGGTACTCTCGCTCCTTCGAGATTTGTCTTTTGGCGTTTTTCCCGAGGTTAAATCGTCACGATCGCCCTTCCCCGCCGATATTCCCGATTAATGTGACTCCGCTAATGCGAATCCACGTGGCCGAGTCGTCGCGCCTAATTGCAAGAGCATCGCGCCGGATCGAATCGCCTTCGGGGTAAACTATCGATTCTCGGGCAAATCCTCCGTACCTCCGGGATCGGGAGGAAGGATGCGCGCGTGGCTCTTCTCGTGCGTGTGCGTCTCTCCAAAGTGCGGATTCGGCGCGCACGTCACCTGCAATTAGGCGAGTCCGTCGCCGCACCACACACGCGGCATCCATCCTGCCTGTGTTTCAGACGTTTCAGCGGTGCGCGCTGATGCTTAGCTCAGCTCGGTCCATAGGCAATTTCGGACTTTGTCATGGTAATTTCTCGCTTGACCAAAATAACATGACGACGACGACGACGACGACGAAGACGAGGATGACGATAGCCCGGCATGGCATGAAATTTCTGAGTATGACCGATCTAATTTCTTTGTGCACCCTCTCGGATTTCTGGAGAGATCGATAAGAAAATCACGATGGTTTCACAAGACTACATAATCTCATGAAACGATGTCTATCTATGTATATTTTGAATTTGCTTTTTAGCCTGAAACGTCACACTTTTAAATTATACGCTATATATTTATATGTATAAAATTTCATACGTGCGAGTTCTAGTTATTATTAAAAATTTGATTGACGTAATTAAGTGCATTATATATTTGGGAAGGCGAGTTTTCTAGAAAGGCGGCTGGCTCTGGAAACAAATAATCGAATTTAATAGAACGGCTCGTTCCCCTCGTATCATATTCTTCTGCTAAACCGAGAGAATAGAACGCCGGCAATTTTTCGATTCAAATTCAGTCTTAAATTGCGTTTGCGTCATCGCACGTCGAAATCCGCACGTACACGGCTCATTGTTCGTCCGTTCGATCGACGCTCCCGGACGGTATAGGTATCGAGCGAAATGCAAAATAGTGCCATCGCCGGTAGCCTCGCGCGCACGTGAGAGAGCAATGGCGGACCCGTTTCCTCCTTTTTTCGCCACGCTCGCGCTATATACCTGTATGTATCGTGCCGCCTACACGCGCGGACCTCGCCTCGATAACACCTGGCGCGAAAATGTATTCGGCGTGGTGGCCGTCGACGTCGTTCGAAGCCTCGGCTCGATAGGATCGATAGACGCTACCAGAAACGTCAGAGAGAGAGAGAGAGAGAGAGACAGAGAGCGCTGAGGGTGGAAGAGGAAGAGGGGGAGAGAGGGGGAGAGAGAGAGAGAGAGAGAGAGAGCCGGCCGGCTGGCTGGCTGGCCTCTCCACGTCCGCGCCGGGGTCGCCCGGAAACTGCCTCTGCGATTCCGCCTCTGTGAGACCGTCCCGTACACACGCACATACGTACGCTTATACGTACACGCGCGTGTACACGTGCTGCTGCTAGTAGTGCATGGCAAAAGGGTAAAACGAAATTTATCCTTCGCATCGACTCTCGAGCTCTTCGCTGGATTTCCTTCCGTGCATGCGCGTAGCATTTTCTCATTCCCTTTCAGAACGCGAGTTTTGAATTTGCCGTAATTTTCTTTTTCTTGGAAAATTTTTAACCTGAAACAATTTCTTTTGCTGATCTCTGAAACCATCGGACGAAACATTGAATATTTTTGCAACTGTTTAATGTGATAGTATTAATCATGAATTATTATAATTGCAGTTGATCAAAGTGTGTCTTTTGCGTTCGGTATCTATCAATGTGGATTAACTTTAGTCTCTCTAATTCTTAGAGAAAAAGATGAAGAGTTGGTTGAAATGAGATTAAAATTAAATTACATTGGTAGAAACGGGTATCAATCGATCTATCGCGAAAATGTAATCATCCCGGGCAATCCTACGCCTATACTTACCGTGTTTCACAAAGGTGCGCAACCGCGATTTGGAAACCCGAAAGAAGGTGCTGGTCCACTGTCCATGCCAGTTCGATAATGTAACTGTTTAATCGATGCTAAGTAAGTGAGTAGAGTCGAAGAAGGAAGCTGACGAAACTCATGGAAATGAGAGACTCACCTACTTTTGGAGCAAACAATACGGTTGGCTGACGAACGTATCTATTGCAAGCAGAAAAATAAGGTCGAAAAATAAAGCCACTTTTGTTATTTGTCTTATTATACGCAATTGCCAGTTATATATAATTATACGAAAGTAATTAATTGATATTTTTATGAAATTATCAAGGGTACTATAAATTACCTGTATAAAATGGCTACACGTTGATGACACGTAGTAGAAGTTAAACATATTTATTTTGTTCATATTTATCTTTCTGTTATTTTCTCTTAAATTCTTAATGTGAGAATACATTAAATTTTATTAATTCTTATTTCTTATTACTTTATTCACTAATTTTTGCTGGAAATAAATCTTGCATTGATTGGAATTTATGTGACAAAAATAGACAAATCGGAATTTTATACGTAACTCTATTATATTATTTTAGTATCGCGAGATGTAACCAAATATCTAATTACAATATTTGGAATTCTGATTAATATGATTGGAATCTACTGATTCATTTTCAATGACAAATTTATTTTAGTATTTTTATATTAATATTGAATCATTAGTTCATAAAATTTCTAATTATATATTTGAAATTATGATATGAACAATTGTTGCATTATGAAAAATTCTATCAATATGATGAGGCACATAGATATAACTCGCGCACTGACAAAAGTTCTGGCAACTATAAAACGACAACTCTAAAATTTAAATACTTACAATTAGTTTTATAAAGCAATGAGAACTGAATACTAGATATTTTTATACAATTATACTATATTTTTATAATATTCAGTACCATTTTAATTCTTATCACTTTGCAAAAACTTAGTTGCAAGTACTTAAATTTTAGAATTGTAAATTTATATATGTTACCAAAACTTTTTTTTCTCTCAGTGCGCTTAACGCTTTTCCAAAATTTTCCAAATTAAACAATGTTCTCCGTGTATGCATATTTCAAAAATGGCAAAAAATCCTTATTGTTTAAAAAAAATTTGGCGAAACGCGGTGCTCGTGTTTTTATCTTATCAGTGCATTTTCTACGGTACCAGCACTTACAGTAAATCCGTGTTTCTAAAAAAGCGACTCGTGGCGTAATCAGCCAGTAAACGCGAGTCCGATTGCACGAAACGCTCGGCTCGCCTTTTACGTTACGTTGCATTACATTACATTACGTTACGTTACGGTGAGCGGTAGAGTCCACGTTACGAGTCCACGCGTATCGCCTCGCAACGGTGCTACGGGACGGCTCGAAGAGCGGTCGCCGGTGCAACGGTGACACGTAGCGAGACCCGCGTACCACCGCCACGACGAGATCAAAAGGTACGTACAACGGCACACGCCTCTCACTATTGCGAAAGCTGCGCGCCGCGTTGTACTCTGTTGGAACATACGGCTCGAGTGAAAAAAAGCCGCTCTCATCACGACTGACGATTCTCCGGGTTAGTCACGCGAGCGCGTTCCCCATTTACCCCACCATTACGTTTACCTGAGAGTTTCGGCGATTTCATCTCGATTGATATTTGAATTTCATGCCGATTGAGTACTCGATCCTGGATTCTTGAACGAGTAGAATCGAGTAAATATGTAAATATATATATGGGAAATGGAGGCAGAGCGAAAGAAAAAAGATTGAAGAGTTACTATTATATGTGTATATATGGTTATTTTACTTTTGTTACACATAATTATAAATAATAGAACATAAATATAGTTATGTAACATAGATATTAATTGATTATGCAATTATTTTATTTTTATTTGATTATAATAAATATAGAAAACAGACTTGTGCATTTTACTACACAAAGTCTTCTCTCCTTTACGCAATTAGATTTGATTGAAAATTACTTACGTGCTGATGCCGTTATGCAGAAATGTGTTAACAGGAAGGAGCTCGACACGGAAGTCTTTTCAATCTTCTATTTTTGTATTTATGGATAACGCTCAGTGAATCGCATACTTTCAGTATCGACTCAGAAGAAAACCGCGATTAATAGAACAATTACACGCCGCCAGTCTCGTTGCTTCATTGCACGTTTATTATACTTTCACCCTCTCACCTCTCGATGCGGGTCAATGATATATCCCGCGTTTTGTTTTCTTTTTTGCGCCATTCTGCCATTTTTTCGCTTTAAGTCTCGTCAAAGTACAAGCGTACTTTTAGTAAAAATATTCTAGTGAAAACAGTGCCACCGAGTATGTCGTGCCACTATACTTTTCGTTCTGACGTTACGATCAGTATAATCTTCTCAGAACGCGAACGTGGCTTTCGCTAATAACTCGTTATTGAGAATGGCACGGAGCTCAAAGTGAAGAGAAAAGAGCGACTTTCCGCGCTCGTCCCGGATCGCATCGTCAACAATCTTTCACTTCCGCCATGCCGCGGAAAGAAAGCGAGTATAGGTACGCATTGACACGGCCATTTTCGAAGTAGAGAGCAAACGAAATTTATCGACGACCCCACGTTGCAACTCTATTGCATAGGAAACACGCAATTTACTCAATTTTCCCGTAAAAATATTTTCAAGTGCTTTCGGGAAAACAATAACTTAGGCGATAATATAAACTTCTACCTTGCTAGATAAAGGAAGTTCTCGGAATTGTAATTAGTAGTCACGTTTGCAAATCATTCCTTATGTAATAAAAGGAGAAGAAAGAAAAGGAGAAAGAGAACAGAGTCGGGAGCAACAATGCTAATTGACATTGACGTAATCTAAAAGTCAAACGTCGTCCAAGTTCATTTCCGGAGGGATGACTGATTCGCAGTCATTTTGACTTAGCAACACCCAGATCCGAATCCAGTACGTTGCCGGATACGTTGATCACATCAAGCTCTCTGTGAGTGCTAATAGTAAATATAATCAAAGAAAAATATGAGTGAAAATAAGTTAATCAGGGACGAGAATAATTAAAATCTTAATATATATATATATATATGTCAAAATGTTATTAGGCAGAAAACATTATGGCCGATCCATTCTTCTTTCAATCTATTCTTATATCCTTTATTTTAAGACCGTAATATCTTAAGATACCGTTACGTAATTCATGACATCTTAAGACTGTACTTAAGACAGACTTAAATGTAAGAATCGACTACGAATGCCATATTAACATCGACATTATTTAAGTCAATCTTGAAATAAGAACGGACTATGAACATCGGTATTCATAATCAATTCTTATTTCAAGACCGTCTTAAGTAATATCTTAAGACGTTAACGCAGTCCTCTGATTAATTCGTGAATCTCAAGACTGAACTTGAGACTGACTATGAATACCGAGCTATGACAACTAAAAAAAAAATACGTTCTATGTTTATTGTAAAATCGAGTTCGAGAAGATCGCGGAGAAGATCGCGATTATGTCGAATGGCGTCTCTTTCTCTACCGCGCGATTTCCGTTCGTCACTCGGCGTAACGCGGCCTTTCATTTCGTCCTCCTCCCTCGCTGGTGGTCCCCCCGTTCGATTTTCCGTTTGCGTCGGTCTAGAGAACGGTCGCGTGTCCATCTCTTCACGTGCCACACTCGCGGAGACGAGCGTCGCCAATGAGTACTTTCAAAATTGAAACGAGAAAGTCGCGCCTATATCAAGCGTGTCTCGTTTATAACGATGATGATAACGTAGGAGCGGGTACGCGGACGCTCTCGTTCGGCGAGACGCACCAGGATATGACGGATCACTTACGGAGGCGTCGCTGACTAGTCGTGGAGGAATTCGAGATTGGTGCTTTTGCGTGGCGACGATAGCGGATACCGGCTGTGCTCTGTTCGACTGCGTTCTATAACAATGATTCGTACCTTAAGAATTTATCGATGGTGTGACGAACGTTCGATCGTTATAGAATCCATACAGAAACTACAATGTTTGTAATGTTTTCAGTCAACGACTCTTAAAGAAAATTTTAAGATTCTTTAGAAAAGATTTTTTTAGAAATTTTATTCATTGAATATTTTAATCTTACGTACATTTAATATGTAGATATTTTATTTCTCATTAGAATTTTAAGCATGTTCTTATTTTTAATTCAATTGCTGCGGACGTCTTATTATTCAATCTTTTATAATAATAGATTTAACGTAATAAGTATAATCGTCATAGGAATCAGACTATTTCATTGCCGTTATAGCAAAGTAAATGTTGAACTGCTCGGGGCGAATCGTTCGGAAAGATAAAAAGAGGTTGGTCTAGTCGCGAGTTCACGAACTTAGCGTGTTCACGTGCGATCAGTCCGCACCCTTCTATCGTGGAATTCCACCTGGAATTCGTCCTCTGCTTGTCCTGGAGAAAGTGAAACTCCCGTTCGCCACGAGACGAAATAAGCAGGCGGAAGATGCCCGACGACAATGACAATGGGCACTTCGTACCACTTCGTACCAGACACGCTGCTTAAAGAGGAAGAGCGCTGGATAAATACGGACATTGGCGATACAGAGTGCGGAGAACAGTGTAGAGTACAAGTCATCGCATAGGTCCACGTGAAAGTCTTCAATCTCTGGTATCTGTATGTGATACCTTTTGGGTCGCCTTCTTTGAAATAAGAAAAATAAACTGGATATTATGCGAAAGACATTGTATCAGCGAATAAACAGATAGTTTCAGGAATTAATCAAATTTTACGCATGCAAACAGAACGCTCAGACAATTTATAAAATTATTCGTCTTCTCAACCGACAATTCTTTCACTTTTGCTTTGATGCAAATTACGAAAAGTTACAAAATTATTCAGTCATAATTAAACAACAGCACTTCTTCTTATCGAAGGTGCTTCTTATACCGGTAGCATCTTTTACACATCTCGCATCTTAAAATCAAGCGACATGTTTTTTAATACAGTGTACGATCTTCATTATGGCGTTTAACTGGAGATTAAATGTACTATGATTTATTTGTAAATTATTAATTTCATTGCAGATGGCTTAATGTAAATCAAAACGTTTAGAAGAAATTGAAAATTGCAATTTATTAATATACATTAATAATTTTGTCTTGATAAGCACTTAACATTGTGCCTGGCTCATTGCTCTTAGTTTCTTGTTCAAACAATTATTCATGCTGCCGGACATTCACATAAATACCGGCGAGAAAAGATTATAAGCCCAAGTGCTTCTTCTCTATGCACTTGACTCGTAAGATTAGGTTGAGACGGATCGATCGCTGACACCTAAAATATTTACAGGCGCACCAAGGCGAATACATATCGCAATCTTATTATTATGTAACTTGTTACAAGGTGGTACAATTACCTTTAGTAATTTTTGTGATTACACATTTCTGAAACGATGTTTCGTATCACGACTGATCGTACGTAAATGGTGATTATTAGACGATCTCTCTCTCTCTCTAATCGATGAATCTGCAAGTTGTTTATTCGATCGACGCTCGTTTCGCAACGGTACGGCCAAGTCGAGAGAATTTCGCGCCTTGAATTAGAGCTCGTGTGTATGCACGGCTCTCGGGTTACTCGCACTCGGCGATCTTGTGTCATGACTTTTACACAATGTATGAGCCGATTGCGCGTGTCGTACGATACGCGAGCGGCGAAATTATACGTGGCCTCGTTGATTTTATGAACACCGTGCGACTAGCGTTATTATTACACTAACCGACCGGCGGTTGCGTTAAATCGAGTCAACTGAAATCTCTGGTATATTCTTAACACGGTATTACCTATATACATACAATATATGACATCACTCTTCGCTTGATGAATATGCTTTCGAAGAGCACGAATTTCGAATACCCATTTCGATTTCAATTTTTATGATAAACTTTCGACGAATTTTTTCTTCGACGAGTTTATCTTATCAGGAGAAACTTTAAAGAAGCAAATAATATTTGTCTCGTCAAATTTTCCTTACGTATTCGGTATTTTTCAAATCGCAATTTTTAAAACATCACTTTAAATCTATTTCAATGAGCATCGATGTGCGATAATTTGCCTGTCAGTTACTGCAAGTTGCAGCAGAGACTCGCGTGCTAACGAGACTCGCCCTATGCGTATAGGCATGATTTTAACCGCCGTCGTTGACGCAACGGCGACTGGCAACGCGAGATATACACGGTTTACGCAATGACAGCCAGTCAAGAGAGCCAGGTTTCAGCGCCAGGTCGATCGGGTTGCCGGGTGAGATCGCCGCTACCGAGCGCCACTGGCATAAATCACGAATCTGATCGCTATTCATGAGGAAAGCGCTGCTAGGTGCGTCCAGCACCTGATCAACATAGGACGACGCAAGTCGATCTACCTGTCATTAACTGAGATCGTGTCGTCGCGCAGGCAATGCGATAAGGCCAGCTTGCATAACAAGAGCACGCGTTTAAGCGCGTTTAAGCGTACTCCGCGCATTCGTAAAGAGCGAGCCTCGCTACATTTAGCATACTTACTTGACGTCAGTTACGAACGTCAGTTACACCGCGATCGTGCGTGATCGCGCAAAATCTAACCGATCGTTATTTGCGAAATTGCCGTCAATCTCGCCGATGCGAGAAAACAACGATGCGTACTCGCTGCTCGTTAATGTCCCGATAAGCTCGCAACGGGCTATTAAACGGCACAAATTAAAAGAGTTTTTCAGACAACAATCGCCGACTCCGGCTGTATAAGGATAGAAGACTGATAATTATCGAATTATTAAATCGTGAACTCAACTGCTGCCCACGAATACTCGGGTGTAATGAGATGTTCATCCTACGCAGGCATCCGGTATTTCGTAAACGATTATTTATCGTAAATTTATTTTATGGATAGAATTTATTTATTTGTAAATTTTATGCATCGTGTAATACAGAAAACATGTGAATAATCAGAATTATAGTTATAGCCGTGCTCAATTAGATAGGCAAATAAACCTTATCACATATAATATTATGAATTGGAGTTAGTTGAACCAGTTTTATATCCTACGATGAAGAAATTATCAATTACACATCTAATTATGAATTTAACGATACAAATCGGATGCGTGGATAATATCGTGCGAACTGCTGGTTTGAGCGTGAAAACAGGCACGTTTGACACTGAGTTGTAAAAATTGTTACAAGATATTAAAAAATGCGACTTTTTCCCAGTGTGCCCAGTAATTCGCACGATGTTCGCATCTGATCTGTATCGTTAGATCGATAATTAGGTGTGAGGTTGATAATTTTCTCGTAAGGTAAAAAACTGGTTCAACTACTCTGATTCACCCGGTATGTGAACACAAATTGTAACTTAATCTACATACTTGATATTAATAATCTAGAAAACTGAAATTGATTGTTGTTATGATTAAAGAATTCTCAATAGTAACTTTTATTATATTTACATGTTATATTTCTTAATGACCTAGTTATGTCAATGAAAGAAAACCTAAATATTCTATACATAATTACACATACATTATATGTAGGTACAGAGGAGAAAGTAGTGGAACATCCAAGAGAAAGATTAAATAAGGCCGAGAGAAAAATTAAATAAAATTTTTGGATTTGAAATTTTTTGCTTTTTTGCTTTTCTGTTTTTCAGTTCAATATGATATCTTGAGCTGTCAAGTCACGACAACATTTGCTTGATAAAAAGACTGCAATCTTACTAAATTAGAGGTTACAGACTAGTAGATTACATGAAGAAACAACGTCAAGTTCTTAGAATTAGACTTAGCGTCTAATTTTATATCATATCGTTCTACGAAAATTTATATGTATGTGCGATGTTGATAATAATATGTAGTGATGTAAATGACATAATATGTATAATAAATCATATTCAGTCGATAAAACAGACGACTTTAAGATCCTTAAATGGCTTAAATTGCAATAATTAACATCCACATATTATTAATATAAACTATAATTTTTAAACAAAAGGCAAAACCTTATTGTCAGTTATCGTTCGGAATTACCCGTCGCGATGTGAAGCATGCTGAATTGGTTTTATTTTTTGTTTAAAATTATAGTAGTTTATATTAATGATATATAAATATTAATTATTGTAGTTTAAAGTCAGTATTCTTAGAATAAAAAAGATTTCTACATAATTCGTAAATAATTATTGCTTTATTTAACTATTCCCTTAGGTATTCGCGATTCCTCCATTCTCCTCTACATCGAAAATATGTAATAGTATTTACCTTTTACGGTGTGCACCATTCTACGTTTCACGTGTTATAATGTGGCATTAAGCATATATTGGACTATTATTGGATGCGAGAAATGAGAGGTTATCATTACTCTAATATACTGTAATAATAGTATCGTTCGCGTTTATCACATGTTTGTTAATTTTCCCACTCTCCTCTATATATTATAAATCAAATTATGCTTTCTGTAATACAAGAATTGTTTCTCATTTATAAATATATTCATAATTTGCAAAATTATATATAAATAAAATTTCTATTTTGATCAATTTTATAGATCATGTAGGTTTAAAACTAACAACATTAAAACTAAATGCAGTTTTTGATTTATAAAATACGCAGATTTTTATTTAATAAAATGCTAATTTGATAATTTTTTATCAAGACTTATAATATTTGAGATCTTTATTAAATTGGAATCCTTACTATATATTGTGAATCAAGTTTGCAAGTTTCTATTAAAAAATGTAGTGATGTTTATATGATAATTTGTTCTTCTATTACCAAATTGCTCAAATCGTTTTCATTAAAACTTAATAAAATTTATTGAGTGTTCGAAAACTTACGTACAAAATTGATTGATATTCTTTCCTAAAGCGCAAGAAAATGTTTACAATGTATGACGTTGCTTAACAAATATTTCTACTTACATTACCGCCTGAACAACTACATACGATATTTTTCGAATCGTTGAATGCGAATTTGGAATCAAAGTTTGAAAATTCAAAATTTTTAATTTAGATTCGGAATCAGTGATCTCAAAAATTTCAAATATCGAGTTTTATCCTGTTGATGAAAATCTTGTTGAAACCGGAACAAAATAAAACGATTTGCGCATTATCGCATCAATGTCCTTTTTATACATTCTGTTTTTGACGCAGAATCGCGTCAATACCTGTCAGGTGGTTAATATTATTATTTTCAATTTTTGATTACAAAAAAAATGTTTTAAGTGTTCTCCATTTGACTCGGTATATGCATGGACACATCGACTATCGCATCCTTTCAAAGATCCAAAGCAGTTGCGAATAATTTCACAAACATCAATTTAAATTTCAAGGACCGACAAGCAATCGCTCCGATAAGAGCTCTGGTAGAGCATAGTTGAGCAATTTTGTATTCAAACTTACAAATTTTTACACTGTTATGACATACGAATTAAAACATTGTCGAAATGTTGCATCTAGCTCAAGGATTAGGAACTCATAAACTTTCAACATATTTCATAAATAAGAAAAAATTCGTATTACATAAAAAATATGAATTAAACATAGTAAAACATATTTTTTATGTAAATTATTATTTTCCTAATTGAATTGTACTCCACTTCATATATGTGTAATTAAAGCACAGGACTGTATCTAATTCGATTCGAATTTACGTCGCGCAGTTATTAGTTGGAGGAATGGATATTTCGTGCATAATTGTGTAGGAAAAGTACGTGAGAGTCATACACGATTATTCGTGTAGCGATGGTTGCGGGACATTCTACCAAGTAGACAATCCAAGTTTCGAGAAATCTCTCGCCTGTATCGTGCGCGCCGGAAAACGATTATTGGCTGATGCACTTTGGCACTTTGTATGCATGTCGCGCATCGAAAGGGAAAGCAACATTATTTTCAGATGATTGTAGTCGTCTGGTCCTCATTTGCGAAAGTTGGCGACGAGTCTTAAGAGATGTCCTTCGTAACGTTTTGTGCTTTCTCCATTCTTTTCGTCTTACATCCTACCATCATAAAGGTATGCGCTTTTACAACCACTGTTTAACGTTTCGGTTTTATAGCCGCGCAGCATTTTGCGAGGCGTCAATTTATGAAGAGAAGGATTTTACGAGGAAGGAAAGAACAAATTCAGATGCGGCACAGAGAAATTAATCCATTAGCGTGTAGTGTTAATATATTATTTATATTTTATATATTAGTACACTTAAATAAATTACAAAAAAATTGACAATAGTATTATATTTTGTATTTATCTTTATAGCATACGTTCATTAAGTTATAGACACTTTAGAAGAGAAACTGTACTTTGAGAGTTCCATGAATCTCATAAAATTATACGTTGATATATCTTTGTTTAAGGTTTAACCAATTTTTTTAAACATGATTCCGGTAACACAATAACACAATATCCCATTGCATATTCACGGCACGAGTGTCGTTTACCGTTTTTAAGACGTTGTAACAAAAGGCAACGCTGATGACAATCGCGACGTTATTGTGCATATGGATCCGGTGATTCATTTTTGGGGGGGCCTTTCTTTCGGGCGACCTCTTTGTCCCTTGCGGTACCGATGACGCGTCACCAGCGCAAGGTTGACCGCGATTTCTCTTCGATTAACGTCGAAAATACTTACAATGTTGAATGTGCACGTCGTATGCACATACGTGCTTGCAACGGGGCGTATCAACGGGTCGAAACAAACCTGCCCAGATTCGATTACAGTCGCACGAGGCCAGCGTCGCGTTCTGTAATGCGTGCTACACTAAAAGCGGTGCTTTATATCGCACACTTTCGTAAATGCGCCGGTCCGCGGCACCCTGGGGTTTCGCAAAATGAAAACTAACGGTTTCCAGGAGGAACGATCTCTCGCGATCTCATTTATTTGTCCGCTTTTATCACTATTACCGATCTGCTGCTTTTCAGCCTCGTATAAAAGGCGCTTCAATTAAGGCTCGCGCAACTTTTCGAGTTCCATACAGGATATGTATGGTTGAATGAAGCATTAATTTTTCGTTCATCTTAATCGTGACGGATGTAACGGAAAACGAGGAACTCGAGGATATTCAAAGTCGTTTTGTCCTACCACGTACGGTGACAGATCGGGCAGAAAGAGATCGGACACAACGGGATACGCGATAGCGTCCTCTTGTTACGCATAATTGGACGAATATACGAACCTGGAGTGGAGCCGTGAAGAGAACCGTGCTCCGTCATGACTCGGGGACTCGTTTGGGTAAAAATACGGCGGGCATTCGAGACCACGGTAACAGTCGCGATAATATACAGCTCCGGTTGCAACGCGAAAGTATCGGTGATTTGTGAAGGCCTTTCCGCGGTGCGTTGTGTCGCGGATGATCCATGGAATCGACAGGGTATGCGGCACGGGGGTGATTTACGAGAGGATCGTCGCTCTCTGCAATTCGCGCGTCGCGCGACGTTACTCGTCGATGAAATGTTTTTCGCAACCACACGCGACTGCGTCGATATCTCTCGATATATCTCGACGGACGGATGCCCCCGCGAGGCTAAGTAGCTCCGTAATTACACTTCCGTGTAACGCGCGCGAATGTAAAGATATGATTTATGTGGATCTATGCGTATATCTGAAGAAACGATTGATTCACGGATTGCATCGTCGCTCTCACCATTCCTTTCACTTAATAAATTTCAATTCCATTTTCTTCCGACTGAAAATTTATTATCGACTTATCATATTTTTTTCTTCCGCGATTTTTCGATAGCTAAGCGTTTTCGTTAATTTTGCCGTCGATCCCGATTTTATCGTTTCCCATGAAAATCTCTATAATTTGGTTCTACGTTTGTAATCTTAAGCGTGAAGATAATTAACTCCCAATTTTGCGACTATCGATACTTCGCCGTGCGTCGGTGCCTTCGTGTTCTAAAGCAATCGAGAAATCGCAGGGAGAGCGATAGGTGGCGATGGCTAGTGATGCGATCGCTCATCGACAATGCAAAGTTAACAAAGCTAGCTTGAAACCCGGTAGTATAGATAGTGCCGCGAGAGTCGAGAGCGCGTTGGCCTTCTCTGGCTCCTTTGCTACCCTGCTTTTACTTCTATCAAAGCGAGAGAGCGATTCGGGGCCGTCGCTTTGAATCGTCTCGATTTCAGACTGATATACCCTGAAGATCGTTTTGCATCGATGGAACTCGCGCGTAATGGACATTTCGCATGCACGCTGACGCATAGCGCGAATGTTTGCCCTGTAGGTCGACGCGGTTGTTTCGCTTAGCTCTCGAGTTGCACAGTGACACGAATCTCTTTGTGTTGACCACGATATTGATATAACCAATATAATTGTGGAATAAAAAATGCGGTATAGAAATATTTTCTAAGAATTAATTCACTACAGCCGATATTCACAATCGATATTCTTATATTTAAAAACATTAAGTACAAGTCTTAAGGTGTCATAAAGCAAAACTCTATAAAGCTAGCAGGAACCAAATCAGCAGAATTAAATTGGACTTATTGGAATTTTTAGTACTCATTTTATACTAAATTGTACTATTAATGATAATTTTGTACCGTGTGTCATTTCAAAAAAATCGTGGCGGTGCTAGCTTAATACTAAATTGGCAGGACCAACTCAAAATAAAAGAAAAAAAGAAAAATAATATCAGAAATCAATAAGTTGTGTTTGAATTGGTACTATTCTGTACTGTCGAAAACAATTGTATATTATGTGTCATTTCCAAGAAAATAGGTGCTGCTAATTTAAGATTTAAGCTGGTAGGACCATAAAAAAAGCAATACAAGAGCAATACAAGCAAAAATTAATACTGAATTTGTACTAATTTGTACCATTGAAAATAAGTTGATATCTTATATGTTTTTTTCCTTTATTAGTATATACATATAATACTTACAATCTAGCCATTCCAGGTCAAACTGGGCACTTTCGAAATATCGTCATTTTATTTTTTTTTAATTTGCTAATATTTTACAGAAAAAAATATAAGACATGCGTTTTGCGAAAAAAATGTGACAAAATTGACGCATGTAAGTTGCAGAAATTCATAAAACCGCTCATGCGAACATTTAAATTATTATATCGTCGAAACCATTATTAGTCGTACCAAAAATACAAAAGATCGATTTTAAAGATCGTAAATTGTTCTATGGATGGTTATTTTTCATTTATCATTTTTATATAAATAAATCATTTTCCATTTGTTTACAATTTTTATCAATATTTTTCATCGATTTACCAAAAAAATGTTTTAAAAATTTTGTAAAAATATCGTTATCGTATTCCTATTTTAATTATGAAGCAACCTTGAAAATTTCAAAATGGAACTCGAATGGACTGTATAGTTAAAAAATTTGAGTTTCAGTTTGGAAATAAAAACAAATTCTAAATACGCTGCGGATCAATAAATTAGTAGGCTTGATTGATAGATTCGGGATAAAATGCTTAATCTTGCAATGTGTCCCAGTTGCGGATGATCGGATATATGTATATATTATTTATTGCCACTGTATTTCCCTGGAAATAATTATTATGCGCTACTAGTTTCCGGAAAAATTAACGCGCCTAGTCTCTGGAACGTAATAGAACGTCAAGCAAAACAAAGGACGTCGTTGCCTCGTTCATAATCGCACCTGCGCGACCTGCGTTCTTCATTAACTATATAACGTCTTCGCGCGCTGTAAATTTCCCGAGTAGCGGAGTGGCGCGCGAATTCAATTCTATCATCTCTCCATCTCGTCAGAGCGGATGACTCTTCGCCGTTTCTCCCGTTTCGTCTCCATTCTGACTCTCCGGTTTATCGCCGATCCCGCGATTCTTTAATAACGGCGACCGTGATTTATCGACAGGAGCATATCAAGCGAGGGCGAAAGAGGATGAAAGAGACGAAAAGGGAGTCCGATGCGGCTTCAGACTCCGCGGGCATGAGGTGGACCCGCCCGGAATAGGTACATATATACATACATAAGAGTGCACCGAACTATCGATTCGCCGCATTTTTCAGGCCCCTCTTTGCACGTTCGCCAGTTTCGCATGTCCTTTTTTCCATTTTTCTTTTTTCTTTTCTCTTTTTTTTATTTATTTATTTTGCCGGCCGTTCGACGAAATCTGCCGCGTCCTGAACGCGCCCGTTTGTTACCAGGAGAATTCCTGTGCGAGCGCGCTGGTAGGATTTTTTGATGGCTGCAGCCTGCGTTCCGTCCACGAAAAATAGAACGCGCCGTCGCACTATCGCGCAAATAGGGCGTGTACATCGTTTCGTTTACTCGATACCTATCCGTTTCCGCTGGGTCGAATCCTCGGCGAAGCTATTCATAAATTTACTTATCGATCATTAATCTGGTGTTATTATTGTCTCGGAATCTAGGGATGGTAGATAACAGAATTTGTAGTTGATACAATTTAATATTTATGTCCATTTATACCAACTTTAATCTCGACTTAACTTACTTTTTATCTTTTTTTTAAGAATTTGAAAAATATAAAAAAAAATGTAAATTAACCTGAGATTAAAGTTAGTCTATGTTGATAGAAATGAGACTGAAATCACTCTTTCATGCAAGTAGTGAGCCAAATCTTGATGAGAGAGAGAAAGAGAGAGATGAAGGCAGTTTGGCTATAGCGTCTTTTAATCGAGCATTTTTATATTTTAAAAACACATTTTCGATAATAATATAATTTATTCTTATTTTTGTTAGATATCTCCTAAGCTTTTTCCAAGATTTGCACGGAAAGAACGATTTTACTGAAGCATCTAAAAGATACAGATTTGAAAATAATTTTTTTAGACCGTCAAAATAATTATGTAGGAAACTTAAGCATGAAGAGCAATGCTGCAAAAAATTTCGACATTCTAGCACTTTGAGCGTTTTACATAATTAATTGAGCGTCTTAATAATATTTTGAAAATTCAAATTATTCGAAATTATTTTCAAATTTCTATCTATCTTTTTATGGAGATATCTAACAGCAAAAACTTTCCGTATGTGCGTTCCACTTTTTAGCTAGATTGAGTAACGTAACTTAACTAATTTTCGTTAATTTTAGGCTGCATTGTAATTTTTTTCAAGCAATCGTCAAGAAATTTTTTCTTTCTTTCATGTATGATGTAATGTGTTTGACGTAAAAGTTATGTTTAGATTCGTATCATTGTTCTGTATGCCGATAAAATCTCGCACTGGTATACTCTCGGTCCTCTCGAATGCGGAATCGAGTGCATTCGGTTATTTTACAGCGATAGGAAATTCCAATATATTGCATATCCTTCTTCTCATCTTTTCTGATCCATTGTCACTCTTGATTAATGTCGCGACTCTGGGGAAAAGTGTTTCGTCGTTAATAATATCACAGCGAATATCGCTCCGAAAATGTGTAGGTCGGATTTCCACTGAGCGAGTCGTCGATTCGAAAATAGGTATAAGATCCGCAAATACAGACGTATTCTTAAGAATCGAGCGAAATATATTTATATAAAATTCGGATGGAATACTTTTTTGAAATTTATACTTTTGAATTAAAGCGTTTCATGAATTTTCCTGAAGTGTTTTTCTTTATTCCCGAAAAAAAAAATCTAGAAAAATCACAATTCAAAAATATAGATACATATTCTCCAATCGACTAATTGCTATCCAATCTTATCTGAAATTTAATCTTTTTACAAGAGATACATTTCAAATGTCAGTGCTACAGAAAGCACTGCTTATTTCTATCCACTTTGTGGATAATTAGGATTGTGGATAATGAGGATAATTAGAAACCGATCGCAAAAAAAAAAGAGGAGAGGGTGTTTGTGCGTAGGAAAACTCCGTGTAAAATACTTTAAGGAATAAGAAGGAATTCCTTTTCTCCTTCACCCGGAAACCGGTCGAGACCGAGGGACCGACGGGCGCTAGCTTCTTGTATCGGTGATCTTCGTGAGGAATTCTCGTTTGTCAGCCGTCAGCCAGGTACTCGGTTGACCGTGACGATCGCATGATGCACCCACGAAGGTAACGATCCATTGGAAATCCAAGCGTTTTGTAGCTCGCCGGCTAGGAACGAGCTTATCTGTCCCTATTAATCCGCCTTGCTCTTACGCGCCGATAATAATCGCACCGCGTTACCGTTATTCGCGATTTACACCGTCGACCGTAGCTAAATTTATCACCGAAGGTCTCCGTCTTCCTCCCTCTTCACTTCTCGTCCTTGTTCTCCACACAAGAGATCTTCTCTTTCAAGTTCCTTATTGCCTCACACGATTAATGCTGTCGTACTTAGGAAGCACTTGCGAGATGGATAGCGATTAATCTATTATTTAGAGAACTCAGTGATAGCAGTGGTGTGGTGAATCGTCATAGAGTCATTCATTTTAATACAATATAGGACAGCAATTCCGAGATAGACGTACTCCGTATTACATTGGAAATAATTCTTAAAAGGAATCTCCTTGAACTACGTTGTAATAATAAAAAATATATTTAACAAATGTGATTTCTTAATACCGAAATTTTAAACATTATTAGTAAGTAATAAAAATTCAAGACGCAGCTTGTCTCTTTGAAGATGATAATATCTTATTAGTGTCGTTAAAAGACTCGCGTGAGAATGTCACGACAAGCTAATCATCGAGCTTTCATTGTTAACTCTTCTGACAGTGCATAATTTTTCATCTTTCCTCTATTCTATATAGAGAGCCGAAAATCGGAATGTTAGCAATTTTGCCATTCACAAAATTTAGAAGGGGTGGCCACCCTAATGATGGCTCAGCCACAGTCCTTCGAAGGGTTCTTCTTCCAAGAGTTAATAATGATTTCAAACATAAAATCAGACCTAACCGTAAAAAGAGAGAAGAAACGAGTGGAAAGATAATGGCCTCGCTCTAATCTAGTCGTGGAGGATATACACCCGCGGCAACCACTTGGGTTATGCAGTACGTCGTGTAGATATGAGTAATACTCGCGGCCACGCGAGGAGTAAACCACGTCCACGATATTCTACCGGTCAACGAGACGCACGGAGAACAGGTTGCGCCGTTCTGTTCGAAGTACAAGTACAGTATACACAGTGTATGTACGAAGGTACATATTTTCACGCGGATTCCGCCGGTAGTCACCAACGATGATGGCGAGGTAATAAGAGACGGCTTAGCCGACAGATTGCCTCCTCACATCAGCCGTTGCGCGTAATAGCGCGACTCCTTTTCCTAACCCAGCTCCGACGCGACTCCCTTCGCTCCTTTTCCTTCGAAGAAGTAGCCTCGCCTTTCCCTCTTTCGCATCTTGACCTCCACTTGTCGCGGATTACCTCGCACAACCATCAGCAGAACGGTCTTCTTTTTCTTCTGATCGTCCGTTAAACAGTTCATAACGCGAATCGTTATTTTATCGTAAGAATTTCCTCACGGTTTCCATTTTATTTTAATTTATGCGACTAGCTGCTTTTCACGATTACTTTGCAGTTTTAAAAATATTTAGTCCGAGCGAATCTGGACACAAATAAAATTCAAACGGTATTGCGAAGATAATTTTTCACTGAATTTAAGATGGTGAATCATGCAGCCCGTCATGAAAGAAATATTCGCGATTATAAAAAATATTTGTCTGAATGAATTTGAACAAAAATAAAATTTGATGAACAATATCACGAAGATATAAATTTAAGATACTTAATTATGTAGCGTGAAAAATATTCGCGATTATAAAAGTGTCTGTCCGAGCGAATTTGAATAAAAAAAAAATCTTATGAATAATATCGCGAAGATATAATTGTTCACTGAAATTAAGATACTGAATTATGCAGCACGAAAAATGTTTGGGACGTCTGGAGACGAAGTTTTCGCTAGTATCGCGTCATCACGAGGGTGGCCACTGTCACGAGCAGAAAATGTACAGAAAATGAAATAAGTGGAAAATGCTGCCGCGACTAACGTAACATCCGACTCCGCCGCATTTAATTCGCATGAACGATTTCGCAACTGCAAAACAGCTACCGGCATTGAAAAAGAGATTACAGGTAACCGCTTCGCGTGTTACTTTATTACGATCCTTCGATTACAATGTTACGGGAGCGAAATGTATCGTATCCCATTTGCCCAGATGCAGTTCGAATCTATAATACACGATCATCATCCACTGACGGAGGGACCGATCATAAAGTAACCGCATCGTTTGCGTCGCGAATGCATTCGAGGTGCAAGGCGAATCACGCTCGCCGGCGTGCTTATACATCCGACGTATAACCGAGCTTGGGATTGCTCAAGGCAGTCCTCTCGCAAAACGGTTGCAAAAATTTCAAAACGACCCGTTCCCTCGTTTCGCCTTTCCGTTGTTGTATTCCCTGTCGCTTTGATTCGCGCTATCTCTCGTTGTTCTTGCGTCCCTTGACGCTGGTCAGACATCCCGATCGTGCTGATCAAAGCATAAATATTAAGCTCTTTTCAATTTTCAAAGTGACTGCCAAATTGATTTTTACGGTTCAGTAATTCGAGCAATTTCGATAACTTTCAAATTAATTTGGACTTTAGAGATTGTACGTTGAGACCAAATGTATCGACCCGATCTTTACAATATACATATTCTTCTACATGGAAAGAACGGTTTTGCTAAAGTATCTAAAAATTTGTTAGATATCAAATAATTATATAAGATATTCAAGCTGATTGCCAGAGTGTTCAAACTTTTGCAGCATCATTTGTTATGCTTGAATGTCTTACATAATTACTCCGATAGTAATCAACGTAATTATTTTCACCAGCTAGATTTTGGGATATTTGAGCAAAATTGTTCCTTCCGCACGGAAAAAATGTCAGAATTTTTGTTAAATCTACTAAATGTTGGTTATTTCAACTAGAATTTTAATAGATTTCCAGAACCAGAAATTTCGTAAATTTAACTAGAATTCTGGATTCTTCATTTTCCACTTATAATTGTAGTTAATCAAACATTTTTTTTCTGCGTGTGTACGTATTTATTTTTTATTATAAAATTTACCGTCGATAACAAGACATTTGGAGAATAAATATCGACTGCAGTTCATACGTATGCAAACGAGTCGTCGTACACGCGCGCTTTCTTATTATTACGAAACGCGGCTGGGTTCGTCAGGAGGAGAAGTCAGCGGGATACTAATGTGTGTATATGTATGTGTTTGTATACGTGGATGTATGTCGCGTCGCTTTAATGTGTATCATCGTGATATATGCGGGTGTACATGCATAATATATGCGCCCGCGCATCTCCCGGTCGCTGTACAGTCACTGCAACGTCACGTGATCGCACGCGCGGCTCTCGCGCGTTGCAACGACGTTACCGCGAGCGACTCTCTTGACTCTCTTCTCTCCCGTCTCTTCTCGCTTCGCGGATGACACCGAACGCAGAGATAACGGTCGAGTAGGAATCCAATGTGATTGGTGCACCGGGATGTTCGACCGGCACCGGGTATTTTCAACGAGTCTTGATTCGATCTCTCTTTAGCAGAAATTTCATCAGACTTCCTACTTAATCTCTCGAATCGAAATGCCGACAAGATCTAATAAATATGCTTATTTACTCGTAATTGCAAAGTTGAATTTGCAAAAATTCAAAAATTTTTTTTTTTGCTTTTGTCCGTTATAATGAAAAAATATTTTTTCGCTAAATGGAAAATGATTCATTAAGTATAAGTGTCATGTTAGACACAACGTAATTATTCGCAGCGTTATAAGAACATGTTTCAGGATCAGTTCGTGCTCCAGACAATTTAGCCATTAACGCATATTTTCCACGTAAGATAATCGGTTTGGAAGATATCGGACAAGTAGTGGTACGAATTGAGGGTCAAAAAGATTGAATCTGCGATAGCAGATCTGCGTGATGTTCAACACGCTGCGGGACACGTGTATTCGCGGTGCATGCATCGTCATATGCGAGCTGCTAGATGTATGTATACGCATTGTACGTTTCAGTGAGTCGTGAATTTCTGCTACACGACTTTTCTGCGTGCAATGTTTTCCTTCATGGCACGTTCATATCTTAGTGCTGTCCAAGATTCGTAATTTTGGACAATAAGGCTTGAAACGCATGTATCAGCATTCGTGCATTCATGTTGCTTCCTTTTTTCTTAATGGAGTTAAAAAAAAGAAGCAATAAGCGTGAGTGGTTGATATACATCGAGCCAATTACACAGACTCACAAATCTTGGACAGCACTTAAGACACGAAGCCGTAATCACACTATCGATTGTGATTGGCGATTGGCGATTGGCGATTACTTTTCAACCAATAAGAGCAAAGCAATCGGTAACTGCTCTGCTCTGATTGGTTGAAAAATAAGCAAAATCGCCAATTACAATAGTGCAATTGATAGTGGGATTACGACTCTTTAAGCTCATGTCACCCTACGTACATAGAGATGGAGGATTTCGAGTTGAAGATTAGAAATTCATTCAATCAGAACAAAATGGATTAATTAAAATTATTTGAGTAATCGAATTTTAATCTCAAATTTCACAATCCTCCGTTTCCAATGCGTGTGACATGGATCTTAGTACTGCAATTAGAATTGCAATAGCAAGAAATTGACGTACTTTTCAGGTTCAATGAATGTCTATTATATCGAAGAAAAAAGAGGAATTAGATGGTAGTGTCTTGGGATGATTAGTCAAGATGAAAATTATTTTCGAATTTACATTGATATCGCGCGCGATTTACTCGACCGGAGATTACTACAAACGGGAAGGCCGTCCAAGTTGGCGGCTCGATAAATTCTACCATCGAATAGAATCGAAAGTGGGACGGCATAATCCCACCCGAAATCCATTCCTGGCAAGATTCATTCTTCAACCCTCTTGGCACAACAATGGCCGCTGCCGATTCCGTTCCGAACACGATCCACTCTACCCTGCCGATCGTCTCAGTAAAAGCTGCTGTGGAGAGATCTTCTTTCTCGTTCTAAACGAGAGCGATTAATGACTGTGCTATATAATGTCGTGAACCTACGCATATTCTTGGAAAATTTTAGTAGGCCGACAGGCGTAATATTATTTCATGTGAAATTTAAATCAAATCTCATTAAGGATGCATGGAAGTATCATTTTTCACAATTGATGAAATTTTAACATCCTATACATATATTTTAATAAATAAAATTGTCATTTCTGAATTTGATTAAGATCGAAACCGTTTGAAATGAAACAACGGACAATGTTCGTAGCACGAAACTTATTAATGCCTTGTCCAATGAAGGTCGCCTTTAATCATGTATACTTACTATTTAACCAAGATAAATGATTCGTTATTTTGTAGCTTCTTGGATTCGATTCCCGTCGCGATTTTCACTGTGCTGCTTCGCCCGTGTTGAAGCGTATCTTCAATTAAAGACGGGTACTACTCAGTCGAAGTCAATTTACCTGAGTGCCGACCGAGTCCGAGGGTACGGAGGCGGTGTCGGAATCGTGCTGTATCAACACTAGAGTCGGTTGCCAACCGCCCGCGGCCGAAACCCACCGCGTGCCGATCTCTCTCTCTCTCTCTCGTCTCTCATACTCTCTCGTACTCTCTCACTCTCGGGGTCGGGTGGCTCTGGGTTGCGGGTTCTTACGCCACTGGGATCGATATCCCGGGAGGCCAAACAGTAAACAGCCGGTTGGTCAGGACGGAGTCGATGGTGGGGCTGCATAACATGGTGGTACCTCTCTTCCATCCTCCTCCACCATCCACCCCCCACCCGCGCCACCATCGACAAGCAGCGCGCGAGGGTACGAAAGAAGGACGCTACCGTCAGGCAGGAGGGTAAGTTCCTGCAAAGTAGTCGCGACGTTCTGGGATTAACGAACGAACGAAGATGCGCGCCGATGCCACCCCCAAGAGAGTTAGAGGGAGTAGATGCCGTGCGATGTCCTAGTTTAACTTCGGGGCAATGGAACGTTTTCGGGAATATCGTTTATATCGAACGAGAAAGTGTATGGTCTAAGAAGCTTGCATCTTCACTTATATGATACCCTGTTGATTTTTAATATAATTTAAATTACAGATTCTCTATTTATTGAAAAAAACTAACACTCTTTCTGATCAGGATATTAATTTTAATTTTCAGAATAGTGTCAAACTATTTCTAGAAACAAAATTTTGTTTAAAAAAATAATTAAATCTCGATTGATGCAAATATGCTTGAGGATGCTAAAATTAGAAAATAATTGATATCTGTTTAATATTTTATTAATATATATTATGAGATAGATATTTCTTATGATTATTACGTTAAAACTATCGTTTTATGTTCTATGTGCTTTGACGGTGCAGTAGTAAGTTGGAATAACGGAAATGTAAGTTCGTAAAACCGTCGACGATATACTCTCGGATGGCTGAATATATCGCTAGATGCTCGCGGCAAGGAAAGTAGGAAAGAAAGTATTAATCGGTGTTATACGATCATCACCATGAAATTTGCGCGCGAATGAAAGGCGACTAATTCGCAGTGCAGTCACTTTGGTACCACAGTCTAATTTAACATAAAAGTTGCGATCACTTTTTCTACGTTTTACTTACACCGGAACGAAAATAAAAAAAGAAACGAATCTTAATTTCAACCAGACTAGATTTTTCTAAATTCATATACGTTTTATAATATCTTCTTGTGTGGTTTGCAAAGATCCAATTTAGAAGACTTTGAATAAGAATAAATTGATAAATTTTATTTACGGCTATCGAACAAATTAGGAAAACTCGCCCCGCGAGTGTCTGGTATACTTATGGATTTCCTGCGGAGGAAAAAAACTGACGATGGCAACGCGCACGATCATTCTCCGTATGAAACGTACTCCTCTTTCTTCTCCCCCACCAGAAAAAAGAAACGAAACCTTGTGGAGAGGTTGATAAAGGGTTGTGGAGCGTTGGGCGTTAAGTACGTCATGGCAGATCGTCAAGGGTGGTTGGTGCTCGCAGGAAATCAGCTTGACGGATAGTGATCGGCGTTAACACGCAGAATTTAAAAACTTGGCATGAAAATTATTCGTGCATATAATCGTGCGTCCATCACGTTTTTCACATAAACCTTAAGTTTGAGGCTGATTTGCACTACCTAAATATTTATGGCGGGAGATCGTTTTACATTGTAATGGCGCGACAAGAATGGCGTAAATCCGCACAACGACGCAGTCCATACCTTCCATGGTTCACTAAAAGCGACAAGATTTACACGTTCTTAATAGACATTGTCGATTTTGCCGCTACGTTGATACCGCAAGCGGTTACGCCATTGGCTGCATAAAGGGGAAACGCAGCACCTCGACGGCCAGTGGTGCTCATTCGCTCCCTCCGGCTTTCGTCCGTTTACTCGTTTGTTCAATGCCCTAAAAATTAAATGACTCCAAAGTGTCATTGTATTAGCGATTTATCAAATTTGCGAGCGACCTCCCATCGGTTGTTGAAGCCCGAACAAAAAGGCGTGAAATCGGGGATGTAGCCGCGCGTTTCCGCGGATATAGCTATGTAGAACGAATTTCTCTAATCTGCCTCGTTTTACTGTGTCGATTTTGTGTGTAAACTATGCAGAAAAGTGCATTGCTAAGTAGACCGTACCTACACAGCGATCGATGTCAGCGTGCCGTCCGATGACATTATCTTCCGGCCCGGTAACACCAACGTGAATATTTTCGCCAAGAACACCTATATTGTTCGTACGATACAGAAATCAAGCTCCGGAGATCGAAATTTGTAATTGTGCACTTTATTGGAAATAATCGCGAGAAAAAGCTCCTTATATTCTCTCTCTCTCCGTTTCCTCTCTTTCCATCTCTTTTAAAACACTTTGCTCCCTCTCCTGCATGAAATCGAGCATGGAATGTTCCATAGATGATATACGTATTGCGTTCTTCCAGCTTAGTTTAGATAAAACATTTTGACAAACAGGTCAAAACATCTCATTCGAATATCAGATTTCAATCTAACAGTGGGACGTATGAATTTACGTTCAAGATCATGTCGAGCTCGCCTTGCCGAATCCTCGCACTGTTGATATCGGTAGATTACACGACTATATCACCCCATCAGTAATCTCCTCTTCTGTTTTTTGCCGTAAGTTTTTATTACGTCTGTTCCACATTTTCCGTCGCCCTCCTTGTCTCTCCATCTCGCTCCGTATCGTCACGCCCTCGCTCTTTCGCATATATCTTTTTTCCTTTCTTTTTTCCAGTCACCGACCTTTCTCTCCCTCTGTCTCTCTTTTTCTCCTCCCTCTTTCCCTTTCTCCGCTTTCCTCTCATCTCTCTCTCTCTCTCTCTCTCTCCCCCTCCAGCTCCACACCTCTTCGCTTAATAATACACACCAACGAAAGCCACCCGCTACTACAACGACACACTGGCGGCACCGACAGTATGGCACACCACTTTATTGATCTTCTTTCCCCGCTTTCACAGGTTTCAACCCGAATTTTCCACCGCTTTATGCAAGCGTCACCCGCTCCGCTCGTTTACGCGCCCCTGCACCCGGATTCATCCCTTCGCCGATAAATCGAACCGGCCTCCGGGCTATCCGAGAAGATCTCTCACCGTCCGGGTGAGATCTCTCGATACCTCGCGGGCATTTCGATTCCTCTCTGCGGGATAATTCGATTTCGACTGGTACTGGCGGCCGATCGCTCTTCGTCAGATCCCATTTTTAAATATTTCGGTGTTTCTCCCCGTGAAACAAGATTTCAAGCCCATCGCAACTGTCAGACGATCGCCTACCGAGATGCAAATACGAATTACGTTCGACGCGTTGATTATCTGTAAACGTTCCTTTAGATAGTTAGTTCGTGTTTGCGAAACGTCTTTGTCTGAGTCTTGTTTTATCGGTGAGAAAATATATAATCCTACATAGGATTTTATAATCCACCCAGAACTTGATCAGTACTGGCTAAGTACTGGATAATAACTTGGGTCCAGTGCCAAATGGTACCGGCAGAATCATTTTAACCAGTCATTTGCCAGTGATGACCTAATACTGGCTGACAGAACTTTGGCCGTTGACAATCGAAACGTTGGTTTCGTTGGAATTGCTGATCCTATATAAAATAGACTTTTGACTATGTTATCGTGTTGACCTTTGATTATGTTATCATGTTGATCTATGACTATATTGATTTTTGTAGAAGATTTTTTTCATTTAGACCTGTAAAACGAGCGATTTCTATAATATATGACATATTAACGAATGCACGTACATCGTCTGTTTAAAAGAAAGAAAGAAAGCGTGCGTTATAAAAGCGACTTTATCGTATGTATTTCGAAAAGGGAGAGAGAACGAATGATAAGCGCAAGAACGGACGCGTCAACGCGACGAAAGGAAAAGGACCGAGAGAGCGAGATATAATCACGTTCTGGTTTCTGGGATCACGGATAACGTTCGCCGACCGTCAAGGGTAAACACTGTTGCTCGTCCCGAACCTCTTATCCTCCTCTGTCTCTCTCGCAACCATCACCGTCTTCGCTTTGCCTTATCTCTACGGTTTCTTTCTCTTCTTCGTCTTCCTTCGCCTGCTTAACTCCCTGTTACTTTTAACCACTCAAGGCAATGATTCACAGAATCCCACGTCCGTCGACGTATCTTGGACTCCCAACAACAACGACATCGATCGTGATACATTCCTAGCAGGAAGGCGTCAGTTTTTTTTCTCAAATAGTAGGATATGGAATCAATAATTAAACTATAATTAAATGTTTCGTCAGGTCGGAAGTTTTTTTTTTTCGGCGATTTGTGCCGAACTGGTGGCCAATATCGAATTTCCCTTTAATTATGCAAACAACAGTCGCATTTGCAGGGAGAAAGAGTATTGTAAAGAAGATCTCATGACATCATCGTTTACGTCGTTGTAAATTATGTCATCACTGCAACAATGTAACGGAAATATAACGGATCACTATTTTTCGCAAGATTTTACCTGATAACGTAGCGGGCTCTTCAGTCGTAAAAAAAAAGTTATTACCATTTTTGTTATTTGACACAAAAATCGCACGGACATTATCGCGAATGATAATACGTCGCTAGATAATAAGCGCACGGGAGACAATGACGAGCGAAATTGTTTCGTGGATTATTGCCGTGACATACTAGGAAAACAGTAGCGGTCTGTAACATGCGTATGTCCAACTTGCGTATCGCTGAGATTATAATCTAGTGTGTTACGTTATACACCACCGTTATACACGCAGTTACACACCAGAAAGCATATTTTAATATGTACAAGATATATCAATCAAATTTTCGCCGCTTTTAATTTGACTTTCATTCATTTGTATAAATGGAGAATAAAACAAACATATCTTTAATCACTTTATAAAGCATATATGTATATTACATTAACTATATTAATATTATCCCTCGTATTATTAAATGTGACATTTTAATTTTTGTTTCAGGTAAGTCGCGATTGGATAAATCATGCATATGTTATCTGTCAATCTGCAATCTGCTACGGAAATGTAAGTAACTGATTAAATTAGTCCGTGCATATTTTATCGAATTAACGCCGATGGTTCTCGTACCTCGATTTTCTTGGTATATCGCTTTACCGAGAACCGGAACGAGTTAGCTGATGACGACTGCGTGATCCGGTTACGTAGACTCTTGCCGATAGCAAGAGTCTCTAGCATCGCAGTAATATAAACAGTTCGTCGTTCACACACGCTCTCATAAGTGTCTAAATGAAAACAAGTAGGTAGTAGCCATTCCTGAGCAGTGGATCTCATTAGCATTTGTCCCCTGTGTGCTAGTATCATATTAATTTTCAACGCTAAGTATAGCGCTAATTAAGCATTAATTGAATTAAAATTACGTTGCGACGTATAATAGAACAGCGCGAATTAATTTCGAGAATGACCTTGTGATATTAAATTTGTTTTTTTTTTGTCTAATTATTTTATGCAATGCATACATCTTGTGTATGTGTGTTTATAAAATAAAATTTAAGTCATTTTTTTTTATACGAAAAATGAATATCGTATAATTTTCTATTTTTCCTATTTTTTTTAATCTATTCTTTTCCATCTTTTTATCTTTTTTTTTTTTTCTCGGAACCCTATTATCATTTTACTCATTCTGTGTTTCATTTTTTTTTTTTACAATAAAGACTTAAAGTTAAGTACAATAATGAGCCAAAAGAGTTCGTTTGTTTCGCGTCACGTACCTTTTTATTTTCGACTCGTTTCCTCGCGACCTTCTTTCTTGCGTTCTGTCCTTCTCTAGTCACCAACGCGACTCTTTGTTTGCCGGAGGAATTCGCTGACGGCAGGTTCCGCTGAAATCGCGTGATTACGACGCGCGAACTTTGAGATAAATCAGAGAATAACGTTTACGACGAGAGGTATAAGCGAGATGAAGCAGAAACGGTAAACGCGTTCATGTAATGTGATCATGTTCCAGCTGTCTCTCATTCAAAATTCTCCGCGATTTCATTTTCGTACCAGCATGTATCCTTAATTGACCGAAAGATTTAATATGCAGTCCTGCAGCCAATCGTCCGTTATAAGTATATTAAATTTTGCCTTTGTTTTTGAAATAATATTACAGTATTATATGTACACGGAAAGTCACATTGTACTTAATAAATATTTAGAGATTCTTCTCTCCTAACAGTCTCAGATAATGGAGCTATTTATAGGCGGACACGTGCCTCATAAAGCGTACATAGGTAATCTATTAGTGACAAATATAGATCATTTGCATCGTGTTTTATCGAGCCGATGTTTTAAAGATGGCAATACCGAAAGATTATTCCTCGCAAGCACATAATGTGTGCAACGCAGGCTCGCTGACGTTCCGAGATGTGCGCGTTACGATCTGTCGTGCGCAATATGCGACGTTATGCATGCAAAATTGGAATTGTTTCCTGCGATTAAATTACATGAGGCGCCGTAACGACTTAACTCGTGGTTTCTTAAACGTCACGTATGACGCTCCTCGCGTCGCTGCGACCTGTCGCGATTGTTTCCGCGCAACGTAAAAGATATTTCTTCGAGATAATCAATTAGAGACAATCCGTATTTTGGTTATACGACCCGTAAGATAAATATACAGCTATATGTGGTGCTAAAAGACATCTTCCGATACTGGATTTTATATTTATCTGAAGAATACGCTTCTTAATATCAAGACACAAGTCAAAATATTTACGTATTTAGTATTAAAGTATTAAATGTTTAGTCTTATTATCTATCTATATATATATAATGATCTAATGTATCCAAGTAATATTTAATCCAGATATTCAATGTCAAGTAAATCGAAAACATTATCTAAATACCTCCAAGTATCATTTTATCCTTGTTTCCGTGGACAACAAAAATAAAATAAGATTGGGAGATATTCGGATAGTGTTTTTGAACGCAGCCCAGAGTAAACGCTAACAATCTGCTGTGAAAGATCACGACAGAAAGGAAATGCGAAGCAACATCTCCATCGTCACTTTCTTCCAAATCCTTTTTTTTTGTCTTATGCAATTACGTAGCGCTACGGCCTTCTCGACATACCTACTTTATACAACGGAAAATTCCAACTGGGAAATTTAAAAAAGTTACGATATTTTGGCACAGAAAATGTTCTGATATGTTAAAACTATGTATTATTCTTTTTGTCATTTGAATTTATTCTAAAATCAAATCTGAAACCTTGAAAATTAGTCCAATTTTCGTTTTTTTTTTTATTTTTATTCAACAATTTCAAAAATATTAAATAAATGTTATAAAAAATATTCTTGTATATTTATACGTCTCTTTAATGTATATGTTTATATAATATTTACAAGTTTATTTATTTGTTATTTATGTAATTTTATGTTTTATATGTATGAATAAATATATAGTTAAAATACGTATTAATGGCTTAAATTATATTAAAAAGCCATGTTGAAAATACAAGAATATTTTATACATATTCTGCTTTGTTTATACATTTTTAATAATTTTTTAAATTAATGGATAAATTTTCTAATCAATAAATTTTATTAAAAGAAATAAGACTTCTTTATAAAATTTTGTTTTATTTCTTTTTCTTGGTAAAATAATTAAAAACGAAAATTGATCGACTTTCGGGAGTTGATTTTTTTTCCTTTATGGTGAATTTGGGTAGCAAAACTTGTTACATATTGATATCTTCTACGTGTTGTTCATAATTTTTTGAATTTTCGAATTTGGAATCTTTTCTTTGTTAATCACTATATTCATATACTTATTTTTATGAACAAATTGTATGTTTATACAACTATGTCATATCTTTTGGAGTGTTTTTGAGATAAATCGCTGAGATAGTATGATCGATTAGATGAGACATTAAATCAGTTATAATACGTTTTATTTTCGCTCGCCCTCAGAAAATTGAGACTTGATTATTCGAATGTTTTATATTCATAATTTTTTTACGTTATTTCAACATTTTGATGACGATGGAAAATCTCGATCAGAGATGATTGTTCAATCTATCGTCCATAGAATAATGATTGCATTCGCAATGCAGAATAAGCTTAAGCTCATGTCACACTACGCATTATGGATATGGATTGAATTTGATTTGCGAACTGTGAATCGTTGCTCAATCAATCTGATTGGCTGGTCAACGATTTGCAGTTCGCAATCCGAATCCATTCCGTATTTACAATCATGGGCTTCAAGAGTGAGGAAATTCAAAGGGATAACAAACAGGAAGGGAAACATGGATGGGAAAATCGGCGGAAAGAAGGCTGAGAATAGCGAGAATAGAGGGAGGAAAGCGGAACGAGGGAAAAGCGATCTCACAAATCAGTGAAAGGCGCTGCATCGATCTCAACCACCGCCATCGTTTCTTCTCTTATCCACGATCTGTTTTTTCCTTCTTCACTTACCCAACGTGCTTTTTTACTGCGCGTTCACATCGTGCGAATAAAATGAAAGCAAAGGGCAAAGAGCGTCTCGTAAAAAAGGAGAGAATTCGACTAGTATATTCTCTCTCCAGTCCTCTACCTCCTCTCTTTCGTTTGTTGTTTTCGATGGTTTCGTTAGTTCCCTCGATAGAAGGCTTTCTGATTCAAAAATACGCTCGATGAAGCGTACGCTAACCGGAAGTAACATGGAGCTTGGTTCGCTATGAAAATTACATTTGTATCCCGCGGACGTTTTATCCCTTCGGCGACCGAGGCAAAAATCCAAGCCGAAACTTTTGATAACACGCTGACAGATTTCGAAAAGAGAGCTCGCCGTTTGGACAGGAAGGAACGTGATCCAATCAGGATTTTGACATTTCCATTGACTTTTCTGTACGTAAACTCATACGCAGGCAAACGTTACTGCCGCATTTCCACTGCTATTTCATCGCAACGGCACAATGGCATTTTATCACACAAATTATACGAAAAGCTAGAGGCGAGTTTCCGTATTTCAAGTTTGTGACACGGGCAAGAATTTCGAGTAGGGTAAGGTGGTACAATTTCAAACATAATACAATTTTGAACAAAATTAGATTTGAATTCAATTTCGAGATTCAAGTTTGGTAACTCTGATCTTATTGTGTGAAGGGTACCACTAAACAGGAAAAAACTAAACTACAATGTAAGTAAGAACAATAGGCTCATTCTGTGACTTAACACCACGGTGTTTCCATTCAACCACATTTCCACTAGAAACCGTGATCAAACTCAAAAAGTTGAGACATATATAACGTTAGATGGCATAATGATCTAATAATGACTAGAGTTCTTAAAAACAAATGGATCATTTATATATGCCGTAATGTGAAATCAATCAATCACAGTCAAATGAAAGAGGAATAATCAACTATGATTGATCAACTCTTACAGATTATGGCATTTATAAATGATCTTTAAAAGTCCCATGTTATTCTGTATTTTGGTTTTTTTTTTTTTTTCATAACCCGCCAAGAGAAGTTTTAAAGATCATCGTTCAGAAGACGCCTCTATGTCCTCTTAATATGCTAACATTTCAGGATGTCTCTCGGATAAAGAATGCTGTAGAATAGAACTGTAGAATGTAATGTTCAAAATTGCACCTCTTACCTTATTCGAGTTAAAAGTAATTGTCGATATGTACTCGTATCAAAGAGTAATCGTTTTTCAACATTACGGAGCATCCCATATAGGATTTTACTACAATATTAGTCCGATACTGGCCCAAGATTGGTTACCAGGTGGCCTATATTGGCGCGATAATGGCAATGACTGGCCCACTAATGAGAATATTATAGGGTGATAACTTCGGCCCGATAATGGGTAACTATACTGGCTAAACGTGATAAACAATGTTGGGCTATTAATGGTTGTCTTATGCCAATATTTGACCAATAATAGTTTTAATGCAGTGCCGATTATTTCAATTATTTTAAATGCTTTTCAACAAGAGACACAGATAACACAGTGTAACACAGTGAATTATTTTATCTTTATTTAACATTTAATAAGACTATTATTTAACGTTAAATAAGAATAATTCACTATATTTACTATCATCTGTGATAAATGGTTTCTTCATGATATAATATAACCTCACTTACATTGTTCGTACTTGTCAATATTAATTTCACTGTTATTTTCTTCACCGTCATTTTTTCCGATATTATCAATACATTTATCACTGATGTTAATTTTTAATTGTTTTAATTTTCGAAACTTTTTTTGTCTATAATAATTTTTCGACATATTTATTAATAATAAAGATTCAATAACTATCGCACGACGACTTAACATATATAACAGACAAAAAAACTGCAGAAATCAATGGTACCCAGTCATATGCCAGACATGGCCCCAGAACAAGATACCAAGTATCGGCCAATAATTGGTTACCATATATTGAGCCAAGCATTGGCGCTATTGCAAAGTGAAAATCAATGGTACCCAGTCATGCCAGATATGGCCCATAATAGAATACCAAGTATTGGCCAACCGTTGGTTACCATACATTGGGCCAAATATTGGCGCTATTGAAAACGACTGGCATTCCTATGTGGGGGTGTTCTTTCTTCTTGCACTTCTTTAACGAAGAAGTATAATTCCCTTGTGTAATTCCGTCGAGTCCCGGACGCGTATTTTTACTCATCTTTATTACAGCCGCGAATCGACTCGTATTTTTACAGTTGGCCTTCAGCCGTTTGCGGCTCGTATATCTGTAACATAAACGTCGATAGCCGGAGCCATGGCATCGTCATAAATGTTTACAATCGACCTTCGATCGTGTACCTCCACGGCTCGTTTACTTCGTAGCCGCTGTTCGGCACGTACGCACGGCGACGTCACACGCAACGCTTCGAGGAAGAAACTCACATCAGTCGATGTGTGTAGTAACGAAGATAATGGCCATTTTCAGTCCCGATACGGACTCGCCGAGGACTCCGTTCTCTCTCTCTCTCTCTCTCCCTCTCCCTCTCCCTCTTTCCCCGAGAGATCGCGCGTCTCGAGATTCAACGAAAGCCGATGCGATGTCATTCTTTATCTCGGAAGATCATCTTACGTTAACAGAGGTTGCATTACGTCGTTGTCGACACATACGTTGTCCTTCGTTTGCGAATGCGTTGAACAATTTCGTCATATACACATGCTAACTCTGGTGCTTTCCAGCAAGCGACACAGTGATCGTGTCATTTTTGTTTAACATTGGCAAACAACAATGATGTAATGATTCATTGTGTTACACTGTGTAACATCTGTATCTCTTGCTGGAAAGTACCCAACATCTCCTCCCACTTTTTATCATATACGCAATGTTTTGAGGTTGGTCGTCTTCGTTGGCGGAAGAGAACGTACAAGAGAAGAAGAAAAATGCTTTGAATTGAAATGAAGATGTCTATGTTACTCAAAATGTAGAAAGAAAGATGAAACTACATTCGTTTTCAACTTGATAAGATAAACGTATGAATTCATAAACGTATGGATTGCGCTTTGATCTTCTATGCTTCATTAGAAGGAATTAAATATATTAGCATCTCTCTTCAACTACTTGGAGAGATAGAATCGTTATTTATTTATGCGCTCTGAGATCACGTCTCCTTAAGCATCAAACATAATATATACTGCCTACATGTAGTTAAGTTATATACAGTTATGAAATGCAGAAACAGAAGTTTTATGAAGAGAGAAAAAAAGTTAGAATAATAAAATAAGTAGATAGTAAAAAAACATAATATATGATACTTTGTATAAATGAAACTAGAGAACTGCGACTACTATAACACATATCTTTATGAAACAAGTACTTAAAAAATTTACGTAAAGAGAGAGAAAGATTTATGTATGACTTAAGCTATCTTATTCTTTCTAACAGTGACTAACCGAGTGACAACTTCATAGAAATGCGCAGTTTATTCTATTACCTGATTTAGATATTTATCTGTGATTAGATTATATGAATTCCTTAGTAAAACGATAGATGCATATTTTGGACGTAATTTAGATACCCATACTAGATTTTTTTCTATTATTGATTTATCGTGACATATCTTATGCATTTACTTATCCATGTGTATATGGTCGAAGATTGAACACGATTTTCGGTACTTGTGTACCATTCGTTCGGCAACGGAGCTATGGAAGTAATGCACCAGCTCGTTTGTTTCGAAAACGATGTGATCCCGTGAATAAAGATCGAAGTATTACGAGATTCCTCTTATCTGCCGGTATATATATACAATTTTTTTGCTTAAATAAAATTCGAATTGCCAACGCGAGATAAATAGAAAAGAATGATCAGCGTAGGTGGCATCGTTTGCCGCGGGAGGATCGCCTTCATGGCGCCGCGTTAGACTTTTAATTAAAAGCCTCGTCCGCCGCCACCTCGGCATTATCATCGCGCGTTCCTGCATCCGTCTACCAATTTTACTTCTCATTTACGGAGTATATCAACGGGCGGCACTCGTAATCGCGAGTAATATCCACGTTGCAATTATTCCGCCTGTCATTCAGCGTCTCGCCTCCCGCGGTACATCTCATCTAATTATCTATCGACAAATAATCGCCACTCTGTCAATCGTTATTAGCATAAAACACAGCAGCCGTAATCACGCGTATTAATTGCGTCAATGCGCACTTGCGCTATTAGAATTTTTTTTCAATCGCGCGTTTATACGAAGAAAAATGATTTTGCTGAAGTATTTAAAAATTTACGTAGATACACTGAAAAAAAAATCTTAATTTCAAAGAAAATATGCTCTTTGCTCGTATTCAAAAGAATCTTTTGGAAAATAAGATATACTATACTTTCAAAGAAATAAGATATTGTGTGTATTTTCATAGAATTTTCATTGATTCAAAGAAATAATTTTTTTTTAATACGATCAAAAAAATATTTCTTTGGAATTAAGATTTTTTTTTCGTGTGTAGATACAGATTTAAAGATAACTTTATTAGATGATCAGAATAATTATGTAAGAAATTAATATATGAAGAACAGTAAAGTTTGGACAGTCCAGCAAGCATCTCGAGCATCCTACATCATTATTTTGATCCACACTGAGAGAAAACGAAAAAGTTATGGCAATTATAAATTTGGCACACTGAAAAGAATTTAGTTGAAAATGGACAACAAACCAGAAGATTCTGACTAAATCAATTAGAATTTCGATTATCTCTCTTTCTCAATTAGAATTTTTAGATACTTCATACTCATTTCAATTAGGGGAAAAATGGGCAAAAATTTATCTTCACACGAAACTTGTTGAAATATATATATATATAATATATTAAAATCAGTCTTTAAGAATCTTTAACAAACTTTTTTACTAATAAGTTTTTTTACTAATAAGAGTGAATATATTGACAATGAGCGTTTAATATCGTCTTAAAAATGATTTTCATAATTGTTCTCGGCAAAATTCGAGGAGGGTCAAGTACCTTATATTTCCTCCTTTGTATTTCAGTAAAACCATTTATTTTTTGTAGGATGAACGAGGATCCAAAATTCTTATCAGCAACCTGTCAATCTCTTCCCTCTGTAAATATTTAAAATATTTTAGATTACATTCTTATCTCAGACACGCGTAACCGCGATGTGTTTTCCGTTCAGTGCGAGAACCACTGGCTAATTCATCGGCAAGCTAACGCGACGATGCGTCGTGCACACGCCGACGCGTTGCACTTGCGTCGCGTCGCGTCGCGTCGCGTCGCGTCGCGTCGCGTTGCCGCTCGATCGCATCGCCAACCGTGTCCCCCGGCCATGCGACAATGACGCTCACGGAACGATCGGATGAGCACCACTGGGACGGATTTGTAGTAAGTGTAAGCAGAGCGGTACAGATGCGTCCGTCGCCGCGCACTCGCGCGCGCGCCACCCGCTTCCGCGCGATCCCCCCGCGCGCTGTTGAATCCCGGCGAACGCGCACCGCGAAGCCGTGATGACGCAACGGCCGAAGTGGAGGAGGTTGGATGTGTACGGGCGACGTGTCGCGCGAATGCGCCTGTGTAAAGACTCTGGTACGGCCAGCTGCACGGGAGGCCGCCTTTAAGTCGCTCTTGCGACTACGTCGCTTCCCGCGCGTCGTTACACTTTTCCTTTTTCTTCCTTTCTTTTTTTTTTCCAGCTTGCCAATGCGGTTTAAAGACTTCTTAAAGATGATGTTACGTTCGCGCCGATCGAGTATGCAAGCACATCTTTGTTTGCTCTTTTAAATAATTGTGCACTGTGACTGTGCAGTTTTAATCCTAGAATCAACTATCTTTTGTAAACATTACTTCGCAACAATATAACTGAAAGAGAAGCCATAATAAAAATGAGTGAAACAATTTACTTTGAGAGCTCGGTTATTAATAATTAATTCACGATTGTTTGAATTTGAATGATTCGAAGGACGTTGGCGTCGTCGTACGTCAGCGAATTCGTCTTTGTCAACTGTCGAAATCACTCTCTGACATCGCAAAAATATTGTCATAATTAGAAACATGCTCAAGGAATGTTAGAAACGCACGTAACGATAATTTAAGCGATTAAAATAGCGTTCCTAGTACACCGACTGTTTCGCAGCGTGTACTATCAGTGCGATATACACCGGTCGTACGCAGTTACGGTACACCCACGGTGGTTGGAGCAGGGAGGTGGGTCCCGGGGTGGAGAGACGGAACTAAGGTTCGTTCTAGAAGTCGTAGAGTCGGGCAGCATCGGGCAGACGGCCGGTGGCGTGGCGTGGCGTGGCGTGGCGCGGCGTGGCGTGGCGCGGCGTGGCGTGGCGTGGCGAGGCGCGGCGCGGCGCGGAGTGGAGCGGAGCGACGCGGAGCGGCCTCGGGTGCAGATCGGAGCGAGTCGCGGTTGCGCCGCGCCGGCCAAGTGCCTCGAGTCGGTCCGATAGGACGAACTCGGTGTCGAATCTGGCCGAACGTAGCCGAGACTCCGCTGCCGCCGTCGCCGCGCGTGCCTCCCCGCGTGAGCGACTAGCGAGGAGCCAGGCCGCCCAGAGCGGTCGCGATGCACGTAGTCAGTGGCTGGCGACTTCTCGGAGCGTCAGGTTCTTCGTATCGAAGGGGGGGACGTGCCGTCGCATCGCGTCTCCTAGCGAGCCACGTGCGCAGCGGTGACAGCTCGCACTGCGCGACGTAACGCGACACGAGGAGCATGGAGATGTGACTTGAACTATATCCTCCGCGTATATCGTTCACTTTTGCGAGATTGACAGATGCGCAGAAAAGAAGTAGCAGCGAAATTTATGAAAGGTCGTCGCGGTAGTGCGATTCGATTTTGCAGTGGGTTTCTCGGGTGGACGCTGACGACACGTCGAGTACATCGTATTGATTCAGTGATCTAATGATGAATGAATCGTTACGACAGACTGAACTGGAGTTCCTTCGAAGTTCCTTCGGTATCGCGCGGAATGCGACGGATATTCATTCCATAAGATCTGGTGGCATCTGAAACTGAGGCATATGTAATTATTAACAAATTTTGCAGTGTCAATTTTCTTCTTAAACTTCTTTGGCGAACGTCAACGAAAGTGAGTTTTCGACACGGATAGGATTCGTGGATGTGTCCGTGACGTTACCGTAAACTTGTCGCAACAACTCGGCTAACGCGCATATCGAGACTTTCGTTAGCAATTCTCTCATCGGACTACGAGAATAATTTAACCGTGCGACGTAAACATTATGAATGCAGGAATCTTTCAATCGGGCGAATCGATTTCGTATTATCATGCCGGCACGTCGTGGTCGAGGCGGCGCATTGTAATCGCGTGACGTGCTCGAGTGACACGCGCGCGGGAAACTCGGAAACGATCTCTGCGTGAAACGTCACAAAACCATCGATTAGGAGGAGCCCAAGGAACGAAAGTGAAATTTTTTGAGAATGAGAATGCGACGTGGATACGTCGATCGCGAGTTCTACCCTTGAAAAACGTGAGGAAAAGAAGGGAGGAAGAAAAAAAACAGCACCACAAAGCGTGAAGAGGAGAAACGAAGGACACTTCCTGAAACACGGGAAAACTGTAAAACGAACGACGAGCCGACCGAACGAAGACGGAAAAGAGGGGAAGAGAGACGCGGGAAGAAAAAGTTGGCGGCGAATCGTGAAAAGAGAACGGAAACGCAAAGGGGGAGAAATAGAGATTTCTGGGCACGCGCACTCCACCTGCTAGCGTGTAGTGGCACGCGCCATACCCACCGCCTCCTCCCCCCTGCCACCCTCGTCGTCACTCAAGTTGCCCCCTTCACCCCACCCCTTCTGTCTGTCTCTCCTCGTCCATCCAATCTTCCGTCCTATCTTCCCCTCTTTCTCTCTGTCTCTCTCTCTCTCTCTCTCTCTCCCTTTCTCGCGTGCCCTCCTGGCCCTACCGCGGCAGCCGTCGCCGCTTCTCCTCCCCCCTCTCCCGTGGGAATCCCCTCCCGTGTTCCTCTCTCACGCGTGCCGTGGCTACGAAGAGACCGGGACGCGCGGGAGTCAATCGCTCGCGGTCTTCGACAGGGCGTACAACCTACCGTTCTTTGCACTCTCTCCCTCTTCTCTTTCCTCTTCTTTAGTGTGCTTGATTTTTCGAATATTCGCCAAGTCTCTCCCTCTCTCGGATTGTCAAACTGTGAGACTTGCCCCTCCCCTCCCTCCTCTTCCGTGCGAGCTTTTACGTTTGCACGTGCATCGTCGGTGCTGACTGAGAGTGCTCGTGACTCGAAACGGTCATTGTTATTTCGCGCCATGAACCGCGAGTGGACGAGTGCGTGAGTGCCTTCCTCAGCGAGGAACAAACGAAACGATACAACGCAACCGGCCGATCATAGTCGGTCGTCAGTTCCGTTTAAGTTTCGTTACAAGTTCGTTTAAAGGGGCGCAGCGATACTACCTGCTCGCTCGTGACTCGTCGGGAGGGCCGAGACGCCGCACGACGAGAGTCGTCAGCCGATGTTTGCGTATGAAAGAACCCGGTCGCCCTCCTCCGTCTCATCCTCCTTCTGCTGTGCGTCCACCGCGTGGGGGGAAGCGCGCGCGATCCCTGTATTGTAAACCTAGCGAGCAACGGGGCAACGGGGAGGACGACGACGACGGCGAGGACGACAATAACGTGGACCCAACGCCGTATACGATCTCGGGACGCGCTCGACGACGGCCACGGGAAAAGCGGGACGAGCGGCGGCGTCGGGGAAGAACGAGAACGAGAACGAGTGGCGAGAACAGAAGACACGTGTGTGAGAGAGAGAGAGAGAGAGAGAGGGAACGGAAAGGAGCGATAGAGTGGTGGGAAGCGACGCGTGCTGCTTAAACGCGTCGTCGTTCCTGCCATCGCGGGAACGAAAATAGTTTCGCGCAGAAGAGATTTAGGCGCACGCCTGTTTAGTTCGGAACACCGAACAAAACACCGACGGCGGAGGAAGGGAAGGCGTGCGAGAAGAGTGAGACCTGATATATAACAGTCCGGTGTTTCGCGCTCGGTGACTGGAATCGCGACGGCGAATTCAAGGCAAGTCCGAGAGGACTCTCTCCAGAGGCATATCAGCCCTCCTCTCTCCTGTCTCTCCTGTCTCTCCTGTCTCTCCGTCGAGAGGAGCCAGGACGTCGTACGAGCGATCAGCTGTTCGCCGAACTGCCGCGAGTCGCGATCGCGTCCCGTTGGATCCTGAGAATCCGCGTCGCGTGCGTTCCGTGCGTCGCCGTTCGGAAAACCACCTGTTGACGATTTACGAGGGAAAATCGAAGCGCGCGTCCGTCAACGAAAAGCCGCCTCCGCCGTCGCGATTTTCTTCCGTTCCCACGCTGTGGATCGAGAGAACTGGAACTCGTTTTCTGGAACGAAATCACGTCGTGCGGCGCGAAACCTGCGAGCGAAACATACGATACGATAACGCGTGTCAACAACGAGAGCGTGAGCTCTCGAACCTTGGCGTTTTTAAGCTATTCGAAAGAAACGAAAAAAAAGTAAACGTACGAAAACTGTGAAAACACTTCTTGTGGAGAACTATTTGTACAAAAAGCGCTTCCCGCGATCATTGTTTCTTTTTTCTGGAGAATGTGAATTAGCGGCGAAAAGTCTAGTGATGAGCGTTTTCAAGAAATTATAGAAACACCGACGACTGCGTCGTCGCCGAGACTTAGGATAAAACAATTGCGTCGTCTCGATTATTTTTCACGATCGGGTTCGGTTGATCGCCGATACGCATCTCGTCGGTGTGTCGGTGTGTCGGTCGGTCGCCGGCTGTGAGAGAACTTGACGAGGTCAAAGGTCAGGGAACAAGCTAGCGGGCGATACGCGGCGTGCAAGGCCACGTCGAAAGAAGTGTCACGTTCTTTCTCTGTGAAAGAAGATCGGTAACTCGAGTGAGGAAGCGATAAGACGAGAAACGAAAAAGATTTCTCGACGAAAAAGAAGCAGTCTCTGTGACGCGCGACGTACAAAGACGTACAAAGACGTCGGCATGTTGGTGTTAGTGCGTGGTGTTAGTTGCGTCGACGACGATAGCTAGTCAAATTGTTAAGATGGGCATTACATTTTACGGACGATCGATAGAAGGAAATCGACTCTGCGCACGCTGTCTCGGCAGCGTGAACGAAAGGGTTGAGTGACATTTAGCGGCAGCGAGAGAGGCACGAACGAATCAAGTGAAGACTCTTCGGTGCCTTGTCGCGTTTTTTTTTTTTTTTCGCAGTCGAGTGGCGTTTAGTCGTAATTCAATCCCGTCGGGATAACGGTACAATCGAACAAGTGTATCGAGCGTTCACATACGACGGGTACGTCTTTAATCGGACGACGTTGAGTATAATCATTATATTATTTGCGAGTGTAAACAAATCGAGTGCTACAGTTACGACTATAAAGATTAACGACCATAAGACAAAACCGTAGAAGGGAATACAAATGACGCGTATCGCTGAACGAGCGAGGAAAAGATGACATTCAAGTTCCGTTGATATTTACAATCGTGACGAAAAAGTGTATCGACGAAACGTGTCGAGGGCAAAATCCGTTGCTTTGGTATAACGACACAAAAGAACGCGAAGGAACTGGAGGGGCATGGTGGGCCCCCCTCTGCCAGGGCCTCAGGCCCGGGTGGCCTCTCTGTGAAAAGAAATCTTTCTTCTACCACGTCGTTCCTGCGACATTAGATTACCTGGAATGATGGTACGTTGATCACTTTTTTGTAATAATTAATTTTATCTACATATGAGAGAAAGTTTATAATTTCATTTACAACGTAGAGAGGCAAAAGCCATTGCGAGATTTAAATCGTTTTGTTTCAACATTCATTAATTCAACGTAAAAGTAATCGCATCAAAGGCGTTTCGCCTTGAGTATCAAACGAACGCGTTTAACGATAAACTCGCGAAAAGGCACGAAAAGGCACGAAAAGGAAACCTATGGAGATCTCAAATATTTCGCGCTCACAGCGTCCGTTTCCTATCTCATCTTCCTCTCGGAAGGTATAAAGAAACCGGAAACTGGCTGACCGTCGTAACTGTATTACGCACCATACAGGCCCCCGCTGTTTGTATTGAAATCGCGCCTCATGTGTCTCGGAGCATAACACAGGTGCATCCGTACCGTAAGTTTGCATTGTTTGCATTGCAACACCATGCGTTACTCGTACTGAATAGCGGGAGAGAGGCAGAAGAGAGAAATATTTATCATCGCCAGAACTTGAAAATTTCGCGTCGTGACATTTGAAGACTTTCGAGCCGTCGTGTTTTCATTTACGCGTCGTTGCGCTCGATCGCCTTATTGTCTCACTTTCTGAAATTGATTTGTAATAACACGACATCGGCGAGCGAATTGAGTTAAATCGCGAATTGAGAAAATTTACCGAGTCAGAGAAAGCGCGACAGTTAAGTGTAAGATCAACCGCTTCCTCGAGATCGCTCGATCGAGAGAGTTGGCGGAGTAGGTTGAAACGAACGGAAGTGATTCACCCTTTCAATTCCATTCACCCGTGGTTACTATAAACGTAGGCTTTATTTCTGTCGCTCTGCGCTTAGAGGGATTGCTCGGGGGAGGGGGGGGGGGCGCAAACGAATTCTCGGTGTCTGCCTTTCTTCAACGACGATCGGAATTCTTTCGTCACGAATACGCTAACTGGATTTAATCAGTCATTTCTTTATTCTTGGCCACGCATAAGTCGTCTTACTTGCAATTTCTTGTATAGAGGATTAGAGAAAGATACTATTGAAACTAGTACGACTCAAACTATCCGGATCCTCGTAGCGCCAATTTGAAAATCAAAATCAACGGTCATGATATAACCGAAACCGAAACGAGTCGTTCGTAGGTCAAATGTTTGAATACCAATATCAATACTATAATAAATACGATAATATCGACTAAATACGAGAGACTTAGGCCCAGTCTCGCAAGTCTCACGGTTGACTCTTAATCGAGGTTCAACTTATTCTAGAATTGGAAAGAAATGAGAAACAAATTGACCTACGATTGAAAGTTGATCGTGAGTTTCTTGTGAAACTGGGCCGTGTGAAAATTGAACGAATAAATTGCGAATTGCGGCGAAGACGCATCGGCAGGTTGGGCTGAAATTTTCCTCGTAAACGCGCTCGAACGCGAGCTAATTCTGTCGTCTAGTTAAGCTCTCGCGCACTCTCCTCGTTCGCGTCGCTCGCTCGCGGGACGGAGCTGCATGCGCACACGTAGGACAATAGATTGACCGTCGGTGCGTCTAACGGCATTCTGGCGGTCGAGCGACCGATAATAGGGGCGTCCATCGCACTGCGGCTCGCGGACATTCCTCTGTGCTCTCCCTGTGCTCTCCCTGTGCCGTTGCACTAATGACAGGTTCGCGATCCGGGGCGTTAGTCGACGGAATCGGCCAGTCGTACACGGCAGTGGACGTGCAGCGACGTGCCATACCGTTTCAACATCCTCCGGTATCGTCTGTTCTCAAAGTCTACGACTGAAACTACGTACAATCTTCCCTCCCTCGATTATTCGCCTATCGTTGACGTGATTGTCAACTGTGATGCTTCGGCATCGTTTGATGCTTCGACATTGATTTGAAATTGTATTAACGCGTAAGTTTCAAATGTTTCATCGTCGAATGTAAACCTTAATAAAAATTGCAATGAAAATCAATTAAACCGGATCGGCATAATGGAAGGAGACTACGAAATCTTTTAAATACATTTAAAATGGATAATATGTTATTATTATTATTATTATTATTTTGCTAGTCAATATGAGTATGCGCTGACATGAGCGCAAAAACGCAATGTGAAAATCTCCAGTGAATTCCGTTATCTTCCGCGTTTCACTGACGAGTCAAAATTAGTCTAGCGATATTAACGTAACTGTGCTTTCAGCGTGGCTTGCTGGGTTCTAGTTCATAGCTATTATCTGTATAAAGCTAGCTCTCTTAGTAGCCAATCTATACTACGGTGCTCGTCGAGAGAACTCCGACGTACCATTCCTTTAAATACCGTTCGCAATTTAGCTGAATTAAACTCATGCGTCAAGTCAGCGCGTTAATTTCTGGCGCAATAACATCGCACCTATTTATGTCACTTAGGCGACTAAATTAACATTATTCTAAAAATGTCTCAGACTCATAGATATTGGTAATATACAGAGATTATTATCGAATCGAGCTTCGAATGAGAATCTTATCCTGGGCAGGCGCGCTTATCGGGAGCGGAGGATTCGATGTTGTCGGGACTAGCGCGAGTTTCCAGTTTAGTGATGCAGTGACGCGTGATGTGGCATTCCGATTTCTGGCGTGTCATAACAGGGGATTAAGCCTCGCACGGGCGGCGAACGGATGGACGGAAGGACGGCCGGCTCATGGCTGCGCGTCGGAATTATTTATACCACTTGATTACGCGTCGCACTGCGCCGCGCCGAAGCGACCAACGGAAACGAACGACTTGGTGTTGGTGATGAAACGGAGCGGACGAGCGTACGAACGAGTTAGCTTACGACGCGGAGAAGCCTTCTTCCTCTCCCAGTTCGTCCGTCTCCGCGTGCATGGATCTCGCTCTATTGACGATCGATGCCGACGCTGCAACTGTCGGCGTATGTATATATATATATATATATATATATATAATATTGTATATATATATATATGTACACATTATACACGCTCGGTCGTTATCGGCGACGTCAGGAGTCGCGATAACGAGGACGACGACAATTCCGACGTGGAGTGACATTGAGGAAAGTCGACGCGTATCTCTCTCGTTCCCTCTCTCTATCTATTTATCTATCTCTCCCTCTCTCTTTTTTCTCGATTTTTATCGATTATTCGGTATGCAAAGTAACTGATTATATAAGAGTCATTCAATGCTACGAGTGCTTTGCTTTTGGTCACTTTGCGAAACATTGTAAATTTAAGTCACAGTCATTGTGCAGGGAGCTATGAAACGAAGGAAGAATCGCAACAATAATACCAGTGTAACTGCAAACACAGGAGATTGAATACCATTCAACACCATTCGGCATTGGATTGTGAGAGTTGTTCCCTTCTGCTAATGTAGATCTTGAACGGAAATTGACCAAAGGCAGCAATTATGGATAAAGCTACACTCGGGGTACCTTCGTGTCTGTCACGCTGTCAGTCGTTACTAACTTATCTGAATTCTGATTGTATTTTGTACACTAGATATCATGATGTCATCTGTCTGTATTGGAAACCTGGCTCAAACTTACCGTCTCAGACGAGCTTGTATCTCTTCAAAAGAGATCATCAATTGCTTAAATGATAGAATTGAACAGGATCGGTGATGATATGACATCATTTATACTTAACTCTTTACACGCTAGAGTTCTGCAGTTCTAAACTGCTCCTGTCTGCGTTTATAGATTTCCACATCATGACCATCTCTCTGATTTCCTGAATTACTCAATCATCTTCTGTGACTTTAGTGTTGACCTTAATATTCACTCGTACAACTCTGATCAGATTCTATCGTTTGTGAAATTGTCGAATCTGTACTTAATTTTTTTTTTTTTGCACCGACACATAAGAATCTCTAGACTTATCTAAATCTACGCATTTTGGATGATGCTGCGACATTCATTTCTTTTGCGAACAACGCGCGCAACATACACTTCCTTCAGCTCATAATCTAATCTGTATACAGCACAAAATGAAAATTGATTGTTTTCCCAGTCAAATTAGAGTTCGCCATTTTTACTGTTTAACAATTTCCTTGACGATCTTGAAAATTGTATACTGGAACGCTCTTTATTGTGCAGAAGATATCAGTTTGAAGATCAGTCTCTCAAGTTTTGCTAGCGCCTTGGTTCAATTAGAACTATGATAGAGAAACGTGACATGGCCAGAAGGGTGAGAAGAAAAGAAGATCTGATTGGAATTTTAATCATTACAAAATATTGAGAAATCAAGTACTAGAACTTGTGTGCAATGCCAAAAAGATTTATTATCTTGAGGGCTTACGTGAGCTTTGAAGTTCACACTGAAGTTGCTCAGACATCTTGGACTAATAAAAAAAAATATTTCTAGCAAACTATCTATGATACTTAATTACATCTGCTTTCATCTTTCTTCTTTTCGACGTTGTATTTGTGCATATTTTTGTATAATATCGCGATATTCCCTCATTCTAATCGCATTCAAAACACATTCTTCAACTATCTGCTTTTATTTCTAATTTGAATTTGAAGTCGACGCACACAACTCGCTATATTTGTGATTACTTTCTTTTTTTTTAATAATTTTTTCCTTTCCTCTTTATATTCAGTTATTTTTTTTAGTGTTTCCATACCTGTTGTTTTCTTTATATACGCTGTGTAGCTGCTATATTGATGTGTTTTGGAGGCATCGTCTCAAAGCGCCTAATAAATATCGAAATAATCTTTTTTTTCTTTCTCTCTCTCTCTCTCTTTCTATCTTTCTTCTCTGGTCGAGTATCATTCGACACGAAATTTCGAGGCGTCCTTGAGCGTCTTCTTTTAATGCTGTCAAAAACTCAAACCACGATATGAACGCAAAGGCGTACGTTACCGTCGTATAGATTGATGAAACTGATTTGCGTTTGCATTTTTTATTTATCGACGTGTCGAAATCTGATTGATCATTATTTTTTGCACTGTTTACAAAATTGAATATCTCAGCATTATTTACGGCTCTCTGAATTAAATTTCTGCACTGAACTTTAATATACTTATTATTATTCAATAAACTGCTAATGACGATAATAATATTTTGGATCAAAGGAGACGATCGTTACCTTACAGCAAAAATAGAGCACGTTGCCATACAAGCAACGGGATTCACCGGTCCACCACGATAAATTTACCTCGCAGACGAGTGGGCGCTCGTTGAAACCACGTCGAGATAAATCGCTGCTCTATCGGCATTATTACGTCTACAGCTCGTATGGAATCACAGAAAACTAGATCGCATCATCAAGGGAAATCGCGCGTTTTTGCTCATCATTTTTTCTCGCATCTGATTATAACGTCCAATTACTCTTTCGCGATTCGATTTCGATTCACGTTTCTCGTCGATTTACGTCTGCGGTCATCGCGATTTGTCACGCGACGCGATCGCGTGCGCGCGTTTTCGGGGGAAAAAAAAGAGAAAAAGAAAAGAAAAGAAAAAAACGAACGATTCCACGCCTTCGAAATTTTAGACATCAAAAGTATTCAACCAACCTCGGGCGGGTTATTGGGATACCCTTTAAACGGAAATCGTACGTGTCGCTCTCTGCGGTTCTGTCGATAGTCTCTCCTGTGTGTCCGTAAAAGATATATTTAGCCTGCACATCGTGAAAACGAAGATGCAATCGATGAAAGAGAAAGAGAGAGAAGTGGGGTATAACGGAGGAGGCAACAGGGAATGGAGGCAGACAGGGTCGTCCGAAATAATATCGTGATTCGTGACTCGCGCGCATCAATGCTCGTCTCGTATGGGATGCGCAACGACTCGCGTACGCGCTGATACGCATTCACGTATCTTTCATCGGCATCATTCATAGCTTTTTTTTTCCTTTCTGCGCGAGCCCGCTCTAGCTTTCTCATACGGTCGCGAGCTTCGAATTTTTTCTCATCTTGCTTCGATAATCTAAAGGCGATAATCTTTAGGACGGTAAAATAATATTTTTCGCAATAAGAATTAATTATTTACAGATTCTAATATGTTATTTAACGTTATCAAGATCGTTTCGAAAAATGTGTTAAATTGCTAGTCAATTTAATTCGTGATATTACTGCGGTAGTTTAACGTTTCAAAGGACTATATGCGTAGTATGTATATAAAATTACACAGAATCATACAAGCATTTAAGATCCAACTGGACCGTTTAAGACTTTTGATTTTTATCATTTGTGTTATCATACGTATAGGATCCTATAATATATTATATTGTTCCCTTGTAAAGCTTCGATTTTTATACGCATTTCTAGCCTTTCTCCATCACTATCGCATTGCTCATTTTACACGGATTTCATTTTTATTAGTTGAGAATATTGTGCAGAGTATCCATGCATGCGTATACATGCACGTTCTCATCATTATCTTTTTCTTTTCTGCAAACGCCGGTACTCACGTTTTAGTAGAGTTACAGAATGCGCAAAACTTTTACAGCTAGGAACTATTTATCCGTTTGGATCGCGATAGAACGAGCGGTAGCTCCCTCATTTCTCTCGTTTCCTCGAGGATAAACGATAGGAGAGGAACCGCTGCGTGCAATTCGCTACGCGAAGCGCTCGCGCGTGGTTTACGGCACGATAAAACCTCCGCGTTTCTCAACTAATTTCCAGCGTGACGAAAAGTCGTTCCGGCCATGAATTCTCGCGCGCCTATATCCAGAAATATCGCGCGTGCGAGAATTTCAGTTTTCTGGACTTTAGCCATGCCGTTCGCTCTCGCTCTCGTCCGGAGTAACGGAGATATTTCGAGAGAAGAAGCGAGCGAGTGAGGAGCGGTGGAGGTGGAGGAGGAGACAGACGATCGTGCGCCTCCTTGACGGGTATCGCGATAGCTCCCACTTTCACGAAGATCGACCGAATTCATTATTCGCGCACCGTCTCCCGCGCATCTCGTCCATGCATCATCGCCACATGCTTATTTATACGAAGCGCCTCGGAATTATCGCTTCTCTGCTCGAATCTTGGACTCTCCGAGTGATTATTCGGCGGAGATTGTTATTCGACCAAAAAGTAGGAATTTTTCAATCGAGGATGTTGAGGATTAAATTTTCAAGGAACGAAAGAAATTTTCGGACCGAGGTAGCAAACGACTGAACTTTTAAAAAATTCCTAATTCCCCTAAACCCTAGGGATCAAGCGTGGAAAATTTTTTCCTAGCTTCGTGCCACAAATAATGAACTTTGCGCATTGATCATTCTCTTATTAAGACACATTCTAATTGTAAGTAAACGAAGTTTATATATGTATACTCTACATTTCTTGCAGTGAAATCTCACTTTTTTGGAGTGAGAATTCACTGTAAAAAATTTAGAGTGTATGACACGTGGACAACTTTTTTGAAATAATAGTATATAAATTGTCTTCCGTAATTTACTGTGACTTAAATATTTCTAAGTACTTCGCAAAGTTGGAACATGTTTTCCTAATGATTTATCTCTTTGGCGTTTGAAAAATATTTTAACTTATTACAATTAACGGCACTGACAATCCTTTTCGCATACTGCCGGTCCTCGGACAAAAATCGAAACAATATTTTCGCGCGATGGATCGATCTCGCGGGACGATATTTCGGTTCTCGTGCAGGGCGCTAAAAAGCGACAGCTCGTCTTTAAATCAAATCGAGAACGGCCGTGGTGCGCATAGTTGGCTGTGTTGCGAAAGCGCGGAGTCGTAAAGACGCATTATTGGCTCTCTTTCTCTCCGCGCCACTTCGTCTCCTTCTTCTCTTCCCGTCGCGAACTCGTAGGTGACGAGGGGTGCGATAGAAACGGGTTGCGAGGGTGCGGGCTTGTGAGTGCCGAGGACGAGGTGAAAGAGGAGGCGGAGGAGAACTGCTGCTGGTAGAGGAAGAGGAGGAAGAGGTGGACGAGAAACTCGTTCTCATGGTGAGGGTCTCGGCAGGCAGGTTCGCTTTTCCTTCTCGCTAGGACTTGGGCAACGAGAGAAGGAGAAAGAGAGGGAGAGAGGGAGACGAAAGAGGGTTATACGGCTGAGAGCAAGGGGTAGAGCAAACGAGATAGAGAAAGAGAGAGAGAGAGTGAGTGAGGGGGGAGGGCGGGAAGAGAGGGTCGTCGAGCTTACGGAGGGTGGAGGACGCGTAAAACCTCCGGCCGCAGATCGATAGGAAGGTCGGAGGTGTGTCGTGTCTGTTAGACTTTGGCCTGAACTCGCTCGCGCGCGCTCGGCTACGTATATCGAGCCCACCGAATCCGCATCCGTATCGCAACGTGCGGGTTACGTGGGGGCGCGTTGTACTTTTCGCGTGGATCCACTTGACACAGCTACTACGGGGGAGACCGGCCGTGTCGAGTTTATTTCGCGGCTCTTTTAGCCCTTTTTTTTCGAACCATCGTACGTATAGCAATTATTCGAAACGCGTTAACGATCCTGACGTGATCCTCTCCAATAGATCGATAACTTTACTTAATGATCCTTTACTTTCGTTCAGATTTTCGTTACGTGATTCTTAAAAAAGATGCCATTCTGATAAATATTAAACGATTATCTAATTATTGTTTGTGATTTTATAATCTGAGTGGATTTTGAAAAAACAAATATTGCAATACGTATTCTGGAAAGATTATTGTATAGAAGAAGAGTCTATAGGTAGAAAAGTTAGAAGGACGTTTTTGCGATCGCGTATCTTGCCGGTATCGCTTAGTGCAAGGAGGATTTCAGATTGGATAATCGAGCTTCCGACTCGGATTGTTTGCGTCATCGTAAGACAATAATAATTACGGGTACGTACATAGTGCTGTCTGGTCGAGTTATGTCCTTAGTATGGCTTCCGTAATACTTAATCGATAATACCGTATCGTCAGTTATACCTTTGTATTTCTTTCTCAACTACCCCGATGCCTTGAGCGATATTACTCGCAATTCCGTAATAATAAATCGAACAGGAAAGGTCTGGAAAAAGATTATATGTATTTTCCTAAAAAACATTTATTTTGACACTCGTGGTTTATTAGCTTTTGTATTAAATGACGCAGTTTTATCAGTAATCGCGTGAACTTTCCTCAAGATAACGTTCAATGATTCAATTTACAATACGTGCACTGAAATGCTTCAGTACTGCCATGCGTAAACACACACACACACACACACACACACGTATTAATGTGAAATTTAACATTTATATTATTTTCAAAGTTTTTATCTTAAAAATATATTAATTTGAATTAAAAAAGACTTTATTATAATATATAATTTTATTACCATAAGCTTGATTTATTTTTCTTCTAACTTTTATGATTAGCGTAATTTACTGATGAAATTGAGGCAAAAATATCTTTGCATAAAGTATATAAAAACATATTTTATTATTAGTCTTTTTTTTATAGGTTTTTGTTGAATATAATTTTATAAAGTAAAATTCGGAATTTACCGTAATTTTTTTCATCCACTGGATTTTTCCGTCAAACCCTGCTGCAACGCCATTGCGTAACACTTACGCAATGTATGGACGATACTTCGTAATTGCATCGACATTTAATACACGATGATATCAGGTTATAAACGTTGATATTACGATTATTAGCATGGAGTTGCAGTTACGATATGTTTTGTTACAAGAAAATGACTCGATGCTTCGCGACAATACACATACATCGATAAAATCTCTTCCACCAGATAATAGATACATATTTATTGTTACCGTTAGATGCGTCGATGAGATTAAATCGAGGACAAAATCGTTCGCGAACAGTAATTTGGATCGTAAAGACCGAATTCAACCTTGATCTCTGATCGAGAATCGCGCGTTCACAATAATCTTGCGAGACCGGGCGGTGCATTATAAATTGTAATATGAAGGATTCGTAACGAGCCGTATCGAAATGACGCCAGTAACGGAATGGCTGTAAATCATCCGCCGCCGGCCGTCCTGGCCGTCCATATACTCTTTTGCAATTAAATCGCAGCTCGCGCGCGCTCATTTCGAACGAAGGGAAACGTATCACCCGCGAGAGGGCAGCTGTAAATCACGGGGAGTTAATAAAGCTCCGCGTGGTGCCTCGGCGCTTCCTCGTTTCGTGGGAAACATCTTCCCTGGCAGGCGAAGAAGTTCGACGGGAGCGACTCGTGAATCATTGATCGAGATCGTCGGGATCGAAGAGGCGGATTAAAATGTCGTTATTCTCAGGTTTTTCTTACAAATTGTTGCCAAATTGTACATATTGTTACATATTAAAAATCTTTTATTACAAAGATTAGATATCCCTTTGCATCATTAGACTTCATTTTTCGATCTGCTAATTAAGTTGAATTGAAAATTAAATTCTATTATTTGCGAAAGGCAACTTGAGTCTGAAAGGGTTAAATCTTTCGCATTTGTAGTACATCGTGTACCACATAGATAATTGTAAATTGCCACGTGCAAAGTATGCATGAATTTTGTACGAATTGTGGGAGTATCGGTTTATATTCATTATATTAAAATCTAATGACACGCTGTATTATATCGCGTATTCGGCCATTTCGCTAATAGTTGCAACCATTGATGCGACATATCGATGCGTAGAGATAAACTCGAGATAAACGCGTCGAAACCGATTAGCTTCCAGAGAAACGCGGCAGGTCGATACCGGGTATATACGTTGATGTCTGTGTATCGATCGCTTCGAAAACTTTCCTCGAAGCGTGACGAAGACCTAAGGACAACTCTCGAGTCGGAAGTTGACTCTCGCGACCAAAGTTCACCGCGATCGGACCGTTTCTCGCCCCATCTTTCCCCGTCTTTTACGCGCACCGATAATTTTCATGAGCGAGCTGACGCTCCAGAAATTAACGTGCGAATGTGGAAATGTTGGTTCGAATGCGAGCAACACATCGGAGGACGAAGGAGGTCAGAGGGATCGATAATCTCGCGGTAACGCAGAGAAACGCGTCCCAAAAGTCGATGCCCCGTACTCGTTCAACCCTTCGCTCGGCATTCGCGAGTTGACGGATGAGGGAGGTGTACCGGGGTGAGTGTCGCGATGAATGCGGGCGAATACCTCCGATTCTTTTCCGTTCCAGGAAAACAACTGGCCGTGCTTCTCCAGTAGAGTATACTTGAAGCGAAACTATGCCACGTGACGCGCGTAAGTGATGTAGGCCTGTCGTTGAATTAAACATCGGCAAACTTCCAGAAAGATAGTTGCCATTTGCGTGAATGTTGATAATGCCGAACCTCGAAGGAAAGTATAGCGTAGAATCATATAGGTATGTTAAATAGACAGCCTTTCCTACTTACAAGATTGTGCTGAACTATGCGTACTTGAAAGAAAGAATTGTATTTTGCAACGCTGTATGTTAAATTTGCCACGCTCTGAGCCATTTGTTTGTCAACATAAGGCAGTCAAATACAATCCGGTGGAAAATTATTATTCAATTATATTTGAATATTCCGTACGTTATGAAGATTCGTATGGTATGAAGAAGCTCACCACACTTTTTCGCACGAATAAAGACTTTCATAGGAAATGCTCGTCGCCGACACTGTTTTTAATCAAGCACCTCCGCTTCGCCACGGAATAGCAAGTATGAATAAAGAATCACTGTAAATAATTAAGCGTCCTTCTTCCCTCGCGGGTATACGCTTATAACGCGAATCAAACGCTCCGATGAAAAGTTTAATGCTGAAAGAAAACGCTCGTCGAATTATCGATGAAACGAACGTTGCGATTAGCAGAGATTGCACTGACACTCGTACAGTGTTTTCTGCTGCGGTAATAACGTTCTCAGTAATGCTTGAAGTATCTTATTTATATAAAACAATTAGTCCAACTAATGAAAACCATTGTTATTAGTTCACCGATATTTTATTTTGTGTTAATTTTACAAGATAAACTTCTTGTATTTACGCGCTTCTTTTGACTTTACGCACATTAGCGAAGCTCTCGAATTAATAATATTACTATTAATATTAGACACATATAAATTCGATTAGATTAAATCTTCCTGAACGTGAAACAATACTTATATCCGTGAGAAATATCAAACATCGCTCTGTTCATAAAAAAAGATCTAGTAAGTACAATAGCACCGAATTATATATCTTTTTGCTATAGTAAATACAATTTCCGCGTAGATTAACATTTTTCTTTGTGTATATATTAGGTGTTGGAATTAATTCGTAGCGTTTTTTAATGAAAGAATGTTATTTATTTCACATGAGCATTAAAAAATACATTAATGAAAGTACTTCCCATCACTTGTAAAACGCTACGAATTAATTCCAACACCTAATACATTGAGAGAAAAATGTTGCTATATGATTATGGTTATTACTGCTATATTTATTAGTAATAGTAACTATATATTACTAATAAATTGAAAATTGCCAACTATATATATTTGAAAACTGATTATAACACATAGTTACTATTACTACAAAAAATTTATTTTATACTTTTTACCAATTTTGTTTTCGAGAATAGATATCTTTTCATCGATTGTAGACGAAACGTTGTCAACAAACGTAATAAGAAAGAGAGAAAGAGAGACTGACGATAGTGCGATAAACAATTATCAACAAGATTGTGTAACGCTGTCTCTCTCTCTCTAACTGTAATTATGATTATCATTACTACAAAAATGGTTAAAATTATTACCATTTTTAGGCATTTTTGCAGCAACCACATTATATGTTGTCTTAAAAAATATTTAACTACCATTTATACTAATCATAACTGTTTTTATGAATATTATCTGATCGATACCACTTGATGTTTTGAGAATAAACGTGTCGCGAATATAGGAGGACAATGCGAAATTTCGATCGTGTCTGTATTACGATTTACAGTTACGACTTACAGTTACGATTGCATATTGCAGGCCTTTATAAGAACGATCATGAACGTAAGTCGCAGGAACGTAAGGTATCATACTGTTTGTTCGATAGTCAATTCGACACTTCGGCGAATGGCCAGACGAGTTACGCCATCAGGGCGCTGAAATATTTTGCACGAAAGCCCTCGTAGGAAAGCTGCAGTAGGAGGCGGCGGCGGCGGCTGCTCCGAGCTTGCAAGCTCCAGAATTTATCGCCACGGTGAAAAGCGCCGCGCGCGTTGCAGCCTCGAGCGGCGGTTGCAGCTCCGCGATCGATCTGCTTGCTCTTCCTCTCCTTCTTAGCGATTCACCGAAAAATCGCATCGCGCCATTTCTCCGCAAACTCCGATTCAGACACGAAAGAGAGAAAGCTTTTTAATTAACGGCAGACGAGACTCCTTGACTTGTTGCAAAGTGAAAAGATCAATCGATAATGTGTTTAAAAACAATTTACTTCAAAACTCACTTTAATACTATTTTACGTTTGTAGGGAAAATCCAGGTTAAAAGCAGATACTTTTAAGAATTATATTGTAGATAATGTCAAGATTACCCGCTAGGGCTTTCAGTAAATTTTAGGCTAGATTGATTCTCTCGCCGCTTGTTGAGAAGGTGCGGCATCCTTTAGAATTCTGGACAACATTCTAAAAATGAAGCACTGAAGATGCCTTATTTATTGTTTTGAAAAATCGCATTTTTTGAAAAATTGATCGAAATGCCGCTGCCATAAATTGGAAACATTGCTAAAAAAAAAAAGGATAAAAATATAGAATTCCCGTATAATTTACGTGTAAAAGTTCTGTATGTTATATTCAATCATTTAATTCACATTCTATCCTTTTTATATTTAATTTAACTTGAAAATATCAAAAATTTATTTTAAATATTGTTCAAACGAAAAATAAAATTATAAACATGCTTATATATAACGAATCACGTATCAACGAATGTGAAATATGAAATAAATATAATTTTCGATGAGAGAGATTTTAACTTTTGATTGGCGAGAGTATAATACGGAGTTATTATTGTCGGGCGCGACGTATCGAACGATTTTGTAGAGGGGGACCCGTATTATTCCGTGAGTAAACTGCAACACCACGTCTGAGACACTGGGATAAGCAATGACGGGGTAGGTATTGTATATTCCGAGCGCTTAATACCGTAATGTGCACGCAATCGGTAATGCGCCACACGAATTACACGTAAAACTTGTGGCGTGCGTGTGGCCTTACGTCGCAAGTGGGCGCCTCCCACGCACGTGGTGAATAATTTCGCGAATTTCTCCGGCATTACGCGTATGCATCGTCGGCAGCAGTGTACTGTGTGCCACGTCGCGTGCAGGGAGTCCAGTAAAATCGTCGTATTATCGGAGAGAGGAATAGAAGATTGAAAATAAAAATAATGTTCCACAAGTCTGAGGGAGAGGGGAATAGAAAATATTTTCTTTGGAAATCGCGCGAATAAAAAATATTTATTTTATACTTTTTATTAGTTTTATTTTCGAGAATAGACATCTTTTCACCGATTGTTGACAAAATGTCGTCAACAAACGTAATCGCGCGTAATGAGAGAGAGAGAGAGACTCGCGATAGCGCAATAAACAATTATCAACAAGATTGTGTAACGCTGTCTCCCTCTCTCTTTTATTCTTCTCTCTTCTTTCTTTCTTTCTCTCTCTCCCTCTCTATCTGCTACTTCCTAGTTGCGTTTCTCTCGCTGTTTGCGAAAGTGATACGAGCACTGACAATGCAACCAGTTAATACGGACGTAAAAGATTTCTTGCAAAAAACGAGTTTATTTCTACTGCATTATGCGCGAAATCAGTGAAACGATAAGTCGTATCTTATCTATATATTGTGCGTATTTCAATATTCACGAATGCATTCTTCGAATTGATCTGTTGTCGATTGACGACGGAATGTATAATTAAATCGAAGTTGATTAATTTAATTTACATATATCACGCGTCGTAAGTCATAATACACTAAAGAGAGTTGATAAGAATCAATAAAACGTATTAACCTGTATTTAAATTAAGTTTCTCGATTAGGTTATATTATAATTTCAGAGAGAATTTCGAGTATGACAATACCAGTGCCACCAGTCAACTACACTATGTCACATCGAGACGCAAATCGTGATAAGATCAAGTCGACCCAAGCGACGGTTTCGCGTATCGCGTTTATGGCACTTAGGCGCGTTACGATCACGTGATTCCGGTGTGTCTGGCTCCGTGAGATTTGTAATTATAATTACGCGAATTTACATGTCAAGGGACACGATATCGATGGGTACGTGCACCGTATCGCGCTGATATGCTCGCTCGCCTCTTGGTTTAACACAGATCCCCGTCTGCAAATATTCTTTTGTTAACAATACATCGTTAAAGATGTGTTAGTTTTTAAATGTTCTTTGTCTGGAATCTCTGTTCCTGTAAAATACGAAAAGGCGCAGATTTTCGTCGAATTCTGCAGCTATTCTGGGATGCTGTGTGAGCATAATATTTAAATTAATATCTACATGCTCAACGAGAGATTCTTCACAGAGAATAATCAATGATAAATACTCAAATTTTGGACACACACACACACACACACACACACACAGAGAGAGAGAGAGATTTCCTTTTCCACTAAATATGCATTAGATACATTAGAAACGTTTTTGGATTTATCAGGTTGTAAATGTGCTGTTTTTTGTATTTCGCGAAACACGACATTTCCACATTTGCAATATTATATTATTATATTATACTTGAAGCAAAGTTTTAGTTTTAAAAATTTGTTTCTTTTATTGCGGTAAGATTTTTAATCATCGGAGTAATGAACAATCAAAACGCTCCTTTTATTTAATCTGCGACAACTTTAAGTTTTCATATTAAAAAGTCAAAAATTTTTGCAATTTTTTTGAGACACGTAACAGGTCCATAAAGTAAGAAGAATATTTCCCATTTTGTCTAGCTCGTAGTTTTTTATGTATAAAAATTACCAAACTCACAGAAACTTAAAAACATGGTAACCTTTCCAAAGTAAAGATTTTAAGCTTCAAAATTCTTTTTAGAAATTTAAATTTTTAACGAATATCTTCCATATATTGTATGAAATATGAAAAATGGCTATTTTATTTGCAACAACCTAACAAACTCTCTTTGACTGAACATATCAATTAATAATTACCTTTTTGAAAATTATTGTACGAAAAGTGTACATATGCGAACATTAGTATAATCTCTCTGGATTCAATAAAAGCTCTATATTTGCGCATTTGTTAACTATATATTCGTAATCTCTGTAACTCGGTATTTTTCCACCATTTTTATTTACTCAATTCCGAGATACTTATTAATACAAAAAATAATTAAATAATGAGGAAAGCGAGAATTGATTATTAATAGATTGATTTTAAGTAATTTTAGAGTCAGCTATATAATTTCTGTTTAACGAAGAAGGAAACGTATCTTTATCATTTTATGTATTTTTTTTTCATCATAATCCTTCTATATTTTTTTCATGTTCGCGATTTTCATAATCGCGATGATCTTTCAGCAAGCACGAAAAAAATGCGTAAATATAAAGCTTTTACTGTGTTTTATTAAAAATATAATGTAACATAGATGAAATTTCGGTTAATAATGCTGTCGCCAACGATTCGATTAATCATCGCCTTTTTCATAACAGATCTTCTTCTTTCGCACTTACGGAATGTTTGTTCGCGATAATAGCCAACTTTTCTAAATCTGATGCATTTATATTTTCGAAATAGACTAAGGAAATAGAGTTTTCGGCGGGCATACAAGTCAGTTCTCATTCTCGTTCATTCAATTCTTCCAGTAACCAACTCGCGCGATGGAGGCTAAAGATGACTTTACCCGAACCAGAGAGATTCAAAGACGTCCTTACGCATGTGATCTCCATCTAGTCGAATTTATCTCGATCTCTTCGCGGAGCGAATACCGAAACTCGCTTGCGGAACCTTCGGATTGAATCTTGATGCTTTTGCAAGCCACGTGATGAACTCCTCACCCAAGGACGTGGCTGTGAGAAAAAGAATTAGGTCAAGAAATTTCCTTCGACAATTTTCGCGCACAACGACCTCCAGTCTTTCTTTCCTCTCATTTTCACCCCGTTGCTCCCTCGGATCTCGTCAAACCCATTTCGCCAATTCAGCCATCGAAGTTGATGTTCCGATAGCCTTCTTCTGCAGTTATGCAGCTGTAATCTTTTTATGCAATGATTACGACTCCCAATCAAAGTTTGCTGTCTTCGATTTATTTATAAACTGCGGTATCTTTAATTATTTTTATTTGTACTTTTTCTTAAATTCCATCGATACTTATCCCTTTTTTTTTCTTAAATTCCGCCGATTTATTCCTTTATATCTATCTTTTATTGTTATTTTCGGTATAGTGAAATTACAATATAATTAGAGCTTGTTTAGAAAGAGACGATAATCTTTTGTTATATTAGCTTCGGAAAATGAAAAGCTCAATTTCAAATTTTTAAAAATTAAAATGTATTCCTGAAAGAAACGATCATAGAATGACCGAAAAATTTATATTTATATGTGAAAAAAATGACACTTTTATAATCACCCTGCGCTACACTTTTTATAAGAGCGATAGCCATCACAGGAACGAAAATTTCTATTTGAATAGAAATTATTTATTTTATGACGCTATAATTGCGGAATAATTAATAGTTAAAACAGAATTATCAAAGAGCAGTGTGAGCTCGACGATACGAGGATCTTTCGGGCGATGTTTGAAAGCTGTAAAGATGTATAATAACAATGACTACGAAAAAACGGCATGGCACCACGCGATTCGAATTTTCCAAAGACTCTCTCGCAATAAAGTTGCACCAATAATATAGAAATATAATAACTTCGAGACGAGAGGGACTGCCACGCCTTATTTCTATTCTTTCATACGTTTTTGGATTAACGCGATACTTGCGGAAATCGAGCGCGAATACGTGACACCATCAGACTTCAGATGTAATCGCTCGTTCACTGTAATAACCATTATAAGTTTTTTTTTTTCATAATGCGATATATATGCTATGGTTTGAATCCTGCGTTGCAACTTGAAAGAACGCACAGATGTGGCAACGTTACACGAGATGATTCTCTGTGCTCATGAATTCGGGCAGCTCCTCCAATCTCAACGTTAATTGCGAAGATAATTCGTGATACGAAGCACGTAGCGTAGCAAGGATGATAATTACGGTGGAAATTATGCGAAAGCCTCCTCCTTGACTTAATGGCTCACTTCTCGTTCTTAGGCCAATCTAGGTTTGAGTCCTTCTCGACGAAAATATGAAGCTGTGTTTTGTTAAGAAGGTTATTAAAATTGTGTCATGTATTGTTACACGTCATGTGTTACGTACTGCAACTACAAAGAAAGGAACGATTTTGCTGAAGTAGGTATCTAAAAATTTAGCTAGATAGAAATCTGAAAATATTTGTATTGGACAATTAATTAATTATAAGATGCTCAAACTTGATAATAATGCTGCAAAAAGTTTTGGCATTGCAACAACAGTTTAAGCGTCTTACATAATTATTCTGATTGCCCAAACAAAATTATTTTCAAATCTGTATCTAGCTAAATGTTTAGATACTTCAATAATATTGTTGTTTTCATGTACTATTATACAATAGAATTTTCAATGATTGATATTCTGAAAACTTCTTCAAGAAAATTCATAATTAAGTAATATCTTATATCAGATCTTAAACGATTCATTATTAAATAATTTCTAATAATGTCTTATTACAATATTGAATTTTTCTATGTCGCAACTATAGACAGGAAAATGGTTTCAAAATTCATAAGACTTATCCTGTTCTGGAAATTCTAATCGAATCAATCTTTATTTTTGCGATACCAAGGCATGTCGTGTAGGCATTATTTATTTATAATGATTCTACAATAATAAAGAACCGTCTTGCTCTAAAACGAAGATCCATGTCGTGAGCTGAGTCTCAGTTCTCGTCTCAGCTGCTCTCGTAACAATAAACGAATCTTCAATACGTAACTTATTAATTCGTAATCTCGCTTGCCCGTATCGTCGCCGGGTAAAATGTGGCGAAGAAAAGATAGTGTTCCAAAAGAATGTTCTTGTCAATATTCTAAACTATTACAACGCGTCTCGGTCATTGTTAACAATTACAGCGATATATCAGCGTAATCAGGAGCTCGAGGCTTCGTGGTTGGTGCGTGGCACCGTGTACGGTGTCCTCGTTCGCGTGGATGCGTAGTCGTCATTGATGGTACGACGACGGCCGGTTGGTCGATCGCATTGGCAGACAAACGGTTCGTTCGGTAGAAACTAGGAGGACGCCGTCGCCTGGCGCGTCGTATTGTCGTCCCACCGCTCGCATTGTGTAACAACGTAGCACATATTTGTAACGCGGTGCGCACATTATTGCTCCATTCCGCGCGCTCAGCGCCTCGCCTATAGAGTACTTTGTAGAGTAGGTCGCGCCATTCTGATAATTTCGCTCGCGGCGTAATTTAATGCCAATTGCGTAAATTAATGCGTCCCAATGTGAACGCCGAGAGACATCCCAAACGGACACTTTTACTCCGAGAAAGGGAGGGAAAAGTGGGGAGCATTCGCGACCAGTCGAATATTTATTCGTGGTATACCTCACGGGATTTTTCATAGAGTCGGATGAATTCCCATTCCGGGATGTTGATATTCCTCGTGGCTTCGTTCGACTCGCGCGTGATTATCTCTCTCGCACAACTCATTTCCATCCGTCAACGCGGATATATTTTTTAAGTGGTTTTACACGCGATTCCGCAATCCACGTTAAATTACGGCTGATTATCAGAATGCGTGCGAACGGACGGTGTGGCGCCGACGCGGGTCGAAAGCGGCGTGATTCTTTAAAACGGGCATGACAGTTTGACCGCTCGCTGAACAACGCGCTGCGCAACGGATTGCGGCAATAACGATTATTCAAAAGCGTGCGCGGCCGGCGCGGCGGGGCGCAGCGGGGAATCCATTTTTCGTTTGAAAGCCGATGCGTCGAAGCCGCGCGTCGCGCGTCGCGCATCGCGCATCGCGCATCGCGCATCGTGACCGGTAGCGGCGGCACCCGGCGCATTTACATTTGCACGGATGAATATCGTAATTGCATCTGCAATCGTGCGTGCCCTCCCTCCTACCAGACCCCCTCTTTCTCTTTCTCTCCGTCTCTCATTCGCGTCAGTTGCGCATTCGGCGAGATGTGGCGGTAAAAAAAAAAAAAAAAAAAAATTGCCTCGAATCGCCGCTGAATTACCGCCGCACCATTATATATCGTGCAGTCATTTTTGCCATTTCCACGCGGAACGCGAATTTTCGGTCGGAATTAAATCATTTCGCGATGTCGCGACGCAAGAGAGAAGCACCGCTGATTAACGACGGGCGGACGGTGCGCGAAAACCAGCCGGACGCCCAAAATTTGTCATAAACATCCGTTACGGCGTGTGCATGTTCTCTCCCATCCTTCCCTCTTGTTATCCCCCGTCGAAAATGTGCGACGTCCAATCGCGAAATTACGACCGCGCTGTTCGCGCCGTGGACGAGCAACGAGGAAACGGCATAGAGTGGTTCATTTTTTATACCGGAAGTGAGCGTTTGCATCGATCGGCGCGGTCGCGAGGCGAAAGGCGTGACATCAGATCGGGAGGGAAAAAAAAGCGCCATAAATTCTCATCTAAAATATCCGCATGGACAACGTGGTGGAAGCGATCCTGATTTCGTGCAAGGCGGAGAGGTTTGTGATCTGAATAAATTCCGCGCGATTGCTTATCCTGGAAATGGCGATTACGTAAACGCATCGCTGCACGAAAAGCGGTAAGTGCCTATCAGTCGGCGGATTACAATTCTTGTACACCGATTTTACTTAGTCGAGCCGTATAAGCCGTGTAGTGTCATTTCGAATCTTGCGGATTTCTTTCATGATACGAAAACAATAGTTTTGCTAAAGTATCTAAAAATTTAGCTAGATATAGACGTAAAAATAATTTTCTTGGATCATCAAAATAATTGTAGACACTCGAATTAATTACTAGAATGTTGAATTTTTGTATCATTGTCAGCAACACTTCAACATGTTCGAACATATAGCAAGATCGTTTTTTCCACGTATTGTCTTCTTTTAATTATTCTTTTATTAGAGGATGTTTATTATCTAGAAAAATCTGAAATTTTCAGAGGATTTCTTTTTTTATCCTTGGATGTCATGGTTAAAATCATGAATTTTTAAAGTACAAATTTGTTAGCGACTAGAAAAAACCGATAAAAGTCAAAGAACTAAAAAAATAGCCACGGAAAACCGAAAAAAGTTAAGAAATTTTTTTTCGCTAACAATTTCCTCAGAAAGATTTTGAAATTTTAGTTTTAAATTCTATTTCTTCGTAAAAACATTGCTTCTTTGATTCCTTTTTTCTTGATAACGCAAAATGTTGATATTTGGTTAGCAATAAGTATAGCACATCATCTGCATATATTCACATACATTCTCGTATAACTCGCGAGTTTTTACAAAAAAAAAAAATCAAAATAGAAGACGGTATTCAACAATTAGAATAAGAGTAACTCTGTTATTATATTGCAGTAAGTCTTCCTCATATTAATATATAATTTGTGTCGCTTGCATTAATTAATTTATTTATTTCAAAGTTGCATTAAAAAGTTCTTTGATCTTATCTGGAATTTTTCAAAAATGTCTAGAAAATTCGGGAGAGAATTCTTGGAGAATTTTTTTACAAGATTTAAGTAAGCGTCTTCTTACAATATAAGATCTCTCTTTTGTTTGACGTAATTTTATCAAGTTTCAGAGTAATTAGTGACGCAAACAGCTCGCGGCTCTTTCCAACGTGCGATATTATCAACGTGCGTAAATAAACCGAAAACCGTCGTCCGCGATATACACCGCGAAGTTTGGTAGACCCTCTTCCGTTACCTGCGACGGTTGATAACGCGGATAAGGGCCAGCGGGTGGCTTTTATCAGGAGTGAAAACGCGGAAGCGATAAACTCGCACGCGGAGCGGAAAGGCGCGTCTCGCACGCGAAAAGCGGACCGCGGGGCGTCTATGTGTCACGAAACGTCGTCGGTCTCGTCGGTTGATATTTAGGTCGTGTTAACAGTCGCGTCGCGACTGGCGGGAGCGTTGTTAACGAAATGTAACGCTCAATAGATCGGTGTATCCGCCCATACTCGTGTCACACACACACACACACAAGCGTTCTTGCACACACGTCAAGATTAGTGACATGCTTCTTATCTCGGAGACACCACCGTCGCGTCGCCTTGCCAAGATTCACCACTCGAGATGTCCGATTTGTCACCTCCGACGATGCTCTCATAAAAACAGGAAATTGAAATAGGAAGTAACAAGGTCTCTCGAATCCTGTAGAACTACATGTAGAATCGAAAGTTTTACAATATGAAATCTGGAATAATAAAAATTCGGAGTAAGTAAGATTCAGAAGTGAGACTGCGCGTTATTAATTTACGTATATCAAGATGTTTGACATTGTTATCTTGACTAATTGATATTGAAGTAATAGATTTACTCATTGTGTCATTAATTGCGTAATTGCAGTATATTCTGTTTGTCGAAAAAGAGAATGAAATTAAGTACGTATTTACTATGTATCTTAAATTAGGTCTCTCAAATTGGACTTGTTGGCGCGATATAAAAAGAGAAATGAAAACATACGAAAAGAAATCGCGGGATACAATGACAATAACGTGACACGAATCCAAGATACCAATTCCAGACGTCTGACTCATTCGCAACTTAATCAGTGGCGCAATGTGCCACTTATTACGTACAGAAGTGACGAACGTTAAGAGGGGCCTATCCGTCTTCCGTTTTGGACAATGTGAACGTCAGTTTCATGAATTAAGACGGCCTTCGCGCACCCTAAGTTGATTATGGCTGTTGTGCGACTCGTAATGTGATCACCGATCTCTCGGAAGAAAATTTTTCAAGGAGCACAACGAGAGTACATACACGGCTACTCGAAAGAACGATTTTGCTGAAGTGTCTACAGATTTGACTAGATATAGAAATATACAGATATAAAATTAATTGTGTTTGTAATTATTAAAATAATTATATATACTGGAAAAAGAGTCTCACTGATTAATAAGAATTCTGGTTGAAAAAGGATAAATAGGAATTTTTTATTTGAACCTATTATTATTCTAGTTGAGATAGAATGATTGATATGAGCAGAATCTTTAGTGGTTCGTCCATTTTCAACTAGAAATTTTTTTCTGTAAGGATTTCAGAAGTGACAAACGATGCTGCAAAAAAATTTAAAGTTTTTCGCAACACTGCTCATCACGTTTGAGATTCTTATACTCGGAAAAATTTCTACTTAAAAATCGATCAGAATTCTGGTTTTCTCAACTATAAGAATTATAACAGATTTAACTAGAAAATTCTGATTTATTCATTTTTAACCAGAATTTTTACTAATGCCAGACTTTCCAGCGTACGTAAATTTAGAAAGTAAAATCATTCTTTCCGCGCATGAATTTTATTATTATTAGACTAACGGGGAACAATTTACGAGTAAGAATTAATGAGATATCCAAGTAGATATCCCTTTCCACAGATTCATTCGTAACCACATTCCCACGATGTTAAGCAAACATGACGCACATGAACGGAATCATGAACGTGACGGGATGTCGTAGCCTCCTGAGGCCTTTGTCTCTCGAATTTGAAGCTGCGCAGTCGATTATCGCCGACGTATCGCCCGAAAAATCGGGTTTCATCGTACGATCGCATTGCACTCGACGGGTTTAACGAGCAGCGTGCGGTGGATTACGGCGCGGCGAAGTAAACCGCTCGATGGCGATACGGTAGTTTAGTCCTAACGGCACAAGTACACGGTTCTCTGTATCCGAGCAACATTCGCTCTTCGCGCGCGCACAAATTTGCGCATACTGCGGATTATTGCTTCCGGACGAAGTGGCATAACTCGGCCAGCTAACATTCAAGCGATGCGGTCTGGTCGTTAGCCGATTTCGCTGGGAGGTGATAAAGGATTGGGTGGATGAAATCAGTTTGCCTCGAAACACACACATCGCGATGCAAGCAACCGTAACGCCGCACGTGGGTGCTTTCATCCCGAAGCAGTTGATTTTCTCCCTCGGCAATTCACTCGCCTTTCCTGATTCCTGTCATTGCGTATTAATTTCTAATCGCGCGCGAATTCGTCGATGGGTAACGAATCGGATGAAGGAATATAAATAAAGCGTCGTATACAATCATTGTGGTGTCGAAACGTTGTTGTTATTATTTGAGGACAGATATTGATTTTACAAAATTGCGAGGGACGCTCGATTTATCTCACACGATTAATTCTGCGCAAGCTCAGATAAGATTATTGAACCACTAGATAAGACGCACATTATGTCGTACTTGATGATGAAGGTTAAGTCGATCAACAAACATACACCGAGTAACGAAGCATAATATTACGCTGAGTGATACGTGTCGAGGTTACAGATGTATTTAAGTTACACATTCAGGCACAAATGTCTTCTTTCTCACTAATGTAAATTAACTTTAATCTCGGTTTGACTTACTTTTATCTTTTTTCTGTTTTATAAGAGATTCGAATAAGATAGAGTAAATTGAGATTAAAATTAACATTGAATGGAAACATTAACATGGAAATGGACATTAAACTTTCTTTTATCCGATGAAAAAAAAATGTGTCTTCGTTTCATAGATTATATCTTCATCAATAGCGGCGCTAAGTACATCGATGAACAAATTTCTTTTGCAATCGATGGTTCACTTTCCTTGCATCGCAGTAAAAAATGTCCAGCGTACGTTTTACATAAAATTCACGCGATTTTGCCACTTTATACATCCGCGAATAGCAACGTATTGTTTATCATTATCATTAATGTGCATTTTGACATAGATGGTGTTTTAATTCGCTGATGAAACGTGTACTTTCGATCAGTCTCGGATCAGAAGGAAGAAAGAGTCTCGTATTTTCACGCGACTGCAAATAGCGGCGACTCAGAGGAAGTAATTAGTTCGACAGAAAGGACGTGGAAAACGCAGTTTAAAGTATTTCTTGTTTTCATTTACTTATTTTTTGCTTCAAAGCCACAACGAAATGGTGGAGGAAAGAGCGAGTGCAATATTGACGCCGGGGTGCAAGCCATGTCGTTATCCGCCAATCTCCGACACATACCTTTATAAAATTGCCTCGCGAAAGCTTTATCCGTCGAAGTCTTTTTCCTTCGCCATTGCGACTTGCAATCTACACTGAGTCCTCTGTGTACTCTCATATAACGTTGTACGATTAGGCGCAAAGGATTAATGTTCGGTATGACGGTACTTGTGCTGAAATCGAAAATGGGAACTTATCTTACAGTACAGTCTTACATGCAGCATGTAATATTTTTATACTATTGAGCTTAATAATTTATTAATACTTGAAATTATGTTATGGACTTGCCGTAAAATGAAGTACTGTGAACTTTGACCCACATTTAAAGAAATGGCTGAACAACATGCATGTATGTCCAAAATGAAGACACAAGACAGCACTATCTCAGAGGCATTATCAAATTTGAGCCAAAGTTACAATTTATTTTACGATTTAAAAAAAAAAAGGATAAATAAAAAAAATTGATTTAAACTCTTGATCAATCAAGAAAACTAGTATGACTGAGTTTCATTTTCTCGCTACTGTAGAGTTTATAAAAATCATCCTAGATGACCATTCTTGGATTGAAATGAGAAGTACTCTTTGGATCAATAATTTCTACGAGCACTTGAATAAATTTTTAAGCACAACGCAAAAATGATCATAATCCACGATACGGCGCTCTCACAGCGTATACGAGATTCTCTCTGCGAGATTCTTCTACCGCACTGAAAAAAGAGTCTTACATTTCGTTGGGACCATCAATGACGATTGCGATGGGGAGAGTTTATTTCTTTTTAGATCTATACTACTATAATGTACTTCATTTCGCGAAATGTAAAAGGGGAGCAAACCAGGGTCGGGGTTACCAGGGTCCTTGAAGAAACGTCATTTACCTTTACGACGGCGACGGCGGGTACGTCGATCCTGCGATTGGCGGGAGGATGCTGTTGCGGGTAGAGAAGGCTGACGGAATATCGTATTACATCTGTGGAAGACGCAAGATTATTCGAGCTCTTGGGCCAGATGGAACGGGAAGGCGAGGAGGAGAACAGCAGGGGGAAACTCGCGTAGAGCGCTCGATTCTCTATTAGAGGGTAATACGTATTATCGATTTTGGGATGAAACCGGGAGGGTTATCCCGGTTCAAATCATGACAAATGTATAGATACACACCGACACGCGCGCAACCGCGTGCCTCGTGCGTATGTACGTGTATGTATGTGTATACGCATCGGTGAAAGCGTTTCTCGCGACCGCACCCTGGAAAAACTTTTTCCAATCTCTTGTCCCCCCCTTCTCTTCCTCCTTCCGGCGCCACTGCTGCGAATTTGTTTGCCTGGCCGAAAACAGGGTCGTCGACTTGGAGATCTCGCAAAAATCCTCGCCGGTGAGAGGTATCTCGTGGTTCCTAAGCGGATTCGTCTTTGAAATCCGGCGATAATTGCCTCGAGTTTCTGCCGTATTTCGATTATTGGAGATACTTTGTTAGAGGAATCAATTACGATGTTGCCACTGTGTATAGTCGAGATTTATCCAGATTATAGGTATATATATAGGTTATATATTTTTTTTTCGCAAAGATATTATTTTTCGCAAAATTTGGCAGATTATATATATAGCTACGTAGGTATATATAACTTTGCGAAAAATATTTATGTTTATTGTTTAATTATAAACTATTATATGAATCGAAATTGATTATGTTTCAGCAGAGAAAACTAATCTTATTAAAATTAGTTTTAATTAATCTTATGATTATACACATGATTAAGAATTATTTTAAAATAATAAACTCTAAATGCCTTTTATGCTTGTTGTCCAATTTTTTTATATATAAAGATACATTTATTTAGAACTTATATCCTTTAATGTTCTGAATTCTTATTAAGACGAGTTTTTTTTACGATATATTTATTTTTATGAAGGTTGTAAGTAATCGAATTAGGTTAGTATTGTGTTGTTTCCATAGTGAAACGTTTAAGAATTAATCATGTTCCCTATAATCATCAGTTATGAAAATTGTTTTCATCCATTATTGACAAAATACGATGAATTTTAAATGTAAAATAGATATTGTTGAGATCGAGGTTGAGATGTAATACGGTAATATTGTATAAATGAAAGACTTAATAATGTGCACTCGATAATGACTATTTGGGTTCATCGCGGTCATTGAATCATGTGTCATCGGTCTTTTTGATTCGGTAGACGATTCGCTCGTCGAGATTTACAAGCCAGGGTATCCGGTACTCCGCGAAACAAAACGGCGCTACCCGGCCGTATAAAGACAGCGGCTGAAAAAGCGTCGCGAGTATTGACAGGTACGGTGAGAAACTGCCCGGGTTAATCGCAGAAAAAGCTGTGGAGCTCAGCGACACCAAGCGACGAGTTAAATATCTCGCTTGGTTCGGTGATCGAGCAACAGAGCAGCGGAAAAAGCGGTAGTCTTTGAAAATTTACTTCGACTCGAGCTTAATCGAAAGGTGGTCAATACTATTATAGGTGGCTAAAGCTGTGTAATAAATAAAATAATAAAATTAGGAATTATAAGTAAGGATTGAGAGGTAATGACACATCGAGGATAACTTTTGAATATTTTTATCGCTGGCAGATTTCTAATCTTATGTCGTTTCTTGTTTCCTTTCTGTTTTTCGAAAATCCATCCGATTAATGGATCCGTCCCTCTTCTCGTTTCAGCAGCCGAAATTCCTCAAGAGGACGACCGAGGAGTTGGAGCCAGCCGGTGGTACTAGTGGCGATGGCGGCTTCGGCGAGCCGCCGGTTAAGCTGCAATGCACGCAAGGGCCTCATCAGCATCAACAGGGTCCTGGCGGTGGTGGCGGCGGCGGGCCCCATCACGGCCATGGTCAGCATCAACCGGGGAATGGCGCGAACTCGACGGGTCCAACGCCCGGTGGTGGTGGTGGCAATGGTGGTGGTGACGGGAACGAAGGTCTCACCAAGTTTCAAGTTCAGATCGTACAGCAATTGGAGTTTACAACTTCGGCCGCGAATAATTCACAAGCCCAAGCAATCTCTACGAACGTAACGGTAAAAGCACTGACGAATGCGTCGGTGAAAAGCGATCTTTTAAATGCGTCATCGTCGCCAAAACCCGGTTCTGACACGTCTGCGTCAGCCGCGTCGAGACCGCAGCCTGGAAACGGCAACGGTCCCGGAGGTCCTGGCGGGCCCGGTGCTGGTGGCGGCGCCGGTGGTGCCGGTGGTAGCGGTGGAATCGGTTGCGTTGATATTGGTAACCTAGTCGAATGTAAACAGGAACCCGACAATGAGTTCGTGGATCTTGAACAATGTGCCGCGGCGTTAGAGAAAGATGCCGCAGCGAACGGCACCGGTTTCCCCGGCTTCTCCGAATTCATGGGCGATGACACCGGCGACGAGATCATCACGTCGGATGCATTCAAGGATCTCATCTCCGAAATATCGGACTTCCATCCGGAGTTTATGAAGGACTTTGACTTTGAAGATAAGAGCGTCGATACATTGGCGAACAACGCCGCGGCAGCGGCCGCGGCCGCAGCTGCTGCCGCCGTCGCTAATAACAACAACAATGGCGGTAATAACAATAACGGTATGCCAACGAATAACGGACAGATCAAGATTGAGGACGATAAGGATGCGATTCATCAGCAGCAGCAACAGCAGCATGCCAACGGCGCGAACAACGGCGTCAATAGCAACAACGTCGGCAGTAACAACGGTAACGCGATGCCAGCTAACTCGAGTCCAGGCACTCTTGGGTCCTCGCAATATTCTCCCGCTCGACTTCCTTACTCTGGATTAGACTTCAAATCTGAGATGAGCCCGGCGGCGCAGACGCTCAAGCAGATGGCCGAGCAGCATCAGCACAAGAGCCAGCAATTGGGTCTAGGTGGATTCAATCCCACGGCGGCAGCGGCAGCCGCCGCGGCAAGAGGACCAGCGGCGAGATCCCCTTACGCCGAATTTCCTCAATTCGGCGGCGCTTCCGATTACCTTGGTAGTCCTGGTAGCACCGGCCCGACCGGTGGACAAAACCAGGCCACGGCCGCGGGAACCGGCTCGTATCACAAGAACAATGGCACTCCAACCTTCCAGAGTCAGCAGACCAACGATATGTTCGTCAGTTCGCAAACTCAATTTGCTGCAGGCCTCACGGATATGAAGAGGCCCCAACCAACTGCGACAGGCGGCAAGCCCGGCATGCTGGGGCCTAGTGGCGGTTACAAACAACAATACTCGCCGTATGGTAGTCCGGGTTCAATGCCGAATCACGGTAGCCCGGGTTATCCGTTACCACCGAGAGGATCGCAAGGAGGTGGACCTAACCAGACCGGTTCGCAAGGACCTTTTAACACGACCTCCACGCCGCCGAGACCTCCTTCGGGACCCGGTACTTCCACCTTGCAAATCAATCAAGCACAGCAGCTGCACATCGGTAATCAGATACAGGTAAGTGAAGTAATTTTTTCTGCACGAGATCGATTTTCTCGAAAACGAAATATTATACGGGAAATGTGTATTTTACTAAGTTATTTTTGCACGCGCTTTGTATTTCAATATTCGAAAAAAAAACTCGTACTATGGATCATGTGGTCTAATTATATTAATTCGAAATTAATTGCGCAAAGATACACACACACACATACCCGTATCAATGTACCTACATCTTTTAAAGCTCGTCTATATAAAATCGTAGACGGTAAGGTATCAAATCGTAGGAAATTGATCAATTCTAATCGAGTATTCTCCTTATATTTGACTGTGATTAGTCAGTTTCTTAAGATATCGCGATCGTGTATGACTTCTACATAGACAAGCCTTTAAAAAAGTTTTTTCTGACCATACCGTCTTTTTAGTTTTCAATCATCAGGATGTAAATAAAGTACACCGTGCATCTCCAGCTAAGCGGATGAAATTTTCTCGAGCTAACGCAAAACTCGACGGAATATTTATCTTTCTCAATAATCTCGTATCGCGAACTTCCAAGTTTCGATACGACTTCTTTCGGTCGGATGACGGCCACTGCTAATCGCCACTATCACGGCGATCAAAACGAAGTAACCGAGAGCTACTCGAGCTCGAGCCGAGTGATATCTGTTGCGCCGCGACGACGCGTCTATTTTTGTCGTCGGCATCGCGGGGCATCGTTGGCGACGGCAGGCGGTGGTGGCGCGACATCGAAGGGGTGGCGACGACGACGGCGGTAGCGACGTTGTTGGTCGTCGATGAAATGTGGTGATACGGGGGGTAGAAGGGAGCATCACGGCGTCACGGGGGCGCCGCGACGCGCAACAAGTAGTCTCGTTTCTCCCAGTGGCGGCGGCGGTCCTCTTTGTAAATTTTCCCTCTCGCCAGAGTCCACCATCCCCGCTCCCTTCCTCCCTCTCTCTCTCTCTCTTCCTCCTCTATATCTTTATCTCTCCGTCCCTCCGCGCCGACGCTTCTGGATGACGTTGAGGGTTGGAGAGGTGGACAGCGAGCGAAGGGTTGCGCGGCCGCGCCGCACAGCCGGCGTCGCGACGCCACCGCCGCCGTCTGCTCGATTTAACCTGCGCCTGCAATCCGCGTCAATACGCTCCGTAGTGATAGTCTCGGGGCTACGCTCGTGACAATACGCACGTGACGCCAGCGTCGGCGATGAGGCAGCCCCCCTGTATATATGTCTGTTCGTTCGTACAAAGGATTTCACCTGGACGAATGAAAAGAATCGCCGCGCTCGTCGATATGCTCGTTGCCGCGTTGAATTACATAAGGGTTCCCGATTCAATTCGCAACATTGTCGATGGAGGGAGCTCTCTGAATAAAACTGTCAACGAAGATATCCCACGCGAATGTATTTTCCTATAAACAATGGGAGCCAATCGTTAGGGAAACTGACGTGATAATCGAGCTCGATTTCTCTCTCTCTCTCTCACGTTATTCATCAACTAGAATTGATTGCAGCTAATAATAAGTTAATTTAATTAATTCGAAACTTAGTTTCACTGCCAATTCAAACGTAGTGATGTTTAATCTCGCAAACTCTGCGAAAAAAAAGGTTCAGAGCAAACCGCAGCTCACGAATCGAGTCGCAGAAACTCGCAGAATCAGCCGTGACCTTTTTACGTCAATCCCGGAGGAAACTTGCTGACCGAGAGGAAACGATGGTACGACGCCGCGCGCGAATACCTGCCGCTATAAAATCTCTAGGTCCATTGTGGCGGCTGTCCTCGGACAGATCTTATCTGCTCGAACGGATCTGGCCTCGGAAACGCTTTTGGTTGCTCGCTCCTTCCTCGTAAATCACGTTAGGCGGTGCGTATTTGCATCTCAATGCGTCGAGGAGACAAATGACGCCCTCCTCTTCATCTTTAGCCAGATCCATTATTCTCTCCCGCTCATCTGTAGACATCTTCTGCTTTTCTCAATTTCGTTGCGGATTTTTCATTACCTGCTTGGCTACGAATTTGCGATCCCGTTCGAATCGATACGCGCAAATAATCGTCGCTCGCGTGAATAATTGACGTCGTTGACATTACCTTGACGTTAGTATGATACAAAATTCCCACGATTGGTAGATTCACTGCACGACACGATAATGGGGATTAGCGCGCGGTTATAATTAATCATTCTCGGAGTGCTTCGAATCGTGAAACGCGACTGTCAATTGCGGACCGATGAGTTTCGTCTCGGCATCGAGATATTTTAATTTCGTAAAAAAAAAAGGGGGAAAGATAAACGGATATTGATATTGAAATCTCCGCGTTCGACAAAATCACTCTTGAATATCGAGCTGTAATCGGGAATACGATGATGAGCGAGATTCAAATCAAGGATTTTTTTTCATGCTCTCACCGTCAATCTTTCTGCGCTCCTCTACTCTTATTTTTGCACATGTCATCGATTTACATACCCTGACATGACTCCCACGTTCTTTTCGCAACCTCTTTCGGATTCTCCGAAATCGGTGACATTATCAGGACGGAAGTCCCATCCAGACGGACCGTGTCGCTCGCTTATCACCTCGGAATTGTTGCGCGAGTCGACGTCAGGTACGGATACTTTAAAGTTCCAATCGCGTTGACAAATTTTCCCTCGAACATACATACGTATTCGAAAGGATGAAATAAGATCGCACGAGAGGCCAGAATTAATGCGTATAGTTAGGATTTAATTAAGAATTCGAGCTACTCCGTACTATTTACCCGCTGTTGCTGCATAAAAAAAGCGTAATATCGCTCGTTTAACGACTGATAAAATAATTCTTTATTTATGCATCATCGTCGGACATGCGACGTACAAATTTAACCGAACAGGATGAAAAAGCGACGCGCGAGTATCATCGATAGGTGGGCGGGGAAAATCGACGTATCGAAATGCCGTGCAAATCAAACGTGCCACGGATGTAATTCGTAAAACTCATTCGGTAAATACGACGCGATCGATACGATTTGCGAATCATAGCCCTCCCTCCCTCCCTCCCTCCCCGCCTCCCCCGTTTGGCAAAAGGGTGGGTGTATGTTTATGGGCGTTAAGCGGGTTTTCGAAACGTTCCACCGCGTCCATACGCGCTCACAGCGAATATTAATTTACCGCTAATTACGGGAATCGAGAATGGTAACGTTGCAAACAAACGCGCGAATGCTCAATAAGAATTTATTACCGGAGCTTGTTATAACCCACATGTAATCAGTGGCGCATTTCGATGCGTTCGTTATCCGATTAAGACAGTTTCACTACTCACGGTCAACTCTTAACCGAGATTCAACTTATCTCTCATCTTTTTCCAAATTCAATTCTAGAATTGAAAAGAGATAACGAATTGGTTGAACACCCCCTCGATTAAGAGTTAACCGTCAGTTGTGAAACCGGGCCTTAGAGAGGAAAGCTGTCGACGCTGTCGATCGCGTCGCCGAAGGATCTTCTTCCCTGGGAAGAAGAATAACGCGTGGAATGGATTTCGCGGAATCTTCTTCGTATCGCGAGCTATGCCGGGAATTTCACGCAGATGAAAACGCTACCAATGGCGTAACTCGTGAGGGTGCAACGTCCACTCGCCACCACCTTCTCGACGAACCGATTGCGATTTTTTGACGAAGTAGAGGTTGATCGACGTGTTAGCGTGAGTTGCTAATTCCGTTAATGAAGTAATTTCTTGTTTAAGTCATATCGTCCAATTTCTGTATTTCTATCTTGAGAATTCCGAAGCGATTCTTCGTGGCATCGTTATCGTTGCGTGAGATTCTTACATTAGATTAATTTAATTCTTATATTCGATCTGACGTCTGGTATGGAGTTGGATCGATATTATTTATCGATATTATTACGACGAATGCAGATCAGCATGGATGACTTACTGTCGAAATAAAGCGGGTCGATCGCATGCGGTTAATAACCCCGTCCTAACCTATGTAAAATAGCGTTCACAGCTTAATCGGCGAAATATTCAAATTACCCGATTTCGAGGCATGTTTCGGGGCGCCAAAGAGCAAGCGCACTGCTCATTTAAATGATAATCGTTGCACGCACGAATGTGTGCCTTCTCGTTCTTCTTCTTCTTCTTCTTCGTTTTCCTTCTCCCCATTGACATCTTTTCCGTTGACATTGTTCATTTCCTATCGAAACGATCGGTGGGATATGCACGTATGATCGGAAGGGTTATCGATTCCAACGACGTTAATCTGCATACCGTAATGAGTCCAAGAAGGATGTCGTTTCCTTTTCTCGTGACCTTCATCTTGACCCTGTATAAAGTTCACGCTCCTGTCACTTCACCGTTATTGTCGAACAATCGACGTTGTAAATTAGCATTTAGTAGTTCATTTTTGTCAAGAATCATTTGCATTATTCGATCGATTTGGCACATAAACTATTGATTCGTGTGATTTAACTATTATTTGTTATTATTATTTAGTAAATATTTACCGTAAGTAAATGTTAAGTTGGCGCTACACTTAAACAAATATTTGGTTAAAATTTAGTATATTTTTTTCTCAACGTATGCATGTATATTTATTTCATTGTTAAAGTTATATTATGCCACTGTATAAAGTACTTTATTACATAAAGTATAAACCCTTTAATGTGTATTATCCAGGGTAGCTGAGTGATTGAATTTACTATAAGATACCTTGATCGTTAATCAGTCTGCTAGTTGTTTTTGCCATGCAAGTCGATCGGTGAAGATTCTTGTCTGTCGATTAAAAAATCCCCGTTGCACTGCGTATCGATGCGTATAGATATCCTTTTCCGAGTTAGTAGATATATATATATATATATTTATACTGCACTATATGTGATGACGCGAACTATAGGACGTGGTGGAACACGCTGTTCGATGAGTGTAACGTTGTTCTCAATTTGTTTCTATACCGCGCGCGTACCACTTGAAATGTGATTCGATAATGAAACAGCACTCGTTCGTCGTCGAGCCGATTTTCGTGCATCGGAATAGTTGATATTATTCGACGCACAAACGTGAATGCGCCGAGCATCGCCCACCCCGGACGTTGTTAATTTGACGAATCATACAATTGACTTTTAACCGCTCACGCGCTTTTGTATACTTTATCGCTCTCGTCCTCATTCATTTTCTTCGACGTGATGTCCGTCTACCTCTATCGCTTCGATTAATCAGCCAACAGCGAATTACATGTCCACGTAAATAACAGTGCGAGTTTCCCCGTAGATAACCGCGATGAGTTTAATGCAACGCATGCAACGCGTGCAACGCGGCTCGGGAAAATCGGCGTTCGTTTCACGACGACAAGCGGTTACGATAAATCGTGAATGGTGTGATGTAGGTACATAAATTAACGCCACACTCTTATCAAAGAAGGACGCGCCGCGCCGCACCGCGTAATCACCGCGTCGCATCGCTGCAAATTGCGACCAGCGAATTGCCGTCTCGCGCAAGCTGCGCAATTTCTAATCGTGCTAAACGTTTCCACAGTTAATCGGTGAATACGCATTTATCTGTATAGCAAGATAGTACACATAGACAGATGTACTGCACGGAGAAAAATGTTTGGTTGAACTAACTGGAATTCAGGTGGAAAATGAACGATCCAAAATTCTGGTCTACTAGAATTCTAGGCCGTTCATTTTCCATCAGAATTTCAGTTAATTCAAATAAACATTTTTTTCCGTACGATTGTACAATCTTTAGAGGAATTAGTGCGGTGTGACTGTAAAGATGATGACTATTTTATATGTAGAATTAATGTGGTTGAATAAATTATTTTGTTATTGCAACTGTAAAATAGTTTATTTAACTATATTCCAAGTCAAAAGTTTGGAGATACTTAATAAAATTTAACATTTTTAGGATTACTTATGCAAATGTCCAGAATAATAGAACAGTAAATAAATAAATTTTATACCTAGTAATATTTTCGTTCGAACCTTAGCTGGGATATTTTTCAAAATAAATTCTTTGTAGATTTATATCTATGATATAATATTTTTATCGGTATCGTTAATATTAAATTAATTGCTGATTTAATAATATGATATTCTAACTTTACAAGTTTGAGACTGCGCTTTAAGATTGACAAGTAATCGATAATGTAATTTGCAAAAAGCTAAATAATATATATACATATATATAAATTTATAAGAAAATATTAGGCACTTAAAGTTCCAGGTCGATCGAAAATATTTTTATTTATTTATTTCGTTAGTCTTACATGAGCTATATTTACTTATTGTTATATAATGTATAAAGTCTACTTCGCGTGTATCCTACACATTTACGGTGCGGTCGTAATAATCAGAAAAGATAGAGAAACTCTTGGCATATATTGATTCTTTCTAATAATTAATTTGTTATTACTAAAATTGAGAACTCCGAGTAAAAGTCTACGGAAAGAATGGTTTTTGTTAAAGTATGTAAAAATGTAGTTAGATACAAATCTGAATATAATTTAGTTCAAACGTTAAAAAATAATTATGTAGAAAACTCAATTGTTGATGACAAATCTGCCAATTTCAGCAATTCTACAATGAGGAAAAAAATTAATTGTTTGAGTAATTAATTGTTTGACTAAATTTAATTGTCTGTATTTCTTTCATTGAAGAATACGTATTCAAATATAATATACAATATAATATACGTTTGAGTTAAATACATTCTCCTTCGAAAGAAATAAAGACGAACTAAATTTAGTCAAATGGACAATTATTTTTCTCAGTGATAGCAACCAACTTGAGCATTCTACATAATTATTTTGGCGGCGTAAACAAAATTATTTTTAGATCTAGCTATTTTTTACTTCAGCAAAAGCATTCTTTCCGTGCAGGTACACAACGACTTGGCGCTAGGTGTAAATTATTTATACTCGCTTTGATCGTCAGCAAAATTATAGTTCGCACCGATTACAGTCAATATATACCTCGCTCGTGTGTCACGTCACGCGGCCTATAGTCTTGGCGGTCTGTGATTTTACAGACGCGCTCGTCGATTCCGCGCGTCACGATATCTACGAACGACGACGACGGTGCGGTGTAGCCGCCGTTCTCGCACACGAGCGTCGATCCGGCGATATGTACGAGACACATTCCACAATTGCATACCGCGTTGAAATCGATATCCACGTTCCTCCATTTGCAACCTATATCGGGCCGGCGGTCCTGCACAGTTTGTTTCCCCGCTTGTCGGTCGACCGGGCGTTTTCGTTTTAAATCGATCGAGATAACGTTACGCCAAAATGCGTCCCCGCGTATTTTGACGGAGTCGCCGGTAGATTTGCGAACACGAATGGAAAATTAGTTTTACGTGTTTTGCGAAATTACTCTACGTTATCGCATCCGCATAAGCACCGTATCGGAAATGGCCGAAAATATCGTTTGAGAATTCATTATTTTTGTACCGGGTGAAAAAACGTATTAATCCCTGTTTTCGAATACGGGTTCAATTTTGCACGAGAAATGAAATTCGACGATATGTGCCCCCACGGGGCATATCGCGTGTATTAACGAGGTACAAATAACGTAAACGCCCAACCTCCGTGCTTCGCCTGCATAATAATCTCCGCATGTCATTTCGCTTGAATCTGCGAACAATTAACAGGATAAAAATAATATCGGATGCCTCGCGATGTCGCGATCGGTATGTACGGTACACAATACGTACGGTATAATCATATTCAGGGACAGATATCAACTCGAATCTATGCATTATGAGTAATTTATTAAATTAGCTTCGAACAATAAAAACGCGCGTATTTGAATCTATCAGTTATCATTTTTTTTTTTTCAATTCTCCTTCATATTCTTTATTTTTACGATAATATGACATGGATATATCGCTCCCTTACTTTAAAAGTAATAACACAACTGGAAAAAAAAAACATAATTTACCAATTAACAGCATGAACGAATTAAATAAACATTATCTCGTCGATCATCCAAAATAAACTAACTTAAAATCATAAAAAAAAAATAATCGTTAAAACGTCACAATTCTTTCAAATCTCATCTCCTTTCCTGCGAGATTATTTATTATATTTTTGTGTCACTCTTTTCACGTATGAGGAAAATTACCTTCTCCTCAGACTTACGCTAATGATATCTCTCGATGTCTAAAAAAGGATAAAATATAAATTTGAGAGGGGTCGGAACTGCATATTATTATTACGATCCGATCCAGTGACGCGCAACGTCGGTCGTCATTCTCGGATTGACGTAACGAAAGCTCGTCATCGTCGACGCGCCGCGCCGCTCCAATAATATAAAGTACATCTTGCCCGCGGCAAGGACGAGAACGGCTACGCGGAGAAGCACGCGTGCGTGCAGAATGCAGAACCGCACACGGGACGTGAACGCCGACGAGCGTGATCGCGTCGTCGTCGCGTTGTTTCGCCGCGCTGCTGTGCCTGTCCGGCGCTCGCTCGACGAGGCGCCTCTCCGCGCCTCTCCCGTCGCTCTGCGCGCGAATCCGGTTGACTTGCTAATTTTAACTCGACCGTGACACCGCACAAGTGCAACTATACCGCGCGATTGTCTCGCGAGCGAACGAATTCCCGAGAAATTGGCGATTTCGCGCGCGATTTCGGCACGCGAGCGGGCGCATCCGGTCTCTTTTTTTTTCCACGCCCTGTTTTTCATCCACCATTGGCGAAATCCGCGCGCGAGCGAGTCATCTGATAAAATCCAAACGCGATAACGCTCGCCAGATTATCGAGAATTACTCGGTGAATATCTATCGAATACAGCATGACTTGCATTTACACGGGCATGTTATGTATGTTAATCCGCGTGATGGCGAACTATGACTCGCGGAAATACCGGGGATGTCAGTATACGCTGTTTGGTGTACAAACAGGCGCACGTGTTCCTTGGCCAACGTCCTGCGAATGATACCGTTGTCGATGCACTGTGCAATTTCAGATTATGAATTCTATGAACGCTCCCATACGTGTACATTTTCCAGAAGATTAAGATCCTTTCGCGAATAGCGCAAGATTTTTTTTTTTTTTTTTTCAATGATTTGAGAACAATTTTACTGCACGTAATATTTATTATTACGTGTTGGAATTAATTCGTAGCGTTTTACAAGTGATGGGAAGTACTTTCATTAATGTATTTTTTAATGCTCATGTGAAATAAATAACATTCTTTCATTAAAAAACGCTACGAATTAATTCCAACACCTAATATATTACCGTATAATTAATTCCGATGGAAATCCTGTGAAAGTAAAAAAAAAATCTATTGCGAAATCTGTTTGATATTTATACATACGATGTAGATAAATATCGTTTTCAAATTCAGCACCGTTCTCGTTGGATCTTTTGCATCTTTTATCGAAACTACGAAGCGTCAGTGAGTATTTTCGTCCGGCGCGATTCCGACGCACGGCGATATTCTGAAGTACACATCGCTCTCATATGTAACAAGGCTAACAAAGTCCGCAAGACAAACGATGTAGCCGAGCTGCACGTGTCCAATGGCGTCGGACGTTTTGCTCCCTCCTGAATATCTTCCAGCGGAATGATGGCCGCTACCTAGCTTCGTAATCCTCGTGCGATGCACGTTATACTTCGTTTTTGTCCATAGATTACGTAATCTCGCAATGCTACACATGAAAGCGCGTATCAACCAATCAGCGATTTTACGTTTAACTGAAGACTTGTCTGTTCATTTACATGACTTTCCCTTAAAGCGCCTAATTCGGAATCTAATCTCTCTGAATTCTTGCACGGGAAACAATTTTGCTGATGGAACAGAAAAAAACTGGAGTAGATGCAAGTCTAAAAATAATTTTATTAGATCATAAAATAATTATGTAGAACGCGCTTATAACGAACACTGCAAAAAAGTTTCAACAATGACTGATTTGAATATTCTACGTAATTATTTTGATAATCCAACAAACGTTCTATGCATAATTTATATTTTGATACTCTAACAGAATTATTTTCAAATCTGTATGTAAGCTAAATCTTTGGATACTTGAGACCATTTCTTTTCAGAATTAGGATGTTTTAAGAAAAAGTCATGCAAGTAAGCAAAATTTAAACATAAACTCACAAAGTTAATTATACACGTACGGCCTCCATCTTTTTGCCTGGACTCGTCTCTGGAAATGGCATCTCGAATTTGTTGACGTTCCTTTCCAGAGACGTTGAACGCGTCTTGCATCGAGGATATCGGCGCCATCGCTATCCCCGGCCATCGCTCAGCCCTGGCACGTCGCCGAGGATATCGCGGTGGCTGAACGAAACGATCGTCGACAAGTAGCCCGACCGCAAGCACGCGTATTTTTGGTGCGACGTTCCGCGGAGCAGCGGCAGCCAATAGTGATCTCTTCGGAGAACTATCGAGCGCCTTCTGGAACTCATAACTATATATTTGATCCAGGCCAGATAAACATTTCTCAAAAATAGTAGAGTCGGTCGGCGGCAACGACGCTCTTAAATTGTGATTCGTCTTCCAGAGAGTCCTCCCTTTCTGGCCTCTCCCTCGCTTCATCTCTGTCGTGTATTTCTTTTCTTGTACGCCGCATCTTACGGGATCTTCTTCTTAATATTATTTGGATAGCTCCTTTCTGCCTCCAGTATTGAGAGGAGACAATACGGCCAGATCACGTCAAGATTAGATTAGTTTTCCAAAGTCTCGAGAGTCTTCCTCACGTCTTTGACTTCTAAGTACCGTCATTTGGAGCCAAAAATGCATACGGGATCGTATAAAGCGGAACCGCGTGTACTAAAAGCTCTATGTGCATCAAAATAGTGCATTCCTTTAATCTGAGCCGAAATGCCAACAGTCTTTCTATCTTGGCTATTTCGACCGCCTTTTGTGGCCCAGTCCAATAAGCGCTTCGATCACGCCGTGTTTCTTCTTTCCTCGCAAACTGAGATTAGCTCACCTCTAAAGATAGGTCACTACGTATTATAATATATCGCGCTTTTATATAGCTTTTAAAGGTACGCGAACGTTCTCGAGAATTAAGCTTTGCGATTCAATAAATACATGGTAATTACACCTTATTGTATAAATGCCTTGTTTGTCATTTCTTCGTCGATCGATCTCCGAATACAGGAGTCGCGTGACGCCAACGTGTGATGACTTGGCTGTATTGAACTCAAGCTCACAATTCCTCGATGTAACAGGACCTTTTGACAAACTTAGAGTCCGCAATGTTCCCGATCGGGTCCATTCACGATAAGATTTCTCTTCGGAGCGCCGGCCATCTCGTTCGTCGATGCTTCTGGTTCGTGTTTGGCGCAAAAAGAGGCCACGATCCGAGTGCAATCGCAACCGACTGCAAATAACTCGGGCTCCGACCAACATGGAATGCCACGCCTTGTAAACGCGTTCTTTCGATCGAGCAGGCCGCCCCTCTGCAACAACGCACTCCCTGACGCATAAATCTGCAACGTACACGAGAATGGATAATAGAGATGTTTCTTGTATGTGTGTGTTGTGTACAGTATGGTTTTTAATGATATTAAAATGATAGATAATTTGGTTTCCATTTAAATTCTTAGATCTTATTGATTCGTATACAATGATTTTTTTTTTACAAAAAATAAAAGTAACACACGTAAAAAAATAACATTTTTCGGATGATAAATGGAAATCAACTTTAAAGACTAATATATTTGTTTATATAAAAAAATGACTCATTTGTAGTTTACCTGCTTATGTAGAAAAACGTCACAGTCTCTGAGGGGATGAGAGGACCACGCACTAATTATATATGGAAAATTCCCGGGTATAATATATCAAAAGTGTAAAATTTGTGTTCAAGAGCACCCCTTTGATATACCATAGTTCAAGAACTATTCATTGTTTCAGCCATGTATAACATTTTTTTTTTTTACCACAACTTTTTTTTATCGAGACGCAATTTTCCATATAATTAGCGTCCTTCACATTAGAATTGCAGTATTCGAATTTTAAAAACGTATGACATAGTTTTAAAGAGAAACGCATCACAATTGAAAGAATAACATGGAAAGGAGGTGAAGTTCCAGAAATATGTATACTCAACATCCTAAAAATGTCGTTTCCAATTCAGAATTTTTAAAATATTCTACTGTGAAAAATTACTGATTTTTTGACACACGTATCACCTTCTAACGTATCGATATTTTCCATTCTTGACAGACAACGTTCCATTTTCATATCTTAATCGTGTACGAAAAAGAACAAAAAAACACACATTTTAGTACTCGCTCGCGCGTTTATCACAATGTGGGTCGAAGTAACATCTTAATAGATACACAATGTGGCCATCAAACTGCGATATCTACGCAGAGAGGATCCCACCGTTGGAGCCTCTCTATTTTCCACTCGCACAGCCTCCAGCTGGCTTGGCCGCGTAACCGTGGCGACGATAAAATTCATTTACGAGTGCATTAGACGCGCGAGCCACGGCTTTGTGCGATAGTCGCTTCCGCTCCACTTGTAAATCAAGAATTTAGCTCGACGTCTCTCTCGTGGCTATCTAGACCTTCTTCTTCCTTCCCCTCCGCCAGCGGAATCATTTCGCCGCCATCGCGCTATTTTTAACGTGGTAGCTACCAATTCCTTCTCGATGACACGGCAAACTCCCGCGCGCTTGTTCGACTACGTTTAATCTTGACTCTCTCTCTCTCTCTCTGACTAGTCTGAGTCTAATCTTCTTTCTGGATTAATGAACATAGATCACTCGCATTAGCTAAGAAAGAAATGTCGATCACATTGAATACTGATGTGCGTTCGGTAGTTACTTACGGAAATTAACTTTTTTTCTTCAATAAAAATTGTTTTAATTATATACGATGTGAACAAAGAATTAGATCTTGTAATTAATATTATTTTTAATAAATATTACGCTACATTTAAATGCTTGTTAGCCATTTATCCGATTGTCAGATGGTAGAACCAAAATGGAATTCAGCAGAATTTAATTATTCGCCAATAATATTATATAAGGTGGAAATTAAACGACGGTAAACTTGCCAGCACACTATTGATAAACTTCTGTACCCTTGCATTGCTAAGAATTCATTGAATTCTCAAATATTACCAAATTGCTAATTAAGATTCTAGAAGAAATTGAAACGTAATTGATTTTGTATGTATTGTGCAGTAAGTTGTTGACGACAACCTTCGTAAATAAAGATATAAAGAATGCAAACGAGACGGGAGAATAGAAATTGCACTTTTTATTTCAAATAGAAGTAACACTTAGATAACTACGTTACGTTTTGTACATTCATTTTATTTACTTCATTTCTTTAATTAATTTCCTTCGTCGTTTCTATGCCGTTTAATAATTATATATCTATAGCTTTCTAATATCATTGTCCCGTCAACGTACGTCAATAATATATTTGGATAAGATTATTGCTCAAACTGAAGCGTCGATTTCTGTTTAATAAGCGCGTAGTGTTTATTGACTCCTTCATTTAGTCTCCCGATATCTATACGCGACGCACGAAGATATGATAATCAGGCGTGGTGAACGGCGACGAGATGCTCCCGATGATATCGGAGACTGTCTTTGGACGTATGGAACGTGACGTAAGCTCGATTCAATGCTGATCTCTTTGGTGACCATCCTTGCATGATGCTTTGCGCGACGCAATCGTGCCGATACTTCGATAATATTCTACTGTTACATCGTACTTTGTATCTAGTCTTTGACGTATTTTACCATGCTGAATACGTTTCTCGGGTAAAGAAAGATGGATACAATTTTTTTCGTAACCCCATTCGAGAATTATTTTATTCCTACATTTTCTTAGGTATTTTTCTTCATGGAAATCGAAAATTAACATAATAATGGCGCTACTGCACTTAAAGAAAAATTAGTACATTGTGTGTGTGTGTGAAATAAAGTTAATAAAATTCTTATTCACATTATTATGAAATCGCTGTCAGTTATGCTTCAATTATTTAAAAACTAATTTAAAGAGAGAAAGAGAGAGACAGAGAGAGACAGAGTTGGATCAATAAAACTCTAAATTTTTAAACAGTTTAAATAGTTAAGACAGCGATTTTGTAACGATATAAATAAGGATTTTATTCTTTATTTCAATGTATCAATTTTTTTTAAGTGTAGCATCATTATTATTATTATTTTCGATTTCCATTATATTTTGGCAAAACTATAAATATAATTATTATTAGCACTTTATACAGTAATAACTATGAAAAGATGTAGTTCTTAATCACAATTATTTTATCAATGCAATTATAGACACAAATATCGGACATTTTTTTCTCAGTGTACTAAACTTTATCTGCAGAAAGTTGAAAATCGGAAATTTCAGAAAGATAAAAGAACTATTTTTATCTTTGTGGAAACTTTTATGTTGCTGTTATTATTATCATTATTATTGTTATTGTTATTATTATTATCACTTTGACTGAATAGCTATCGATCGTTGTACTCGCCTATTGTAGAATCTTAAAGAAAAATATGATGATTCACATCTGTTTCCGCAATTATTTGTTGGAATTGAGTCAAGGTAGTTCGCATATAAAGTGGAACAAATCTTTCTTTGTAGATACATAAGAACGCGAAGAAGAGGGGAGAAAAAAAAATCATTTAAATGTGCGCACACATATGGTCCAATGACAGCAACAGTATACTTTTTATCACGGCTATTAAGACACTATCGGCCATAATTCGCTGTACTTTGATGTTCGTATATTGTGTCCTTGGCGCATTTGTGCTTAGCCGATCCGTTGCAACGATATATCTTTAACTGTAATTATATTATTACTTTGCAGGAGTACGACTCACAGGATGACAAAAGAATTTGGCCGTAATGTGTGTCAAATCATTAACAGGTATAATCGGTAACAGGTATATTTAAAAAAACAAACTTTAAAGAGTTTTAGTTACATCTTATTAAATACTAAAAAAGATTCTGCATAAAAAATTTGTTATTGATTAATTAACTGAAGGCTACTCTATTGATAGATTTTATTGATGCGTTCCTGAGGCGCTTGAAACCTTATGTAATGTAAAGTTAATGGTGATCATTTGAATGTTACTTACCATTTTTAATATTTAACAAGACACAACACTCCCGGTTTGTTTTTCCGTAAATATACATTACTAATGATTTGATAACACAAAACTGTGTGGTCAAATTGTTTTGTCATCCTGTGACGCGATAAAATCGCATTGCGATGGATCTATTGTGCTTATCGCGCAATTTATTCTAATCGCGCGCGTCGGATAATGTGTGTGTGTGTGTGTGTGTGTGTGTATCACACATAAAACTATCCTTTCATTTTTCTCGCTTTTTCAAACGTTTTTTTTTTATTTCCTATTTTTTACATCGACAATAAACCTTCTTGACACGTTACACGCGCTTGCGAGGCGCAAATGCGCAGGCGGGAAAACAAGACGTACTGCGCGTTACGCGAGAGAGTTTATGGCCGATTCAATGAAGCATAAAGCGCGCCGCGGCTCTTATTCAATGTTAATTTCATTCGCGGTAGACACGTGTGGACCGTCCGTTGTGTCGCGCCGTTTATTCTCGACGACGACGGAAGTTACACCCGGCAGCTTGAGCAAAGCTGCCCGTCGTGAACGGGCGCACAAACGCGCACGACAGGTCCGATACGTCGGAAGCAGATTAAAAACGTGCATGCCGAGTATGTGCCGAGTGAACGCTTTTAATCGAGTAAATATGTTCACGAGACGCGGACCCGCGATAAATCGATCGGCAGCGACGGTAACGTTGACCCGGCGTTGCTTGGAAAATTCAGTCCGGGCTGGTATTTTCGGAGTTTTGCAACCCCGATGTGCGCGAGCAATGATGTCACGTCATAGCACAATTATAACGAAAATGTTAATTATTTCTGTTTACACGAAAAATCGAACAGATATTGTTTTTTTCTCTTACTTCGCGAATGTAGCGGAAGAAAAGTTTCTGGCGTACGTGTGACTATTGCATGGTAAATGGTTGGGGTTTTTTATAGTTATTACTGTTATAATGTTAGTAATAATTTATATATAATATATTCTTACACATGTCGGTATAAAGTAATCATAACTTTATAGTCGTTTTTTGGAACTATATATTTTTTTGGTATATAGAACTGTAAATATATATACACTGAAAAAAAAAGATTGGCTGCTGTAACAGTATAGTAAAATATGGCATAGCGTTTTTTTTTTATATGGCTGCAGCAATCAGTTTTTGGTTGTAGTAGGAAATTTTTAGTTGCGTTAGCCTATCCGCAATGTCAGTACATGATTTCGATAGGCTAACGCAACTAAAAATTTGCTGCTACAACCAAAAACTGATTGCTGCAGCCATATAAAAATGCTATACCATATTTTACTATCTAAATTGTTGCAGCATCTAATCTTTCAGTGTAATATTATTATAATATTGTAGCAGTAATAATTATAAAAATGAACTATAATTATACTCAAATATCAAATTTTTCTCTCAGCTTATATACGAAGGTATATGTCGAAAATATTTCGCCGTGTATAATTTTACTTGCACCGATTATATATTCAGTTCATATCTCAGTTCCTTAATTTCGCACTTAGCTCCTAATCATAATTATTTTACTGTACGCAATTATATTCTGAAATTCAAACCGTTTTCTCCATATTTTCTCAATACATATATACGAAGGTGGATGCCGAAAATATTTCATCGTGTATAATTTTACTTGAACTGATTATATATTAAAATTCACATTTCAGTTTTTTTAACTTCGCGTATAAAAAGTATTTTATACAAATATATGTCGCAGTCGATTGCAAATAATTAGATAAACTCACGTCTAAATATTATTATAACGTTTACGATCACTGCGTAATTGATTCGTGCGATATTTTTATTTCTATTTTATATATATATATATATACGTATATATAAAGTCCGTCTGCCCATACGTTAGCTATACTACTTACGCTCGAGGGGGAAAGTCGAGTAAATATTATCGATGGTACACTGTTAGATGAGTATTATATGATAGAGATAAACAAAATTGTGAAATATATATCAAAACGATATTACCCGTATCATAAACATCTACGAGAAGTTAGATATTCGGTAAATAGTATTTCTTATTGATTAAACTTTACAGGTGACATGTATTTTTATTATTCGCGTTAAATCGCTGGATCTTCGCGACGGGGTATAAAAATAAAGCTAATTCTAATCATAATTTCGGAAAAGCATACGCCGCTGCTGGTAGTTCGCCGCGGATGACATCAGAAAGAAGGTTATTAAACCGAAAGCGTAGGGCGTGGGGGTAAAACATCACATCCCCCTGGAAGCCTCGATAGACTTTCCAGGGTGGACGGATTGGGACGGGGTAAATTTGCCGGGGGACAGTGCCGTAGCGAGTTGAAGGCAGGGCCCGCCGAGTGAGATCGATGCCGTCGCTCGGCTCATCACTTATTTACGCTTTCATTACTGTAAACAATGCATCTCCCTTTACGTCCGGTCTCTCCCGCCATTCGTTCTCTCGTGCCTGCCTACCTATCTACCAGACACCCGTCTATCTCGTCCCGTCGTTCATCTCGCAGTCATATACTCCACGAGAGCCATTCCGTTACGCGCAAAGCTCTTCGTTCCTCTGAAAGCAACGCCGTCTCCCAGACGTATTTTAAAACGACTCGACGCTGATATCTATCCCTCTCCGACTGTCTCTGTGCGCCCCAGTTGTCCCTCTTGTTGTACAACAAATAGTAAAATCAAACAAAATTCCGTGGTAGCGCGATATATGATTCGATGGCTGATGCGTACAGAAAACATGAATTTAATAGCGGGATAATGACGAGGAAAGGAATAAATATTTCAACGAAAAACAAAAGTACGTTTTGTAACATCAAAATATTTCATTTGACATCGAATGTTGACTCCGGAATTTATTTCCTAGGTTTTTATTGCGCAAACGATCACCTGGGGTGATTTTTTTCAATTAACAGTCACTATTTTTAATTTCAAATTGTATATTATTGTACGTTATTGATTGTTCTACAATTTATTAGTATTAGAAATCGATATGTAGATTTACTATAATACATTTTCTATAAATAAACGTAAGAAGTTTGATTCTCAATCAGTAAAGAAAATTACTGTGAGACTTCATTATCTGGCTGTTTGATGTAAAAATCGCCCCATTTTATTCCCGGGTAAAAAATTAAATCACAGAATTCTTATTTTTTCCCATTTATTCTGATATCATTGGGACACGGACGTTTAATGTTGAAAATTTAAACATTATATAAAAGAAATGTCTAATAAAGTTGCGCTCATTTTAAAATCCATGCATTAAAAAAAGCGCACTTAAAGTTTATTTCGTTGTGTGTCGAATTCGGGTTACTAATCGAGCCGAACAACTAAAGCCGAAAACGATCATGATTCGTTCTTATCAACGCGCATTAAAGTAAAAAGAAATGAGCAAAGCGTAAAATATTAGTTATCAAGGGGAGAAAGTAAGCTCAGCTCATATCGCGAATAACGTTTTCAATTAAAATGCTGACATCTCCGTATTACAGCAATAATCGAGTTCTGCTCAACGTATAGAGGAAAAACATTTGTCTCTTTCATCCTTATTCTCTATTTGCGAACTTCACTTGTCCTTATGTATGTTAAAAGTCACTCTTTGCAATACAAATTTGCGGTATCATTAATTCTTTAGTAATAGCAAAGTACTCTAAGTCTCGCAGCTTTATGAAAAGAGGCCGACGTCAACGGCAAACAACAGCACGTAATGGCTACGCGATAATTAAAGTCATAAGTTAGGCTTAGTCAGTGCAGCTTTCATTTTGCTAATGGCAGCAGTATTGCTATTGTCGGAGATATTGTTCGATAAGTTGGTGATCGTCCCATGGGATTGCGTGGCAAGGTTTTATATATCAACGAAGTTTTCGAAGTTTTAATTCCTCGTAAGATGGTGTTTCTTCTTATTTCTGGTGTATAATATTTATACTGTTCTCTTTACATTTATGTATACATATTTTTTGTTCTTTTTCCTGATGCAATTTTTCATCATTACTATTGATGAAGGCTTTGTACAGTTAAAATGTCTTTCGAAATTTTAATTAAATTAAAGAAATTATTTTAATATCGAAATAATAAATTATTTAAATATCATACATCAATATTAATCTTTATTGGCCGTTTATCTTTTCTACTTAACAGTGTTTCTCCTTTAGATTGCGTTTATTGCAAAAGCTGTGATTATCAAACGACCCTATACATTGGCGTTACACGTAGAACGTTTTTTTAATATTGTTTAGCACGCAACACGGTCGAACATATAGTTTATAATATGAGACGTTATTTCGAATACGATTTTTCCTGGATATTAGGAAAATCAATACGCACACGTACGTATTATATCTAGACATTGATCGCATCTTATCGAATATGCATGTTTTCCAAACATCTTCATGCAACTTCACTGCTTATTTACGCGAGGTTTTACCGCGATATAAATCGATTCCGTTCGAGGAAGGCTCGAAGTATCCAACGGCGGACGCAATTACGAAATCGCAATGTGGCCTTACTGCAGTATCAGACTATGCTCTAATGAGCCACGCGGGAAATCATGCGATGTATAATGCCTGTCTTTTAAACATAATTAATTTTCTAAACGAGATGGCATTCTGCGTTGAACGTTGTGTAGTGCATTTTCGCATAATTCATCGATCCCACCAGAAACTCAATTTATTTCCTCGCCAATTTATCCAGCACGTTTCTGTATCTTTATACTTTATTGCGTATACACGCAATCGATTGTACGTGGCGATTTATCGTGCTCGAAGAAGTACGTCTAGTCGTGAACTTGGAATCTGTATTAACACGGAACGTCGATGTAAACTTAACAAGCTAGGCAACGGAAATGCTTGTCGCGTGAGAAACGGGAATTCGCAGTTTATTTAATAGAAAAGACGTATATGAAGTTCGGAGGCGTGTAGAAAGTTCTGGTTAACATTATGCAAACAGATACGATTGAAACTTTTTGAGAATTTGCGCAAACTGCAGCAACTTGCGTTTCTTGCAAAAGTTAAGGGAACTTTTGTAGAGACGAAACGAACCTTCGATTCTGTCTCCGAGTTACACGTTTTTACATTGTTGCTTTACGAATTTTACGTGACTTGTGTCATCGTTTCATCTACACTTTGTCCTACATTTCAATCATAATTACGAAGAATATCTTTATAAATACATTAATGCGACAGATTTGCTTGTGTACTTCGAGATATGTCGCACAAAGTGGCAGAGATTTAAATGAAGTTTCATTTACGGCGTATTACAGAGACGAATCCGAGTGGGAATTCCGAGCGGATCATTGAAACGTTTTTTTCTGGGATTGATAAAGCATCGTCTACCACAGCTCTGTAAATGTAATAACATGAGATTTTCTAAACTGTGCGCATCGAGAGAATGGCTGTCGCACATAAAAGTACGTGCTACTTATTTCATTTTCGCTATCGCGCCTCTTCTCGTGTCGTGCGAGTCCAGCTGTATCTTTTTTCACTTTTAGTGGATTCGTCGTCGTATCGAACGCGAGATTCAATCGCGATTAATTTGCGAAGAAATGCATTAGCTCAATGAAATCGTCTAAATGAAATAGAAAGAGATTCCCCGAGACCGTATTACTTTAATAAAGCCCAATATTTTATGTGTCATAGGATAAAACTTTTCAAGCCTGTTGATTGGCTGCGAGACAGAGAGATTATCCGATCTCTCTGTTGCAGCCAATCAAAATGCTTAAAAAGTTTGTCGTACGATAAAAACGGATAAATATAATATTGGTCAAACTCGTTGCGCTGTTGTTGCCGCACCGTTTTAATCCTTTGTTACATAGAAGGTACACCTTTCTCGTCGCAGTTTTTGTATGTTTTTACGTATTTAATAATCGATTTATTACGTATTCGGTATCGTTATGTATTTGGCAATCTTTAAAATCTTTATATTAATGTTTCCAAGATCACTGATGTCAAATCTACATTCATAATTGGCGAATTTTAAATGGCAGATTAAAAAGATATTAATGAAATACATATTCTTGATACAATATTTTTAATTCATTATATTTTTTATACTTGTTATATTTTACACGTAAATAAATAGTTAATTTTTCAATTTGACCGCCATATTGAATTCGCTATTTTTATTTTTAAAATTTTGGTTTCACAGATTTGTGATTAGTGACCTCAAAAACTCCCACATACTAAAATTCAGCAAAATATGCTCAGTAGAAAAATTTGCGTAACAAAAGGGTTAATATACCGCAAAAATCATACGGATCATATCTTCGATGAAACGGATCTTGTAGACATTTACCGGCACGGCGCGGCGGTCGGCGTGCAATGAACTCGACATCTTTTCGTCGTCGTTCACGCACCGCTCTATCCCAAAATACTCGCACCGTGCGTATTTTCGGACGTTTAATTAGAAGTTCTTACGACCTACTTGCTCGAAATATTTCGCTGTTGACGGTGAGCTCTTGCATGTCGCAGTTGCCGACGATGGTGCCCGGCATTTTATATCTCGTTCTTATTGCTCCGTGATTTTAATAGGTGACGATGACACTTCCTGCGGTTAGCACAACGCTAAATTTCTCGAAGAGAAACATAGAGATTTTGCGTGGACACGGCATGTCCTCGTTAAATCAGTACCTTATTATAGCATGCTACACGTCGCCATATCAGTACGACATCTACTGTATGTAAGAAAAAAAAATAACGTTCGAATTAATCAAGAAGATGCTACCTCGTGATCCAACAGGACAGTTCGCAAACACAGTTCCATTTCAATTCGTTGTAGTTGTGTTTGGAGAAGCTCGAGAGCCCGTCGTGTATTCCGAAGGTACCAGCCATTAACAGCTTTCCCGAAAGCCACCCTGGCACATGGCTCACTCTTGTGCGATTGTTCCATATAAACCACCTCGAAGAGTTGGCATCCCGAGCACGTAGTACTATTCTTTACTCTCTCTGTCTCTTTCCCGTTCTTGTTCAATGGTATTTCTCCTTCACCGTTTTCTCCGAGGATGCACGATTCCCTGGTTCCCAATAGCCGCCACCGTAAGCAGCATCGTCCTTCTGCGGTGGTTCCAACACTGAGGTCCTCCTAGCTTATTCTGACGCCACCCTCCCTGTAACTCAAGAACACGACCGCCCGAACAAACATTTATCCACGATTTGAAATTAATGTTTTGCCACCGCATCTCAAAGATCCCCCTTGATACGCATTAAGAGAAACGGAGACGAGAGTTCGGAAGTTATTAGCATCCATCGAAGTTTCACGAGTGCCTTAATGCTTCCCGCTTTCCCGTCTTTTCACGCAAGAGTCGTCATACGTTAAAATAATGCTCGTAAGTTTAACATAAATAAATGTATAAATAAATTTTATTACATTAACTAAAGTAATATTTGTATTGCTTTCGCGGATTTTTATTTTATATTGATTTTATATTAATGATCCAAAGAAAATTTCATTTTAATCGCTAAATCTTTATTTTCATTCCCGTATGGATGTTCAGGACAGGATGTTATAAATTCACAAATTATATGAACACTATATTTGTACATATATTATTATATTATTGTTTCACAATTTAAAAATATTGTTTACACATACATCTTTGTTTAAAGGATGCATGAAGTATTCTCATGATCATTATTTAACTATAAATCGAAGAAAACAAATAAAAATTAAAATATAATGTTAGAGTAGGTGTAAGAAAAAAATTACTCTACGCGAGTAATGCAGAATTCAGAAGGCACTTAATTTCGGCAACATTCCGCAGTGAATTCGTCAAGATGCGTCAGTCTTTCAAGCAAAACTAGCAAAGAGCGAACTACGAAGCGAAAAGAGAAGAAGTCAGAGTAAAGGATTGTCAGAAGAAAGAAGTGGAAGAGCACGGAGAGTAGGGATAAAACGTGTCGAAACCTTCAAGGAATTTTGACTAGCATGACGTGACTCGACGCCGAACACGCTAAATGAACACGCTCGTAGAGGGTAAAAAGGACGAGCTGCCACCACCGTACCGATGAACGTCGTTCAGAAACCTCTCGCCAAGGGAGACGCATCGCTTGTATTATAATAAGCGACCAACGCGCACAATTCCAAATGTCGCATCGGCTTAATATACTCGCGCGGCGTCCCCCATCCGCGTCAGCAAAGTGGTGTCCCTAATCTGGGTCAAAGGTGATTTGCCGAGAGCATGCCGCGCGCGCAACGGCCCTTCTTCGTGGCTGTACATTGGGTTGACGTAGCGGCGATCGAAGTTTGTATGGCGCAGCCGCGGCCGAAGTATCCGATTCCCATTACTCCGCTACTTCACGCGACATGTAACGGATCGCGTATTACGTGCGGTGCGACAACTTGAAATCGGGGAAGCGATGCGTTTCTCGAGTCGCCCGTGCGTTGAGTCGCGAATCAGAAAGTCTCAGAAAGTAATCGAGAAAGAACCAATTCGAAATTATAGATACGATTTCTCCTTTAGAGGACCCCGCATTAATTATATAGGAACTTTGGGATGACTTCGTTTTCATAAACTTAGCTTATAATGTGGCAAACAAAAAATGTAATGGAAACAAGACTTAGGAATGGATAGTTCTTGATTGGGATATGATGTATTGTATAAAACGGAGTATCTTTGATAGATCCTTTTGTCTATTACATTTCTTGTTCACTATATTACAATCTACAATATACGTGAAAACTTATTTTACCAGCATCTCATTTTCTACATAATTAGTGTAGGGCTTTTTGTTGACAAATAGCTTGCGTATCATAGACGTGGTCTTATCTCGCAAATTGTATCTTTATGAAATGAGATTAATGCTAAGTTAATCGTTTGAAAACCACAATTCGTAGAGCGTGATTACGATACATTAATAGTGCGTTGATTGCAAAATTGCGAATAGTTAATAAATTTTGCAAAAAAACAACATCTTTGCAATCTAAATGTTCGATATTCTTTGACGTGTAAATTTCTTCGAGATTGAGTAATAATCGAATATATAAGATATAATTACAATAATGAGTCACAACTAGTTGAAGCTGTAAATGGAAACGATTACACACGTATGTTATCGCAATCTCTGAATTAACTTCAAACGAAATTCTGACCGGTGATTATCGAATTACAATATTATGATGGTTGGCAAGTCCAAATTTATATATAAATAGACCTGAAGTATTATTAATTATATCGCACTTCCGCAAAAAAAAGAGACAAATAAAAAATATGTAATTATTTAGGAGACAATGGAATGAACATTTCTGGTTCTTTAGAAGTAATGCAGATACTAATTTTGTTATGTTATCCCTAAGAACTCTGCTTTTTTTATTTATATCATTTTTCTTTGGAAAGTGTTTAAATTTACGTATCATTTTTTTTGAAGGTCCATATATTTAGAATATAATCTGCACTTAATACGAAATTCATTAAAAAAATTTCGACTTGTCCTTTTTCTTAAATATTTCTATGCATTATGTACTAATAATACTAATAATCTTAATAATCACAAAGACGCAATGTAATAATATAAAAAGTCAACATTTTTTATTCATCACGATCAAGTTACATAAAATCAGAGTACATAAAATCACCGTAAACGTCGTTATGGATAAAACTTTGATCGAGGTTATCTTCAATAACTTTGCAGCAAGAACACAATCTGAATTTCTGGTTGCGAAAGCATAGTACGACGTAAAAGCAGACGGCAGTCGAAAGAGTGAGGCGAAAAAGTAGGCACTTCGAAGGTGCGATCTTGGCCAAAGGTATTGACTTTTCTGAGGATTCGCCCTCGTTCCCTCTCGGTGGTAGCACGATGATGAGATCTCTCGGGGCGAGGACTCTGCCTACAGGCGTCATCTGCCCCTTTTCGCTCGTTCGTTGATTCCCCGTGTGAGAATCTCTCTTGCTATTCCTCTCCTCTCCTCTCCTCTCCTCTCCTCTCCTCTCCTCTCCTCTCCTCTCCTCTCCTCTCCTCATTCCTTAGAGGGCGGCGCGTAGGTGCGAACGGGGTGACTGAACGATATTCTAAGATGTGCGGAGATAGAGAGAGATGCTTCTTTGTGTGTAGGTGGATCCTATAGACATAGGCAGTGAAACGAGTGGTGGTACCACACTGAACCCTTAGATACCACCATGCGAAACCCCGCAGTTCTGGCTGACGCAAATCTCAGCAGGAAAAAACTGTCATCCTTGCCGGACGATTCTCTCTCTCTCTCTCCCTCCCCCCCTCTTTCTATATTTGGAATCTACTAGCGTAATTCTTTATCTTCATATCTCAGAGGGTTGAGACCTCTGTGTAAAATTGAAATCTTGACATCTCGTGATAATAATCGATATCCGAATTTTTCTTGTAATAATATAAATCTTAAAAAGAAATATTTTAGACTAAATATTTCAATTATCAGCAATTTAACATAGAATTATTCATTCTCTTTTGCTAACTTACTTATTAAATATTTACTCTTAGCTTTTATAATATATGAGAAAGTAAAATCAATTGTATTGTTATTCGGTGATTTTGAAACGGTTGCAGATGAATTACAAAGTTATACCTGTCTATAAATATCTCCAAGGTATGACACTTTGTGAAATACTGGTTCCTTCGGGTTTGAAATAGCGAAAATCGGCAGTAGAACGTTTTCATATGAATACCGTGGCGTTTGCGCCTCGTTCATCTTCAAGCTTACTTCATCGACATGCTCTTTACCAAGTCGAGTACAGCGCCTTGCGTGCGACGTTTCGCGTGATGCCTATACATACGATCGTTTTGCTCGCCGATATAAGCGAGTCTGGTGCAGCGGAAGTGTCCTTCAAGACGAGTGGTTTCGCGATGACGACGACGACGACGACGATGATGATGGCGTCGACGACGCCGACAGTGGCGGGTATCGTGCACTCTGCCATTAGCGACGACTGCATCGACTAATGGAGGCGGTGTAGAAAACGGTGCCGAGAAGAAAGAGAGAGAGAGAGAGAGAGAGAGAGAGAGAGAGAGAGAGGAAGAGAGGAAAGGATGGACTCGTAGGCAATGATGTCGGTGTATAGGGCGCAGCGCGGTGCAAAGTAACAGCGTGATCAATGCCGCAACGCTAATTAATTAACATTCCCTCGCGGAGCTCTCCGGCAGACACACCTATACATACAAGAAGCTTTTCCTTTACTACCCTTCTCGCACGCGCTTTCCCTCTTCAGTCCCTAGTCGAGTTTCGCCGTGTCTTCCTGTTCTCTTACCTCGTCCAACCTACTCGCGTGCACCTCTCTCTCTCTCTCTCTCTCTTCTCTCCTCACTCTATTCTGCCTCGCTCTTCTTCTCTCCCTCTCTCGTGACTTTAACGTCGACGATCGTTACCGTACCGCGATAACGACGGCGGCGATGGCGACGACTAACACCCGGCAGGAATATTCCTGAGAGGATTATTCCTTGCCGGTTAGCGAGTAGTCGAAAGTTTTCCTGGTAGTGGCGAACGCGACGGGAGGGAAACTCGATCGGAAAGTCGAAGATCTCGAGATATTTGGTCTCATCTGACGCAGTCACAAACGACGCTGCGCACAAACGTCTCAGCGTCCTTGAGATTTTTCCCCATTGACAGCCAAACGATCTCTCGACAGTGATAAAACACTCGGGGATTCTCTTGCATTTTACATAAAACGTTACTCTCCGTATATATCCGAACGAATTTATGGAGCATTTGATGTACACAAGTACAAGTATACCAGATTTCATAAATCCGGCGGCAGTGTCGCCTGATACACGTTACATTGACCGAACATCATTTTCGTCTCTCCGCTTTGTGTTTAATTCACCCACTATTTTCTTTTCTCTGATCGTAAGGCTCGATTTACTTCTTCGGTAAAGGGACTTTCACGCTTTCCCGCAACGCTGACTATTTTGCGAGACAATTCCCCTTTCACGTGAGATGATGGGAGCGAGAACTCTTGACGGTCCAACTTTATCTTCCTTTATCGTCCAACTCTTCCTCCACCCCCCTCGTCTCTCTCTCTCTCTCTCTCTCTCGTTCGCTCGCTCACATTCGGTCTTGCCCTTTTTACTCCCAGAGGATTAAATCGCGCCTCATCTTCCGCCCGGTCGATACCCGGCTAGCGGGCGTAGGAACGTTGACCAGGAGAAGCAGACGAAACTTCGCAAGGACACGCTTCTCTACATGCCTGTGGCATGCGCGCGCACACACGTACATATGCACACACGTACACAAGCCAGCACGAAGTAGGACAACGCGGAATGACACCCCGTAAGCAAGGGTGCAGCATCCTGCCTTATCTCGCACGGAAAGGCGGCTTTTGTCTTTACGATGGGCGTTGTATTACACGAATAGATAATGGAGTATAAAAATAACGCTTGATTAATCCCACAAAAGATATTATTTACTCTTTTAATCGTACGGATCATTACTATAATTGCTTCGGAGATGTCACGTAGCACTACGTAATTGGTAAAATAACGGTATTTATAACATAAATATAAAAAATAAATATAAAAAACGATCGATTAATTCTACAAAAGATTATTTGTTATTTTAATCATACGAATTATTATAATTACCTTCGAGGTATTACGTGGCACGTCGTGGTTCTCGTAAAATTCTCGTAAAATTCTCGTAAAATTATAATGCGATATGGAACGAGAAGACACGCGCTTCTCCTTCTCGCTGCCTTCTTTTTCTCTCGGGCTCTCGAATTCTCGAGCTCGGGAGAAGTTTCAAAGAATCGATCGATACACGCGTTCCGTCGCGCATTGTTCCGCGAAACGGCTCAAAGCAAGTCCGGGCTGGTTTTACTAATTGGTGCCGAGCATCGATTATCGCTTCCGCCCTGTCCTCGGCCCTTTTACCAACATCAGTTTTACCCAAAGCGTTTCGGTACGCTTCTCGCGCAAGTAATCCGCAAATTATCTTCGATTATTGCATCACTCGTTCGTTCCCCGTTCATCCGTGCCCAAAGTGTTGATCTACCTACGACTTTTAACATAATTGAGGAACGCTCCATTATTTCACGCTGTTATCGACAGGATCTTACGTCGATTTGAGAGCACAATGATTTGTAGTCGATTTCGTTGTTTCGAGAGTTGATTGCGGAGAGTTGAAAACTGGGACAAGTTTACTCAACCCCAGTTGGAAGATGTTGGCGAGTATAGCGCCTAGCTATAACGGAGCATGGAGAAAGCGAACAGGGATGGATAAGGCGATACTTCCGTAACTATAATCAGCGCTGTTAAGAGGGGATGATATTACCCTCTCCCTTCTAAAGTGTTGCGGAGTACGCCGATTAGATGAGCGTATCGATCGACGATTAAGGAACAACAGCATCGACATCGGCTTCGCGGAGATTTTCGCTCGTAAAACAAGAAGGGAGCCCCCAAATAAGCTGCGATGGTGTTGGAATATTGGGGTAAACAAAGGCCAACCGCGAGTAATAATTAATACGTGCCTTCCTCCCAACGTGCGTGAGGGGACGCAAGGTGACGGGGGTAACGGGCAAGGTTCTTCTCTTGGAAACGAAGGTTTTGATTAATGAGGAGTTTACTGGCACCTTCGCTATTGTGCGGGCTAATTACACCCCGGCTGCACGACTAGCCGTGGTGAGAGCATCTTTCAATCCGCGACAAGGCAAATCCCTTCTGTGTAAATCGAGCCGTGTCCTGCCATCCCACTAACCCTGTGGCGTACGATCGAAGATCGAACATTTGTCCTCGCTGATTAAGAAACCGAGATTGCTACGGATCGTAGGAAATCCGGAAAAATCAGGGAAAATACGTAAAAACTACTTAACGCGTTAATAAAGTATGGTTGTTGAATAATACGTTTATAAAATACTGTAGTAATTAAAATTTTATTTTCGTCACGTGTTTATACTTGTATATTTGTAAAATCGAAACGCAGTTGAAAATATTCCTTTCAAGATTTTTTTTTTGGCACTCCTTTCCCAGAAATCGACGGTACTTGGGTGTTAATTAGCGTAAAAATATTTATACTGCATTTGGAGATATTACAAGATCCAAATGATTTTTCGTTGAAAAGTTGTTTGCGATTAAAAAATATTGCAACTAAAAAATTGAGGAAACAGTTATGAATATGTAACATAGATAATAGAAAAGATCTTTTTAACTTGAATTTTGACTTCAAATCTTAATTAGGAAATAATTACACACGTTGTGCCGATATTATGATCGGTTCCAAGTAACAGCAAAGTTAGAATGCTCGATTAAAACTAAAATGTTCGTGTTCATCGCGTATTATTTATAGAAACCAATGTGGCACATCATTAGTGCACTCGAATAATAACATGTTGCGCTTCATAAAAGCACGGAAGCGATGAGATTCCATTACGACGTTTAATTGCAATTGCTGGTGGTCTTTACCGTCTTACATTCTCGTTTCATTTTTTTTTTGCGCCGATAAATCCCATTGAGCATTATTTTATTGGATGGCAATATCTCGAAAATGACTGGTAGTTTCCGCTTATCGATTATTGGTCTAAATATTTCGGCGAACGAAATCAATCATAAGACACGAGAAGAATTCGAGAATTCTTAAAAATATCTTGACCTTAATATCTATGCTTGTTTATATAATACTTATATTCTAACTCTATTTTATTTTACGTTATTAATATAAAGTTTCACACAAAAATTTCAGCGTACTTTACATTTAGATAATCGATAGATCGTGAAACGAATTTACAAAAGATGTTTTTATCATTTATTCCAAATTTCCAATTTTTAATTTTAGCTTTATTTTGTTCAATATCAAAATAGCCGAGTAAAAATTATTTTACTCGAACTTCGTTTTTTATACCACCACCAGGCACCACTATCGCGTCTTCATCATCACTACTAATACTGGTCTTCAATCTCTCTTCGGGGTCTCTCTAATTGCTACGCGAAAGGGTCATTCGCCTCCGAGGTTCATCGGGAACGCATCGGCCGTTCCCTTTGCGTCACCTTGTATGCCGCTTGACTGCAATTTGCAGCGCCCGCGGCCTCTCGCCTCTCCTTCCTATCCTCCCTCGCTCCCTTCCCTCTCCCTCTCCCTCTCCCTCTCTCCTTTCCCCTGGTTCTCCAGTGCCTGCCGCGTATCACGGTGTCGTGCCCATCACGGATACGTATATGTCCTCGTATCAGACACGTATGGGGACCAGACAGAATATACAGAGCACTAAATGCCGCCTATCGGAAATCGATATCGGGGAGCCACAGCCAGCAGCAGCTACTCTTCACCTCTCTCTCTCTCTCTCTCTCTCTCGCACTAGGACTTTCGTCTTTCTCTCGCTTTACATTGATTCAAACTCTCCTATTCCTCGCCCTCGTTTACTTATTTCTATTAGTCGTACTTTTCTCGCATCTCTTTATCCTCCGTACCTCGGTCAGCTTTTTCCCTCTGATCCACCTCTGCGAAGAATTTTTCAAAGGACAGCTCCTCTCTGCTCTACAAACCACCGCTAAATTCTTCTCGCACCGTTTTGACCCTCTCTTCTTTCTATTCGCTTGTCCGCTCTCCCTCGTAGTCTCCGCTATTAGACAGAGCGGTCTTCGCAACCATATCGATCGGTCCTTCGATAACAACGAACGTTATCGCCGAGATAGCCAAGAAATACCGTCCGAGAATTGCAGCTTTAAAGTATTGTAATCGATGGTATCGCGCACGATGGGGAAAAAGCCCATTTTCCACTATGGCGAATTTCAGTGAATTTATCGGGGAGAATAGTGTTCAGTTCAGCATTCACAGTTGACATTTCCTAAATACATCTTCAAAATAATGCAGTATTTGTGAAGAATTTTCTGTCGAAAAATAATTGAAAAAAAAAGCAGTATGCTCATCATATATTTCCGAGTAATGAAATTAGTAACCTTTGTAGAATTATTCATGAATTTTAATATAGAAATTTATATGTTATAGAATTTTAGGGTCTGTTTTTTATGGCTGAACTACATTTTTGGAACTTAAAGTGAGGTATATATGTTTAACATTTGGCGAAAACGAGAAAGAGAGTCCTAGTGCAGAAATAAAAAAAAAACAAACGTTTATTATAGAACTTACCAGAGAATTTTACGGTGTCGTCATACATATTCAAACTCCGCCTGTTCTTTTCCTGTCGAGAAATCAATCGTGCGTAGATTCAGTTCTCTCTCTACTGGCTCTTGTTCCCCGGATTTTTCACTAATGTTCGATTGCGTTTTCATTTGTAAGAGACGTCGACATCTTTCATCAGCGTATCCGTTCCGGTTAAGTACACACGGGACTCGATTTCATCGGTTAATATCATTTCGAAGCTCCACCGATTAAACTATGCTTGACGACGAGAGATCTGCGGATCCATCTGGGACGAGTGGGTTGATGCCGCTCATCATTGCCGCTTCAATTATCGACCTCAAAGTTTGCATTTCTATCTATTAGACCTACTTTGTACTCCGCGATTACCGAAGAAAAACTGATTGCCACGTCAATTTAATCCTGATACGATGGCAATCAATTTATAATTAATGATGATGTACTTTAAAGAAATCAAATACATAATACATAATACATACGCGATCGCGACGTATCGTAAATGCTCAATTTATTGTGCACTCAGTGTTTTACATAATCCGGCGAAGGAAGACCTAAATCGAACCTTAATAGCTGTTACAACGGATATTAAGCGGTCTCGGTGATTTCAGATCTGGTCGAGATGTTCATTGCTCGGTAAACGTATGCACGCGCACGTAGATGCGAGCTAATGAAAATTAATCCCTTTCGTCGTCGTCGTCGCGCGTGCAACAAAAGCGATCGCAATCCGGCAATTCCACGCTTCGGTTTCGCGACGCGACGGACGCGCACAAATTTGTTGAACGATTGTAATTCGGCGCGATCTCCTTGGAGCTATGTATACGTGCGAAAGTTTATGGAATCGTCGGTCGGTGCCAATGGATGATGCGCTGATCTATTAACGGTGACAATTATCAAGTGCAAGCTTTTTGAATCAGTGGTACAAGATGGAATAAAAAAATAAACTTATTAATTCTAAGAATAATTTCTCAATAACATTCTAACGGAAAATACAGTAAAGATTACTAATAAAAATACAATATTATTGTAGTAAAAGAAGCAATAGACAATGGGAACGTACACGAAAATTGAACTTACGTTTTACAACTTTATGTAGTATTGACAAATTATGTAATTTACAGATACTTTCGTCTTTACACAAAAATATACATTTTATATGAAAATATACAAACGTTAGAAATTTGTTTAGTTATTATTATAAAAATATATTACGTTAAAATTATTGACCGACATTTTGTACGTGACGACGCGCGTAAACTAAGGAGGGAAAGTAAAATACAGCATACCTCACTTTCAAAAACAGCAATGTACTTCTATTTTTTTTTTAAATCTTGAAAATGTCTCAAAAATCTTGAGATTCCGATTTAGTAATTTTTCGAAGGTAAAGAGAGTACGTATATACGCGACAGGCGTGCACCACGGTAATATCGATCAGCAGAAGTCCCGTGCGCCGACACACAGACACAAAACACGCACACGCGTGCGCGGGCGCGGGCGCACCCACGCACACACACGCACGCACACGCACATCTAGAGCACAGCACAGCAAAACACACCCAGGCTCCTCTACACGGGAATATCAACGCCTGTCGACCCCCCGCCTGCGTGTTGTTGGCTGCACGCCCCGCTTAAACCGTATTCAAGCGTTTCCCTTTCACGGCGTAACCCGACCTCTCTGCTTCGCTACTTTCTTGTCCACCCTTCGTACGAGTCATTAAGCGAGTGCGTTAACTTACACGTGGCTCCGATTCGTCGTTGCCACATTCGAAAATCCCATCTGTATCGATGTCCTTCAAGGCTAATCCTGCTGAAATAATCTGCCCTCTCTCTATACACTGTTAAGTTCAAAGTTTCGAATTATACTTAATTTGTTATTTTTAATTATTTTATTTCTACAAATTGGGGCTATTGCTCATTTAAAATGTCGTTAATTTAACTCAAATAATAGAAATAATAGAATTCAATTTTCAAGAAAATACAATATTTTAAATTTTGACTTGAAAATTTAATTTATTATTTTTTATTATTTACTAAGTGCATATGTTTATGTGGACGTTGTTTACTTTGAAACTATTAGTCACAGAAATAGGCTGATTCATATTTTAACACACATGAGTTGAAGATAATAAAATGTTATAATTCAAAGGATTAGCTTATTATTGCTCTTTTGATATCTAACGATATAGGCCTTTCAAATTAGATCTTCATTATTCAGTTAATAGATATTTTGTTACAACATCTTGCATTAGGTTTGTAAATTGATTATATTAAGTATTTTAATTTGTTTTTTCCTCTTTTCTGATTATGGTGCCACACTGTTTTTTCAGAAACTAATAATAAAATCATCCTATTCTCTTGGCCAGATATCTTCTCTGTGATTCCAGTTTTGTCGCGAAATAAATCTACGAGAAATTTCGCCGCAGTTTTTCACGCGTTCTTCAGTAAGTCATGAGTACTTTAATTGTCACGATGACAATGCTCGTCCGCGATTGGCTTAATTATCTTCCGCTTCAATTACGACTAGCATTCGGCGACTAATTGACTCGGTGAGTCGCTCACAACCTTTGATAATCGTACATGACTCGAGTCTGTAAAAAAAATCGAGAGATACATAGAACAATACAAGCATCGAGATTTCAAGTCTTTCCGGAAAGTAGAAATTTTCTGTCTCTCTTCGGTGTCTTCTCTTATTCTCTCGGTATTCTTCTGTTGTCCCTTTCAACAGTTGCTGTCGCGATTTTGGAATTTATTAGAATCGCACACATCTGTTTCTATTTTTTAATGAATTATTTAGCCTTTTATTACAATTTTCAAATGTGGAAGAAAAAAACTTTATGTCGCTCATTGCTACAACAACGGCATAATTAAAAATTTTTCATTTCTTAGTTGCTTGCAAAGAAAGAAACTTAGAAAAAAAAAAGAATATATTCTTCTACAATCAGTCATTACATCGAACTTGCATTTCAAAATTAATATTACAAAATTTTAATGATTCAAAACTTTAAAAATTATTTTCTGAAAAACTTTGCTTTTCGAGTTGTATCTCGTTGTTGTAATAAGCGATGTTTTCTTTTAATGTAACGTAGAACTTACAAATAGAGAGTTTAAAGGGCGAATGAGAGAGAGAGAGAGTCAAGATATAAAAGCTTTTTTAAAAAATTAACGAACATTTTACTTATTACGACGCGCAATTGTACAAAACTAAAAATTTGTTGTATATATTCTAATGAATAACTAATAATGATATGAGAACACATAACATGTTTTGGCAGGATTGAGTCTTCCTCAGATGTACAATAGTTATAATATATAACTCAGTAAAGTCAGTATCCGTTGATTTTGCCGAAGAATGTTTGAAATTTCACATGAATAATTTCCAGGACGAATAAAAATTGCTCACAGACGGTTGCTCGACTGTATGGAGAACACAGATGGAGATGTGGATCTTGATGTATGTATCGCATTATAGATAAGTATGTTCGTCAGAAAATAAAATAATCGAGAGTCGTCGTATTTTGTGTGGCCACACACATTCCATAGACTGATGATTCTTCTTAATTTGCTAAATTATTTATTTGACTACGACGTTTTTTATTATTTTCTGACAAACATACTTATCCATAATGCGATACATACATCAAGATCCACATCAAAATTTTTAATTTTGTACAATTATATGATTGTAATAAATAACATATTCGTTAATTTTTTAAAAAAGCTTTTATATCTTGACTCTTCACTCTTCAAATTCTCTATTAGTTATTACTCCTGTCCTGTACTTTTATTAATTTGTAGAGCTTACATTTGTGTATGTACTATAATCAGTAACCACTACGATTACGTTAATTGTTAAACAATTGTAATTAGCGAAGCTTTTCTCCTTACACAGTAAAAAAATATTTTATATTTATATTAAAATTGATTCATTCAAATCCTTGTTAAAATTTTGTGCTGAATTTTTAACATATCCGAATGTCAATGTAATATAATCTGATTATGTTTTTTGAATATTTTGTTAAATTGATATTCAACATTTCATATGTAGTGTCAAAGTGGCACAATTACGATGACAATGAGTTAGTGAACAAATAACATAAAAATAATATATTTTAAAACGAAAATTTTAAGATAAACAAATAAAATACATATTAATTTAACATATCGTAAATGTTAAACTTTACCGAAATAATATGCTTGCACAGTTTGCTTATAAATTGTGTCAGTACATCACATGTGTTATCACATTTTTGTGATTTTTTAAATTTTTTTACATAATATTTGTATTACTTTCTGATTATTCATCTAGTGTTAAATTAACACAAAAATTTGGGTGGATCGTTTAGGAAGTCTGACACGTGAAATGTTCATTTTCGACTGTATGGTATCTTCGTATACAGAACAGGATTTTATTTTAAAACACTTTAATAAACTTTGCTGTAAGTCTTCTCCATCCCATGATTTCTTTTTCAATGAAACTGCACGACTCGCAGTGTGCGTGCAATTAGCTGGCCGCTGCGTGTGCATTTCTGCGGAACGATGGCGCCTGCATGCGTGAATTCTTCCTGAATTCGCGCATTTCCTACAGTTTCTTTACTGCATTCTTTCTCTCTCGATACGTAGAACGTAGAACGGTCATGGTGAGTCATAGGCGTCGCACCGAAAGGTCACAAATTGCGAGATTGAATTTTTTCAGCGTTTGATAACGAAAACTGCGCGAAAAAAAAGCTACATTATTGGCCGGAAGCAAAATATTGTTATTTAATAAATATTATTCGATGTAAACCGCAGTTTCCTCGCTGGTTGTGTAATAGCAATCAAAGTTACTACAACAATAAACGCAATCGTCATATGTAAGCTAGTGCATGTACCCTAGTTTTGTAAAAATATCAAGTTTGCGCGCAAAAAAATATGCCGCAAAAAATCTAGCGTAAAGTTCCATGTTATCGTAGATTAAAATTTTTTTGCGATTGATTCCATAATTTTCATATACATATTATATAAGAAAAAAATATCAGATTCTTTGATAAATTAATTTTCTTCAATATAAAGTAACATAAAAATAGAATATTATATTGTATTACTGATGACATATGAATTACAATTTATTTTTCGATGAATACGCCTATGACAGTACTTTTCCGGCGGTACCTACCTAGAATCAAGCAATCCGATGCTTCGAACGTCGGTGAGAAAAAGGAAGGAAGGTCGTTACTAGAGCGATAGAGCTGGGAAGACCGAGGATCGAGAGGAAAACTGCGAACAGAAGCTTCGGAAGAATGAAAGAGACAAATAGGATCTAAGAAGCGTCGATGGAAGAAAGAAAGAAATGGTAGAATTATGGCGTGAGCAGCGGAGACATGACTGGTGGTGACGATGGTGGTGGTAGTAATGGTGATGGTGGTGGTGGTGGTGATGGTGGTGGTGGTGGTGGTGGTGGTGGTGGTGGTGGTGGTGGTGGTGGTGGTGGTGGTGGTGGTGGTGGTGGTGGTGGTGGTGGTGGTGGTGGTGGTGGTGGTGGTGGTGGTGGTGGTGGTGGTGGTGGTGGTGGTAATGGTGGTCGCGTGCGGCCTTCAAATTTTTCACGGAAAATTCTGTCTTCCAACCCTCCTCGCTTTACACGGACTCGTCACCGTAGCAATCACGTGACCACCGCACCCTCACACTATACGCCGTCAGAAACCTAGAGAGTATTCAGTTTTTAGAGTCCAGGTGGCTGAAATACCCACGAACCGTCTCGTTATCGATCCGGGCTCCGTTTCAGAATTAACTCGACGTCGTTAGGGCAGTCACCTTCATTTATTCAGTTTTATATTTTTTGTTTTATATTTACAGATAAGAAGTTAATAATAACAATTCCATCTAACGTAATTATTCTTCGACATTTTTAAGTATATTTCATTATGTAATGCTTTATATTTTGCGACGTTACAATCCTGATGGTAATTTAAGAGTTCCATGGTTGATTACGAAGTCGATCAATGATAAGACTTCCCTAAAGCAATTTCAGTGAAGTATGCTGTCAAAAGGGAAGTTATGTCTGATGATTGTGGTGGTTGTACTACTGACTTCTGTCGACTTCTTTACTTGCCTTCGTGCTAGAAAATTCCGAAAGGCGAATCGGTTGAACTACTCTTGAATTTGAATCGAATTTGAACGTGAATTTTAAAGAATGAGTTTGCGAGAGCTTGAAAGAAGGGAGCAAAGATTATGACAAAAGTTGAAAAGAGCACTCTGAAAAATATCAATGTGGTGTCTATGTAATTCTCACCGTATTGGTGTTAATATTAACATCAACACTGAGAGAAAAGGGCTAAATTTTGTGAAACAAATGTTACGACGTTTTCTTCGATATTCATTAGTTATGAAAAAAATTTGTTGATGACGAAATATATACTTTTATGAAATATATTTCATTAATGTAAAAAATAAGGCTTATTTGCTATAGAAATAAAATTTTATTTCGCCTTAAATAAAGATTTATTTCAGTGAAATATAAGTATATTTGTCACAAATAAATTTTTAACATCTAAAATTTAAATATCTTGTTATCAGTATAGTGAAAGTTGTATAGGGCACCGCATGGTGTTAAATCCACAGCGATATTTTTTAGAGTGGGGAGAACAGACATTATAGGGACAGATAAATGCAAATGGCGTATTTGGCACCTTCGAAATCTCCCTTATCATTGTTTTTCAACAAAAGGAAGTGCATTCAATGGTCGCTTCGCTCAATAATCGAGAAGTTAACTTCGATCGCGAAACTTTTCAATTTCGCGGTAGAGCGTCGTTCGAGGTTGTGAGAAAAATAGTGCACCAAAGTGATTGGAACCTTCCCGAGAACTTTTGACTGCGTGTTGCATGAAACTTTGAAGATAATCAAGGTGGATAATCGTCGCGAGAGTATCGTGAACGTCAGCGTGTAAGTAGCGTGACAATAGACGATTGCAAAAGTAATTGATTCTGGAGAATGGACTCCAATGTTTGATGGGAAAAAGGAATGCTTTGAAAGCATTTCTGCGACGTTATTTGCGGAAAATCGATATTTTTGAGATTTAAAAGCATTCGCACGCCACTGCATCGTGATGTATCTACGATCATTGCACTAGTCGACTATTTCAGGCAGATTGTAATTTTCACGAGTTCGAGTTATAATGAGAACTTTTTTTCTATGACACTCAGAGAAAAACATTGTAGTAACAGCTATTATAAACGTTGCAACTACACAAGTTTTATATGTAACATTAATGTACATAATTGTTATTTTTATGGCTGCTACGGTTGTTTTTATCTATAAATACTTGGCCATGTAATTCTTTTTTATTTCGTAATTGGAAGTAATAAGCAGAGTATTTTGAGCTCTGAAATACCCTCGATCGAGGCATTGCGTGTAATTTTATTCGCGTTGCAATTTGCCTAATTCTAATGCAAACGCATCGCGAGATGAAGCGGCTAATTCCTGTGTTCTCGATAGACCGAGCGTAAAACAAAGGGGTTGTAACCTCTTGGTCGCGCGCATCCCCTTCCGCTCGCACAGGTCGGACCGGTCAACTGCACCGCGAGCAGTCGGTAGTCGCCAATTGATGCGTATAGGGTGACGATATCTGCGCGTCATCAAGCTTGAGGTGGTGAGGCCGAGGCGACGCTCGGGGGTGGCGGCGGGTAGACTGGAGATGGGTCGTCGCTCGCACTGAGAGATGATAGAAACGTCGACGTTGTCACCGGCGGCGATGGTAGCGATGGCGATGGTGGTGGTGATGGTGATGGTGGTGATGGTGGCGCGGGTGGCGTTTAGCACACATTACATGTGTACGAGAAACACTAGACGATGGAGGTGAGGAAGAGAGGGGCCAGAGGTCACCGGCCGCGGAGACTCGTGAGACTCGCTCCCGTGGAGCTATTCTTCTTTTCTCTCTCTCTCTCTCTCTCTCTCTCTCTCTCTCTCTCTTCGCCTCTCCTACCTTTTCTCTGCCATTTCTTCTTCGTCTCCTTCCCTCATCCCGTTGCCGGTGCACAATTGCGTACTCCTCTCGCTACGCAATTGCGTACCGTTCCACGAACGGCAGTCATCGTAATCCGTGGGATAAGCCACGTACATCGTGCGCGATATACATGCCTTGGTCTGCCCTTTCATCGCGAGAGGTTCAGACCTCTCTGTCCGTCCCGGTCTGAAGTGTCCATCTCAAGGTCACTCGTCAGAATGCCATTCTTCCCACTGTCATTCCCACAATACAGTATTCGCGAATTTCGGTACGTTGTACCTGGTAGAACCTATCAGTGATTCTCCAAGGCGTTTTATTCCCTTCTATGATAATTGGAGATACGATGATAGTATGACTTATTTTGTATTTTATAAATTAACTAAAAAAAAATAATTTTTCTTGTTCAATGGTATAATTTGAAAAAGACTTGCATAATCGTATGCGATCGTGCTCTCCATTGTACTCGAGATAGGTAATATCCGCATAATATTGCATTCCAGATCGAATTTACGAAATGGTCTCGGTGATTTCTCTTCACATTTTGCCGTGGCCGCGAGTGAATATCTTAGACGAAGAATATTTATGCACTATGATTAGCGATTACAGCATCGTAATATTAGTCACAATGCGATTCCTTAGTCATGCGTATGCCGCGACGACTTAACATTACGCGAGCACGTACATCCGTCGCCGCTATCCTCGAGCGATATCGACTGTTGTGACAGTACATTGGCTCTGTGCAGTATGCTAATGACGGTCTCCAAGTCGCATTAAATATGCGCTTCCATCTACGCAACGTCGCATGGAGAAAATTTTCTTCTTGAACGTATCCTTGTAAATGTCTCGATATCTTCAGTGACTGAAGCTATATCAACAATATATCTGTAATTGTTAAGATTTTTATCAATAACAACAAAAAATATTATAGCAAACTAAAGAGACGAATTTAAATAGCTTGTGTTAAGATAAAACATAATTCAAGTGCAAATTATTGCGGAAAAAAAAAAAATGTTCATTTCAAATGTCGCAGGTACAATCACACTTTCATCTTTATCTTTCTACCATCAAAAGTAAGGCATAATGTCTACATTTTCGAAGCTTCGTTATTTTATTAGATTTACCTTAATATTTATCAATTATCGACAAAACAAAGTTTCATGTGGATACTAATTTTTTTTTTTGTAAAACTACTAATTATTAATTAATAATATAGAACTTTCGTAATTTCTTATCATCAGTAAAGTATGCAGCAAATCTGTCAAATCATCTTTTCTTTGCGTGTTCTGGGATGTATACTGTTATAACTTATAATGATATAATATTATTCTCAGTGTCTAATAAAAGTTAAATTTCGTCTGATTTCAAATAAAATCATCAATTAAACGCTGGATGATGAAATAGAATAGTTCTTTCATTCTATATATGAGGGGATATTTAATTACAGATGTAATCAGTTCACGAGATAAACGTATACTCTTCTTTAGCATCGCGTGACAACTGAGGCAAAAGATGAGAGAAGCAAGTAGACAGGAAGAACAATCACACGCCCTGTCAGAAGTCCGAGATGTGAGGAAGTTAATAGGGTATTAATAGAGCTTCATAAAAATGCGTAGACAGGAGTTGCACATCCCTCGAAATTATCTAATTATTCGTTTAATTTGATATTGCATTTATAGAGATGACATGAAAAAACAACATTACGCTTGTAGAAATGAAGTAAGAGCTTTAGTATAATATAAGAGGAAGGAGATCTGAAAATTTCATTTGTATGCTACGAGTGAAATCGGAAAACAGCAGTAATTATAATATATATCTAGCAGTAGATACCGGATCCTGCAAGAGATAGCATTGCATTATGTTAGATAAGGATAGATGTTTCAATGAGATAGAATGGTAATGCAAGAAACTGAATTTGGAGTTAAAAAGTGTATTATCATCAATTAAATTTAACTGTCGTTCCAGCATCCTCTTAAGGACGCGTTCAAAAACATTATCCGAGTACCTCCGAGTATCATTTTATCCTTATTTAATTTTCGATGAATAACAAGGATAAAATGAAACTCAGAGACGCTCTGATAATATTTTTGAACGCAACGTAAATCAGTTCAGTGACCGTAACAACTAATCGATTAATAACATTGATTGAAGATACGATATGTAGTAAGAAGATATAACAAAAAAGTAATTGAAGATATAATATAATGGATTAAAGTTAGATTTGATATTATTGGAAAAGAGAGAGAATATGTAATGTATATGCAAAAAATCCATCGAATAATTAATAAATCTAGTAGACTCTTAACAGAGTCTTGTTTATTCTCAGAGATATGAATTTGATAGAGCCAAGAATTTAAGTCGATTTTTAAATATTGGCGATCTTTTTTAAAGGTATTGAAGCAAAACTCGTGTTAAACAATTAGAAAATTAGTAGAGAAGTTAAAAATATCTTACACAAAAAAAAAACAATAAAAATTGATCCAATCAAATGAAAAAGCTATAAATATGTTCAGAATACAAATTACAATTAAAATATTTATATATCTCCCGTATATATTATATAGAAACGGTATGCCCGAGCGTAATAAATCGATCGAATCTAGGTATTCCAGTTTACGGGCTCCTTCGGTTTATTGGCTTCTGCGAATTACTCGTTAATGACGGTCACATCATTAACTAGGCTTAATTGCAGGAGCCAGCAGGGTTGGCATTCCAAGAGTCCCAGTGTAATATCGACTTTTCAAAACGGTTTGTCTTATCTGCTCCATTAAAAATGAATCATTTTGCGCTGTATAATATCGGCATCTTCGATTTACTTCTTCGTGCTTTCACTAGTACGAACCCCCGACACCGGAAGGATTTCAAACGAAATACACGCTCGAATACAAATCGAAAAGGAAGTCGTTCTTTACTTCGCGAGACTTCCTCCCTCCTGTCGAAGCTCGAGCTCGAAGCGGAGAGGGAAGTGAAGGGAGTTCCAATTGCGCGACGGTTTCGATCGATAAAACGCGCACGGACGACGGTTTTATTAGAGTAAAAGTCTTTAACTCCCAAGTGTCAGGAAAGAGCGTCACGCGCCCCGCGTGTCAGCGTTCATTAGTATGCTCGACGAGGCGCCTCGCGTACCCCACCTTACTTCACGACACCCATGGAAACACAGGAGAACCTGCTAAACTGCCTCTCTCCGAGCCCTTGGCGAGGTGTCGCGGTCGCAGTGACAAGACACGTGCTATGCGGATGTCGTATCCGGGAGCCACCCCCTTGGCGAGACGCTACCCGTGATTTAGGCTAATTATGCACGACCGATGGCCAAGGTTTCTCCTACCGGAGATACTCACGTATCTCTGTACGCTCTATCGGGATACGCGATGTCTCGACATTATCATGTTATCGCAGACATGTTTCAGTCCATAGAAATCCTCACGTAAGACCCGTTACTACAGTATATGATTTACCTAAGGAAATTCATGAATCACATTGTGTGTTTACCTAAAGAAATTCATGAATGAATTTTATTGTGACTTTTATTCTTTAGGTAAACCGTATATTGAATGAAAATAGACATGAGAGATTGGACTACTCATTTGAATCGTCATGTTTCAGGACCTGCTTGAGATAGAATGAGGTAGATGTCTCATTTGATCGAGTAAAGTCTTCACTTATTCGCTTATTTGTGTTAGATATTTTGATTGTTATAATAAATACTCCAATCACAACTTCGACAAAGGGATTGATGAGTACCTGGAATATTGTATATTGTGTCTATATATATTATGGCTGCTTATCGTGCGAAATACACGTGTACACGGATACGCATTCAGCGGATAGACGTGATAATTCCCTCATACGTGTAAATGTAGCTGTACATAGCATCTACAATATGTATGCGTACAGTATATACACGTATATATGTATAGTACGTACAGCGAAATTACGCCGGTTGTAATACTAAATACCAATCCTTGACTGCGTGTATAATTATCCCGGTGTATCGGTAGACGGTCTTGTGTGCGGCTCTTCGCTGCTCACAACGTCTACATGCTGCTTATACACTTATATATACTTGTATGTATACATATATACTTATATATACGTATGTACGTCATATGTATCTCGACAATTTTAGTAAACTGAACAGTTATCAGCGCAGAAGACGACTCCACACCTATGCATTTGCATAAGTGTCTGTCATCGTCTGTGTTCCACTGGTTCTACATGTATATTTAAGTATCGCAATTGTATGCAACCTGTATCATCTTATACACGCTTTACCTGCGTTTAAGAAGAATGTATTTTTTTTTTCACAAGCTGAAAAAACTGGATAGTCGATCGATGCTGGAATGTGCAATTTTGATAAAAATGCGCGGTAGCGAGCTACGTACGCGACGCGATACGCAATTTGACGATGTTTAAGGTCTCACAGGGTTCAGATATGTGTATACGTACATGTGTATCGGGGATACAAAGTCGCAACTAGATTACGAGGGTTTGATAGCCTGCAGGATCGAAGGGTCGCCCGCGGGATACAGTAGTGGCTTATCCTTCGACCACTTCTCTCTTCGCTCCTCTTTCGTCACGCGGTATGAAATATAGAGGAATGACTATTTCGTATCATCGCCAGTGATATGTCCCCGACGACAGCGGGACGATAGTCACCGTTTGTTGTTGTCAGCTGCCTCTTTTCCAGAAATTTCGGTCCACCCGGCGATAATATCCTGTCGCCGTCGAAAGGCATCATTTCCGTCACTGCGAATACCTGTATAATAACGGAAATAACCTGAAATGAAACCTAAATTCAGAATCTTTAATCGTTAATTCTTCATTAATCATTATGGAATCTTGCACTTTGCGTCAGCAACTTGGGTCTTCGAGCTTTGGTGTAGATTTATGTTTCGAATTGTATAAAAATTTGAAAAAATACTTGCGGTAACTTTAATAACGAGTTTTTACTATTATAGAGGTTGAATTGTATTTCATTTACTTTTTGCAGATTTAAATCTATCTATTAAAATTCACGCAATCAAAGTATTAATCTTAACCCTTCGTCAATGTTACTTTCCGTCTACAATCTGGATCTTCGAATTTTAATACAGACTTTATAAAAATCTGAAAAAATCCTTACTGATAAAAAGTTTAACGTTTTCACTATCAAGAAGTTAAACTCTATTTTTTTTCACACAGATTTCTATCAGAATTCAAAATATTGGCTGTACCTTTAAAGTTTAACATGGAAGGTTAAGTTTTTAGATTTGTGTGTATCTTAAATTCAAAATGTGATGATCTTAAATTCAAAATGTCTCTAAAAGTTTGGAAAGCCACGCGTGGCGACAAAATAGGCGGTACAATGAAAAGAAAATAAGAGAAAAAAAAATGTTGATAGCAAGATGATTACTGGGTGAGTGAGTGTGTAATTCGTGTATTCTGTAGCGTTTTATACTCTTCATAACATTTTTTTACCACGTCCTGACTGCATGCAATTAGCAAATTAGCCACTGTGTAATCACGTGTGTTGTTAAAGTGCCTAAAGAAGCAGAGATTAACTTCAACATGTCCCGTTCGACAGACGAATCCCGTGTTTAAAACCAATTTAAACAGACAACTTGTTATTAGTGCCTACACCATCGAAATGTACGCACCACATCGCACATCGTAAAAAAGGATCGCGTACGAAAAACTCACCGTGTTAAATGCCAATTTCACTGTTATATTTACTTAGCACTAGACGCTATATACTCCTCTCAATTCTGTACGAGTTTCTTTTCTGAATGATTCACAGTTCAACTGTTCTATGAAAATGAATAACGATCCCATAACAAAATTCTTCGCGTAATTGATTCTTCAGGACAATGGCCAATCTCTTATTCGAGCATTACTAACGCGAGCTTGATTCCCATGATCTCTGCGAGAGGTAGACGAACTACGATGCGAAATATGGTTTTGTTTTGTTGCAGGTGTCGGCGGGGCAGCATTTACAGGTCACGAGCGAGCTGAAACCGGTCGTGTCTGTCGCGGCGCAGCAGGGCATGTACTTCAACCAGCAGCAGACGCAGAATCAGGCCGGGCCATCGGCTAATCAGGCCGACGCCTACTGCTCGGTCTCGCAGTCCCAAACCATCAATTTCACTCAGCAGAGCCTAAGGCAGCGGGCGACGGCCGCGGCCGCCGGCGGAATGCCGCAGCCGGGTGCTGCCGGTCCAGGAACTCGAGGTCATCCGCAGCAGGTGCCGCCGGGCCAGGTCGATCAGCACCAGCACGCGAAGCTTCTTCAACAGCAGCAGCAATTGATGCGCGCGCAACAGGTAAGCAACCTTCATTTGATTGTCTTCACTCCGATAAATTTGCGTACCTTGTTGAGGAGTTCTCGTACTCGGACCTCTCGTTTCCCTGCACAAACTATTCTAGCAACATTGCAACAATATCGCAATACACAAACATTGCTGCAAGCTTGTGTGCTATATGTGACACGTGTCGCTGTCTGAGCAATTTCGCAATCGATGCGAATGACGTCCATCCGGATTTTTATATGCATCGTAGACACGAAATTATTTTCATGATAAGTACGTAAATTACACGTTCAGTTCTCATTCGCATCGAATTGCTGTGCGTCGTAGTAACAATCACACGTGCAACGTTTATCTTTATGCGATTATTATCGTCTTCCATGCGTTTTCACACCTTCGTACACCCCGATGATATCGTTCGCGCTCGAGAATCGCGATTTCGAGCGGTTACACCGATAACCGATATGGTCCTCCGGGGGTGAAAGCTTTCGCTGTGACGATCGTCTGTGCAGGTAGATAATCGCGAGATCGCGGCGCGATGGTACATTATCCGAGACATTAAGCTCGTATCCGGCGAGAGTGGAAGAGAAGGAGAAAGAGAGAGATATGAGAAAGAGCCCGCGACGTCCGTATGCAACAGGTACCGCTACTAGGTCTTTTGCAACTTCTGCCCCGTCGTGTTGAAAGAAACGACACAAATAGGACAAATAGCGCGAGCGCGACGGGGGACACGGGGCTTTCTCCGAGACGGGAACAATGGACGAAAAAGTTTTTGCGCCGCACCACAGTTTCCTGCGGGAGAACCTGTGATATCGAGGGAAGCGGGATCGGCAAATTAGCGTTCTCAGCGATTACTTCACGCGAGATTAAGCGTCGTCGATACGTACGCTTTTGTTCGTGATGGTTCCTCATCGCCTCATCGGTATTAAAGGCGACAAACTCTTGACGACGTTAAACGTATAATTTAGCACGCTTATTCCGCACGCAAAGAATATCGCAGCAAGCGACGATGTAATTTGTCGGTCTCTTCACACTTGGAGAAAAACATAGTGGTAAAGGTGACAACTATACTAGTTTTATATGAATGTTTTTTATGTAGAATTAATGTACGTAGTCGAATAAACTGTTTTATCGAATATATAATAATTGCGAAATAGTTTACTCAACTATGTATATTAATTTAATATATAACACTGTATATGTTGTATATAACACTTATCTGTATTTTGGCGCTACTGTATCTTTTTCTCTAATTGCAAGCATTCTTTTTTTTTTTCTTTCATTTAAATATTTTCTAACGAGGAAATTGGGGATTATCTTTTCTTAAAGAGAATTTGATAGAAGACTTTTTTTTAACGACTCTTTAATGCTCCATCGTGAAAACTTTCAATCGAACTCTTCGATCAAAGTACATCCAGGATTTGGTATAATAGGGAATCAGGCTTAAACTTTTAAATTGATTTAAATTAGATGAGTAATTTTTTGTTGCGCTCATATCGAGCGATTTAATTCATCTTTGTTGGTTATTGCAAGAATCACAATGAAACGGTCATTGTGCGATTAGACAATGTGTCGTTAATTTAGCAATTGTCAGTATTTGCTGTTATTTATATAAAATTATCTAGATAATTTTCTAGGTGAAGAAATGACTTTATCATTATTGATATAATTATTAAAATATTATCTAGAATTATCTCCACCTTTATTTTAGATAAACGAAGTGTTATCTTTTTCAAATTATCTTAATGTATAGTGAGTTTAGTATTAACTTCCCAGTATAAGATTTTTAAACATCTCTTTTTATGAATTTAACAATATTTATGTTTAATATTGTTTAATATTGTTAGATCAATACTGTCCCAAATTTATAATTCTGAACATTAGCTTGATGTGTATCAACGTTATCATCTAATTTAAAAAAAAGATTCAGTATTGAAGTATTTTTATATTTAAAAATCAAAATCTAAAGAATTATAATAAGATTTTTATTTTTATCCATATATCAAAATTTTTTTATTTTCATCCACTAAAGTTAAATTGATATACTTTTTTTTGTGAGATTTGCACCTCAAATAAATCTATATTATTTTGTTTCTTTAAAACAATTTTTTTATGATATTAATATGTTATTACAAAGCTAAATTTTTAATTTTTCGAATCTTATACTTTTTTATATTTATAATAGTTTATTTACATATTCATAATATTCAGTCATCAGACACGTTCACGTTTGGGAAATAATAAGATGAAAATAAAAATTTTTAAATTATGTTTTGAGGTCAGGTCAGTGTTTTTTTGCTTTACATAATAAGCTTTATGGGATTATGCTCTCAAAATGAGTTTTTTTATGACATACTAATGAACAAAATTTAACACAGAATCAGAAAATGGTATTAATAATCTTTTAATATAAAAACTGTAATGTGCTGCATTATATGATGGAGTAATATGATGCATATAAATTTTTTCTAAAATAAAATAATTTTATGTATTACGCGGTGAAAATATTATTAAATCTATCATATATGATAGACGAGATATTCAGCTTTAATTTTATCCTTTATTGCATTTAAAACATTTTTCCTAAATATTCTATTTTTCCTTAGGTATGCTGCATTTCTCCCATTCTCCTCTTTTATACAAGAAATCATTTGTCAAATGTAATAATTGTAAGTCTAATTTTAAAAAATGTAAAGATTTATACGATAAATGAAAATATGGATATGTATATATATTTTTTTTTTCTTTTCATTTATCGTATAAATCCTTACATTTTTTTAAATTAGACTTACAATTATATGTATATTCTAAATTGTTTTGCTAAAAAGTGATATTATCTTAAAATTATATAGATGAAACGCTTTATAATTCCATCTTTTATCTAGATAAATTTAAAATAAAGTTATCTCATCTAAGATAGGTTTATGCGTAATTTATCTTATCCTTATCTACATAATTTTTTATCTAAATGCAACACTGGCAATTGCAAAATTGCGTACACGGAGCTACTCGTCGAGATCTCGTAGAGTTTGCGTGGTCGCATCGGCGAATGACTCAGTCCGCAACGTTCCGATTGTTATCTCGATAATACTAAGGTACCAAAGACGACGATGCTCGTGCTCCAGTTACTAATTGTACGTTTCATGCAATTGGTTAGTCATCCTGTTCAGTCAGGGATAAGCTTGAGGCGATAAAACGGTGCATCATCCAGAACGACGCGCAGCCAACCCAATGATTTTATCCCGGGTGAGGAGTGCTCGGCCAATATTAGTATGCGCGAATCGATTGCTTTCTTTCAAAACACATTTTTGCATATGTACACATGTAATTGATTAATAATAGATAGAACGGTCTCAATGAATTGAAGAAACATAATTCTTTCGACTGATTCTTGAATCGCTTTACCTTGAACCACAGCTCTTATCAGTATACTTCTGCATATCGCTCATTTGCTACAACGACACAGCTCAGAAAACAAAATTTTCCAGAAAATAAAAATTCATTGTTTTAAATTATTAAAATTTGTTATTATATATTAATTTCAAAAAAAAAAATATATATATATATAATTTTGTTATAATAATTGATTGTAAAGAAATATAAAAGTATATTCTATTAAAGTACATATTTTCTCTCTTTTCTTTACATTTTTAATCTTTTTCTACAAGCAACTAAAAAGTGATAATAATTTAATTATATTGTTATAGCAAATGCGCGATATGTTGTAATATTTATCGAATTACAATGAAAATTATATTTGTTTTCTTGAAGTAATTATTTACAATTAGATTCTACTAATGTTTCGTAAGCGCACACAAAGTTATGAATAAGAGAGTTGAAACTGATATTTTCTAGGCAAAACAAAAAGCGCCAGAAATGATAGAAACTGATATCTTTATTGCATTTGCGGATCTGCTCTCTTTCCGCACTTATACGCAAGATGTAGCGATCCCGCGATCTAGATTAGCGATGATATTGGAATTAACGGGATGATCGGCCCCGTATCCATTCCGATCCATTAGGATAGTTAACGTGCACAGAACAACAGGAGCATCATCGTGCAACGTGTCTATGAGTTCTAGGAATTGCCAGGGCTCTCGTTGCAGAAACCCATTCCTATTCTCGTTGTACATTATCGAAGTGCGAATCGAGATGATAAAATATTTCGGTAACTTTTTGCAAAATTACGAAATTCGCATGAACAGAATCGATGACGAAAAGAATAAGAAAACAAATTATTTTTAAAACTTCCACAATTATCTTAAGCCCCGTGTCACGTTACGCGTTGGAGATTGCGAATTGAAAATTCGAATTCAATATAAATCAGAACGAAACAAATTAAAATTAAAATTATCTGACTGTTCAGCAGAGCTGATATTATTTTACTCACTTCCAAAAAAACTCTCCGAGTTTTGCTGAAGTGTTTAAAAATTTAGTTAGATATAGATCTAAAAATAATTTTGTCGGATCATTAACACACACACAAAATTATGTATTATAGAACGACTAAACGTTGATGACAATACTAAGAAGTTTCAGCATTCCAGTAAACCAATTTAAACCGTCTTACATAATCATTTTGGTCTAAACAAAATTATTTTTAGATCTGTATACCTAGCGAAATTTTTTAATATTTCAGCAAAACCATTCTTTCCACGTAGAAGTGTATTTTCTTCTCCTTCGAACAATCGGGTGACTTATCGTGATCGATGTTAAATGCGTCGTTGTGCACGATTTACCAGGATAGATGATGACGGTGCGGCGATCTCGCTGTGCAAGAATGTCCGAGTTTGCGTCTACCTGCTTCCTGGTATTACGCGGCTGCGAGGAAAGTCCAGGGCGAGGAAAACGCACGACAATACAAAGCGGTGGCGGCGGCAACCGCGATGCTAGAATCGGCGTAGCGGCCAGGATGCAGCTCGCCTCCCGTCTCGCTTTTCTCGCCGCCGCCGCCGCCGTTGTCGGATACGTTCACCCTTTCGCTCTCCCGCTCTCGTACCATTCTTCTCCGCTCACCTCCTCTCGTTCGTCGCGCCGGCCGGCGTCTCTTTCCACTCTCGACCGAGCAACAACCTGCGATTAGGCGTGCAACGCCCTTCTGCTCTCTCGCTTTCTCGAGGCTCCGCGAAAGACCGGCGGAAACCGCGACGAGCCGACCTTAAAATCACACACTGCACATTGCGATTTTCAGTATATGTCGATTTTCAAACCAGCGTCGAATACAATTTCGAACTTGAAGTCTTACCTTTCAAAGTGAGTCACCAAAAAGGTGACACGTGAACGTGTCTGCCTATACTATCGACATATAGTACTGGACGAAGCATGCGGCGAAATCTCTTTGATCTTTCGTCTTGACGGACCTAGAAAGAGTAAGGTAACTAAGTGGGCACGGAACTCCCTTTCTACTCTTGTCCTATTCGATCGAATTATGTTTCAGGAGAGGGAGGACAGTATTCTTCAAAGTCAGGAGCTATCACATTGACTGGTACTAATGCAGTACGATAATTCTAAACTTACATTATTAATTATTAGATACAAAATAAAACTTGAAATATGGTTTCTACGTACTATTTTGTGTAAAAGTAACGCTCTGAGCACAGATATATCAACTTAATGTCTCAGAGCCTTTGATTACATGATCCAGTACTACCCCTGTAATCCCTCTACCTCTTTCTAGGTCTGACAAGATGGTTTCGATGCTAATGCTCCGTCCAGTACTATATGTCGATATGTCTGCCTTCGACTTTAGAAATGCAGGAAGATATATGACACGATTTTAATATATCTCTTCTGAAATATTCAGTTAAGATTAGGGGAGGCCTTCTGCCTCTGTCATCCTGTATATCTTTGTTGCTTTTTTTTTTCTGATATTTATATGTTTCTAATTTTGCAGGTGATGCAGCAGCAGCAGCATATGGCAGGTGGAATGGGAAGCGTAAGGCCACCACCGCCCGAATACAAGGCCGCAGCCCAGGCACAGATGATGCATGCTAGTATCGGTATGGGTCAGCAAGCGAGATTTGCAAATACTGGGCCCATGCGCAGAGTTACGCAACAACCTATGCCACCGTCGGGTAAGACTCCAAAAAAAATTTTACCGGCCCGTTATAGTTTCTTCATTTTTACCTTATAGTTTAATGTTTGAATTTTAATAGATCGCTTCCTTACTTCAAAAGTGACACAACTCTAAAACGTGATTTTCAAGTTCAATTCATCATAAATGAATTAGGTAAACATTACCCTATCAATCATCAATCACACTAGCTTATCTTCATAAAAAATAATCGAAATTGTGACAACTAAAAAAAAAGGTGATCTTTAAAAAAAGGATTGTGAAATGAAACTGACATTTGATATTAGAACTATATTCTTTTTGCTGCTATATTATTTGATTAGTCGTTAATCTTCTGGCAAGTAGAAAAATTTTGGAATATAATACTTAATTTTTTTGAATTGTCTTTCTTTTGAAGTAAAGGAGCAATACGAAAACAGATAATTTCGCGAAAAAAATACTATTAATACAGCAATATCACGCAAAATCCATTGTGTGGTAGTAAATAGATATTTCATGCGCTCGATATTTCATGTTCACCGTTGTTCAACATCTTGGCGCGGGTAGCTTTCCACGTTGAATATCAGCGTGGAAAGAATTCGACCAAGCGTAAACGCGATGCTGACGTTCCGCTGGATTCATTCCAAGAGGAAGAGAGGCAGAAGTGGCAAAAGGTGGTGAGGTGATGGAGAGAGGGAGTCGAAACTATCCTTATATATCCTGGCCTCCACAAGACTCCTATCGATCGGATCGACGCCCGGTTTTCCCGAGATTCTATCCAAACGGAAGAAAATCTACAGACTTTCTACCTCTCCTTTAAAATGTCGCGTTCTCGAATTCAACCATCCGTACCATGATGTTATCGCGATTTATAATTTTGGTGGAATTTAATGCGTTCGTACCGTCACAAAATTCTTTGTTTATGCTTTCGAGTTTAAGTAGCAGCAGTAGTAGCAACGTTAGACGATGTCCCGCATTACGGCACGTGTGGATGTTTTTCGCAGGTCCGATGATGAGGCCGCAAATGGCGCAACAACAGCAGCAGCAGGCGTTGCACGCAGCCGGCGGTAATATGTACATGGGCGGCGGCGGGATGGCTGCCATTGGCAATATGCATCAGATGCATCAACGGCTAGGCTACCCGAGAACCAACAATCAACGGCCGCCCAACGTCAGCGTTGGACCTCCGGACGGTCTTGGAAACAGCATCGCGGGTCGTGGCGCCCAGCAGGACCAATGGCGACACGCGGTTTTGATGCAACAACAGCAGGGCTTTCAAGCGCAAATGCGCTCGCAATTCAACCAGCAAAGTCACCAAGGTGTGAGAGAGAGAGAAAGAAAGAAAGAGAAAGAAGGAGAAACAGATATGATGTGCTTTCTAGCAAGAAACATAGTGTAACATAGTGATCATTTCATTTTTTGGTTTGATTCGCAAACAACAAGGATGTAATGATTCATTATGTTATACTGTATCGTCTGTCTCTTGCTGAAAAGCATCCGGATATATTATCGTGTTCATCGAAAGAATCGTGAGTCAGTTGTTGATGTCAGATTTATCTTATTTCACATTAATTTGAAGTTTGTTCTCTCGAATGATGTCCTCGTTTTCGTCGGAAATAACATGTATGTCGCTGTGTTTTGTTTGGATATAAACGCACAAATGCAAATTGTATTCATAGAGAATCAAGCACTTCTCGCGAATCTTACTTATTATTATTCGTGAAAATTATTTGAATTGATATTGGGATTTTATTAAATCACATTTTTCGCAGGTGCTTTCGGCATGGGTGGCGCGGGTAACACAATGCAAATGACTGCGGCGCAGATGCAACATCAACAGTTAATTCGTTCGCAAAACGGCGGCATAGCTGGTTCGGGGATGTCCAACAGCACGCAGATGCAACAGCTGTTGACGCAACAGCACCAACAACAAACGCTGGCTATGCAGCAGAATAACAATCAGATGTCGTTGCAGATGCAAATGTCACAGACAACGTCTGTAAATTCAGTCAACGTTACTGGGACCGGTGAGTAGTGATCGCAAAGACAAAAATGTTTCGACACGCTCGAGCGTACTCATTATTAATCATACAAATTAAATGGAATTTCTCATGAAATTATCTGAGTAGTCTATATATAAAAGCAGCTGTATCTAAAAATATAAAAAAAAATTACATTGAAATTCCAAAAGAAGTTAAATTATTTCTACTATTGTAAGGAGAAAAGAAGTTAAATCCTCAAATTTCTACTGCTACGCAGTTATATTCATCAGTCATATTTAGTAAAAATGACGAACGTTTTGTTCCAAAATCAGTTAAAATCCTTCCTCTAGCTGCAAAATTAGTCAAGTACATTCTATTTTAATGAATATTTCTCATACCACGTTATACAAATTACATTATACAAAATACATTACATTATACAAAATTTTGTTAACCGAAACAATACATTTTTCTTACGCCCGATTGCATCAATATTACTTTAACTTTAGGCGAGGTTTTCTCTTTTTCTCTCTTTTTTTAAAGCCGAGAGAAACAGAAAAGGAAAAAGTTTTAAGTCTCGTTAAAGTTAAAGTATTATAATATTGATGACATTGGAGCAATCAGGCCTTAATTACAAAATTCTTGATAGTGTGTTTAATGAAAAAAAAATTATTCAATAAGTTTTTTCGCTCTCGTAAAAAATTACAAGTGAAGATAATAAAATTTTTACTAACGGGGACTTATCTGCTCTACGCTTTATGCCACTTATTTGTATGAATATTTGTAGCAACGTTCAACACATTTAATTAGACTTAATGAATTGTATGTTTAGGTTCTCCTCTGCATCCACATCAACAGTATGGTGCAGGTAGCCCTGGTGTACGTAGTCTACCGCCACCGCAGCAGCACACTCAGCCACCACCACCGGCCACCACTACGGATCCGTCCGTTACGGCTCCTGACTTTACCCTCGAATTCTTGGAGAACCTTCCTACAGGAGACACGTCGAACTTTAGCGCCCAAGAACTGCTTAACTCTCTTGACTCTACGGCCGGTTTTAATCTCGATATTCTGTAATGGAACCGTATCTACAGTATGGTCGGTTTAGATGTCGGTGCTTGGCGATATGCCGATTTTACTACAATGTCAAGCGAATGAGATCGACCCCTTGAAGTGTATACTTAGCGCAATGGTACCGACAAATTTCACTTCGTCCGCGTATTGATCTGCTTTCTTCCCATCGTGTTTTCCCTCATTGTATCAAACGAATCGATTTTCTCATCAGTGCATTTTTGGAAGAGAACATCGAATGTCCTTTTTCGAATTTTCGATTTTTAATTACAAAAAAAGCATTGTCTATAAACGGAACGTTTGATTCAAGTCAATCTTATTAGAGTTTTAAAAGGTATGATGGAAATAATAATATTATGATAGCGAACTGACTTTTTTGAGCTCGATGTTGAGAAAACGGATGCAAATTGATGATATGCAGGTACTTTATTATATTCAATGACTGACAATTGCGAATGACGACAGTTACCCACCGGTGCGACAAAGTCATATAACCGGTCGTAGTGCATTCTCGGTTACCGTTTCCGCGGCTGCCGACTATTCTTTTAGGCAATCACATTTTAGTAAAATTTAATTTTGTAATAACCGAAGGGCGAGGGAGTTTAGCCCTGGAGATGTGGTAGCGTGGGATATCAAGAGGTACGTGGAAATCGTTCTATCGTTTTCTCGTTGGGCAACGATATCCACTTTTGAGAAAAAACAAAACAAAACCAGGAGGTCGCGGTTCCTATTTTCTTTTTCAAGTTCGCCCACGCTTGGCTATATCGAGAACGATCGATAAATTTCCGAGTGCTCGCGTCGACGACTTCGACAACTGCGATGACTTCGACGGGCATTCCGCAAGACGATTCTCCTTTCTCTTGATTTTTCACGTTGAAAATTCACGCAAGTAGATAGAGATATTGATATTGATAAGGAGGCCACGATTAGAGTTTATTCGACTGAACCTATTCGGCCGCAAAAATTGGTTACCTTGCGCCAACTCGTCGTTGCAAAACGTCCAAGATTTCTGGACAGACGAGCCTGGCCGGGCGTTATAATACTTTATAAGAATAATAATGTAACAATGTAACGATTATATTGTATCATTATATCACAATAGCGTAATAATATATCGTTATATTATTACATTATTATGAAAATAACGTAACGATAAATAAAGTAACGTAACGATTAGAAAGTAGTGTATTTAATTATGCCATTAATGGCATACTTACAATTAACAGCAAGTCAATTATCAAACATTCAATTTTATGAGTTTGTGACGCGCGATGCAAAATCGCGCGCTCATATGATCGGTCCGTACATTGGAAATTTTTACAGTAAAGAAGGATTGAAAAAAACTTCTTCCTAAACTGCACATTGTTAGCACTAATACAAAATAAAATGGTCCTTCATTGTAAATAGATATTAAATCTAGAAGAAATTCGAAGCGTTAAACCCGCACAGTTTAACCAAGTATATAAGAGTAAGGAATTTAAAATATATATAGATAAATATTATAATGAGATAATAGTGATTAACGTCGATAATATGCAGGTGGAAATGCATGCATGAAAGAAATTATGCGCGACTGAGAGGGAGCGTGTAGTAAAAGACGTGAAAATGAATGTATCAGCGACAGGGCACATTTGTTAATTGGTAAATATATTTATTAAGTTTTAATATCGAATGTGCTGTGTCGCGCTATGTCGAAGCCGCACACAAATAATCACGGTGAGGTAGATTCCATTTTCGACGCGGCGAACTACTTGTATTTTCTAAAGGGGCAATCATTTCTCGGGAATTTGCGCGGAGTGTATCGTCGAAATATTCACCGTTCTTTTCTTTTTCTTATTTTATTAAACGGTAACATTGATCTTGTGCTTTATTTTGAAGATTTTTAAGAACATGAAAATAACGAACAAATCCTAAAGTTTGTGCTTTGTGTCATTCGTGTATGTGAAACTGTTAATGTATAATAAAATCACTATGTAGTTCGATGCTATACAAGAGAGGGAAAGAAGAAAAGAAAGAAAGAGAGAAAAGGAATCTGCGATTATTCTTCCAAATAGCGATACATTCCATAGATAACAAAAAAGGAATAGCGATCTGTGGTTCGTTTAATCAAAAGTACTGTTTAAAAAAAAACAAATATTAGATCATTTAAAAAATATCCGCGTTTTTTTGTTCAATTTTTGAATGAAAAAATCACGGCTACTTTTTAAATGATCCAATACATGGCAGAAAGAAATATTAATGTTATAATGTAAGAGTAAAACAGATATATTGAATCCCGCGCTTATATATACATACGCAGAAAGCACATCCTCGACCGTTCGCCGAAAGTGTGCACGAAGACTTCCAATCGGATTTTATTATCGCTTGTCGCGACTCCGCTAGAAACTAGCAAGTCCCGCGCCAAGTGGATTAGAAGATAATAATAATAATCATCATTTTTTAAATTTCAATCGGGTGGGGTAACACTATCTTGTAAAATATTGGGGCCATAAAACATAATCTAAAAAAAAGAAGAGGGAAAGGAAGACAAGACGAAGATTAGAGGCTGATTCTCACGTCAATACCTTTGTAAAATCTTTGAGAAAATCTCGATAAAAATCAATTACATTGATTTGTCCATTTTGTACGTTTCATGCGAGTGAGAGAAGAAGGAGGGAGGGAAGAGAGAACTGCGAGGAAGCGAAACTGCGCATTGTTATAGGGAAGAGCATCAGGGACCAACTGAGAGGAAGAAAGAGGGAGAGAGAGAAAGTGCGTGATGTCGATTGTCACAGTGGATCGTCTCTTTTTTTTTCGATTGCAGAGAAGGAAGTAGAGCCTAATAAAAAAAAAATTTAAGCCATTTGTTACCGACCTATTAGAAAACTAGCTACACAATATCAGCATTATCACGCTCGAGATTTTTGCACAAAAGAGAATCACATGCACAAACGCGCAAACATACAGGCGTATCGCGACGCTTGCATCGTTGAAAAGTTAACTTTTCATACTATCGATAGTTAATCGTGAAAAAGCATGACATCAAGTTGAAGGTTGCGACGTGTTAAATTTCTTGAGGGTGGCCTTGATTGGGGACGTATATATACATATATATTATCGTATTATTTATAAATATTTATAAAAGAAACATTATATAATACGGGCATTTCGAATAGAATAAATTCCATGTTGAATTATTATTAATAAAAGCGTTAAGTTCCTACAAGATATATTATCTCTTCACTTAAAAAAACTTTCGAACTTTTCCAAAATCTCCATCTCGTCGGTATAACGCGTTGCTGACGCGTTATCGGAAATTCGTCATCGAGATAAATTCGATCCGTTTCGCCACGCGGAAAATCCCAGGGACGATAAACCATCGGCGGCTTATCGCGTGTCGTATCGATCCGTCCGAAAATTAATGTGCGTTATCCGGCACGTTATCCTGCCGCCAATAACGCGAGCGTTTCGCGATCGGCGTGCAACACGAGACTTCCCGCGCACCCCGCTTTATTTATCTCTTTCCCGACATATCGCGTTACTGTCTCTCAGCAAGAATCTCGGATCTGCCTAGAATCAAAATTATCTTTTACCAGTCACACATGTCTCTCTTTAAAAAAAAAAAGCTGTTAAGTGGGATAATTCTTATCTGAAATCAAAGTAACTTCGATTCAAAATTCGCCCAAACAGCAAACATCATCTAAATCGGGAAATAAGACATCTTAAAAATAACCTGATGTCTTGTGATCTGATTTTTGGACATGCTATTTAGGTATTTTTTTTTAATTTAGGCCAAAGTTATCCTGACTGAATCCGAGTTATTTAGTATTGCTTTATATTGAATTATTTTATTTTTTTTATTTTCCAATGACATGATCTTCGGGCAAAACGGAGGTTTTGATCGTCTCCGCGCGTCTTCATCCGCGTTATGGTTCTACACTAGGTCGAATGGCAGCCTAACGTTGCTGCTCGTGGGTGGGCCTCGCGGCAGGAGGATCAATATCATCGTGAGGGAGAGAAAACGAGCAGACTGAGAATGGGAGCAAGAGGGTAGGAGCCGCCGGCGCCGCCGCCACCGCGATGAAGGATAAGGATTACAAGGGCGGCGGCGACAGCGTCGGTAGAGAGAGATATAGTCAGGGGATGATATCGCGTACTCGAAAATGTCAATTCGCCATTCCGGCTTCTCACGGAATTAGGATCGCGATAAGAATTGGTTCGCGCGTCGGTTCGATTTTACGCTCTTCAAACTGCATTTTCGTCATCGTCGCTGCTCCGAGACGAATTTCTTTGGCTGCGTCAGCACGAAAAACGGCTTTGAAAATTTGTTGCGTACCGCAAAAAAAGATTCTCTAAATTTTAATATTTTTTACAATAGTATTGATTAAAATTTACTTAATAAATAAATATTTACTTAATGAAAGAAGTGATAGTCAAATTAATTCTTGTACCAAATATAAACATATTTATATTTAGTTAGTATAAATATTTAGTTAGTACTAATATTAAAATTTAATAATATGATTGATTTAGGCCGGTTGCACCAATGTTACTTTGATTATAAATTCTCTCCTCTCGTTTTAAAGCGAAAGAGAGAAAACAGAATTTTTAATCCTTGCTTAAAATCAAAGTAACGTTGGTGTAATCGGGCCTTATACATTTACATTGAATGAAGAATTAAGATCAAGAATTAATCATATTTACAACAATTGCAAAACTGCTTTTTCTCCTATATATTATTCGAAATGGATTCGAATTATTTAATTATTTCCTAGATTTCTATTATTTTCTAGCAAAAAAACGAAATAATTGTGACCGAAATTTATTTTGAACAAATTTATACGAGTAATATATGTGCCCTGAACGCAGCCAATAATTATCTGTTCGCATTTCTTTGATCTCATCCTGCACCTCGAGAAAACCACCCCCTCCCCCGATTAAATTAATGTCGACGCACATCCGAAGCACGTCCGAAGATAGTTCTTCTTGGGAGATGTTCCTCGGAAGTCGTCAGCGATTAATCGTTTAGAAATATGCGTCCATCGTTCGTTCATTCATTCATTCATTCATTCATTCATTCGAATTAGCTGTGGGCGTTTCGCACGCTTTCATTGATCCAAAGTGAAGCGTAGGCAGAGCAACGATCCACTGGTCGACGTCACACTCGCACGTTTCTTCGCGATTCGCAATTCTCGCCTTGATGATGGGCTCGAGCCGCTCATGCAAATCCTTGTGAAACGCGATATCAATTATCATTGACCTTTCGCAACGTAATGAGACATGCGATACAAACGAGGGATGATATTGCGGAACCTTCATTCTTAATAATAAACGCTCAAACAAATGCGTTAAACATGCGTTTTCATGTCTCACCGAAGTTTAATACAAGCGGATTATTCAGCATTTGCCCTCGTCGAAAAGCCTTTCCTTCTCTCGCAGTCTCCTCTTCTTTTTCTCGCGGGAAACGACGACTTGAAAACAAAAAAAAAAGGTAACTTGAAAACAAGGAAAAATTGTCGTACAACCGAGACCAGTTCCATTAATGTAAGATTAACTTTAATCTCGGTTTAACTTACTGTATATCTTTTTCTAATGCTCAGAATTAGACTAATTGTAAGATAAAAAGTAAATTGAACCGAGATTAAAGTTAATCCCACATTGGTGAAACTGAGCCTAAGACAGTCAGCCGAAAATTTAGATATCAATTAACCACCGCGAGGGACATTTAGTGGGATCAGTATTTCTACGCGAAAATGGTTTTGATATACATATATATATAAAACAAAAACGAAGGAGAAAAGTGAGTTTAGACGATTATCGATGAAGAGACCACGGCGATGACGCGCAGTTTTCTTTTCCTTCGTCACTGTAAATACGTAGACGCAGGAAAAGAGAAAAGTAGATAGAACATGTAATACGAAAAGCGACGCGAAACGGATCGGCCGGACGGTCTCCATTTCGGCGTCATATTGCGATGATCGACGATCTCGTGCGAGCTCATCTCGGACGCGTTCAGAGGCGAAACGATCGAAAGAACGGATCGCTTTCGAAGGGCAGGACCAGGGCGAGACGGATCGCGATGCACTGCCCTCGAGAATCGAGGTACTTCGTCAGGAGAATACGATGCGCTCTCCGAATTCTAAAATTATCTGTCCTCGTAAGGTCCTCCGTGTATATGTGTATACCTCAGGAAGCTGCGAAAGATTTCGCGCTGATCTTTCGCGGAAAGGCACGACCGGAAGCTCCTCTCCTTTCGCCCCGGATCGCCTTCGCGGCGCGAGAGCGATGCACTATTATCGCGCGCGACGATTTGTGATACGTATATATTGTTGACGCTTGATAATGAATTAAAGAAAGCATACATCCTCGTCGAAAAGTACAACGAGAGTAGACGTCAACCGATTTTAACACTTCTCCGATCGAACGGGTGGCTATTTACTCGATTCTTGTCCACGTTAAGGATGAATAAACTCATTTCTATCAATGTAAGTTACTAAGTTAATATTTTAATCTCGGTTTAACTCGATACCTTTTATCTTCTAGTGTTAAGGATTAGATGAGTAAATTAACCCTTAGTACACACGATTGAGCTATTTGTGTCCTGCGTATTATGTTTTCTCTGAAATAGGAGCACTTGGCTAAATGATAGTCTCTTCCTTCCTTTTTTTAGTACGCTACTTTATAAACACTTTCTAAAAATAATATTAAAGTATATATAAGAATTATTTAATAAGTTGTGTATACTTGTAAAAATGATGAAAATTAACGGGACACGAACGATCTGTCGTGTGTAACAAAGGAACTGAAAAAAAGCATCATATGTACTAAGAGTTAAACATTAAAGTTAATTAAGTTTTACATTGATAAAAATGAGTCTGGATGAATCTTTTTGTAATTTCCTTGGGAAAGTGTTAACGAAGAATTCTGCGATCATCTCGCGATTGAAAGAGGTGCATCGTCGATCATCAAACTAGATTCGCATGCAACGCGCGCGATTCAGCGAGGCAGCAATAAAGAGAGAGAGAGAGAGAGAGAAAGAAGAAGAATAGAAAGAGTGATATAGAGAAAGAGTGCGTGCGAGAGAGAGAGAGAGAGAGTTTTGTAAATAATAGTGTTACATTATTATTTATGTTGCTACCGTGATGAGTAATAGTAAATTATCTTAACGATACGTAATGTAAAGAAAAAAGAAAAGAAGTGGAGATTGAGAATCATACACGCACGGAAAACATGTACATAATTTATAGGTATATCTCTCCTGGTAAAGGATACTTTACGAATAGTTATTTTTATTACTATTATTATTATTAAGTAATATAATTATATAATTACGATATGATTATCATTATATATTATTAATTATTACTAATATTATAATTATCGTTGTTATCCTTCTATCAATGATCTCAAAAGAAAATAGTAATTGCGTTCGTACGAGAATGCGGCTAAAATTTCGCCGAAAAAAATTTTCTAATTCATTCAACCCAAATGCGCACGAAATGGATCCTTTGTTAATCGATAGAACGAATCTATAAGTTTCAAATCGAGTTTTATTTCTGGCCTACGTACTCTCTAAACATGTTTATGATGTAATCGAGACACTCTCGACGTGCCCTTATTTCTTCGTTTAATTATTAAATTTATTACGCTTCTTGTGCAGCGCATTCCAAAAAAATTGACGAAACACGGTAATTTCCTTTCATTGCATAAGAAACATATATATGCGAAAGTTGATTTATTTTCGATCGCTGTAATTTTTAATTTTTTTTTTTTTTTTTTATTGTTCTGAGAAGTCTATTTTCTAAACAACGTTGCTAATTTGCGAGCACAGGAACGATATTTCGCTTATTAATAATTGTGACCTATTTCTGTCATAAATATTAATCCGAAATTAAAATACAATGTGTTTGTCTGTGGCTAAATTTGAATTGTTCGTAAAATATTTATGAAGTGTATTGTAAGACTCACACAATATTCTCGCTTCAATTCAACATCAATTAAATTGCAAACCACAATCGACATATCGAACCGTTTTAATTTTGGTAACAGCGATGCAACGCTAGACAATTATTCATGAACATGTTTTATCGAATGAGTCAAGACATTTTTTCATGTCTTTGTATATTTTTATGCAATGTTGTAGAATGATATTGTTTCAAATATATTATACAGATAATAATAAACAAATTTATATGCAATATTCCGTGATATTATTTTTCCTTCTGGAATATATAATTGATATATCCAGCGTAAATTAGATTAAAATTTTGTTCTTTTATAGGACTTATTAATTTTATAAACGTAAATTTCAAAATTGAATAATTTTAAAGATCTGTTTTTTTATCTTTACAATTTTAAGTATAATATTTCAAATATATAACCTTTTCTTACCGATTACATTTTTCTGATGACTATCAATTTTTTCTTCGAGAGTGGAAACGCTTGATTTTCACGAATTCAAATCTTTAATTTTTGGAATCACGTTTCCTGAAATCCTTGAAAGTTCCGCGAAATATTAAACATAATGTAATCTCCTTGCCAATTATTTGCCTGATATTTTATTAATTCTCAAGACAATTTTCGCTGAATTCGGAATCGCAATTCTTGAAAATGTGAAAAACAAATATCATTTCATTCTTCTTGTCATTAAACAAGGATGAGATGATACACGCAAGCGTTGCAAACGTTAAATGGAACGCATCCCAGTTGGTAGGACGAGTTAATTTAATTCCCACGACAAATAATGAAAATAAATATGAAAATAGAAAATAAACAAGGGACTTACTACTTGTTGATACCGGAACGCTGTTTGCCGTACTTGAAATGTTAGCGCTCTGTTTAGTTCTCGACTTGGACACAGAATAAGAGAAAACCTGAGAGCGGCCATCTTAGTCTCTTTATGTGAAAGTTCTCGTACACTAGCGACACCAACATCAATTTTATAGAATGATGCAAACTACGTATCACATTATTGATACTGTCGATAAAGTCGCAGCGTCGAAAAATTGATGTGATGCGAGTCCGGTTACATCTGCAGATATAAACAGAGAGAAACCTGAGAGTGGCCATTCCGGCTTTTTCGTGTATCAAACTTTGTAGAGTAATGTTCACGTTTTTGTGATTCATTTCCGTACTATTAGACAAGAACAAGTAATCAAAGTTGATTATTCGTCCTTATCTAATTCACGTGGACTAAAAAAATCACGTGGATATTATTCTATGAGATTTGGTACACGAAAAAGGGATGTTTACTCTCAGGTATAAAGATAATATGCATACATTTATATAGATACACACACACACACACACACACACACATATATATATATATATATATATATATATTTATACATAACGAATTAATGAATACAGGAGATGTAGACTTATTCTGTAACTTTTTAACAACAATTTTACTAGCTATCGTGTATGCAGATATTTCATGACTAAAAAGCTCGATGACAGTATAACTCTTTCATGAAAAATTATAGATATATAAAACAATACAAAAAGATAAATATAACAGGCTAATAAGAGTCAGCAACGATAAACGGCGCAATTATTTAGTGAATAATCAATAATCAGATATTAGACTGATGTCTTCTTTATTTTGAATGTTTCGACTCTCTTTCGAGTTCTCTTCAGCAGGAATGATACAAGTATCGTACGACTATCTGAGTGACACGTCATCGTACACAGACGTGTGTTCTAAAAATGTGTATCTTTATATTTGATTTTAACATTTCTACTTTTTAAGTTTTAACATGTTCAACAAAGCAATGTTTCAGTGCAATGCTTCATGTTCCATGATAATTACACGCTATATGTTTGTCAATTTGCGAGTGACTTAAACATTATGGACATGAACTGATTAGACTTGTATTTATTACCACTAATTCTCTCTCTCTCTCTCTTTCTCATCTTTCCTTCTTTTTTCTTTATAGAAATGTATTTTACATAAAAAGTTTGAATAACTATTTAATTATATTGAGGATTTTAATCATGAAATAGAGTAGCAAATACATTTTCATTAAAATTTCAGCTAGCAAAAGTGACGTTCTTCGAAGCAGTGCCGATTATGATATACACATCAGGTGCATTAGCGCAACTTTATATTTTGTGTTCCTGCGTGCAACAATTAATAAATGCGGTAATTGATAATCGGTAATTTATCTTTTAGATAATTTTGTTTTTAATTTACAACTGTAAAATTGAAGAAGCATTTAAAAATCTCGTTATGATTCTATTTTTGACGAAGTTACAGTTATTTCTTTTGAATATTTATCTATTTTTGAGGACGAACTTGGCGATTTTTTAATTTTTGCGTAGGTATGATAACAATTTGGGGTAATTGTACAATTTAGCTACAGTATCTCAAAAATCAATAAAATTATGCTTATTTCAACGCCGAACGTAGCCTATGCATTCAGAAACTACTCGCTGAGCCTAGTAATCCGCTTAGTGAGCTCTTACAAGAAATCATTGATCACTCAGTAGGAAGTCATAGTGCCTACTAAATGCTTATATTCAGCAGACTCAACAGTTGCTCTATTGATGTATTCTTCTAGATCTAAAATTCTGATTGAATCTAAAAGAATACACCAATAACAGCAAGCGCTTACTCAACTGTTGAGTCCGTTAAATGCACCCATTAGTGATTCTTTAAGATTGGTTCATACACTTATATACCAACGAAGAACTAAAGGTAAGAACCAATCATATTAAAGAATCGATCACTAAGCATTTACTAATCAGTATTTTCTGTTCAGTGCAGCTATTACCGATTATTGGTATTTAATTAATTTTAGCTTGTTTTTTTTCAAATTTTATTCAATTAATTTTATTGTAATATTAAAAATATTAGAAAGGTACTGGCTCTGTACTTATAACAAAAGGTAGTATACAAGAAGGGCAAAAAGCCAATAAAAGAATTTTAATTTAAATAAGTTAAAATTAATACAAAATTAAAATAAACAAACGTTTCAACTCCAATCAAGTCATTTTCAATGCAATCTTATAATAATATAAAAATCTTTCTAAATTTTAAAAATCTGTACATGGTCTTACAATATTCTTACAATTCCTTAATATAAAATTTTTTCTTTCTGTGTAATACGCTGCGAGTTATTTTTATTAAGAATTAACAAAGTCATAAGAAAATTCTGGAAAAGTAACCGTGAACAAAAAGAATTAATATTAATTACATAAAAATTAGTAATATGATAATGTACCTTAGTAAATATGTTAAGAGTCCAATAATACACAACGAAAAAAATGTAGACTGTAGTCCATTTCGTGGTACAATATAATAGTCTTTTTATTTTATAAGTTATTATAAGCAAATTTGCAAAAGTAACAAGTATCTAACTTGCACGATGTCAAATAACGAAATGTCAAGCAGAAAAACATTGTCGAGAACGAAAAACGGAAAAATAGGGGGGAAAAAGGAGAGAAGATATTACGAAGGAGAAAGAGAATGTGTAATGTCAGAATACAATTTGGCAAAGACTCCGTGTCATTTTATCTATTTATTCCATGTTTTTGTTTTTTAATATGGACCATTTATCAACCTTTTATTATATGAAGGCTCTACATCTAATATATCCACTTTATCCCATTTAAAGTTATGATTCTCCTCAATACGATGGTTGGAAATCACTGATGGAAATTTTGAACTTATATTGATATTTTGATTGAAACATGTTCATGCAATCTGATCTTTAATTGTCTTTTAGTTTGGCCAACATAACTGACATCACAATCCTCGCTATTCTGTAGACCACATTTTGATTCTGAATGTGTTCTAAATCATCCTTTCCTCTCTTTATAAAACTTCTTAATGTGTTAGGAATGGTAAAAGTCAATTTACAATTAAACATGTTAATAATAGGTATAAATCTTTCGAATATCGTATTAATATATGGAATCCTAAAAAATCTCTCAGTGTCATCCTTATTCTTATTCAAATTATTAATCTTATTAATGTGATATTTAATTCTATTATGAATAGTCGAAAAAATAAAACGTAACGGATATCTATTCTATAAAAAAATCTTAATAGCGTCAATCAAATTATTTCGTTGGAATTTCGGATGACACAAACAAAAAATCTTATCCACAACTCCATAAATTACACCTCTTTTATGACAAAGTGAAAGAAATCTACCGGAAAAGGTTGCTTTACGATATATATCAAAAATAAGATTCCGTTCTTCAATAATCAATATCGTATCTAAAAAATTTATTCTTCCATTAAGGCTTTATTTTAATATTTAATTAACTGTATTTTTATATAATATAATTAAAGTAACAAATTTTTAAATATTAATATTTTTATTTTCTAGCAAAAGAAAAAGGGGGGAGTTATGTAAAAGGGGAGAATATAAGAAATATAATACTTGATATGTAATGTAATGTCTAATCTTCTTCGATAATTATTTCCTCATTTTTATCCACTGCTTCGTTTGTCTCCTTCGGAGTGGTTTTAATTATAGCTTCATAACAGCGCGTTTCTGCCATCACCAAGCATCTTCGTCTGCAAGTAAACATATACGTCAAAATATAAAATACACAGTCGACAATGATGAATATAATTGATTAAAATAATTTAAATTAAAATAATTTATATTAATATATTAAATTAACTAAGATATATTAATTAAGATACTTGCACGTTACTGTGATCATCCCGCGGTTTTCTCACTGGATTCCAGTTAGTTACAGGCTTCTCATTCGTCAGCATCAAACCACGGATGCAGTACGATAAAGCAACTTTATTCAAATTGCGATCCTATTGTATTAAAGAATGTAATAATAATAATTTTTCGTAACAAAAGTGATGTTTTAATCGAACTTACACGCCATTCAGAATTTAGAACATCAGCCAAGCTCAATATATCGGACGCTACTGCGGCTTCCTCTAAAGTTCTTATAGTATTCAGATAATTCTCCTGCAGGAATTTGACGAATACTACTGACTGTGATTGGAAGAATGCCGCTATTTCTTCGGGATCGTGTACAAATTTGAAAGAATTTCCATGTGATTGTCCTAAAATATTAAATATAAATACAATTTATGAAAGTTTCAAATCCAGAAGTAAAATCTAATTACTTTTCGGATTTATGACTCTTCCGACGCCATGTAGCAGACCCAAAGTTTCCTCCCGTATCCCGCATTCGCTTTTCACGTGTCTCTCAGGCACTAACAATCATAGAAATACAATGCAGATTCGTACTTATTGGTTCAATTATTAGTGCATATACCTCTGAGAGAAACAAAAATTAGATTTAGAACGGCGCTGCGCACGTCGCCGATGCTGTTGGACAATATCTCGTCGATGTGTCGTTGAGAGACATGCAGCATGTCGCCAGAAATGGAATTCAATGTATTAGATACCCGTTTCAATACGTTCTTCATCGAGGTAGTCGTGGCTGCGTTTATACTGTATAAATAAATCACAATTAAAGAGAATCAGAGAGACGTTTAATCTTTAAGAAATTATAATTCTCACTTGATGATGTCAATGCCAAACTTCATTCTTATATCAGGTGGAAACAAAATATGCATCAGTTTTGAATTACCAGTTTCTGTGAAAACGAATATCACAGGTTCTCTTCCCATTTGAAAATATTTTCTAGATATTTATAAAGAAATATATCATAATGGTTTGATTAAAGTATTGAACCGTTCATTACAAATTGACCAAGTGTTGCTTACTCCAAGAGTGCGAAGAAGTTTTTGTAATCCTCATGATAGACATTTGGGATATCCTTAACAAGGAACAATTGTTTTAAACAGTCACCCAATACTGTGTGATAACGTGTTGCACGTATTAAATGATCCTCGAATCTATCACCTTGTCGCATTATGTGTTCTAAAAACAATTCGAAATTATGAATCAAGTTATGTATCACAAAGAAGCTTGAATTTGAAATTGTGACAATTACTATTTTCATCTTCAACCGGATCAACTGGCGTAATCCACTCTATAACATCAAAACTATTTTCTTTAGCAAGTAATTTTATAGCTGCAGTTTTGCCACAGCCGGAAGGTCCAGAAAGGATCAACATAGAAGGTTTTCCCTTCAGTGTCTTGTTTTGAAGCCAATTAGAGATTTCTTTCTGTTTCTGTTTACTAATTGCCAATTCAGACAGCCTTTCAGGCTCGCAGGCCTGAAGCAGCTTTGATAAGCTGGTTTCATGCTTTCTCTTTTTGAAATTACTTTGCGTAAATCTGTCAAACAGAGTCTTATCTAATTCTGCTCTATTAGTACGTTTTAGTATGGGTTTATTTGCAGGTTCGCAATCAAATGATGGAACGCACCAAGTGTTAGTTCTCTGCAAACAAACATAATTCAGTTACTTGAACAATTAAATTTAACACTTAAATTATTAAGAAGAAAATGTTTTGTATTTTAAACAAGATGTGAAGATAAAGATAAGAAAAGGTTTGTTCACATCATGTTCCAACATGCTCTTATCATAGCGAGCCTCATTGGAATGAGTAGGAGTTATGATAAGCATGTTGGAACATGCGATGTAAACAAACTTAATACAGTGTTTAGGTTAGGATGAAATAAGGCGAGACACATTTATTCACATTTCACTCGAATAACACAAGCTTTTTAAATAATATTTATCAAAATATTTTTGATATTTACCTTCGATTCAACCATGTTTCTTTTATATAAATTGTGTTATAATCATATTTTTAATGAGCTTGAAAGATTGCCTCGTATCAATCTTACGTCTCTTTAAAACATATGTTCTAAGCATGTGTTATATGATTCTGCCAATAGCAACCAATATTGCCAATAGTGTCATAAATATTGTCAACCTTTCTTCCATTTGAATATTATATCTGTACACGATACAGGAAATTGCATAATTAATATTTTGATCTACAAAGTTTTTTTCTTTTTATTTAATATGAACATTAAGAGTTACAAATAAACTTAGAATTAAACTCTGATTTTTCTATTATGCTTCAAAGTCTTTTCAAACAATTTCTTTGTTTCGTAATTTAAGTCTCGTTCTTCTTGTAAACAGGAATTTTTACATATATCTTAATTTTTTCAGAAGCGTAAAAACGATCTCAAATTTACTAAATTCACGATTAATTCAATTGCTCGAATTAATTCAACATATGAAATTAATACTTATAGCAAAATTATTTACTTATTAGAAATGCTTTTTGCTTATAATTTAAAAACTATTAAGTCGAAACTATAAAGTCTCGACATTTTGGTATTAGAATTTTTGTCTCAAAATGATCTCAGAAATCTATTAGGTGTTGGAATTAATTCGTAGCGTTTTACAAGTGATGGGAAGTACTTTCATTAATGTATTTTTTAATGCTCATGTGAAATAAATAACATTCTTTCATTAAAAAACGCTACGAATTAATTCCAACACCTAATATAATCTTTAAGAATTGTTATGGTTTTTATCAAACACCCTATATATCAATATATTATTCATCATACACATCATTTTATATAATTGATGGTCAATAAGACTCAATTATGCTATAAGTAATACATTAATAATATTAATAATATCTTGCAAGATTCTCTCTAATAATATTAATAATTTATTTTAAATATAATTTCTACATGTAAAAATACATTCTATTACGTAAGTTCGAAAATATTACAATGGCCTCGACGTCGATAAGTATAATCACTATTAAAAATTAATATGAAAGCTTTTTTTTTCAGAAAATAACAATAACAAATAAATTAAAATTGTAAAATAAACTTATAAATTGTGGATAAACAGAAAAATAATATACAAACGCGTTGGTAATACAAGAAAGACGGTATAATATATACAGTTGTATCCTGCCCGTTTATAATCTGACCTTGTACTTAAGACTTCCTTAAATTTATTTTTAGATGCTCAGCAGCCCATGAAATAATTGTAGAGTATCTAAAGACAAAGGAAATCTTAAATATAAGGCCTGACTATGAATACGAGTATAAGTATCCTGAGGAAACAAGATGTAATCTTTGAAATTCAATTTTGTTACGAATAATAATTACAATATCGAACTCTCTGGGATATCTTCCGAGGAGAAGGTACGATACAAGGGACTAAATGTTCGGTTTTTTTGATCGTTTTATTTTATGTATTCACAAACATTACAACTCTGTCGACTACGCGCCCGCATTCACAAAAGCCATCCTATACGCGTCACACAATACATATCACTCGTCTCGGGACCCCTTGAGGCCCTTGCATACCGATTACGAATTGTAATCTCTTTTCCCCGAGTCCCTAAGCCGGCGGTTCATTAGCAATTTACTCTGTGTGTATAAGCGTACGTGTATATAAGTATGTGTCCTTTTTGCTTTTTTTTTTTATTTACAGTCGAAGCGCGATGCGCTCAATATATCCTGCGAAGCTACATGGATTGGTCGGGCTGGTATTTCTCATCCTCACTCCCGAGAATGCTCGAGGCTCCTGCCGATCCAGGCAGCTCCGTGTTGGAATTTGAAAAAATATGTAGCATTATATATCTTCAACAAAAGGCTTGGACTTGGTAGTTATCCTTTATTCGTCGGTCCCATCTAGCATCCCGAAGGACCAACCGGTTTTCTACGAGAGTTCTCTCTAGCGATCCTCTAAACGTATTCTAATTAAATTTGCGGCGCTTATTATTTTTTCTCTTTCCTCTTTCTTTTCTTCTTTTATTGTGCATTATCTGAAAATGCATGAGTAATGCGACTTTTTATAACATTCCGGAAGTCAAGTTCTTTTCAAAGGCACTATTGTACGCGAACGGAAATACGGCCCGAAGAAAGTTACGCCCTTTCCGATGTTCTTGCTCAGTATCTGTCGTGAATCGGTAAGATAAATGTATCAGTTAATATACATGATTCAATTATTGGACAAAATATCAAAAATTTTTAATGTCAAGCTTTCAATGATATGTACGACTCTAAAGAAATATTGATAAGCAATGTTTATAAACAAATTTATTTAGAATTGTATATCATTTGAGAGCGAACGTGGTAAAGCAAATAGAGATCTCGGGTTCGATTCCCAAAAGAACCAAAATATTTCTACACGCTCGTGTCTCCTCTCAGAAGGAAGCGACAACCGAGAGTATCTTCGCCAAGAACACTTCTCTAACATCTAACAAAATTTCGTCGTTCGGAATCGTTAAACAGTAGATGCTATATGACTGTATACATACAATCAGCATGTGTACCACAGACGAAAGAAGTCACCATACTCAGCCATGAGAAATGGAGTAGCTGAGAAATACATGGCAATTAAATAATCAGCGTGCACATCATGAGAGAGGTAACACAGGCCTAAGAAAAAATACATATCATTTAGAAGCTTAATATTTAAAATATTTCGTCCAATAACTGAGTCATGTTCATTAACTAGTAGATACATTCATCTTACTTCCTGAAGCTAAGCTCCACATACATCGGATAAGATCTCAAATCAACCGGTTACTTTTCATCGTTGTCGAAAAAACTTGATCGTATCATTTTCGATTCCACAAAAGATACCGAGGAGAGGGTTCCGCTGGCAATCGGTTAAAGCGACTAGATTTTTGTAAAATTTTGCACAAACGCAACGCGATCTCGTCGTTTCAGTAGTAATTGATCAATGACTGCATATGGTTGAAAAAAACTTTTTTTTAAAGTTGACGAAGTGATTCAATCTTTCTGTATCTTTAAATTATAATGGGCACTAAATGAATAACGAGATAAAGTGAGAAATAATATATAATTACTAATGATACCAATGTATCATGAATAACACATTATGTGATAATAAGTAACGTTATTTCTTGAGATCGGATCGCGATTGACGACTGATCGATGTCGATTAGCAAAACGTATGGATTTGTCTGTGTAATGAAATTTGCGCTCGTCTTTTCTCACACCGTCGAGGATGCCTTTCAGTAAAATTACGCATTCCTGTGTTTGTTTAAGGAGGGATCTTACTAACAAATTTTGTTTCTTCAACAAAAAAAAAACCAGAGCTACGTATCAAGGTATATAAAAATGGCACTTATACAAAATGGTAACATTATAAATATAATTGTATTTGTAGAGCTATTCAAGAAAGAGATTATATCATTGGACAAATGAGCGAGTTAAATTATTGAAAGATTACAATAATGTGAAAAAAAGCGGAAAAAAAATACAGAATTAAAGTAACAGATCTAAAAAGATAAAGATCTTAAAAAGCTACGTAGGAAAATAAATTCAGCAAAAACGAAACGATTTGAAAATATTACGGTCCCTCCTCAAAACGCATCCCATCTCCACATTGATAAACATAATGATTTCTTGCGATCTAGTGTATAATCTTTATATGAAATATTTTTTATACATTTTCTTATAGTTAAGCAACCAATAAACCCCACCCGCTTTTTAGCGTAAGCCTTAAATGTAAAATTAAGATTTATTTTAGGGGTATATAAGTAACAATGTAAGAATTTATATACATATATATAGATATATATATATACACATATATATGTTATATATATATATATTATATGCATATGTATATATATACGTATGTATAATATATAATCTTTTTTTTTACATTTCGGGGTCGATCTTGTGGCGTGGCTCTCACCAACTTTGGATAAAAATTATTTACATTATGTTACATTTCTGTCTCTTCTACAAAAAAGGGGAGAACAACGTTGCACGATAACGTATATTAGATATGAAACAGTGCAATTACAGTGAGAAAAATCGGCGCCAAGTACTTCGTTTTTTTTTTCTCTTCGAATATCAACGTTTTACTTCAGTATTTCTGTATTTTCCTCCCATATTTAACGATTGCTAAACCACGCCACGAGAAAGAAGCCTGCATAACATATAAGCCGATCGTATATTTAGCTTGTATAAACTTATCTAAGATCTTATCTCGTTATTCGTGCGCTATATAAAGGCTTATATAGCTTACACTATAATTATTGGCTTAAAAATCTACAGGTACATCTAAATCGTTTAAAATCGAACTATGAAAGTATGTACAATTAATGAGCACGCAGTTTATTTTCTCTCGCCTGTACATATCTATTATTATATCGCGACTGATAAATCGATAGGAAATTATTTGTGCTAACAACTGTCCCTCGTCTGTTCAATGATCATTCTCTTCTCTTTTTTTTCTCCCTTCGCTTAGAAACGTTTCCTTTCGTCTCGTTAGTAAATCATTCTCGGTTGTTCGTGGTAACTTGAAAAACATTAACGTGCGTAGTTTCGTTGTACATCCGAATATTAATACAAACGAGAAAGGAGATCTGATGTCGATCACGTCTGAATACGTTTAGAAAGATGAAAAAAAAATTATTTTTAAATAAAAAATCACGAATAGATTCTTTCTCGTATAAAAAAAAAACAGAAGTCTAAAAAAGGTAAAGAAACGATTATTAAATCAAAGTCTTAAAATTTGAAGACTCCAATTCCCATTAAGAATCTAAAAAAAATGAAAAAGAGAAGAGATGCGTAATTAGATATAATCAATTTTTTTTTCTTATAAATTGATCGTGTTCATTCTCAGATGAATTCGCTATCGAACAGACGCAGAGACTTTCGATTGTCGCCTCGTTTAAGAATCATTGTCAGCTTTTGCTATCACTGTGCCTTCACAGAAGCAACGTCTCGATGTGTCTCTTTTTGTTAATTAAGAATTTAAACATTATTCTTTCACGACACAAGACTTTATTCTCTACTATTTAGTCCCATTTCCTAGTCATTATTTATATTGCAAAATCAAGAAGTTCATTAACAAGTGATATTATAGCGTTTAACTTTTTGTTACTATCAACATTTGAGTGTCATTCATAAGATATATCAATACGTTAATTGTAATCTCAATCGATGATACGAAGTCCGATCCCGTCTTCGTATAATTTTAATTTTTGGATTATGTCCTGTCTAAATAGCAAAAGCGGGTTTCATTGGCGTAATAATGGGAAGACAAAGAAAGACGGGAAGAATCCAAAAGATTGCACGAATACATTATCCGTAGCGAAATCATTTGCGCTTTACTATGCGTCTATTACGATTAACGTTACGCAAAATCTATTTTCATTTTTTTCTTCGATCTCGAGAATTAATGTGTCGATATTGCAATCTAGATGTTTTGAAAGACATTTTTGCGCGTGGCGCTCGAACAAATAAAATATTCGGTATCGTGTGTTTCCGAATGTAATATTAAATACGTTATACTCATGACTTAAGTGTCGATTTTTCATGTAATAACGTATATCCGTTAATAAAGAAATAAAAGTTATACGTGACGAGAATTTACAGCCTTTCTTGCCATTCAAAGGCATTTTCTTTTTCTCTTTCATCTTCCTAATCAACACTACTTACCGTTCACTTTCGCTCAAACATTATATTGCTTATTGTATCGTGATAACTGTATCACCTATCTTGACTTTTCTATTGTAAACGATGTGTGATATAATACGTGAGCTCAATACGTGACTAGTATGTTCAGGACGACAGGATTAGGATATAAACATAACAATTTTCTGCGTTCGCACGAAAGCCGTCTCATCATCCTTCGAATATGCATTTTGTGAACAGTCTACAGTGATCGATTATCGACTTAAGAAATAAAGAACAACCATCAACACAATTTACTAATTCGTTTGATTGATTAATTGATAAAAACGGCCGGTGCATTTCAATTCTCTATTTATATATACAAGTCACTCAATTTATTATTATTATTATTATTATTATTATTTATTATTATTATCCTCTCGTTATGCAAAATCAATACGATATAAATCAATCTTCGTAACACTTTCATTTCATCAAAACGTATAATATTTATAATATAATTATTGCATAGACAGCGTATGTATAAATATATGCATATGCAAACTCGATTAGTGCGAGTAATACATTAAGAATTCATCAAGTGATTTCTAAAAGCTTGATTCCAAATAACTTTGAATTGAAAGTCTAAAAAAATTTACATTTTGGGGACTGACAACGTTAACTTTTCTGTATCTGTGTTATATTCACGCAGATGTTTTCGTGATCTGCATTTTATGAAAAATAAATATGGCAAAATTGATATATATGTATATATATGTATGTACATATATATAGATATACATTGCGTTATATGGAAGTACGCCACGATTACATTTAGTCTTAAAATAGAAGCTCTGAATGTAACACTTAACCGCTACCACTTCAAGAGAGTAAGTAAATACTATTGTAAATATATTTCAATGATATATAAAGAACGCGTGTCTTCTATAAAAAAAATTATGCTAAAAAATAAAAAGAAGAAAACTGAAAAGGGCGCCTTTTCCAATAAAAAATGTTAAATATTCGCAAAAAGATAGAAATTTAAATAATCTCAATAATAATCAGAAAAGACAAAGCAAATCCAATGACAGTCATATAGATGTGTATCTACACAACTGAGTATTCACGAATTATATGATTACAGTTTTTCTGAATTTATGATAATAGATTAATCAAAATTAATATTTAGGCATTTACCTGTTATATATATATATATATGTATATATATTTAGTCTTTATGTTGTCTTTTAGATAAAAGTAGCACTTCATCTTTTTGCATACATCAAACACTCGTTTGAGCAAACAATATCTTACAGGACGTTTCTGCACAGGTAATGTTCGCCTGCTCGAGGTGTTGTCACTATATTTGTATCAGAATATGAAATAAAAGTGTAACTGAAAGTACTAGGATATATACATTTCCATCGTTATATTGCTTCATGTACACACACGCATTCTCATCATTTTTCTGGCTTCAGTTCTATCTTGTAACATAGTTAAATATCGCAAACAATATGAAAAGCGAGTGAAAATATCTTTCGTAATGCGCTACCACGCCAAGGGGTTTAAATATCGGTAAATATAATCTTAAACGCTAAATCACGGTTCTAAATCTATTATCAAGAATTTACTTCATATTCCAATAATAATAATCTCTAAAATCACACAAATAAGATTAGAGATTTCCATTTTTCATTTTATGATATTAATTCTCAATAATGTATATTACCGAAAATACTATCGCCACTTCATCTAGAGGGCGATTCGATTTTCTGTCAATTCACAGATTTATTCGAAATTTACGTGTTTTTTTTTTATCGCTGCACCATTTTATTTTTGAGAGGTAGACGAGCCCTCTGTCTTAATCGTGACGGATTTGCTCGCTTCGAAGTTGGAGCTGGCTTGAGTTCGTTCTCTGGCAGTGACTTACGATTTATTCGCTTCAAAAGGTTTCGTAGAGAAACCAGAACTCTGTCTATTTCGCTGACTGCTTGATGATGCGGAATCATTCCGTCGTCGAAAATGATACAATGATTTAGAGCCGAAAGAACCAGCCCTATTTCGAAACTGCGATAAATGCGACTCTTGCGCGTTTGGCAGTGTATTATAGTCTGAAAGGCGTTCGCTTGTCAGTGAATCTTCTCTAGCACTTTCAGAAACAGTCCTATTACGTATTTTTGCAGCTTGAAGCATCTCATGTATTTGAGGCTAAAAAATAACACAAATATTATAAAATGAGAAATGAATTCTAAATGCTATTAAAAAATTAATTATGACGCGAGAAATAATAATTTGTTTGCAATAATACTCACTTCTACTACTCTAAAATCTTCGATGTTCTTGAATTTTGATAGGTACTCTTGCAATTGAGGATCTACATGAAGCTGATCAGAGTTTTTATAATATTTCAAAAATGCCCAAAATTTTTCCAATCCATACAGCTGTCCTATTGATTTAAATAATTCAATTTAATATTAGTATGATGATTTAATATTGTAATAATGACTTATATTAATATAATGTACAGCCTGCGACACACATTTTTTCTTATTGGATTGCTTGTGTTTTATTTAGTAAATTACTCTGGATATTCTGTGCACAGAGCCATGTTCAGATTTCCCAAATGCCCAGGTATCATTTCATCTTTGTTTACCGAACATTAAACAAGGATGACATGAAATCTGGAGATGTACCCAGATAAGAATTCGAACACGCGCCTGTATGATGCAATTCTAGTAATTTATTAAAATGTAAGCATAATAGACTTATGCATGTAAGCTTAACGTCAATTGTTTTTTACTTGTTGTGCTATTACTAATCAAAATCCTAGGGCAAAAATATCCTTTTGGCGTTAGTAAAACACTTGATTTGCTGTTGCACAATTTACCGTTTAACTACTATACATTATATAGCTAAACAACCTATTTTGTGCTGTTTATCTATTTTGTGACAACATATAATAAAAATTACATATAAAATTTTATCTTACCGCTTTCATAATCTTGTATCGTTTCCATTTCAAAATCTGTATACAATGTATGTCTGAACTTCTTTTCCAAGCCGTAACTGTAAAATCTGAAAAGGCACTCTAGTCCGTATCGGTATCCTTCGCAGGCATCTTCTTTGGCTATAGTTCTGAATTCCTCGTACATGGTACGATTGAAGTTTTCTCGCAAGAAAAACGACCAGAAACGGAAAAGTGTGTTCATTTCTTGAGATTGTCCGATACCTAATCGTTTTCGTTCTAAAAACATATGAATATAATATGTAAATAAAAATCTTGATTTAATATAAACATACAATTTGTTTAATTAATAGTCAGATAAAAGTATTTCTACACGTTATTCTCAGTCGGGAAAAGAAGACAAATAGAAACTCATCACTTTATAATCTCCATTCACATACATACACACAAATTAATATCTTAAGAAAATATCTATATTGCTGATACCTTTCAAACAACGCGAATGATATTTGTGATATGCTTGTTGAGTAAATCCATTATCCTTCAACAAAGCATGACTCGGATGTTCACAGATACTGGGAACACTTCCATAACTATTAGCAAGATAACCTTCATTAGGACTTGTGCCTGCGCTACTCCTGAAATAGTAAAATAGAGAACAAATTTAAAATATATATGCAAAATAAACTTAAACTTTCATTTTTCCGTTATCATTCAGATTAAAACTATTCTACAAGGTTCTTCAGTCGGGAAAAGAAGACATATAGATAGATAATTCATCATGTTATATTTTACATTTATAAAAGTAGAAATATCGTTAGTAATAGTTAATACAAATTCATTCAATTAATCGCAAAACAAAAATATAAATATGAGATTACAATGCCAGATACTTTTAATTTACGAGCTATGTATACGTCATAGAAAATTAGCAATTATTTCTCCTCGTATAACTTTAATATTTACACTTTTTTAATATTTCTACACGTTAGCAATAAAGTGTTTATCTTGAAATATCGAAGTTTATTTTTCAGTTTAAGCTGCAAATTTATTGCGAATATTACATACCCTGCGGAATACGTTCGAGGATGATGTTCTCGAACGTCCATAACCCAACCAATATGATGTTCCACTGGAGGATTATTGCTGTGACGAGTCTTCCTTTTTCGTGGCGTTCTCGGATCAACAGACGGTCCATCTTTCACAACAGCAAAGAAACGTGGCGCGGTATTTCTTCGTCCTTCTCGTGGACAAAGTTTGTCACTCCAACGATTCCTTTCCTGTCTATTATCTTTCTTATCTGGACTTGTGCTTGGAAGCTGTTCAACGAATACATAGCATATATAATATTTTTCTAGGATAATTTTTTTATTTCGCAAAGTTTGAATTACCTGTGATGAAACCGAAACTTCTAAATCTTCCATAGAAGGAGGTGGTGGTGGTGGAACTTCCGGATTTGCTTTTCTTGGAGCTTTCGGCGCCATTTTTTCGAAATCTTCTTGACTAATCATATTAACCGTTTTGTAACTTCCAATGGACGAAGAAGAACCATGCTGTATGTTAACATAACTTATTAATATCCCTGGATTTATTTTTGTTTATTTGTTTTTCTAAATTTGAGAAATTAAAGTTTTAATCTTACTCTTTGAAAATTTTGTCTCCATAATTGTTCTTCATAATAATGTAATCCGTCATTGATAAATTGTTCTAATTCTTGAGTCATTTTTACTCTTGTAGTCCACTCTCCTGTTCTATCATGGCCCTCATGTTTTGGGATTCTGGATGATGTAGGATTGATTTGAGTAAATATCAATATTTTATTAATATCTCTATCCGATAATTCATTATCATCGTCATCTTCAGACCTGTAATAATTATATCAAGAGATATAAAATATCAACAGTAATCTAAATATTAAAAGATTAAATAATCATCTAATCTCGCTCTTCTCTCTGTGTTATGATAAAAAAACAGTTCAGATTTAGACTTCTTAAGGCCAGTGGTTCCACCTTTTGATAAATTTTACCTGTTGAGTAAGTAGCAAGATTACCCAATCACATTACCAGATTTATCTCACAGGTTTACCAAAGATTTATCAAAAGTGAAACAATGGCCCTTATTCTTATAAACTTTCAAATTGTTAATAAATGCATTATAAATAAACTCAAATAAATTAAATACATTATAAATTTTTGAGTTTATTATAACAAGCAGAATTTTTTTAATGAAAATACTTAAATTCATTCATACTACAATATCCTAAAATATTTCGATATTGACCTGTATGTGAATTGTGAGTCTTTCAAGGAACAGTCAAAATTTCAAACTATAGCATTACAATAGATTAGGGAGGGAATGAAAGAAGCAGGTAGTAGAGTGAGAATATAGAACGATCATAACGGTTGTTAGTTAGTTTGCTGCGATCCTACGAGTAGGTAAGTCGTCCCATGATTCACACCGCATTAGCAAAAAACTAATGTGACGATGTCGAGATCTGGCGAAGAGATTGACACTTTTATGATCAAGAGAAACTTAAAATATTTTATAATAAAGCTTCAGAGAGTAAAACAAACCTTCAAAATATCTTGAGCGATGTACATAGACGATGCACGAAGTATCAGTGAAGACGATTCCTTTGAATCTTTTTTCTCAAAAAATTTTTTCATATTATAAAATTTCTTTGTACGAATATTATTTCATACTTTTGTAAGATAAAATAAATAATTTTCCGACTAAAAATTGAATTTTTTTTCCAAAAATCGTTTTATTTTTGTGCTACAATTTTCACTTTTCAAAATAATTAAGATTTTTAATACAAACATCTGTAAACCTTTTTCGTAAAAAAATCATTTCACAAGAGTGTAAGTCTAGATTTATCTGTCTAAGCAGATTCTTTCTTTCAACGCATTGCAAAATTATGATTTTTTTAACACATAAAAAAACATCTGAGTTAAAAAATATTCAAAATACAAAGTATAGATGTAAAATAAAAAAAATTTTTTTCCGATTTTTAAACTGATTTATTAGGAAAAATATGGCGTTGGCATAAATGAATCACCGTTCATACGACATTAGTGAAAAACTGCGGTTCACACACAGGATTAATTACAGGGTTAATTAAAAGGGTATCCATCCATCCATCTAATGGTACTACAGTCTAAACCATGATCAGGACCTCCTCTAGATTTCTAAACAATAATTTTTCCGGAATTAGGTTGTTAGCCTAATGTCTGACCTCCAACGGGAGATGGGAAAACGAATGCATATATCTAATGTGGAATATATGAAACTACAGTTTAACGCCAAATCCGAACGAGGTATCTTAATCACCAAATAAAGTCGTTTTCGGCTCCTTAAACACGTATATGGCACAGATAGGATTAAACTCGGATCTACAAATCGCAAGTCAATCCCACCGAGCAGTAAGCCATTTGACGTTTCAAAATTGCGCGTATAAACTAACCATTCTGAAAAGGCATTATGTCGACCAGTCGGTGGCGGTGAATCCAGTTCCTCGTCAAATTGAAAATCCAGCTCTTCTCGTATTGCATTTTTCATTTCAGATTTCTCTTTCTCTTCTGTTCTGTCCTTGTGTGAATGTCTCTCTTCTGTTTTCTCTTTATGTAGATGTTTGACTCTTCTTCTCACCTATAATTTATTTCTGTAATACTTTCATTTTCGCAAATTTCTGTAGTTTGATACAATAAAAAATAAAATGAGTTACCTCCTTCCAAGCATTGTCACTTGATGAATCCGATTCTCCGTTGATTCGTTCTGATAAGCTGTCTGAAGTAGAAGCATCTGCTGTGGCCGGTAATTCATTGTCTCCTCTTACATTTGTGAGAGAACTATTATTAAAAGAGAGAAGATACTTTTCTGCAATCTCCATTGTTTCTTTTATCTTTTCAAAGTGAAATTTGTTTGTTGTCTTTGTTTGATTACTGTTATCTTTGTTTGATTGTTGTTTCGTAGCGGTAAATCCATTGATTCTTTCCGTTGTCGGCACAAACTCTGGCACATCAGGATTTAGAATCTCATTTATTGTGGAAGAATTTGTCTCTGGTTCATCAAATCTTACTGATGAAATGGAATGATAAGAGTCAAACACACGAGGAACTGGAGGAACAGGCATTGTAGATAAAGGCTTTGCAATAGGACAAAATGTAGTTTCAGAGGTAGGAATTACTTCGGACTGAGATGGGTTAGATTGTTGCACATGATCTGAAAAGGCGATATTACTAGCTATGTCCAAAAGAGGCCATTTTAACGGATCGAATCTTGTCCTAATCTGAAAAATAAAAATTTATATTATTAGAAAAATTCGCCATTATATGTGTGCGTAAAGAACATACATATATGTAAGATTTGAATAATTATAAATACAATGTAACGAGGGCTACTATCAAACCCCATTCGTCGAACTTAAAATAAGTTCTAATGGTGTCAGCGAATCCTCTTCTATTTGCTGTAGCACAAGTTTTGTATCTAACACATATGTAACATGCTAGATTTTTTAAAAAATATGTGCTGTAATCATCAGATAACATGCGCTATTTTATTAATTTAAAATAAGTTTATAATAATACCTTATATCCATCTTCTAATTCTAACAACTCCAGTCTATCGGATTCCAAGACTGCTTCTATCACCAAATCTATATCCACCGTTAAATTTTGTACACGCTGAAAAGATGCGATCAAAGTGAGAGGTAAATATCCTTGAGCATTCATTTTACGACGTAGGAAAAAATCCTTCACAAGATTTTCTTCAGAAAAGTAATATTCTCTGTGTAAAAAAAATGATATTGTTATCCAAGTTACGATATATATGTATACAAATTATATCGATATAAAAAATACAGAGTAAATTTACATTTGTTTTCGTATATATTCTTTTAACGTAATGGTATCTATGTAATTTGCATTATTAAAATAGCATGTTCCCATATAAGGTATCATATATCCAGAATCCGTATGTTCATATTTATGGGTCTGTAAAAAAGAAGAAAACATGAAGTCTGAAGAAACAGAAATTACAAATATAGATATAAACTTTAAAGATTTTCAGTTCTACTATCACTTATTATTCATCAAAATAAGGTCAGAGAGATTCCCACTTAGGTAACATCATTATTGAACTATTGCAACTCGTGATAATAAATAATTTAAACTGTGTATATCAAAAAGAAATTACTTGTGCACAGTCCGTCGTATAATTTGTATACTCGTGATCGTATCGGTGTCTGAAACCACCACGGCCACGCCCGCCTCGTCCTCTACCTCTGTAATTTCTTCCACCGCGTCCTCGTGAATTATATCCAGTTGATCTATCGTAATCCCTTTCACGCCAGTGCTCACCATCGTTCGCTGTTGATCACAATATAATTAACATTTATATTCGTTTTATTATTGCTACATGCGCACTTTGCAGTTAAGTTTCAATACATACACAAGCATACTCACGCACGCACGATTACTATACATACATAAATAAAATTACCTTCACCATTTCTTTCTCTATGATTTTGAAATCTCGGTGATCGCATAGTCCCACGATTTTGTGCCAAGTCAATCTCAAGCGGGACCCATTTTTGTTTATTCGCTGTACAAATGATAATCAGATTTAAATTAAATGTAGATTAAAAACATTTCTTATTTACATTGCAAGTAAAACAATTCATTTGTAAACAAAGTTATTACAAAAGCTTTATTACTTTATCTATAAGCAATTATTATAATGAATTCCAAGGATAAAGATCAATTTTCTCACCTTTCCTTTTCTTTTCATTATTATCCATATGCTCGTCGCTATCATCTTGATAGTTTATCTGTTCCTTATTCTCCTTGCCTTTACTTTCGACAATGTTGCACATCTTAGAGGTACTTGGTTCACCATTAAGCACACCATTTTGCTTCAAAGGAATTATAGTTGTTTTCCTCTATATTAAAAGATAAAATACCATTTACTGTATACAAAAATAAAAAATAAAAGAGAATTCATAAAAGTAAGTAACTTGAGGAACGCGTACATATAATATGTACAAAAAGATGTGTACAAATAATGAACAGTTCTCAGACATAGAAACTTTTATCTGAGATGACAAATATTTGATATTTTTCTAGCAAAATTTCTACACTCACAAATGCATGAATAAATCATTTGCAAGCTCTAGATCTTGCACAGTTTATTATGTAATAATGACATAAGAAATATTACTTGCGGCAGTTAGAATAGATAAAACCATTATTAATAATTATTATTTAATAATAATTATATAACAGTTTCATTCTAAAATAATAACTTAGATAACTTGCTAAAGGTATGATAGTAATTTCACAGAAATTCAATAATACCCACCTCTATTTGTGTTCCTAAAGTAGGCCAATCTCCAATGTTTGTAAAATCACTTGCCTGTTGTAATGCACAAGAAAAATATATATGTTACAGAAAATGTTTTAAAGTATTTATAATGTTAGAAAGAAGAATGTTTAAATATTTTAAACATTTGTATTTTTTTAAATGAATCATATATAATTATACATAATTATATATAACTCATAAAAATAAATCCTTTTAAATAATTTATATTTGTAATTCATCCCCTAATGTATAATTAAAAATTACGCCGTATATATTTTGTAAAATAAAACAATATACAATATATAAATATATATTTCACCATTATATTTAGTAAACCAAATTTAATTTAAATAAAAATTTGATTCGTTACATCTATTAAAGTATTGGAAGTTTATTTTCATCATTCCGTTCAGAAAGTTATGTATCAATTGCATTTAATTATATATGTTATATATTATAAAATAGAAATAAAAAATTATCTTTTGTGCTTACAATATAATCGAGTATGCTAAAATCGCTTATCTTTTTAGATAAATACGTGCGCACTGAATGAATAAGATAGAAGATATAAAACACATCACATACGTTTTGATTGAATTTCCTTCTATCTCTGGAAGCTCTGACAATTGTAGGCTGGGCACCACTTTCGACACCATTTTCTGGAAATAAGAAGAAGAAATGCTTTTATGTAAATATTAAAAACCAATATATATATATATATGTTAGGTGTTGGAATTAATTCGTAGCGTTTTACAAGTGATGGGAAGTACTTTCATTAATGTATTTTTTAATGCTCATGTGAAATAAATAACATTCTTTCATTAAAAACGCTACGAATTAATTCCAACACCTAATATATATATATATATATATATATATATATATATATATATATAAATTGTATATAATACGTTTTACAGAATGAATTAATATCAATAAATTTGCAATAAAATGTATCGCTTGCATCAACATATTGATTAGACATTGGTTATTTTATAAATGTAATACCTGCAAAAAAAGATATTATTTTTATAAAATAATCTCTCTAACATATACTGACCAATATGTTAATGCAACACGCGGTATATTTGTCACAGCTAAAGAATTTTCATTCTAACATAAAAAAATATGAAAGATACATGGAGATATTCTTGTGCAAATTGGGCTACTGTAGTCAAGAATTTTGTATGAACCTGTGTTGCAGGATTTAATATATTCAGGACAGTCTGTTAAATATTTTTTTCTCAAAAGCCGTCTCTGAATAATTATATCTTTATCGATTTCTTCGTAACTTGTATTCCAAACCGCGTGACCTCGATTATCTTTCACATACACGCGCGTGTTTCACGAATATTTTTATCTGTAACATTCGACGTCAGGTCGAAGGTGGAAGATGGAGTAGATGCTGAACAAAAAATTTTCATACAAATTTATCTTTTTTAGTCACTTTAACTGTTTATTAAATATATTAATTATTCTTCTTTTTTGACAAAATTCTTTGTAGCTCTTACGATTATTATCGCTATAAATGAAATATCTTTAATTGTGTAAGAAATATTAATTGAGAGATAAGTCTTGGAAGCCATATGGCATTTAATTGAGAGGGCAAGATTAGAGCAAGAATTAGTACACTATAGTTGAGAAATCAAAGCGTTATAATACTATAAAAACACTACTGAGAGTAATGAATATTAATGTTACGCAACACAACATAATTGAATATAGTAAAATTGTAATTAAATAATGTTTCATCTAGCATTTTCTTATCGTATAATTTCTATCTTATCGTAATTATTCATTATCTCAAAAAATTGTATCAGTAAAACAGTTTTCGAACTTTTTATATTTATGAGTTCTCATATAATTATGTGTATCATTAACTGTAAGTTTTCATTGTTAATTCTGCGTCATTTAGAAGATTTGAAATGAGTTGTGATAAAAAACATCAACAACTCCGCCATATTTAGCCAAATTAGTTCTATTTTTTACACTTAATTTTCATAGTTATTTTACGTTGTTTTTTTACTTATAGTTGATCTTTACATGTAATATTTACACTTAATTGCTTCCATGCCAAGGAATGTCGAAGCCAGATAATTATGGCAATTTGCCCTCAATGTAGGCGTTCAAAATAATAAACAAGACTTAAATATGATTCGAACATTCTCTTCTAATAGGACAAGTGTAAGATAAAATCTTTTTTTAATGAAACAAATTATTCAAGAGGCTAGTTATATTTAATTCAATAATTAACATCGATATATTCTATTTAATTTATGACTTTTTTATGACAAATCTATTATTTCCAGCTTTTTTTTTAGTGTTTTTCTTTTATTTTATTGCATTTTAATCTAAAACGTCATCTTCACTGAAAATAAAAAAAATACGAATAAAATAAACTTCCGCTTTTTAAAGATTAAACGAAGATTATAAATATTTACAATCTATATCAAAGGCGTGATTCATGATTTTAATGTCTCCGCTCGAAGTTACGTTAACTAACGTTAGGCCAGGATGTGGTCATACGTGTCACGAGGTGTAATAACTTCACGTAATCCTACTACGATTCAGCATGTTGCGATTCAACATATTACCGAATTATTAAAAAGTTACCGGAAGTTATAGAACAATACATACCGTTCGTATTTATAATTCTTGATCAGTGATAAAAGCTAAAATATACTCTTGTAAAGTACAAGTACAAAATTTAATGATTTAGTTAGGTACATAAACGAGTTGATAACACAACCGAGATAAGAATGTCATTAATATTCGACAAGAGTTTATGTACGTAGCAAGGTTTGTGAAAAAATAACTCGAACAAATAAGAGTCCATACATATATTATTCATTTTCTAAACAAACTGTTTATCTTAAAGGAGAGAATTACTTAAAAAAGTCAGTTTTTTTTGCAACTTAGATTGCTTGCAACTTTTAATCATAATTTAAAACCCGTACAACCTTCCATTCATTTCTGAAGAGATTGAGAAATATTATAAAAATTCTAGACACTATAACGTTTGCATCACAAATTATAATATGCATATGAAGAAGATAGCAGTGATGGTGTCGACTCACTTTCGAAAGCACCGTCTTCACTTTCATCTATCTTCATCGCGTCACGTGTACGCGACCTTTCGAATTTAACAATCCAACCCGTTCCGTTCCGTTGCCGCCCAAGTTGCGGTCTAATTAAATTGCGGTCTTAATTGCATCAGCAATAAGAATATTGATATATCGCGCGAACGAAACTCCATATGCATTTTGATATGACAAACGATGCGTCTTAGCCGCACAGATTATTACGAACGTCCACGCCTGGATGTCTATTAAGGCGAGTCTCGCTTCTCTCAATAAATAATTAAACGGGCAAATGGGTTAAAACGATTAGATTCCTCACGATTGATTCCTCGACGAAGTCAAAGGCCGCAAGGCTTCGCGAATCGGAACGAACGATGTTCTAGCCCGGACTCAATACACTTAATGAAATATCTTGTAATCAATGCGATTGCACGACGGAGCGCGAAGTATCGATGCTGAAGTCGCGATTCGAACGTCGAAGAGCCACTGAGAGCTGGCTGGCCTCAAGAAGAGAGAGAGAGAATCACGGTGAGACGATAGAGAACTACTCGCGACGTCTGGGAATACTCTCGACTGCTACTTTCAGCCTTAGTAGACTCCTTACGGAGTAGGTTTCATCTCCGAGTACGCAAAAAAAAATGTCTTTGATATAGAGATTTAAGAAAAAGATAATCTCCTATTTCTCTCTCTTCTTCGTTATTCTGAAACGTGTATTAAGAAGCTATGCGTTTCGCGAATTATCTCTGTGTCAAGTGTATTAGAATGTCAATATTTCATAAACATTGCAGGTCATTTTATCAAGGCGAGGAGCTGCCTGACAGCATACCTTGATAAAGTGAACTGCAATGTTCATACACGAAACGTTAGTATTCTAATAATGTATTCTATTGAATGGAAACCTCAAAAGCTACTTAGCTATATATATTTTTTCAATTTCTACCAACGAGGTCATATTAAATCTCGGAATTTTTATTTGACGGAGGCCTTGACGAGTTAAAGTAGAGGCACTGTTTTAAAGCAATTCGAAATGCCTTGTGTGCGCAGCGGCGCACTCGATCGAAAGATATTTGTCGGTCTATCGCGCTGGACAAGTCCGTCCCCCGAAACAGGTTTTCCATTCTCGCGACTCTCACTTTCTGCGACACATATTTTAATGTGGATCGAATGTGTCGATCTGTTGCGACAAGACCAAGGCCCAACATTTACGCGGTGCATTCAAAGCTAAACGCGTCCGATTCTCTTTCCATTAAGATTTCGTGCATTTTTTCTCATCACGCGCACGAGATCGGAAGCCGATGCTAACTGCGGATCAATGAGCGGATTCAAGACTGAACAGAAATAAAAATCGAAAGTACATTAATTCTAAAAATGTACTTGAATTGCAGATTATTTTGCGTCCTATTTTCCACGGAATTCGATCGAGCGTGTCGTTGGCAGAAATTACTTATACTGTGTGTTTCCTCTCTCTTTTCTCTCCTTCACATACATACCAAGAAAATAAAATGCCTGATTATAGAATGTAGCCGAAAGAATGACAAATAAATATTCAATAAGAGGAAGAGAGAGTTATAATTTAATAAAAAGTAAACTGTATTTAAATTCTTCTTACATTATTTAACAAGATGTTTTTTCTAAAAGTGAGAATGTCAAGGACATGGACTATTATAAGATTTTCCACAATAAGCCGAGTCTCATTATTCATATCAAGTAATAAGTTAAAATATAAATCATATGTCCTAGAAAATTTACACCCAGAATAAATTATATTAGATTGTTACGTCACAATGTTTCAGCCAATCAAAAGGGTGATAGTTATCAAGACAAATAACAATACATGATTGGTCAGTTATAAAGTAATCTAAGTTATAAATCATAATAAATGGAATTTCTATGTCATTTCCATGCAGTCACTGATTACTGATTTATTGTTGCCTCATGACACACTATTGACTACTCGCTTACAACACTTGCTCCTGACTTCTGATCTATTACTAACGGCTTGTTGTAGAAAGCCCATTAGATAAGAAACATTATATGAACGCTCTCATGATTGCATCCTGTAGAAATGATTCGCGACGTCCATCGAAGCGCAAAACGAGTGTCAATGTCATTGCCCTCGTGGCACTCTCCCGAGTTCTCGTCCCGTATGATCGGAACAAGTAGATCAATTACGGTCCTGCAGATTCGGCGAGTTTCACGCCGCGCGCCGGAAATGCATGCGCCTACACGAGCGTCTCGAATCGAAAATGCCACGGTATTATATTTTCGGTAGCGGTGCTGAGAGAGCAGCTTCGCTGAAACGAGACGCCCTGTCGCGCATTCACGAGGCGTTTAAATCATCCGGGACTTCTTCTGCGAAACTGTAAAAATGAGAAGTACGAAATGAAAGACATCCGTTACCTCATTCGTTATACATACGCAATAAATTGCAAATTAAGAAAATTATAAAATTTTGTGGAGGAAGAATTTTGTTTGAAAATATCAAAAAACTTCCTGTAAATTTTTTTCTCATAGTAAAAAATACTTTTTTAAGTATTGTTTTCTCACTGTGTCGCAGGAAAAAATGTTTTTATTTAATCTTTTTTGCAATAATTAGAATGAAAAAATGTATTAAATCAAGAATGAACTTATCCTTGAGATATATATATATACATATATTTCCTTCATAAAAAATATGTACATATACATGCATTATAAAGGATAAAATTTTCTTCAAGGCAGTGATTTTCAACATGCGGCCCGTCTGAATTTTTTGCTGGCTCGCATAGTCATAAAAATATATTTTTTATTTAATCCAAACAAAATAAACATTATGCAATCCATAAGATTTTTCCTATTTCTGAAAGTAATCCTTAAAAAAGATTGAACATTACTGCTTTAGGAGATAAAGGCAGATTTGCTCGGCAAAACAGACTCAAGCAAGATCGAATCTTCCGATATGCAAATAAATTGCTGCTGAAAGCAACTCGTTGGTGTCCCCATGCGACATTTCGATGCCACGTATATATGTCTGAAACATGTTGGTAGAGTGTGAAGATAAGGTTGTCGGTGGAGTGCTCTGAGTTCACACTCTTATTATCACGATTATCGAACATCTAAAGTAAAGACGTACGCTACTAGCTCTCTTTTAATTTGATAGCTGCTTTCAACTTCTACAATCTACGCTAGTAGAAAAATGTATGTAAATCTATGTAAATTTTAATATAACATAATATTTATTTACGAAAAATAAATATTTAGTAAATAAAAAATATAACAATTAAATTAAGTTAACGATTCTTTTACCAAATAAATATATGTTTAAATTTATATAAATATTCTACTATTTAAACAAATATTTTTATAATTTAATACATTTTCCTCAGTATATATTTTATAAAATTATTAAACGTGCAGATTGCAGTGAGATTCGATTATGGCAAAGAAATTCTATTAAATTACCATCAGGCATCAGAAGTTCTTCCGCGACTACATTCTGAAATGTGCAATGTGCATGCATATTTAAATCTAAAATTTTTTCCAGGGTAAAACAAGCAAATATAATAGTCGAATCAATAAAAAGTTATTCGATAATACGCGGAAACATTGGCGATCGTATATTTTACGTCGATTCTTTCCTCAATCGATAGTTTTTGCTTATAGACCGCCGTATCTCCTCGATTTTTCGACATTCGCACACTTGCGCGTTTCTATTTTCATGCCTCCGTTTCGTAATATATATATATATCTCATCCAAAACAGACCTCCCGTACAGTTTTGTCACAGAAATGTTCGTCGTTCTAGCGTGTTTTAAAAAATTTTCAAATATTCCAACTGAGAGGCGTGATAAATTTGTGCAATATTGTCCTCAACATCTGGAAATAGCAGCATTTAAATAATACAAGGATGTTTTTAATATCGACAAGTTAGAAATACTTCAATTTTAAGCGATTAAAAATTTGAAGGCTTTCGATAAATTATAATAATCTGATAAAGCAAGTAGATAATCTTTTCCTCTTTATCAAATATATAATTATGGAATTTGTATTATAATAATCAAAATTAATTATCAAGCTATTCATAGGTAAAAAGATAAAATGTCAGAAAGAATGAAGTCTGATGGAATTTACAATTTTAATCCTAAAAAAGAAAAAACAACGAAAAGGAAAGAGAGAGAAAAAAAAGGAGAAAGAAATCCACTCTCTGACATCATGAATAATACAATCTATTTAAGTATAATATTCCGTGAAATCGGATATTTCGACACGATCTCTCGAATTTCAGCGAAGCCCACCGAAGTGCGAGGTGGTACGTGTTAATCAAATGAGATCATACACGAGAGTGCGACAAGTTAATAATTATGTAATCGTTATCGTGCACCCGCGCGCGTACTAATAGCTATCGGAAAGTCCGAAGAAAGGCGATAATAGGCTATTTTGCAATCGGGGCTAAGCACAAGGCCGCGTGTAAAGTTCGTGGAGCTTTATTTATCGACGGCGCAGTTTATCCCTGCCGAAAAACGCTGAAGGTAAGTACGTACTTAATGCATATTTAACGATGCAAAATGTCTTAACGAGCATCTTGCGACAGGTGTCCACCCAAAATTAATCGCTCGGCATTTAACGCCTTCTCATCACGAAACTGAGGAAAACTATTCATAAATCTAGATGAATTTCTTGAAAGCTCGGAGTATTTATTCCCTCCGTACGTCAAACACTTTCTTGTAAAAAATAATAATCAGTAAAATAATAATTAATATAATTGAAGAGTTCGCTGCAATTAGCATATTAAAAAAATGAAGCACATTAAAAAAAATGGAATGAATGAATTCTAAATAAGATATCATTTACTCCAGCTTTTCAAAATGTGGGTTAATCCACTATCCCAGCAAGCTCTTTAACTGTACATCCATAAATAAAAGACTAATGTATTAATTTTTTTCAATCATACATACAGAAAAATGTTATTTAAATTCTCTAAATTCCTTCGAATCTCTTCTAAAATCTCACTCCAAAATTTAGAAACGAAAATTGAGCCAGTTTTTTGAAAAGAATGGTTCAATATTCAATCTTTTCTAAAACTCAGAACTCTACTCTAAAAATTTTTCAGAGCTCACATACTTAACAATATATAAAACTGTTTCTGTAACACACATAAAAATAAGAGATTAGTCAAATAACTCTGTCAACAAAATATGTTAAAAAAACGTCAAGTGTGCTTTGAAGAATTATGTAACTCACCTGTGGCATCCTGTTGCTGTTGCTGCTGCGGTTGCAGCACTCTCCTTTCCCTCTCGCTCTGTTTGTCGACGCATGTAGACGTTGCGACGACATTGGGTGGTTGATGTGATTGCTGTTGCTGCTGCTGTTGCTGTTGCTGTTGCTGCTGCTGCTGCTGCTGCTGCTGCTGCTGCTGCTGCTGCTGCTGCTGCTGTTGTAAGGGAAGAGTCTTTGCGGTTTGCGACGCCGATGTTCGGTTTCTCGTCCAGGGGTTCACCGCGGGCAAAGGCGCTTCGACGTATTTGACCGGCGGCGGCGGTAGGGATGCCAATTGCGCTTCCGGCTCAGTGCTCTGCTCATCCTTGTAATGATGGGCCTCCTTCGAGCCATGATCGAGGACGCCATTGCGGTCGGTGCGCTCTCTGTGCGATCTCTCGTCGCTGCCGCGTCTACCGGCGCCTCCACCCCCGACGCCATTGGGACCACGTGGTGGCTGATGGCGGTTGTTGTTATCGCGCAACCGGTGACGCTCCCGATGATTCTCGCGATACTGTTCGCGTAATTTTTCTTTACGCCGGGCACCCTTCGTGGCGACTGTCTGGAATTCACCGTCGTTGCCAACACTGCCGTTGTTGAGCCGTTCGGCGTCACTTTGGCCGTCGTTCTCATGTGACGCGCCAGGCGCCGGCGACGCCAATGACGTGTGAACGACGTCGACGTGCGCGACCGGCATGCTCGACGAGTTCTCGTGATGATCGCGTCTCTCCGGACAACTGTTCGGAACAGTCTGAGGGCACCGAGTGATTCTCTGATAGGATTTACCACCCTTCACACTTGGCACTATCTTCTCCTTCGCATTTGTTGTCGTTTGATGTTGCTGCTGTTGCAATAAGTGTTGCTGTTGCTGCTGCGGCACTGCCACCTGATCGTCAATGTTCTCCTTGTTGTTGCTCTTGAAGGAGTTGGCACGATTTTGAGAGGCACCTTTCGGATTCAGCACACTGGCGTAGGACTGACAGGGCCCCGCCTCCTGTCGCTCGCCGCCGCTCCGAGCGCCACCTTGGCTGGCTAGTTTCGCCGCCATCTTGCGGCGCACGCCGTCGGGGAACAAAAACACGAGGTTCGCGGACCGTGCACGAGGTCGATGCGTACCGCCACCAAATTCACCCTCGTCGCTGCCGTCGGGACGTCACTCCCCCGCGGAAGCTTTCTCAAATCGTCCTCGAGGGGGGGGAGAGAAGGGAAGGGAGGGAGGAGGGTTTACGATCAGGGCCGTCGATGACGGTCGATGATTTTACAAGATGGGCAAACTAACCTATTGCGCGTCCTCTAATTTCACATACCCAACTCCATGCTAAGGGAAAATTCCGTCTCTCGCGTGGCGTTCGCGCGATAGTTCACCCCGAAGGAGGACGCGACGACGGAGGCACGAAGTGGTCCACTTCCGTCAGCTTCCGTAGTTCGGCACGTCACCAGACGTCACAGGACGTCACAGGCGGAGGGGGGGAATTTTCCGTAAGACGCGCGCGCGTGGCGTGCGAGCACGCGGTCGCGCGGAACAAAGCAGATGTATCACCCACGTTCGCCGCGTGTACGTCGTCCGGTCGCGCAATGATCACGCGAGGTCGCCGGCGTTCGTTAACACGCGCGCGGAGGCGCGCCGCGACCTCGTGTTATTCCCCGGCGGGGGTTAGGAACGAACGCGCTGACTCGGCGCTTTCGGCGATCCACCACCGGCGCGCGGTTCACGCACCTCCGCTCGGAGCAACGTGAACGGCGCCGCGGATCACGAGACTGGTCTCAAGTCCGCGGATGATCGTCGAATGGCACTTGGGACGTGTACCATACGTGCCAACACACCAGCGAACGGTGAACACGCGCGCAACCCCCCCGGCTCGGTTTCGTCACGCAGTATCTATCCGGTATTCTCTCGTCCGAGGGAGAACTTCGCTCGCGTTAAACTCGCGATAGCACTGATCGACAAGATCGCGGAATAATTCCCACAACGCACCCGCGTGCCTACCAGTACCGGCGTGGCATCGCGTTACCGCGGATTACGTAAACGCGGCGCATTTTCTGCGGAACTCTTTTCACGGGAACGCGTGATACATGTGGCCAAGGCTAGTGAGGCCTCTGAGAGCACGAGTCGCGGGTCGACCGGCTTCCGGTCTAATCGATCACGGAGACGAGAGGTGGCGCGCGTTCCTTCCGCGACGGCCATCTGCCGCACACTTTTTCAAATTCAAACGTGTCTATACTCTATTAATGCCCATTTCCATCAACGTAGATTAACTTTAATCTCGGTTCAACTTACTCTTCGTCTTTTTCTAATTCTAAAGATTAGAAGAGTAAGTTGAACCGAGATTAAAGTTAATCTACGTTGATGGAAACGGACATAAAACTGTAAAGGTGCTTTCTCATCCTGACGCTCATTTTTAACGTCAAAATAGGTCATGTGATCAAAATTGTCACTTGATATTTGTTAATTTTTTTCACGTGATCTGTTTTGATGCTAAAAATGAGCATCGAGCGTCAACATGTGAAAAAATATTTTAACAAGATCTGACTAATTGTAAGAGTAGTTTTGTCAAAACTAGATTGAGAAAGAAGGATATACATTAGACTGTTCTCTTTTCAGAAATGAACTTCTTGCACAGTTTATTTTTTTTTTCTCTCCAAAAAAAAAAACGAACCACGCAAAAAGTTTAATTAAAAAACAGACCTATTATCTCTTTTTATTTAAGCTCTCGTTCTAACTTATATTGTTTTACTTATTTTAACTTACTGAAGTTGACAAAAACATCGGGTCAAAAGTTTATCATCTGTTGACCAAATTCCATTATAGTGTCTAATAATATGCAGAAAATCGCTAACCAATCGAGCTCTTCGCATTTCCGGAAAAGCAGAAATTCACTACCTATGATTTCGTAAACTTCATTAAACAAGAAAACTGGGCAAGAATTCAAAAATCTTATAAATTATTTGTATGATTATTTGTATGTTGAATTAGACGAAAGAGAAAAAGTTTTCATTCGGATTACTTCATACACTTTAAGATTATTATCTCTCTCACACACACATAAAATATACACATGTGATTTATTGTTGCATATAATTACATTACATATACAAAATATATCAAGTATATCGCATTTTTTCATGAACATTCGTCACTATATAATTATACAACTATATAATATATAATACTATTCGAGTATCAGTGATTCACAAACAGTAATAAAAATACAGTTGAAAATATGTCTAAATTTTATGTATATTGTATTTATATAATGTATAGACTATCCAATTTTAATTCGAGCAGGCAAAAATTATTCGATTTTGAAAGCATTTATCGTAAAATACTAATTTCAATTTGATTTTATCTGACATCTTCAAGATTATGCAAATCACTTTTCTTAAAACAAAACCACATAAATTTTTATAATTAATGAAGTAATTTTCCATGATATTCTACACATAAGAGTATCAAAAACTGTTTATAAAATATTTGTGTATACAACATTTTTAATTTTGATATATTGCTTTTATATAATATTTATTTTTATACACAGATCATATATTGCTATATGTCTACAAAACATAAAGGAAATAACATTACAAAAATTTATATTGTATCATTTAAACAAATAAAAGTATATAATCTTGAAGATACATCAGCCAAGCTCAAATTAAAGTCACTATCTATTGTCTTCCTGTAATTTTTGTTTTAGATATTTTTTCTCTTTTTCATTATTTTACAAATTGATTTTTTTAGTTAAAATAACACACACACACATACACACACACATATATATATATATATATACATATATATATATTATATATATATATATATATGTGTGTGTGTGTATGTGTGTGTCAAAATCTTCCTATCTATTGTGTTATTGTTTTATTATTGTAGGAACATTTTATTGGCAACTAGCTCATTCTGTGTAACAATACATTAAATACTAAATTGACTGAACAATTGTATTCTTTTGTACAAGATAATTATCATGATTTAAAAATAGATCACACGTGCGCATACAGAGATCCTCAAGCGTAAAAAAGTTCTAGTTAATCACAAACTCGGAAAATATTTCGTTATCTAATAAAATTTAAGAGAGTCTCGAAATAATGTAAAATTGTAATAAAATTCGCAAATATTACACATCAACTAACCTCTGTAGGATATTTTTTCATAGATCGCTGAATGCATTCCGCTATTGTAGATCTGAAATGAAACACATTTGCTAATGAAAATTTTCTACATTAGGTAAAAAAAGATAAAGACACAAAAAATTATAATAGATTTTGAAATACCTAAAAACTTTCTGATGAAGAAGATAAGCACTGACATGTCCAGCATCGATATAACGAATTTCAGCTCCCGGCCATATAGTTTCCAAACTCATGCAATGATCTCGTGGTACATAAGCGTCGTTCTTGGCGCAGACAGCAATGATTAATTCAGTGTCAACAGGTATCTCAAAATTCTTCAAATGTGTGCACTCGTCCATAATGCCGCGCATAAATTGCAATGCCTCGTGTTCACGCCATTTATTGTCTGAAAACAGCGGATGTTTCGGCACTGGCAATAAGCAAACGCCTGTCATAGAAAAAACAACGGTCATATAAAACCATGTTTATGTTATCTAGGATTGCCAAACGCAAGGTTAACAGATAACAAATATATCTGAACTACATATTTAAACTGTTTTAATTTTATCATAAGAAAATGAGAACTGAGATATATACAGGATGTTACATTTTAAACGATCACATTCCAAAATTCTATGTTTACAATTTTAAAGAAAAATGTTTCAGATAAAGCCCGATCTACATAAGACGCAAAACGTGGGTCGCAAGTCGCAAAACTAGAAACTAATCCAACTTATTTTAATTGTAATAGGTTATAGGATGAACGTTGGCAAAACGCAGAAAGTTGAGTGAACTTCATCTTATACATCGGGCTTAAAAGTTGTATGATTTGGAAGGAAACATAAGATGGTGTCATTGGATCGATCTTATAAAGTTGTTTGAAGGTTTGTTACATGAAAAAGTCACTATCAATTTCTTAAATGAAACCCAATATATTTCATTACATATTCTTGTAGCTTACTTTTCACTATAATGAAGTCTTTTTCTGATCAATACTTTTCGAGTCATAAAGCTTGATGGAAATTAGTGTGGCCAACATTAGCATTACTCAAATCAAGCACTCTGAGAGGAGCTCATAAATTAAGTTCATGCGCTTACATTTACGTACATTCAGAAAAGCAAATGGAGGTTTGAATTAAGCCACAAAATCTTTATAATCTGAAATACTTTGAATAATGGTAATGCTATCTTAATGTTAAAAACTCAATCAATCAAGAAGTTCTTAACAAAAAGGCTTCATTATATCATTTTGGAAGTGTTCAAATCAACTACAAAGACTACTATCAAAAATTGGGCATTCCATTTAAGAAATTGATAATGACCTTCATGTAACCTTCAAACAATTTTGCGAAGTCAAACCAATAATAGCATCTTATGTACCCTTCCAAACCATATACAACAATTGAATCTGAAGCATTTTTCTCTAAAATTGCAAACAAAGCAAATTTTTGGAGGATGATCGTTTAAAATGTGACACCCTACATTGTGTGTGTGTGTGTGTGTGTGTGTGTATTTTATTTATAAACTACATAGCAAATTGATGAATTATACACAGATATGCAAGTTAATTTATATGAAGTACCTTTGAGAGTATTAGGATTCTTTGATTTAAATCTATTAGAAATCAGATTTAAGGGAAATATCTTAGCTGCTGCCTTCTCTTCTGCAATCTGATATTGCAACTGATTGCTATCGTTTTTAGATTCAATGGAGACATTAATTTCATTACGATTATCAATAGAATTGGTACTAATTGCATCACTTATAGTGTTATTGTCTTCATTGCTTTCATTAAACTCTTTTCTCAACTTATTTACTCTCTTCATGCTTGCAGGAAAGTGCTTTGCAAAATGTTGGCCAGCTAAGAAAGCATCCTAAAAACATTAAATATTCAACAAAAGCAAAAAGAAACTTTGAGAAAATTATTAACAAAATTACAAAAATGATATATTTACATCATGATCGATAACTTTCACCATTTTTGCGAGATCATTTTGATATGCTTCATCCGAAAAATATTGCGTCTCCAAAAGTGCCCAATTTATCGATGCACTCATTACTCCTTCCGTAAACACAGGCGAAGCAGTTGACCACGACAGACAAGGTACTAATGAAATTGGCTTCGGCCAGTTGGTAGCTGCTAAAGATGCCATCTAAAAAAAAACCACGATATTTAAATGCATATAATATACCAACTGAATTTTATTTCAGAATAAAAACCAACATGTCCACCCATCGACAATCCAGTGAGAGCCAATGGACCAAATCCATGTTGTTCACACCAGTTTAACAAAACAATAGATTCCATTATCAGGCAGCCTCCCATAATAAAGATATCACATACATTGTGCAGACTAGAACGTCTAAAAAGTGGAAGTGAAAAAGAATGGAGTAAGGAAAAATAAATCTGCAAAGGTGTGTAACTTTGTACCTTACAAACTTTAATTAAGAGTTCTTACTTTTGATCGTCTGGCTTTCTCAATCCGTAAAATGGATTTTCCAACAGTATCGATGCAATCCCAGATTCCTTGAGTAGTGGTTTAGCAATAAGATTTCTACGTCGCCAAAAAAACTAGTTAATAAGTAAAATATATAAATATCTCTGTAAAAATAAAGGTATACCATATTGTATACTTTGAAAGATCATAATACAATAAGCAGTAATGCTACATACATGATCGCCCGTTCCTGCAAGATGTAAACAAATCGGTTTTATTTTATGAGAATTCCATTTAGATGGTAAAACCATTTGAAAATAGGCCATCTTAGTTTTATCTGGCATTATTCCTGGAAGATGCTTCTCAAAAGGTGATTCAAATCGACCCTCAATTATATGACAGTCTGACCAAACTTCATCCTATAGAAAAACACATACATTATCATTTTTTATAATAGTGGAATCTATATTATCAGAAAGAATATAATATAAAATACTTTTGTTATCTCTATCGGATAGTTAATTGGTATCATATTGTAGCATGTTTTCCGGTTTGCGATAACTTTCCTGAATTCAAAAATTCTGAAACAGAATTATTTAGATATTTAGATACTGTTTTAATAATTTATTGTTAAAGATTTAGATGCTTACAAATATTACGCACTATGAACATTATAAATATCAGATATAGAATTGACAGAGAGAAATATTATTAAATATTATCGCATTATATTCTAAGAATTAGAACAAAAAAAGATAAAAAGTTAGTTGAATCAAGATTAAAATTAATCTATATTGATAAAAACAAACAATAGTATCACAAGTCAACTTAAACACCTATCTTTCTTGACATTCAATAAATTATGGAGAACAATATTTGTGTCACTTGGGTCAAACAGAAAGCATTCCTTAATTATATCTAACACCTATCTTTCTTGACATTCAATAAATTATAAAGAACAATATTTATGTCACCTGGGTCAAATAGAAAACATAATTATATCTGTTACATCTGTAAATCTGTTCATCTTTCAAATAAAATATCTTATCATTAACAGTGCTGAGTCACATAGCACTCCACTATCTATTATTATTCGATACGAGGAATGCTTTAAATAGATTAATTTATATGAAGATAACAATGGAAATTTACCAATCAATCTAAGGCATGAAGTATTCAACAAGTAACGTTGGCTATTAGGTTAAATCAGGTTAGCCACTTACCTTCACTTACCTTCTTAAATTTTGTGGATTGCCCCAGCCCTTCGTGAAGAACTTGGTGAGTAGGATGCTCCGGTAAACTGCGTCCAAACGACTCGGCGGCATCGCGATAAAACGAATATCGACCTCGCCGTTTACTTGTACCGTGTCGTTGTCGTCGAGCGAGTATCAAGCATCTCACACGAAAAGTCGAATGGTCCCGCGTTAACGTATCATCCCCCTCATAATCTCCAGCACGCGCTCGAATCGTTTCGCGGCGATGGAAAAAAACTAAACCTTTCACGACACGACGTGTTATTGACGTGTATACATCTCGCAATATTTATGTGCGTGTAGATTTTGCGCGCGGAGAAACCAATCGAAGAGCGAGCGGTCGATCAGACGATAAACGCAATCGAGGGACATTCCATGATGCGCCCTCGCGCGTAAGTACGAATTTGGTTTCTCGTTATGAAAAATGACTTTGATCGAGCTGTGATTAACTTAATGAATAATTAATTTGATTGGTAAAATCTTATACTTACAACTGCAACAGCACAAAACTTGCAGTAATATTTCTGCAACTTTTATGCTGCGGCGGTCGACCTCGTAAATCGAGTTATTAAATGTTAAAGTTCGAAACTTTAGAGGTTAAGATATCTGTTATCCCGATTCAATATAGCGCTATGTATGTTTTGCATTAATTACTCAAATTCACTGATTTAAAAACACATTTGCTGCTTTAATTACACAAATTTACTGCTTTAAGCATACAAAGTTTTTGCATTAGCAGTGAATTAGTGTTTTTAAAGCAGTGAATTTGTATTTTGAAGCAGAGAATTTGTTTAATAACTCGATTCACGAGGCCACGTTTTTTTGTTTTGAGATTTTTTTCGTTTTGAGTGAAAATACGTCGAATAAGTGTATTTTTATTAAGATTTGTGGTGAGAGGGGGGGGAGGGATATTCTAAATAATTATCTTAATTCCAATAATTTCCTAATCTAATTTTTGTCCTGTATGTTAAACGATAAAAGATTAATGATTCTCTACTAATGAAATAGGTATTATTTGAGTTAACTTATAAGGTACTAATTATCATCTTGTCATGTTTAATGAGTATAAATTGATTACTCTAATTTATTAGGACACATATGAAAATAATGCAAAAACATATATTAATAATTTAATACTGATGGATTCCTATATATAATGATGTATAAACTTCTACAATGAATTTATTAATTTCTATGTGTAATTTATTAATAATAGATTCCTATGTATAATGTATATATATATGAATTTCTATAAAATGAATTTATTAATTCTTTTGAATTTATTAAGTCTTTTGAGTTGCATGATATCGGATGATACACAGAAGCATTTAAAGGAGAATGTTATAAATACCTAAGTATGATTTTTTACCATCCTGGTTGCATTCCAAAACGACTGTCAACTCCGAGTATCTTTTATTCTTGCTGAACATTCGGTGAGTAATTAAGAATAAGATCCCAGCAAATGAGAGGATTAAAATGGATTGAAATTTTTTTCTATCCGAATGTGTATTTTATATATATAAATAGCGAATACTTTCTTTGGATTTAATTGGATTCAATTAGATTCAATTGGATGCAATTGGATTGAAAAACTGCATTTCCTACTCAAAATTTTGAATTGAACAGTATTCACAATTGTGTATTTTTGCACAGAAAAAGCTAATATTATTTTTAAATTGAAAGACATAGAAATATGCTCCATGCAATTCCTATAAATGAATAAAAATGCATTTAGGATTGAAAAGCATTCATTTTAACATTCGTGAATCAATATTTCTGAAAATCTGAATCCATTTTAATTCATTTCAATCCATTCTCGTTTGCTGGGATGATACTCAGACTGACGATATTTAATTCCTCAATATGCTCTCTAAAATTTTTGTGAATTTTATTCTGAAGAAATCTCACTCTTAAAGATTGAAAATGTAATCACTCTTTTTCATGACTAGTTTAATTTTCACTTTTTAATATGAGATTCCACTCTAACTTTCATTATTTTATTTATATGGCTCATACATATAGAAATAAATTAAGAATTAAAAAGGAAATGACGTCGAAATGGCTAAAATATAAAATGGAAATTTTATTTTTTTTTAACATATCAAAAAGGAATATTTCAATGTAACATCTTTAAAGATGACAATAAACCTCAAGATCTTCATCGGTTGCATCGTGCAGATCAAACTCTTGCGGATAAAACAAAACAAAGTCTACGAAGCAGTATTGAAACACTGCCCTGTCACATTGTATATATTTCTATTCAAATGGCAGATCGATAAATGATTTATAAGAACATCGATCTTCTCGAATGGATACGCCTCAGCGAAATCTTTTAGAAGCAATTCACGATCTGGACACTATGGATTTGCGAATTTGCGCGCTTTGTCGATTTCATGTTTATTACTGAGATAGTTTAGTTCTCATTGTTATATGCATTTTACGTACAACTTGCATGTCTTTGAAAGCAGGCGTTCCTTTGATTCAGAGTTCTCCGTTAAACCAATTTACCACCCGATACATGGTCGGCAAATATCTTCGAAATTGATGAGAATTAAATAATGACATATGAAATTTATATGATAGATATCGCTTTCATTGGACACATGAGGAGAATTAGTAAGAGTGGGCAACAGTTTGTCAGTTTGTTTGCTTTTTTTATTCAATTATGACATTGAGGAAAAGTGATATGCCACTTATACCTATTGATGCGGACACAGAATTGTTGTATACCTATATATGTATTGTATCATTAATTGCATATCAATCCAATGATATAAATACGGTGCCTTTCTCGTCGTAACACGCAATGTCTGAAAGATGTCTTCATGACTTTATGATGTCTTTACATCGTCTTTTAGACACACATGTTGTCCTGTGTTTACAGTGACACGTAACAATCATTTGATATTTACGCAAATATGCAACAAGTCTGTATCCGCCTTTAGAGTGACATACCTTTTGTATCCTAAGTATGGCGTATGAGTGTGATCACTCACGATTGAATTTAGATTATTTTCAAATGTAATCAGAGGTAAGAGCGACAATATTAAATTCATAGCAATTCCGGCCAAATTATCCTGCACGAATTTTTGTCCTCTGCGATATTTATATACAATCATTCGAGTTTCTCCCGACCGGTGATCAACCGCAATCTTCTTGGCAAAAGGAAGCCGGAATGAAATCCAATAAGGACTCTGATACGTTCGAGTAAAATTTAGAAAGATTCTTATTTATCCAACTATATCTTTGGCTCACTGTCCATTCGTCGCAGTCGTTCGGGAATAAGCTCTGGTCGAATGTATTATATCCGCAGCAGTTTCACATATTCATATTCATCTGAATTTTCATTTGCTCGTATTTCCATGTGCTATTAAAGTACACTCTCAATTTTCAATATTTTTTTTAAGTGTATCATTAAAACTCATTATTTTTACGAAATGATTCCTCGATATGTGAGAAATAACTTTATATGAAGAGCTACAGTATACAACTGTTGTAAGAGAATTACTTAGTACTCTGTATTACAAGTATATAATCACGATTTATGAATTTTTTAGTCTATCATATCATTGTTCAACATTTGAGCATCTACAATTAATCCGTAAGGTATATTTTCATCTAGTATTATTTGTCATAACATTTTACGATTTTACTGTCCAGCATTTAATTGTTCAAAATATTTTTTCTTCGTCCGCGATGATATTTATAACAATGTATCGATTTAATCTTTTGCTATGAAAAGAATGATTTTTTTTAAATATCTAACATTTTAGTTCGATATAGATTTGCAAATAATTTTGTTGAATCATCAAAATATAAATTACATAAGAATTTTAAGCATACTGAAAAAGTCACGTTTATATGTGTAACACATATAAACTCACTTGATTTTATTTTGTTCTGTCTTACTTAAGTTATAGAAACTATATTCCAAATAACGCGATATTTAGTTATTGTATTAGTTATTATAAAATATTTAGAAAAATAAAAATAACAAAAATGAATTCAGAAAAATAGTGAAATAAATGGATTTCGCATCTTCTTCTTACTATTAATCTTGATTATTTATATTAAGCAATTAATTTAAATAATTAATTGTAAAATCATTTTTTATTATTTTTAAATTTTTTTATACAAATATATATTTTTTTAAACGTATGTATAGGTGTTTCTTAGTATTTATCTTAAATAGTAAAAATAGACGTAATTTTTATTTTATTTGTGTTAATGGGATTTTTTTATTACAAAAAGTACTTTAGCCTTACATATTTCATAGAAATGTTATAAATGATATTCTGATTTATGTGTAAAAGTTTAATAGCATGAGTAATATAAATTTTTTCGTATTTGTCAATTTACTATGATTATTCCATAACTTAGCCATAACTTAAGCTATCAAACACAATATGATCTAATATCATTTTACATTGATATCTATTATTATATTAATACCTATTAATGCTAATGTTTATTAACTATAATACCTAATAATGTATATAAATAAAACTCCTGTATACAAATATTATCGGCCCTCAGCTAAAGTCTTTTCAGATCTCTTTTTAAGTTCCATATGTTTTTTAGATCCATATTTGACTGCTTTATCGAATTTCTTATGAAGGTTTTTATTCAGAAACTCTCTTACAAATCGTATCTTCATAACACGGGGTATCAAGCTGAAATCATAGAAAGAAATCATTATAAATGTTATTATTGTGAGTGGAAACTTAATTTAGATGAGTAATAAAAACACAATAAAATTTCGCATTACACTTTAATTTTTTATAGTCTATGTCCTACAAACGAGTCTTGATATAATACATTGCGATAGTAGCCTATCATATTATATAATTCTTTAAACATACAAATTTTACATTTTTTTCCATATAAATATAATAAATTATCATACATAATAGAGATTTTTCAAGTAATAAAAATTTTTTTATTAAACCGATTAATTAACTGAAATTGAAATATTTGATCTTTGTTTATTTATGAAAAATAGTCTAGGTCGTTAAGTTTGTTTTGTTAATAATCAACTTCTCGTTTTTTAACTTGACAAGGATTTTTGCGCATTATACTTAATTATTATCTGGCTTGTGTTCTACTCACAATTGACTTAGACTGAGTTTAAACCATTCATAATAAGTGAGCGTACTTCGCGTACGTGGCATATCTATATTCAATAAATTGGTGATAAACAGTAGTGCCATCTTGAATGTGAAAAAATTATCATAATAAGAATTGCCTTCCATCATGCATCTCAGCATATGTTCCCATTCGGGCGTTACTTGCCTCAAAAAGGGTTTCATCCAAACTTCGATAAAGTCGTGTGATCTTTGTTTAATTTCCTCCAGACTTCCGCAACAGAAATTGTATCTAGACATTCATATGTTTCCATCAAATACGAGAATTCCAATGAGACATAGAATTTTTCAAATGAGGAAAATATTCAAGGAATGAAAAACTTTTTGGAAACCACTTTTACTTACTGATCTTCTATGCCAAGAAGATATCCTATACCTCTCCATGTGTGGCAAAAAGCTGCCATATCTTCATCGCTAGCATAAATGCCGAATTTTTGAGGATATAACAAAATTATCCCCATGAAAGCGAATTGTGTGGCTGACATATCTGCTTGATTCAACCCTTTGGGTTTGATCAATAGATGGATACAACCATTTTCTATAGTCGGATGTGGACAGGAAGATAAATCTTCTAAAATTGTTTTTCTATCAGGACACCATGGATTTGGAATTTTAGAAGCCATATCGATTTCCTCAGTATCATGTTCACAGAGTTTCAATCGGATTGCACGGTGCATTCTACGCACAATTTGTATATCGTTATATGCTCGCGTGCCCACGGTCCATGGATCTTCCGTCATCCAATTTCTTATATGACAAGCCGTAGACAAATACCTTCAATGAAAATTGGAAATTTCTTATCAAATATTCGACCAATCTGTAGGGTCGCCCCTTACAATGAAATCAACACTTAGTCAACACTACAACTGTCAAAACTGACAGCAAGGTTCCGTTAACTAGTACTGGGCTATTACTGGCAAATGACTGGTTGTCAAATGACAGCCAAAGTTCTGTCAGCCAGTACAGAGCATTGGTCATCTGCATTGGTAAATGACTAGCTAAAATGTCTGGGCCAGTACAATCTGTCAATACCGAAATTATTATCCACACTGAAAAAAAAGATTGGCTGCAAATTATATGGTAAACTATGGCATAGCATTTTTAATTGACTGCAATCAATTAAAAATACTATGCCATATTTTATCATCTAATTTGTTGCATCAATCCTTTTTTTCAGTGCAATATTTAGTCAGTATTAGGCCAGTAGTTTGCCAATATCTAAACTATGACAGTCGTAATACTAGCCCAGTACTGGACCGATCGAAAACTCTATATGGGAATTGTCTAAAAAATGCTGGATGTAGTAATCAAACCTGATTCAATCATTAAAGATTTCTTTCACGATTAATCATGTAATATTGCGTAAATTAAAATTCCATATACACATTTTATTGCTCAAAATTTAATTGTATACAATATTAGTAATAACAACATTAGCCACACAGATACACACGCAAACTTTCAGAAAGATGTTGCACAAATTTGTCAAATTCCAATTGACAAATTTATGCAACATCTTTCATAAAATACATGACTGATTATGAATTGAGCTTCTTTATGTCGACCAAGGTTGAAAAATAATGATGCTAAATGATGTCGAATATTCAAAAACGTTTTCACATTTAATCCTAATAAGATTAATCAGTATTAATTATCACAAATTCGTATTGTTAATTAATATTGGAATTATATGTAATTAGGTTTAAAAACTAATGAATTAATAATTAATTTACTAGATAATAATTAATTAACTTATTATTTAAATTTTAAAAACAAATATTTTAAATTTTAAATACTTAATTCGACGAAAAGTAAACTTTAAATAATAAAGCTTAAGTCAATAAATTATATCTCTACTAGAAATAATTATTCGAATCGATTGAAATAAGGGACAAGAATCAAGCTGAAAATCGGCTGAAATGTGCAAATAAATCCCAGCTCTAATCAAATCACTGCTATAGTCAAATGATCAATTCAACCGACTATTTCTGATTCGATCTAATGAATTCTCTTAGCAAACAGTTTATCTGTTTCATGTTTTTCTATATTTCAATCTCTAGATTAATCTGTTATAAATTAATCTGATTTTATAACACAAATAATGTATTAATAGCTATACATATTATATTATAACGTATCTTAGTAAGCAAAAAATTAAATCAACATTTTTTAATATTGATTTTATATGAATTTTATCAATGTTTTCATATAATTTAGAAATATCGTTAAAATATTACTTAATAATGTGATGTTTCTGAACATTAAAAAAAACATTTTAATAATACGTAATATAATTTTCAAATATTTTAAAAATACACCAATAATTTTTATCACTTCTCTTGATATAATATTTATATAGTACTATTTATAGACATAAATACGCTATATTTTTTTATTATTTGTATTGTAATGCAAATAAAGCAATAACATCTGATTTAGAATTAAATAAATACTTGCAAAGATATAATTTCTTCCTGTGTTTTTTCTTATTTTTCTCGCCTCAAGGCTCAGTTAGTTGTTATAAATTTCAAAGTTGAATATCATAATGTTTTTTCTCAAGAGTAAGAATTGTTCATTTAAATCACGATTATGAATTTTTCACCTATTCCACCTCTGACTATAGTTTCATTAATTTCAAGTCTTCAGCAGAAACGCTATAAATACAAGTCCTGATTCGATTTCATAGTCAGTTTTTATTTAAGACTGCCTTAAGTCAATCACAGAGTCGCATTAGCATCTTAAGACATTCTTGAAGATGATCTTAAAGTATAAGAATAGACTATAACTACGAGATTTTACCCAAATCTTCATACCTTTTAAACGATAAATACGGCGTGTGAGATTGTTTGCTAAAAATAAGCGGTTTAAGACCATCTGCAATAGCGAATAATTGAAAAAGCGATAATGCATTAGCGAAAAAAATTGAGCCAAAATGATCTAGCACGAATTTTTGACCTCTCTGGAATTTTTTCATGTCCAGCCAGAGTGGTTTGTCCGTCGAATTTCGACCACAATCTCCTCGATATAATGAGCCTGATAAAAAAAATAATAAGGATTGTGGTATATTTGGGATATATGTTTTTATATTATCTGCAATGTGTTTGTATTGTTCTTCCTCCGTCCATTTATCATAATCCTTTGGTTTCGCAGAATTCTGATCGATTATAGGCTTCATTCTTGTCAGAACATATTTGATGTATTTAACGGTATTTTTTGCCTCTACAAGTTCATAGTATTCGTTTTTGTCTATATTTTTATCGATGCCATTGCTTTCATTTTTTGTACTTGGTTTGATTTCTTTCATGATATCCTGAATATGATTTTGTTTTATACAATCTGATTTGTCATCATTCATCATTTCCATTTGTTTCTGCTCTATCAAGTGCTAGCTGTTATCACTTCCGTTTTCTATTTTTCTATTTTATAATTAATTTTGTTGGTGATGGTATTTGCTTCAGACAAACCTATAATATAAAATAACATTATAATAAAATAACAAAATAAAAAAACGAATAAAATGGTGATTTGTTATTGTTATATACATTTATATATATTTATTTTGTGAGTAAAGGATATGAACATATTTCATAAACGTATTTCAATACTTTAAAACGTAAATGTATATTGTAAATGTGTATAAGGAAGAAATGTTATGTGATTGTATATTTTCTAATGATTTTCTATAAATTATTTTCCAAGCAATGTACTTGTAATTCCTAGGCCCGGTTGTATCAACATTACTTTGATTTTAAGCGAAACTTAAAATCTTTCTATCTCGTTTTAAAACTGAAAAGAGACAGAGGCAAAGAGAGTTTTAAATTTCACTTTAAAATTAAAGTAACGTTGGTGCAACTGGGTGCCTTAACGAACTACATGTAAAATTTAAATAGCCTATTATGACTGATAAGAGATGCAATTCAATATATTGAATACATTGCATTCCCTTTCTAATAAAGCACAATTACTATAACAATAAAATCAGAGAATACGAAGTTTATTACAATCCGGTTCCACAAATTTAAGATTAATTTTAATCTCAGTTTAACTTAAACTATTTATCTTTTTACCTAATTCAATTTTAATCTCAATTCAACTAACTTTTATTCTAGTTCTTATTTTTATAATTAGAAGAAAATAAGATAGTAAGTTAAACCGAGATTAAAGTTAATAATCTTACATTTGTGATACCGGGCCTACGTCTACCGAGAAAAGCAATATTGAAAATAAAAGAATATTCTACAAATTAAAAAAAAATTGTAATTTAATCTTTAAAAATAATTATAATTATAATGACCGCTAATATTTCATTAATTCATTTTCTTTTCTGAGAAAATATCTATAATTTTGAGATACAGTACGTACCTTTAGAGCCTCGTTTCTACATCGTGTACTTTACATTTTCTCACTGTGTCTGTATTTAAATACTTACTTTTTTTATATTCTGTCAAGATTGTCGGAATGGATGTTTTGTTTTGTTTTGGTGGGGGCATCATTTTTATTAATTTTTTTTAAATTTCTGATAAAATGTGTGAGTATATTCTTGTACCTTGACCTTCTTTGTGATTATTTTGAGGAAGATTGACAAAATATTTCGTCTATCGGTTATCATAACACCTCCCTCCAGAGAAGGAAAAAGACATTAAATTTTCCAAAAAATGATTTTTGTTTTTCTAGCAATAGCTATTCTTGTTGGAAGATATTTTTTTAACTTTAAATCTGATTTTATTTAGTATTCTACCTGAAAAACCCTTGTAATCCGATGCATTACTTTCATCCTTCATGTCGGTAATATCAAGTAACGAGAAAATAACTCATATAATAAGTAGTTGATACAATAGGATATAATGGCACATGCAATGGTCGCAGACGAGTTGTTATTTATGAATGGGATATATTCGTTCAGAATATGATGGAATCAAGTTTTAAATTAAACGTTTCTCTATTTCTCGATCATTTGTTGCGAAAAATGCTACGAACAAAAATTTCGAGGAGGAGAGAGCGTATTATTTTCCAATATTTTCACGTTGGAGAAAATATTATTATTGGATATCGTGCGATTTGACACGAATAAAAAATTGCATTTAAAATCGAAGTAGTACAGTTTTATCTATTCATGTAAAGAATTATTGATATTACTTTTTTTGCACATATACTACTTTTATAAATTCAATTTGCGAATTTTTTTCCCGAGATATTTAACTTCTCGTAAAATGTAAAAAAATTGCAAGTATTCTTAAAAAAATTTATAAACGGTAGTTATTTAATTTATTTTAGAAAATTATGTTTTAATTATTTGTTATTATTTGTGAATAACAAATTTTTTCAACAGTACTAATTATGTCGTGAATATTTACTGTCCAATTGTAAAAGAATGCACACTTGCTTCACAAATTGTTTATTTTAATGTGCAATAATGACAGCAAATTTAAACATTATTATGAAACGTTCAGCTGTTGGTAAAACAAATGCAAGATAACTGATATAAATACTAATTAGCAATCGAATTTTCGAGAGATTTTTATTTATTCCAATAAGAATTTACGTATTAACTTCGTACACTTAATTAAACGATATATTGCCAGTATTTAATAACTTTACAACTATTAATAGTTTTATTTTAAAACGTTTAAAAGCTTCACAATTTTCCTGAGCACATTTTTTTTTACATTTGCAAGATACAAATCTACACAAATCTTATTCTAATAGGTTAGCCAATATAATTATAATTTGTTGTGTAACTGAATAAATATACACATATTTACAAGCTACATCAATTCTTTTATATAACAAAGTTAATAATCGAATATCAACTAATCTGAGAAAATATATTTGGTCATAGAATTTGATCGCACGATCAGCAAAGACCATCGTTTTATTTTCGGTTATCACAAATGAAATTTACTAAATGTCTTATAAAAGAATTCTCGTAAATATAACAAAGCCCGAGGTATTTGCAATAGTGTATCAGTGTATCTAGCAGTCTATTCACATATACGGTCGCTCTACAAAAATTCGAATGTTGGATGACTTGATCCGAATCCTAAAGACGAAGAGGGACACGAAAGGCCACGTGACCGGGCGCGTATTCAACAGTAACAGCTGCACCGATGCACTCCTTTCAATTCACGTTGAACCTTCACCGAGGTAACATTACAACGATCAGCTAAACGAATTTTATTCTTGGCTGACGTAGAAATATTTTATCCTAAACTTTGAGTGCCATAAAAATCATTTTATCCGCGTTTGTTGTGTTAATTTAATCGTAAATTATTTTGATAAACTATTCTCTAAATCGAGATCAAAGCGCGAGATCATTGTTCTCATTTGAATACGAGTATATCCTGATGCAGATAAAGTTATGAATATACCGTAATTTTCGAAAAAAAAAAAGAAGTGATTTTGATTGAAGTGGCAAGCACGAAGAATAGAATTCAAAAGACAATGGATAATCGCCGAAAACTAATCCGCAATCGATGCGTGATGCTGACTATTATCATCGTCTACACGTTAACTGTATTTATTAAGGTACGTATTCTTTTCGAAGCGAAAATTTGAATATATTTTATAGAATACATTTTCATATATTTGCAAAAATATTAGATTGATTTCCATTATGGAAATTATTACAATTATCATGGAAATCTGCAAATTAATCTTATTTTTAAAACCGAAATAATTAGTTAGTTATATAAGTGTTGTAAATAAATATGTCTAGGTTTATACATATTTGCATTAATTTTTTTATGAGATAAGCAACAGAATTAAAGTTCGAGAATTAATGATCAGATGTCAATTAATCAGAGAAAATGTATTCAATCACAGAATTTGGTGACACGAACAATTTTATAGAAGTAATCTGATAAAGATTAAAAAATGTATTAACGCAACAAAAGAGTGCCTGATTAGATTTACCTGAATATAGGAATAAATTATTATTCATTTGAGAAAAAAATTGCATGTGTTCGATATTCCTGTATTTCTTATTAATACGGTAAACCGGAGGAGGAAAAATTTAATTGCATTGGCATAATCCGCAAGAATGATGAGATTTGTTAAAAATAATCTTGAATTGAACGTTTTCACGTAAATTTCAATTGAATGAGATACATCGCTGATAAAGAGAGAATAATTGGAGGTATTTTTCTATTATCTTTGCTTTAAAATTCTCTGAAATTCCCGTGTTACGATCTCGGGTGCAGCGTAATTTCAAGCGCTATTTGAGCTCTGTTAAACGAGAGACATTGGAGAGACTAATTATTGACTGGATCCATAAAGCGCGAATGCAGGGCGAGGAAGAATGACCAAGATAGTAATTGTCGTGCGAAAGCAGACAGAATTTCGATATTGATTTCATGATAATTATTATCATGTGATTCGCTTGGCTAAAAAATATCACTGATAAAATCATTTCTCACGACCGTGAATTTGCAATTTCATAACAATAAAAAGATGCGGATAAAGAAATATGAGAGATCGTTTCTTGCGAAGGTCAAGCCAGAAATATCAAACTGCTAACACTTACGCAATATTTATCTGTAAAATATAATTTATAAGAGATGTCGAAATCGCGCACAAAAAAATATTTCTTCTGTTTATTACAGTTAATAGATTTTGTCATAAAAAATAAGAAGTTTCAATCAACTTATTCCAAAATTAAATACCTCATAAAAATTAGACTCTATTATTTCTTGCATTTTTTTGATAGATGTCATTTTTATTATTGATTATCTAGTTAAAGTAGTTTTTACTTAAATAATAAGAATTATTTGTATTGTATATAGTAGATGTATTTTTAAAATGCTAATATAATTATAATTAATTGTAATTTTATAAAATAATTATTAGGTGTTGGAATTAATTCGTAGCGTTTTTTAATGAAAGAATGTTATTTATTTCACATGAGCATTAAAAAATACATTAATGAAAGTACTTCCCATCACTTGTAAAACGCTACGAATTAATTCCAACACCTAATACAATTGATATAATATTTTCTTCTTTAAAATCTAAAATACGTCGTTAAGGGAGACGAAGTTAAGTGAAATAGAAATTTGACTAATTCAAGAAGCATGAAATCGATTAAGTGTTACAGAAAATAATCAAAGTTGTTTTACGCAATTAATGTTTTATGTAAATCTAATTTATTTTGCAATGCATTACGTTACAAACTTTTTACGTACATATTGATAAGAGTAAAAAATTGAATGCAAAATATATAATATCACGTGTTATCTGCGACACTATTGCACGATATTCGAAAATATGTACTACCACCCGCTACATTCACACGTTACGCACATGTGTCAGCGAGTTATTCGGTTCACTGGGGTATGCCATATTTTATGAGACTCATTAACATGGCATGGGAATCCGGAGCGGCGGTTCCGCTCGGAACGCGATTTTCACGATGCTTTACTCAACCTTTGATTTCTTTGCATTCCTACGACTCCGTATATAGGCACAGGGAACATTTATAATAATGAGTTTCAAACTGAGAAAAAGAAAGACAGATAAGATAAAGAAAAAAAAGATAAAGAGGGATAAGGCGTTTATTATCGTTCTAAGATCTTTAAGAACAAATAAATTAAAGCAAACGTAATACAGAACAAAAATTTAGAAGAATTAAAGAAAATTAGTTATAAAAAAGAACAAAAAGAGGGAAAATATATGTATAAACTCAGACAAATGATGTTCACAAATAATACGAAACAAAGCCAATGAATTAGGGAGAGAGTTACATACTGAACTATTGTCACAGATGTACCTAAGGAAAAGGTGTTATTACTTTCTGTGCTGATGTAATATACTATATGCAATGCCTCACTATTCGCGCATTCAATAAATTATCAATCAATATATTATCAATAAATTACAGTCTCGGTACGATACGGCGATGTGACACATGATGACAAAATAATTATTTATAAAACGGTACTTCATAACACGACTATGTAGATTCGAAGAAAAATACGACATATTTGACACAGGCCGAATCGCGAAACGAGATGTAAAGAGAAATCAGGGAAAAAAAGGTCTAAAGAAAGGGAAAGGGATATGAATGTCCAATTGTTAGCACGGCATTGCACAGGAAGGGCATGAACTCGTTGAAGTTTCACATACTTACGTATTGTAAGTTATCAGCATGGAAGAATCCGTTTGATGAATGGCGCCTTGAGAGCACGTAAAATCGGCTGAGAGATTTTATGTGACTGATGAAGTCTTCAAAAGATACTGATATTTATTAGCATCGTAAGAGAATTTGAGATGCGATTTCCTTGTAGCGATGTTGTCATGATTATTCTTATATATGCTCTGTATTCTTATATATGCTCTAAACAAATATAAAAGGCACTCGTTCGCTGACGAATATAAAATTCTAATGATCGCAATCTAACACGCAATGTTGTTTATAATGATCGTGAGTTTTTCTCACTGTTTTTTTACTTCCTGTTTTATATTAATTTTTATATTTTTTTTTATTAATTATCACTTGCGAAACTTTGCGTCGCAGAAATATTAATGTTTGTTAGAAAAAATACTTAATGCGGACATTGTTAAATTCAGCTGTGATTTATTATTATTTAGAATGATATTGCAAATTTGACTTTAGTGTTACCTTGAACGCTGCCTTCAGTGTCATTAAAGGATCCAATTTGTCATGTCTTAAAGCGAAGACGAGCTTTCAAAAATTTGGTCCATTATCAGTTTGGACACTTGGCTTCTTAAACGTAAAATTTACGTATTGATAATAACAATATTGCCTCGCTCGATAATGATATATTCTAAGTAATTAATCTATAAATTAAGTATTCTAAGTAATTAATCTTTGTTTTTTACGTAACATTTATTTTTGCAACATTTCAAGTTTTTTTTCAGAAGAACATTCTCAAAAAAATATCAAGTTTTATTTGGAAGATGAGTTTTGTAATTAATGCAAATTATTCGCGACGTTAAAACAGATACAAGAATATGCTTTTATCTCCCTTCCTCCCTCGTATCCAGGTGCATGGTAGCTTCCTCCGATTTATAGAATATGCGGAGGGCGGAGTGTTCACGGAACAATAGGGTGCGTAGCGACCGAAGATAATTATCGTGGTTCTCGAGGCAGCTGCGACTGTGGATTCACCCTCGGGGTAACCCAGCGTCTTCCTCCGGGAAGTAGAGCCGGCTGATGTGCTCGGAAGTCTACACACATACACACACACACACACACACACACAAAGAGGACAGGGGGAACCCAGTCTGGCGTGACTCCGCAGGTACTGCTTGTTGCAATTTGGCGGTGCCCTTCTCTAAAAGTATCGGGACTTTGCGGTTCGCTCGAAAGCGGAAATAACGTAAGGAAATATTGAAAGTATCAAAAGATTATAAATATATAGAATCCAGAATATTATAGGATAGATACTCGTGAGTCTCGATGGCTCTACGAAAAGGAATATCGAATATCTTTAAATATTAATGATATAATTGAGAGAAAACTAGAAAGTACACACATTTCTCATATTAATTATATTATATTTAAAATTATTCGATAATCTCTTCCATTCAATTAATTAATATTTCTTGTTCACTTAATTTTTTTACTCATTTTTGTAAATGTAGGAAGTATTTATACAAGTTTGACGAATTTGATAAATATATTTCAATCAGTATTGGCAGACTGAGAAATCGTAGAGATTCAATCTGTACAGTAAAGTACGTGCATCGACGACGAGCACGAAACGTCTTATCCTGTAATAACGTTTGGAACGTGTCTCCATTTGGCTTCAAAATTACTGCAATTTTTTTTTCTCGTGCGCGAGGTATCCACCTCTTCCGGTGACAAATGGAAGTAGGCCACGTTCCTTCGGGTGAATCGGGTAGGAATAATTCGCCACCCTATTCACATGCGCGTGTCTTTTCAGCTACCCTCAAAGCGCTCGTGCACGCGTGTATTATACTCAAAATTCTTTCCTTCTTTTTTCATCATTAATTATCTTCGTGGTCGCGAAGACGTGACAGAGTAAAAGATAATTACTACCAATCACGAAATTAATAAATTCAATGGAAACCACTTTCAAAGTTTCCGGACATTGAGGTTTTGATTTTTCAATCACTTGCCTTCAATCACTTATACTTTTTAATTACTTGTTTTTAGTTATTTTACTTATTGTACTTTTCAGTTACAGCTAAATTCTTTAAAATCGTTGATTTCGTAAAAAAAAAGAAAATGTTTAAATAAAGCGGCAAAGAGCTTTTATTACAATGAAACTGACCGATCGGATGAACGTCATCAAAGTTTTACGTCACGTGGTATGCGCATCCATCGCGCCGTCTATTCGTTTGAAATTTATCGATATCGATGTATCGACTAGAAAAAAAGAAAGAAAATAGAAGCAGAAGCGGGATACAAAGGGACCAGCAATTACCGCTTCCGTTCTGTTCGTCATACCGGAAGTTTCTATTCATACTCGTCGCACTATGAGCGTAACTTTACTTCCGTCATCGTTGTTACGGATCGTTAACAGACCTCGCCTGGCTTTTTGCCCTGTCAAGTCTATAGATCTGTTCACATTGCTTGAAATTCCCAAAAAATTTAAAATGAAATAGATGTACAATACATTTGAGCTTTGAAAAGAGAGAAAGTGAAGATGTTGAATGAAAAAAGTGCAAGCAACGCTAACAGATCTTATATCTCTGAAAGTTATATTTAAAAAATGTATCTTCACGTTACAAGAAGATATCGAGCTATTCAACACATTTCTTCTAAGTGTCTAATTACGCAGACATTTATTGGCATACTATTGGGTTCCTCAGACTCGTAAAGCCTGTGTTTCCTTTCCACGGCGCATAATCGGTTTACAACGTGCTCTCGCGATGACAGAATTCTCGAACCGGCGAAAAGAAATATCGGAAATCGCTAAAGAATGCTTCCAATGCCTCTCTTTCTCTTTGGTCAGCTCTCTGCATCGTTCGAGCACAGCGTCGAAGCTCTGAGTGATGATTCGTCGACTCGTAGTACCGAGTACAAGAATGTTCTGCGGTTTCTACAAATGAACTTTTTTTCCAATCGATAAATCACTTGCACAGGCAAAATCGTCTTCGTGTCTTCTTGACTGTTGCAAAATCCTCGAGAGTATTTCCATCGAAGAATGCAACGTTCTCTCCCACTTGGAGCAATTCTGAGAAGCTCCGAAGATCGATGTTTCTTGCTTGTTGATGCTCTTACGAAGTATTCTCGCTCTCCGCTGGAATTATAAACCTCAACCGTAGTTCTTCAGTTCTTAACTCACTTCGGCATCACCTTCAATACAATCTTCCATTAAAATTCTATTACGCCAAACTTCGAAGTTAAGTGAAGAACAAAATTTCATTTATATTTGTTTTCACTCTTGTATTCCCTCTTTTCTGAAAGTTAATTCGTTGAGGAATTTATTTAAAACTTATTGAATATTCGACGGTTTATTATTGTCTGTTTATTATACTGTGAATGCGCTGGCTTGATAAAGTAGTTACTTTGAAGGGTCGTAACCCTTTACTAATTTAGTAAACGCAACCCTAAATTGATGAGATAAAATCTATGATAAAAAATTATGACCGTCCAATTGCAAATTACGAAAAAATAAATGTTGTTTCTCTTAGGAACAATTTTGTATTATCAACAACGTACAACGAAAATCAAAATTTTTCATAAAATTAGTTTTTATACAAAACATTAATCCTAGTTACGTAAATGAGAGCATAAAGATGTACAACATCTTTAAAATGAAATTAAAAATTATTCTCTGAATACCGTACGCTTATATATCAATTTACATCACTTACGAATTTGCAATTTCGTGTAAAAGACAATATAATTTTAAGAAAGCATTCTTGGCAATAAAATCTCACGACTTCTGATTCTTCCCACAAATTACAGATATTATTACACACATTCGTTCATTGTACGAGAGTTGATAGTACAAAATTGTTTCTAGGAAAGACTAATATCATTTTTTCAATAATCCATGTCGTGAGAAGCTCGATGGCAAGTCCACGATACAATGTACGACGACAATGGTGTGCTCGCAGAGGTAAGGTGAAGGGTTTCAAATTAAGGCCCGGTGCTAACGATTCGCGTGATGCGTGGTGACCGTCGGCGCGTGCCGCACGAAGCAGCTGCCAACAGCTGCTGTAGAAAAGAATTACCTCTTGTTCTTATTTTATTTGTTACTTGTCGCCAAACCTCTGTGGTCAAACGATAACGTTCGCCTTTCGGGAAATACAGTGGGCAAAAGTCTTTTGTGTGAGACAAACGGTGTTAAAAATTTAACTACCATCGCACGTGTTTCTCGGAAAATATATAAAGCCAATTGTCATCAAAATTTCATTGACTATATGAATCCAAAATTTAGACTGAGATCTCTTGAGATGATATAAAATATTATTGTAATTACAATGGAATGCATGGGGAAAGGCAGTAATATATTTAATAGTAATATATTTTTTTAAATATATTTAATTATGTTATTATTTTATGTTAATTATTTTATTTAATATATTTAAATTTATTGTAATGATATATTATGATATTTAGAAAGTATTTTAAACTGAGAGAAAGTTATGGATCTCTCAATCGATCAGACTGACTTATTTTGGGAAAATTAGTCGGCGAAAGTGTAGCGGATATCCTAACGTATTAAAAGCAAACATTTTATGCGTGAGAGAGTAGAGAGGCTCATATATCGCGTCTCTCGATCTGCTCGAAGTAGGCGGAAGAAAGGCGCAAGGTGTTCCCTCGAAGTCAGGTGGCCGCCTTCTTCAGTGCACCTGTTGTTGAACGGTTGAAATTACATTTTATCAATTCATATTAAGAATAGTAGAAAAGTAATATCCATCAGTAATAATAAACCGACTATTCTAATTCTAGTACGATATTTATTTGCTCTGCTCACAAATCCTTTTTAGAAAACAACTTTATATCGCAGTTTTAAATAATTTAATTATTCACAAATTTTCTTTAATTATCCACAAATATCACTTAAAACCAACTCGTTTCGTGGATCGTGTAATCAGTTTTTAAATTCTGTCGAAGATTCCAAAAAATTGTAACGTGGAGTCTTTAGAAAATAGCCTCATTAGAAAACAGTTTTGAAACACGTGCAGGAATACAGTTTTACAAAGACTCTTCAATTATTTACAAATGTCATTCGACCATGCCAAGTGGTCGGATTGATTGTACGGTCAATTTTTAAAACCTTTCGAAGATCTGATCCTAAAAGATCGCGACGTGGAGCTTTCAGAAAACAATGTCTCTTGAGAAAATAACTTTACATTGCCTGAAGGAACGCATGCAGAAATACAATTTTAGACTCTTTAATTATTCACAAATGGCATTCTGGGTCAAGTGGTCGGATCGATACAGTCAATTTTTAAATCCTTTCGATTTAAAAAAAATCGGGACATAGAGTCACTCGCTCGCCGTCCCAACGAATTTCACCTTTCGGAGCACTAACCATCTGCCGTTCTGTTTCCAGGCGGTTGAGAGCAGGCCTCACATCAGGCACCATCGGGAAGGCTCGCACTGCAGCAGATGCGGTCCAGGCTGGGGCGTGATTAGCCGTTGCGCTCGCGGCCGCGACACCGTATGCGAGCGATGCCCCAGTGGTACGTACAGCCCGCATCACAGCACGCAGCCCTGCTGGAATTGCGCCAGATGTGGCCCGGGTTTGTACGAGGCTCATCCGTGCACATCGCGCACCGACACCGTCTGCGACTCCTGCCACCGTCCAGCACCGGACAATCCGGACTACCGACGGAAGTGCGAAGGTCGCGCGAGGTTCTTCCTCGCCCCGGAAGACGCGAAGAGCACCGCCGAGGAAAGCGTGCTGGTGAATGAGCCCGCTTATAGATTCCAGCTGTACAACAGGGAGCAGGTACTTGAGAAGGATGTGGAGGCCATCCTGAGGGACAAAGAGACAGTTGGATCAGAGGTTCTACAGAGGGTCAACCAACCATCGTCCGAACATTAATTTTATCTTCAAGATGATCTGACGTATTCCTATCCATGACGAAAAAGAAGGTATAAAGTTTTTTTCGATTGTAGAATTCTTGAAGTTTGATTATTACTAATTTACCTGAGAAATAAATGGATGGTGTAGAAATTCGTACAGACTCGTAATAAGATTAGAAGAATAATATAGGTTCGACCTTTATTGATCGATCTTTTAATACTAGTCAATTAGTGCTTAAGAGAATTAATTTCTTTTGCGGAACAGCGAACGACTTTAGTACGAGTTGAAAAATGGGAATATTTTCGCAAAGTGAATATTCATTTAATATTTGTCGATTAGAATTCCGATTGTTTGCGTAGATTACAACACAATAAAGAAATGAAAAATACTTCCTGACACCCCGCTAAGTATATAGCATAAAAAAAAATCCTTCTCCTTAATACGAATAGACTGTTACATTTTTAATATTTAGATAAGTATTGCAAGTCGTATTACAAATGCATATGTCAGTAACTGTTGTTCGTAGATTCACCGTAGATTTCAATTTATAAAATAGTTAGAAATTTTTCATCCAAGCGTCCGATCGTGAAACATAGTTCTATAAAAATTTAGACTCTTTATTTTTGTGTTTTCGAATATTATCATTGCGTCCCTTACAGAAATTTAATAAATTGTCGAATTCTTAAATATTGTAAAACAGTAATTATTTATTTTAAATATTAAAAGCACCATTGTTCATTATACTTCAAATAAATAATTAATTACTATCTCAATAAATTTGTTTTATTTATTTTTAATACTAAACTGGTTATTACATTTCTGTAAGGAACTGATTTAGATTATTATCGTTACGATTGATAACAAGTGCACGTGTATTTGTGTAATTAATCAATATGCTCAAACCTACAAGTAAAATTGACAAATTTTTTTAGATTTATTCGAAATTAGCATGATCGATATTGTTGGACGCTAAGGCGATATGATCTTTCAATGTTATTTCGTCTGAAAATAATCTGATCTTTCACTTACGTGATTACGAATTCAATCTTCTAATCCATATTTAATAAGCTTTTTGAATTACGTATGCGAACGATCCGAAGATATAAATATCACCAGGCACTGTAAAATATAATAGACGTCTGCATTGTGAAATACGATCATCTACAACTTTCAGCATTATTTATACATTATTCCGTATACGAAAATAGATCTGTGTGAATACCAACTTACAATGCACTTTGCTAAGCATACTTTGATTATCCTCTTCAAGCAACTGGCACATACGTGTTCTTCAATTTCTTAAATATATTGTTGATAAAAGAAAAACAAATAACATTCACTATAGTATTTCTAATCCTTTTCACTTCTTTTTTCTTTATTTAATTGATATGAATTTAAATATTCAAAATAAAATATAATTAAACATTTTATTATACGAATATTTTACATAATGAAATGCACATTCTAATTTTAGCAGTCGAAACTGAATTGAGATTACCTTCTTGCGTACAACTTTCAATTGGAGTCAATTGCATTGAAAAAAACTACATCTTTTATTTTGAGCAGTATACATGTTGCATAGAAAAAATTATTTTTATATTGAAAGCCATAGAAATGTGCTCCATACAATTCCTATAAATGAATAAGACGCATTCAGATTGGAAAGAATTTATTTTAACGTTCGTGAATATCTGAAATCTGAATTCAATTCATTCTCATTTATTGAAACGTGAATATTTCATATGCAAAATAAGACTGCAAAGTATATTAATATTAATATGCGGCAATGTATCTTTAGAATTATGACGTGTTCAATGTTTCATATATTTGCGAATCTTATTGTCAAACGAATGCATGATTAACAATTAAATGCTAGAATACGTCGATCAGACAGATCTGCCAGTGGCGAATTATAGCGCTATAAAAAATGCATGCCTCAAACGGTACCATTGATTTATTTTAGTATTGTAAAATGCATTTTTAAGAGCTATTGTAAATATACTTTAGCTAAATGCTACTTAAATAACGTCGTTACTGCATTTACCGTACCATTTCAAAACTTTCATAAAAAGAATTTTTTACGCTAGATAATTGTCAAATGCTACAAAATCACAAAAGAAGTTTGTGTGACAAAGTTTTGTGTCTTTATCGAATCAATATTCACGTAATAACGTACATTTAAAAAAAACTTTGAAGTGAGAGTTACATCTAATATACCAATAAACTCTGCACGAAGATTTTTATTGATTATTGAAAGTCATTCTATTGATTATCTGGAAGAATTTATCTGTGAAAAGAGCGTGGTCATTGTTGATACGTTCTCGAAACACCTTGAATTAAAGTTTGCATTAAAAATAAAAGTGATTATCTTGAATGTTTATTTTTAGCATTTAATGAACTAATCCAGTATTTTGTAAATATATAAATTGCTAATAATTTGATAATCACAAAACTTTGTGACCAAACTTTTCTCACTCTAATAATAAACTATCCTTATCACCCTAATAATATTTTTGTGCATAATTTTATGTTCCTTTATAATCTTAATTCCAATTCTGATCCAGTTAGTCTTTGATCTTTACTTTCTAACAAAAAAAATTCTATCCTAGTTTTATATTCCTATCTTTTAAAAATATACATATTTGCATAGAAATTCGTAAACTAGTTATAAAGATTACAATAAATCAATATTCGATGTAAACTATCAATGTAATATTTACGTTTTATCTTCTAGGTTTAAGAATTAAAAAAGACAAGGATTAAATTAAACCGAGATTAATCTACATTGATAGAAATGGACATTAATCGTCCAAATTTTTGCGCTGACTCATTCTAATAATTAATCTGTGGATTTCTATGCAAATACATATATTTTGATAGAAATAGGTCTGATTGAAGTTAAAACGGAGAAAATTGTTAAAACAATGACAGAATGAAGAGCCAGGTAAAGTAGGCACATTTTTATATGAGAGATAATATTTATGTATATATATTATTTTATGATATAAATCAATAATGTCTTATAAACGTACATGTGTACATACAAAGCTAAATGATACAAAATAAATCAGTGATCCAGGAAAGGACGCTTGCACGATTTATTCTGCGTAAGGAATCGGCTAGAGCGGTACTCGGAAGAGATAAAGAAGGGCGAAAACGAACGCATGCTACGGGACTAAAGATTTCTCGCGTAAAGATTAAATGTAGAAACTGCGGTTTTTTGAACTTCCGTGAAAACTCCCCGAGGTTCGGAACTCTATGAATATTAAATCGAATGGCGAATTCATTATATATATATATGTAAAAAAAAATACGTGTATTCGAACGATGTGCCACGTGCATAACTAGAACGAAAAATCCTATGAAACTTGCTGCGCGTCAGGAAAAAGAGTAAATACACTAGCTAATCGTAGCTGGAGATCAAGACCAATATACGCTCATTAACATTTGACTTCGAAGTCACAATGGTCAAAAACCACACGGGACGACACTCATGCATATGCTACACGAGGAAATAAATACGATGAACATCGTTAATTACAAAGACGAAAGTCGCAATCTACTATGATATTATCATACAATACGCTCGTCCGCAAGCAACTCGTGAGCGAGGCAACTCGTGGCCGAAAATCAGTCGCGATCTGCTCTCTACGCTCGTTTTATTTTTTCGCGCTCATCAACCGTTTCGGCAGTTGTTCGCGATAGGTCTAGTAAATTTCTACATTAAATCTGTACACGATTAGACCGCAATGAAAAGGAGACAACGACACAAACGATAGCGCGAAAAGGTAGATATTCCCGCGCAACGGTCAGACACTCTTTTTTTTTCTTTAATTTCTCTCGTATGTGTGTGTAAACAGACGAGTATTTTTAAGACTACACGAATTGAATATCCGAATATTAGAATATCTCGACATTCGTAAATAATTTACGGAATCTTAGAGTAGAAGACGATAGGCTTTATGGCATTAATGTGATACGCGATAAAAACGAGGTCTTTCATATCACATCGCTTTACACGATATTGTGAGTAATTCGGTTTACCAAAAAATTCTAACAGATAACAACGAATTACGCGGATAGATATTCGAGATATTCGAATTATTCGAACATTTAGCACATATTGTAGTCAAATATCGAATCGTACCGACGGCTTCGATCGTCAGCAGATCGGAGCATCGCCACATGATAATCTAACAACCGTGTGTCGCCACACATTTCTCTTAATATATATATATATATATATATATATATATATATATATATATATAATTTATGTATTTATAATATAAAGGTATGTATATATTATATATATTAACGCAACTTTCATTTGAATGTGAAACGGCCCACGCACGATCTATCGATCTGCATAAATTTCGCGTGATATTTCTCTAATATATTTAATTTTACGTATAGCTCGAATGCTTAGATTCGCGCAATAGTCTTTTGTTACGTAAATCGTAGGATCATGAGTGGGCCTTTTAAATCTAAAGCGCAACACGATTCTCATCTCTATAGTATATAATAAACGCGAACTCTATATAATAGTACGAATGAGGAGATATATCGTTATTATAAATATCGTTGACTGTCTTTGTTTTTAAAATATAATCAAACTTTCTCGCAAAATCCATGACTGGCGGTCAATGTTTGGTCGAGGGTCCACGTTAATCAGTTTGTCAATTCTTCTAAATGTATAAAATTCGAAAAATAAAACTCCACACATAAAACGACGCACAAAACACACATGAGATTCATTAATAAAAGTCGATTATTGTACGCAGGAAATCAATAAAAATTATAAAATATTCATAATATAGTTTGAATAGAGAGAAATTCATGTAAATATAGATATTTTAAAGTGTATTTTATACATATTATATATATATATATATTTTTTTTTTATTTATATATATAAAACTTATATATATATATATATATATATATATATCCATATATAATTAGAAATAAAAAAATTTTTACGATATTTTTTCATTTCAAATTGGACTTTAAAATATAGGTGGAAGTGGAAAATTCTGTTCTGCCACATAATTTCGATCTAGTTCCATTAAATTTCCATCTCTTTGGTCAGCATTTTTTATTAGAGAAAAAAGATTTAAGGATAAAGACATCAAAGATCACAGCTCTACAGTATTTCACAGACCTTGGACAAGAAAACTATTATAAAGGAATGTTTGAACATGTAAAACGTTGGGATAATTGTCTCAATGTAATTGTTTACAATGGAAAAATTTATTTTCTTTTATTGTCATTTTTTTCTTGATTTTAAAAATAATTTTTATTTAATTTTAATTTGTATCTTAATTATCCAACAATTAAAAGAATACTGCGATTTAAAATGTCATTAATATATAAAACACAAATTATATCAATTTTACATATATATTACACATTTATACGTAAAAAGATCTATAATGGTATAACATAGCAAATTGTTATCCTCTCATTTCTTTCTAATAATAACAATTTATAGATTATAATTTTAGGTTGGATTATACGTCAGTATCGCAATAAAAAAATAATTAAATTTTATAACAATTTGTACCTAGTTTAGATAAGAAAAAAAGTTATACTGTTAACAATTTGAAATGTTAACTGTTCTATAAGAACGAGAGAAATGAAAATATAAAACGCCCATGTTTCGTTTCACATTGCTTATGATTTAACGACAATTATAATCATATATCTAATAGTAAAATATTCTATCGTGACGAATAATATTTAAAAAAGGGAGAGAAGGTAATAATGATGATAATAAAATCTCATTAAATCAAGTCGTAAAACTGATAGCGCCGTGTTCTCTCGACCTATTATAATTAAAATACAGCTAATACACTATAATATAAAAGAAAAGAAATATAATGGGAACATTAGACACATGAATTTACACTATATGAATATGAAAAATATACATCTTACTTTCCTGAAGAATAAAACATAATTGAAGAATAAGAAACAAATTTGAGCTTGTATGGCTATGAATAGCGCAATCTATCCTGAAAATATTTATAGCCATTTGTGATCAATTTTATATGTACAATTGTGTAAGACTTTACAAAATCGGTAACACGTCACCGATCATTATAAAGCGATATTTAAATCATAATTAGAGCTGCTCTCTTCCCACTGTTATTATCATAATCAACATATTATTAACTTCAAATATTATCTGTACAGAGTTGTACACTCTACTAAATATACATCTTACGCAAAGACTCCGAAGATAATAAAATGTACTTCTATAGTTACAAATAATTAACCTGTAGACATTTAATTTTTAATAATAATATACTATAATACGATATACCTCCCATCTCATTTTGCAAACATAGAAATGACCAGCCATGGATTTATACTCTAATCAATATCAATGATACAGAAAATCTAGGTCAATCTAAGACATTATTCAAACTCAAGATCAGGACAAAGACAATTAAATATAAACTATTAATTGTACACAATAATTAATTCGCAGCTCCGTTAAATATAAGGGTATCTAGATAAACAGCTCATATTATACAACTACTGTCATTGTGCCCAAATCTACTCTCGCTCACGCGGCAATCTCATGGCAAAATATCAATGCAAGCAATTCGTGAATATGAACAAAACTCATGACGCATAGGTACAAAACGATATAAAAGAAAATGATGTGCAAAGAGAGATGTTCTACTCTGAATAATCGAAGTGATTAATCTATGTTTTGAAACTATATAAATTGCAACGATACGGAGGGAAACTTGTATTATAAAACTCAGTAAAAAAATCTTATGCTTTGTTTCTATAATGCGGCTCGAGTGTTTCTACAATACGTACATATCCATAGCTAATCTAGCTTCTTCATTGTCTTTCTCCATTTCGCATTCTCGCTTCATCCGCTTAAATTGTAGATTGTAATATAAGATGCAGACACATTCAAAACAGATCCACACCTTAGTATCCTCGATTATGAGATAATACTGTCTGTCATAGCCAGTTCATATACATATCCCTCGTTTTTTTCAGTACTTAATTTCGATAATCCTGATTCAAACTTATGCCTCTTCAATAAAATGATATATAGTGACACGAAACTACCTATACGAAGATATAGATCTTAGATAAGAGCGTTATTGAGTGTAAGCTTGGGTACAACGCAAATATTTCTTAACAAATAACCATCAATATCTTTTTGAACGACGCGAGATGACATCATCGTTCGATAATGATATGTCCTCTCACGACGTAGTGCTAATTTTTCGATAATATTTACGCCTGCTAGGCCGTTTAAAATTGGTCCACCAGCAGGTCACAGATCTCTACCGACATCGATTCTTTACTCGAACGTACTGTTAAACGGAACATCTGCAAGCAGAAATGTGCAGTTAAATAGAAACACAAATTATCATGCTTATTACGATATTGAATCTTTCAAGAATTGAACATTACCTGGGCTTGTTTATTAGGTTCAAGACGTAACAAGCAACCCACTTGCTGCGCCCTCATATGAACGATACCAGCGCAGACAAAATTATCGGGATTCGGATCAATGCCATCAAGCAGTTGCATTCCAAATCCTTGTAGTTTCGTGCGTACTTGTGTCAGATCCATAGGTTGTTGCGCTTTGAAAATCTTTTGTGATCGTTGTTGATTCGCTCTGAAAATAAATTTAATATGGAAATCAATCTATGGAACTATTTAAAAAAACCTCACGTCTCTCTTTCCCCCTTAATTGTATTGCAATCATATCACATACCCGCCAAGATTTTTCCATCTTGCAAAGAATGATTCCCCATTCATTTCTGTTGGTTCGAAGAACTTATTAATTGTTAATGGTAACTTCATTGTGATCTTCTGTGGCACATTATTGTAAATGAAGGAGATAATCATGCTCGGCGAATCTATAAATAGGAAATACTACGTGTAATGGAACAATAATATATTCTGATATTAATTATTAAAAATTTGTAAAAATATAATAATAACGTACCATTATAGTCGTCAATACATTCTGCATTGATCATTTGCTGGATCTGAGCACCAGCTTCCAATATAGGATCAACAGGTTTTACTTGTACAGCTAACTTTGCTTGATTCTCATCTGTCCAAGATAGTTGTGGTTGAAAACTGTGCAAGGCATATTGCGTCTTGTTTCCATAAAAAAGACCTACACGTCCAAGATTTTGTCTAAACTCCGATTTTACACCGATTTGTATCAAGTCATTCTCAAACAAAACACCATTATTCTTACAAACAAACCTGAAAAATACAATCAGAATAATAATTATTACAAATATCAATATTATAATTATATAAAAATTTCTCATCGCATAATATATTTTACTTTTTAGGATTGTATGTATTTTGGGTGCCGTTGGTAGTACCAAGTTTATTTGGCATGTTATAAATATCTCCCAAAACATCAAGCAATACGCCTGTATTACTAGACGGTTGCGAGGAAGGTGGAGTTGACAAGCCTAGTAAATCAGCAGAAGAATTATTAACTGTCACGGTTGTAGCAGCAGCAGGAGGAGGTTCAGTGTGATGATTAGTGTTTGGCGCTGGACTCTTGCTTTCTCTAATTTCATTCTCTGGTACTCGACCCGGTTTTTTCTTCTTTAAAACTGCAAGAATGGAGGATTCCCTTTCGGGAAATGCTGGCATTTCTTCTAATACGGTGGCCTACAGAAACAGATATATCAATGACGAATATTCATATTTTTAATTGTTACATGTTACATACCAAGACATCAGTTGAAGCAATAATACTCAATTGCAAATATTCTGATGCTCTTTGTTGCAACTCAGCGTCTGCGCTACGTAAATTACTATGCTGTCTGAAGACATCTTGGATCTGGCTGCGTATTTCGGGGAACAGATTGACAAACTTTATATACGTCGAAAGTAGTAATGCTCGAGTCATGGGAGAGCATAAATGATACTGTAAGAGATATACATATGTAGATATGTGTGTGTGTGTGTGTGTATATATATATATATATATATATATATATATGAACAATTTTCAAAAATAAAAATATATGCACTTACTTTGGAATGTAGTAGTTGAAACTGAACAGCTGGAGAAGATCGTTGGTCGCCAGCTATGAGATTACCAAATTCTCCAAGTATATAACCACCGACTTTAACCATATTTTCGTGACAAGCGGGTGCTTGCAGCGCCTGTAACATACAACACATACAAAATGTCGGAATAATTTTACAAAAGGAAAAAATATATATTTTACCTCAAAGACGGTTTTCGCAGCATAGCCCTGAACATCATCTCGATTGATAACAATCTGAATAACTCGATACCAAACTTCTTCGGATACGTAATCGCCTGCTATCCTAATCAGATTTAGGATAACATCAACATACCAAGTATAATCGGTTGCATATTTTTCCGCTAAAATCGCAACTTTAAGGACCATTTCTTCTCTAATCGAGTAATCAGCTGTCTCCAAATAATTTAGCATTTCCTGAACAATCTCTTCGGCATTGCTTTTATCACACATGGCATATAATAGATCTACTGCTTGCTGTCTCACAGAAACGTCCTTCTCCATCTTCATTGATAATATGACTACTTCTTGGTGTTTCTTTACGGCTTCGTGCGAGAATTCTGAAGTAGCCAAATGGCACATAGATTCGAGTGCCAGGTATCGCAAATTGGTCTCTCGGTTCGATAAAAATTGACCGAGCTGATTGCATGCTCGTACAAGGAGATTCGGCTCGCTATCGTTGTGAATAATTAAACTAATGGCTTCAAAGAGAACAGCATTTTTCGCGTTTGAGTGCTGGACCTTCTTTGACTTGGGTGGTTCTTGAGCTTTGTTTAATATTGTTTCTAGACATTCGTTTAATCTGCCTCTCACACCTGGATCTTCGGCTGCAAAAATATAAATTCCGTAAATAAATATATCCTACAATATATCCTATTGTATTTCTACATACAATGTACTTCATGTATTGTGGAATTAAATACCTGGTGGTGTATAGTTCTGCAGCAGACGTAATAACTTGACAGATAACCATGGGGCTGGTACAAAGTAATACGTATAATCTTGCAGATCTGTATAACTTGACGTAACAATCTACAATCGCAGAAAAAATGTTAAATAATATTCTTATTGTCGTACGATTTTTACTTCAGTAACGTACTCTACTTAATCTCGAAACTGCAAGACTAACGCAGCCTTTGTATTCATCGGGATTTCTTTTTACGAGAGCGTCTATGAGTGATGCTGCGGCTGTTACAACGCCCAGATGTTGGTCGTTCAACAGATGAACTATACGCGACGTCCATTCACCGCCAGGTACGACATCAGGAGCTGTCCGCAATAGTCGCAGTAGACACAACGCAGCACTTTGTTTCACAACGTCCATGGTATCTCTATAGAACAAATATTTGAAAACTCAACGAATATCTGATATAAGCTCAGCATGGCTATATAAAGCAAATACAATATGTCGTACCCTGAGACAAGCAATTTTGGAATTTCATTGCCGAAGGCTTCCGCCATTTCCTTACTACCGATATTAGCGATGCATTGCAGCGCCAAATTAACATGAATTGGATTGCGTGAGGCGAGATCATTTTTTATACTTTGTATGATTAACTTAATCAGATCACTATTAGTGTTCACTAGGACTGATATGAAAAGATATCCCTAGAATTATATGAGTTAGATAGTGACATCATCCGCTACATTATTGTGCATATTGCAGATCGATTGTTTTACTTACAATTTGTTTCTCTGAATATTTATTTGATGAAAGTAGATTGACAGCTTCCATATGTCCAAAATCGATATCATGGCCAAGAAGAAAAATAAATAACAGCTTGCAAACATATTTCTTTTTCTGATATCCATCGAGTGTTTTATCTCCTTTAAACTTGCTGCGTATATTTGCTAGTTCCTTGTTAATTCTCTTAATTTCTGCCTCTTTACTTTTGCCTAGTAACATTAGTACAACGTTTTAAAAAAGAAAAGACTGCACAAGTGTATCTATCATCCTTTATACAAACAGATCTTATATAATACAATAATAAGGTACGTTTGTGACAAAAAAATAAAATATGCATTAGAATAAAACTTTTTTATTGTAATATCCTCATTTATATTTTGGCTAAAAATATTCAAGGATTTTTTATTATACATATGGATCAAAATAATACATCAGCAGAACTCGATATAAAAAATAATGATAATTGCCAAATGACTTATAAAGAGCAATCTTTTTCAGTTCAGAAAAGTGGATATAAATTATATAAATAAATAATATGCATAAATATATATAAAACTATACAATTGTGCCTTCTATAAATATCTTAAGAAGACCAGCGTTCGTTTTTAATAAACGTTTAGCTAATGTGTGGTAGATTGATATTGAGAGTCAAGCTATATCACAAGAAGATAGGCCTATATCAGAACCGCCCCCTTTCTCCTGCTCCTCACAACGTTAAACACGTCACATACAATTTCAGTTTCAATGGCACATTATCACTCGAGGAATAAAATGTCATTAATAACATCAAATACAAGATTAGCAGTATTTGAAGGAACAATAGCAATGAATTGGGAATGATTTACAATGCCGACAATCACATTATATAATCCAGCAATTAAATGTGAAGTGTGAGTATTATTGATGGAAAAATATAGAACACTGCCACACAACGGTTACTTACAATTCCTGATGTCCGATATGAATACCGCCAATCCACGCATACCATCTCCTCTGACGGCCGGCATCTTGCCTCGTTCTGTTCAAGATTACCTGTGAATGAGAGCGAGAGCTATGTGAGAACACTCGGACGTTCATTCCCCTCCAATCTGAGACGCTTAGAGATCGCGCTCCGACGCAGATATACTGTAATTGGTATTTGTTTCGCTCACTGAAAACGACGTGACGCAACGACGGGACGGCCGCGATCGCTCCTATCGCCGCGCGCTTCTATACGTGCCGTCTTTTACAATCGCAAAACTAATTTCTCCTTCTTCTCTCTCTCTCTCTCTCTCCCCTCTCTCTCTTTCTTTCTGTCTATCTCTCTCTCTCTCTCTCTCTCTCTCTCTCTGAGCGTGCTAATCGGGGAAACGGAATATCGTATGTACGTGGCGCCGAGTGGAGCTCCGGAATATAAAGTTCAGCCGTCGAAGCCACTCGGAAGAAACGCGATTGAAATCGTCGTATTCACAATTATTAAATTCGTCGAGTGATCGGAGTCGGCGACGCGGCTCTGCACCGCGAATTCCGACGGTGATTCTTGACAGCGATGCGGCACCCGGAGACCGTCCCGGCTAGCGAGGAGGAGAGATGGGGAGGGGGGAGAGGACACGTACCGGACGCGACCGTCGGAATCGACGGGGGGACGGATCCGGGAAGGCAGACGATCGCGCGGCGACGTATCGATCGAGGAAGGAGAGAACCATCTCGGAGGAAGAAGAGACGATACGAAGACGGTACCTTCGTCGAGCGTGAGCTGTTGTGGATCCGCCGGGATTCCAAGGGCGCCGCGAGTTGCCGCGAGTCCTCTCGCCGCGGCCGGGGGGGGAGTCGCGACCCACGACGTCGCCGGGTTCACTTAGGCTACGTACCGATCTCTGGGCGCTGGGGCTACGTTCGGCGCACAGCTCGCTCGCGGGACGCACGGTAGGCGTGGAACTAGTCGCGAGCCCGTGCCAGAGACTTCGTGGCTGTCGCCATTTGCAACCGTCGACTAGCCCGTGTCGTCCGACGAGCGACGGCCGCCCGTCAAAATGCCAGCGCGCACGCGCGATCCACGCTGGCGCGTGGAATTTCGTATTTCGAACCGCCAAGGCGGTCACCCGCGATTGATCGCCGCGAAAGGGCACGCCGGTTCAAGCCCACGGTTTCTTCCAGTTTCTTCGCTTCGTCCGTGGCCTCGGGATTGAATGCGAAAGGTTAAAAGGGTCCGCGATCGAACGCGAAGAGTCGCCGCATCGATAGGAATAATCAATTGATTTGGCCAAATATGGTAAACTGATATTCATGGTTGATTCTTATTTTAAGATCGTCTTAAGGTGCGACGTCTTAAGATGCTATTCTCTTATCATGACATCTTAAGACAGTCTCATGCTTTCTACGATAAGCTATTATCTAATCTTTAAATTTTTAATGATAAGAAATTAATCAATTATAGTCAATTCTTCTCATATTTGACTGTGATCAATCTTTTGATTGAACGACTTAAGACTTAAAGCTTATTGTGAGAATAAAGATATATATAAGAATCAATTATGAATTAAATGAATACTTTTTCACTTCAGATACATTTAATTCGGAATTGCAACTTATTTTGTAAAAGTATTATGTTGATCAGTAAATGACGTTATCATTTTGAGAGAATTAAATAAGGCGAGGAATTAAATAATTTTTTAATAATTCTATTTATTTTACTTCATTCCTATTTACTTCATTATAATTTAATGAGTAATTGCACACGAAATTGTCACTCTAGTTTACAAATAGTAGTTATATAAAAGATAATACTATAAATATATGGAAGCGATCTCGTATGAAAAAATTTAATGAAATTTGAAGAACATGTGTCACTGTTGGAACATCCTGTACATATTACATTGTGTAAGATACAATATACATCATATACAAATTGAAAACATTTTACTATTTTTCTAATGCTCCATTGTACAATGGTGTGATTAGGAGTACAGTCAACATGATGCTACAAATGTTTCTTTATCTTAATCTTTATAATTGGTCAAAAGTTCTTCAAAGAATTTGTAGTGAAACTTTGACCATATCCTGAATCAGTCTAATCAAAGATAAAGAGACGATTGTATATTACGTTATTTGCTGTATTTTTTCCAGCAACATTTCTATTCTGCCCTTCATGACAGGCTGTCCCTTCTTCGTCTTCTTCGATAATACCTTGTAATTTTGCAATTTCTTCTCCCTATACTTCTTCAGGGCTTCCTCTCGTTCTGCCTTTATACGAATGGCATTCTCTAGCCTGTTCTTTTTTTCTTGCTGCTTCCGCTGATATTCCCGTTTAGCTTTAAAGAAAGCACTGCTCTTCTTCAATTTGCTGTTTACATACGAATAGATTGATCAATATTAGATTTCAAGTTGTAGATTCTGAATAGGTTCCAAGTATTTTACATACCTAGTCTCATTTTTGGATGTATTACTTAAATTTGATGACGTTCCCGCGGAATTCTGCTGATCCTTTTTAAGTTCTTTATAATATTCCCGTAACACAGCCTTCTTCCTCCTCTCTTCCCATTGATTAACTAATACAAGGAAGCAAATTTTAAATAAACAATAAACTTAACCTATTCGTGGCGTACATCGTACACATACTTTTATACTTGTTGCTATACTTCTGTAATCTGTACTTCTTTTTGTCGAATTTCTTCTCCCGATGTTTATCTTCAATATCACCTTTATCAGTTCGAACTTTATCTTTCACATTCCTCGCATTGTTCCTCATGTTCGATGTTGGTTGACGTAGCACACGTAACGATGTAACCACGTGTTTCCCAATCTTTGGTGATCAATTTCAGATTTCAGGTGAAAAATCAGCTGTACACTAACGCCTCTCGCGGCAAATGTTATAACTAGAATAAAAAGCAATCAATGGTAAAAATGATTTGAAAAAAAAAAAAAAGAAAAATATCAAGTTTTATTTGAAAAAAAAAAAGACAAAAATATTAAGTTTTATTTTGTTGTCAGTACGTGTTTTAAACAGAACGTGTTTAAAAATTTAGGATACGCATTTTAAACATGATTTAATACAACACATTATTATATACGCGAGCACGAAATAAACAAATTATATTATTACACGAATAAAAATATTTAGAAATACACGTTATATAAAAATTATAAAATATATAAAAATATATATTGTAAATGTAAGTATAAAATATAATACAAAATATATAAATTATGTGTTCCAATATATAATATGTATATTTGATGTATATTCGAAAGAATCGCGTAATTTTTATCAGATATTTTTTTATTTATTAATACATATATATTTATCCAGCCATTACAAAAAAAAATGTTAAATTATATATTGCAGAAATGAATGACGACAGTAACTTGGTGGGAATTTGTAGGAATTACTTAATGCGAGAGAATGCTTATAATTATACAACTCTTTATTCGAGATTACCTGTCATTGTGTTACGTGTGAGTTTATTCATGGCGGTGACATTGGATAATTGACCATGTTAATTTATAGACTTGATGATCGATCAGCGTTAGATCGGAAGCTGCAGAATGGCAACATGATCGCTATGCGTGTGTCGTCCAACAATTTCGTTTCATTAACGATAAGGTTGTCTTACACAATTTCGTGCTAATATATATATTGCATTCACGTCCTTGTAGAAAGGCTTGCATCAAAAAGAATGGAATTTATGCATGGAAAAAACGATTTTGCTGAAATATATCTAAAAATTTAAGTTAGATAAATCTTTAAATTTTTCTGGAATGGAACTTCACTCTGAAGAGTGAAAATTCTTGAAAAAGAGTACCTCAATTTTCAATCTTTAAGCGTGAAGTCCAGAGCATAGATCTTTGCATAACGTAGAATGCAAAAAACGTAAGAAAATCAATCAATCAGTCTTTTATTTTATGGAAAGGAAAGTAATGAAGGATTTTAATTGGTTCATTTCCTTGCAGGCTTTCTACAATAAGTCATTATCTAAGTTTGTGTCTTTAAGTCATAAAAAATTGATCAATCATGTTTCACACACACACACACACACAATTTTTTTTCTCACAGCCGAATGTGAGAATAATCGACTATGATCAATCAATTTCTTATGGCTTAGGACATAAAGCTTAAGTAATAGCTTATTGTAGAAAACTCTCATTATGCATTTATGCATTATGCATTATGCGTTATGCAAGGCTGTGATCCCAGATTTCACTCTAAACTCACTCTTCGGAGTGAGAATCACTCTAAAATTTTAGAGAATACAGAAAATAATTTTGTTAGACTATCAAAATAATTCTGTGGAAAATTCAAGCATGATGACTAACGTAAAAAGTTTTGACATTCTAATAATCAAGAATTGAGAGTTCCACATAATTATTTTAATAGTCCAACCAAAATTATATTTTCTCAAAGATCTATATCTAAAAATTTAGCAAAATATACTTAGCTATAAATTTTTAAATTCAATTCATTTCAGCAAAATTGTACTTTTTTCATGTACACACTCTTGAGTGCCTAACGTTTTAACAAAAATTCTCAATAATTCGCGATGTCCGCGTCGTTTCTTCATTATGTATCTCGTGTTTCCCGACTGCGTTTGCAAGAGATTGGACAATTATTCATAGCTCGGTACGTAGACGAGGAAAACAAGCAAACTGACGTCGCTGAAAAGATAGTAGCTCAACGGTATGCGCTCTACCGGGCTATTATTAGCTGACAAAATCCGAGACGAGCATAGAATCCGAAGCCAGATTCATTCGAAGGCATTTGCCGTTCGGTTCCTTCGACCGTCGATCACCTCTTCATGATTCAATGTCGAGGATATGACAACGAATTGATCGAATTGATCGATCACTCGTAACATTTTACTGAATATCGAAGTAGGATACATCATTACTTATCATTACTCATACTTTTATAACATAAAAAATTAAATTACAATGTACAACGGCTTTAATATGCATTAATGCGCATTTTTATATTGAAAGAAAAAAATTGGCTGCTGCAGCAAATTAGATGGTAAATATGGTAAATCATTTTTAATTGGGTGCAACAGCCAATTTTTGGTTGCGTTAGCCTATCCGCAATGTCAGTATAAAATTTCGATAGGCTAACGCAACCAAAAATTGGCTGCTGCAACCAATTAAAAATGTTATGTCATCAGCCAATTTTTTCTTTTAGTGTACGTTCAACTGAATTCGTTATTAATTAAAACAATGACGTCATTAACTAGATGTCTTAAAGACATATCATGACGTTCTCCGTAGCGAAATCTTACGCAATTATGGGAAAGATTGATCAAGAAGGTTATTATGCACGACAGTCTTATCTTCGATCCATATTAGGAACCTGTGACGCCTTTTATCGATCGACGTAAACCTCATGGAGGTGACGTCACACCAGTCAAGTTTCCTTTCCTCTCACATCGATGGTGTCTGTTTTCGTCGATGGTGTCTGTTTTAAAAATGAGAGAGGAAGTCCGTCGCCTCGTAAAGAATCTCACCTGGAGATATAAAAGCGATGACATTGACACACTTTAGCATCAACCTCGATGATCTCGAGATCAGCATCTTTTATTCCTCTCTTTTATTACTAGATACGTGAGATACTAAAAAAAACTCTTATTAAAACTCTTATTAAATCCTTGTGTGAGCTCGTAACGAAAATCATTTTCTCAAATGAAACATGTTTAAAAGTTTAGCAACGTTGTTTCAAATTTCTAAGGCAAATGAAAAAATTTAGTCTAAAAATTTCGTCGCTACATTTTTTCGGAGAAACGTTCATTGGCTCTGTAATATTTTATATTATATTTATTGATATATTTTACTTTCATTGTACAATCCTACGTTTCCTTTAGCTCATCAAAAATCAGTATCTGTGACTTCCGTTCCTTCCTTCGATGGCTTTGATTCATTTACTTAGTTCGACGTGAGAAGACTTTTCGGCGATGTTCTAATTCACATGAGCGTATGTGGAGACCGGCAAAGGACTGTATATGTCGAATGTGTTGTGTATGGACGAATACGGGGGCGTATAGTGACGTTGCCATTCCATTCAGACGCGAGAACGCAATTCGTGACGATACGAGGCGCCGAAATAGCGTCGGCGTCACTCATCGCGAGACTCCGTTTCAATACCGTAAAAGAATTCTCTCGTGACGACGCATACAGTCTTTTTTAATATTCCCGGCTCGATGACGCGTCTCGGAGTGATTGCCAATTTTCGATAGACACAATGCGGGAAGAATTTCCAATCGGCCATTGTTGATGTAAGAATCCACATCTTCTATATACTGAGTTTCGCAATTTCATCAATTTGATTCACGATTTTTGAAGTTGTTGGTTAGATATCTGTGCCTATATTACACGTGGCAATGCTAACAATTAACATCTTCAATTTATAAACTGGCATATAATTTTATTTAAAAATTTTAACACTCTCGGGAAAGGTTTAACGTCAAAAATGTAAAATTATTTTAATCTTGACAGGAAAGAACGATTTTATTGAAATGTCTAAAAATTTGCCTATATATAGATATAGATTTGAAAATAATCATGTAATATAATATATTTTGACATTCCAGTAAGTAGCTTTGAGTGTTTCACATAATTATTTTAATAGCCCAACAAAATTTATTTTCAGATCTGTATCTAGCTAAATTTTTAGATATTTTAACAAAAATCATTCTTTCTATGATCTATACAGAATAGAAAAGCTATTATAATGGCGCTAAAACGATGGTATATTTTGAAGGAAGAAATATAAATGAAATATAAATTATAAATTTTATTTAAAGAAAAGCTGTAAAATTAAAAAAATAGATCTTCGTCTTCTAAATTAGGTTAATGTCTTTCAATTAAAATTTTCATTGATGACGATTGCAATCTTCATGGATGGATCACCGCGATTAAACGATGTCTTGTCGACCTTTTAATTCGGTCTAATTAAACGATCAGCACCGTGAAAATTGTATTCGCCGTTGCATCTAATCGTTAAAGGCTCTTACATCATCCCTTTTGTTTTCAGTTTATGTTTACCGACACGAATGTTCACTCTCGCTTATGACAGTGTTTTAAAACAAAAAAAATTTTTAAGTCTTAAATATATTAAAAATTTTATCAGAAGAATTGTAGGAACTAGGAACTACTACATAAAAACTTATTTTTACACACATTGTGATCACTTTATTTCCATCCTTCTTATATCAGCCATAAATAGATACAAATAATTCTATCGAGATCTGTGGAATTTCGAGATTGTTCTTTTGCGGAGGTCGTTTATAAGGAAACGATTGCGCGGGTTTATTAGTCATGCTGTGTTGCGCGGCAATGATGATTCGTTTTGTGCCTACGCGCGATCTTTATATGAACAAATTCTAAGAGCGAGGCCACATTTTTGTGTGATGTATTATTTGTTTTAATAAGTCCACCCGAAAATAAGTCCACCCTCAGAGTATCAGAAAGTCAGCACATTGGCCTCAATGAGGATTTTCTCGACGGGAAGGAAGTCAATTCTCTTAAATTTCAGTCGTCAGGTCTAGTTTATTCAAAGTATCAACATTTAGAACGTTTTTCGCCGTTTTTTCTCTTCTTAAAAAAAATATCAGAATGGATTTACCATTAATATACCATTGATATATTCACATAAACGACCATGAATACATCAACTAAATATCTCAAAATTATTTTTTGAATAATAGTATCTAAACAACGGAGCAACTTTCTATAGAAAATTACGTTGAATTTAATTTGTCAGCTGTTAATTTATTCTTGTCTAGTTTATTCAAAGTAACAATATCTAATACATTTTTTCATCTTTCTATTCTTAAAAAAATATCAGCATTATTATCTTTCATTATTATATTCATATAAACGACTACGAATATATGAAATATTTCAAACTTATTTTAAACAATAACATCTAAAAAACAGAGCAATCTTCTATCGAGAAAAATTACCTTCAATACTCTTAAATTTGTTAGCCGTCAAGTCCTAGTTAATCAATATTTAGCACGTTTTTCACCTTCCTCTTCTCTTTTTAAAAAATGTCAGAGTGTACATAATTAATATACGTATAATATACTCACATAAACAATCATGAATACATTAACTAAATGTCTGAAAAAATTAAACAATGACATCTAAAATCTTCTCTTAATACAGATCTTTAAGGGACGTTCCAAAGAATATTCAGAGGCTATTCCAAGGTCCTAAGAATGTTCGCCAGAACCTTCGAATAAAGTATATTATTAGGGTTCTATCATGAAAATTACGTTAAATTTTCATAAAAAGTAGCGGCGTCCGTAAACAGTAAATCGATCGCACTTTTCCATCGATCCGCGCAGGAAGTAGGCGGCTTCGCCATTTCATGTCTGTCAACTTTTCGCTAACGACGCTCCTGCCATTTGGCGATTAATGTCTAATTAAATTTAAAAGGGCCGTGATCGGTGCATGTCAAATTTCGCGAGCGTCCGCGCCGTCCGCCCGCGTTGACCCGCGGCCGTTTCACAACCGACCGAGCGGCGAGCGGCCGCGTGCGCGTGTTGACGAAGTGAGCCGAGCGCGACCGAACACCCACAAGCGGCCTCGCCGGCGTCGCCGGGTATTTAAACGGCCGCCGGCGAGCCGCGCTCATTCCTCAGACAGGAACGAGACACGGGACGTGACACGTGCCGAATTAAAGAGTATTCAAGTACCGTAGTACAAGTTATCCATATTCGCGATTGAATCGTATCTGACGCGGCGCGAGTCTTCATTAAGTGATTACAGTGACAAGAGACACGAAAGTGCTGCCTGGGGAAAAAAAAAACATGGCCGACAGTGGTATCAAGCGCAACATTCCCATCAAACTCGGTGACTTCAGCGTGATCGACACCGAGTTCTCTAATATACGCGAGCGCTTCGACGCCGAGATGAGGAAGATGGAGGACGAGATGTCGCGGTTCCGCAGCGAGCTGATGAATCGCGAGAGCAACAACTTCTTCAAGAGCACCACCAGGTATGTGTCAAGTAATTACTTTCTCTCTCTCTCTCTCTCTCTCTCTCTCTCTCTCTCTCTCTCTCTCGCGAGACGCTTAACCTTTCAGGACGCACCGGTTATGTTCTCCCTCTCGCGCGTCTCTCTGCGCATAAATTCGTGTACTCGTGCCTTTCTCACTACGTTCCATAAAAACGCACACAGAAAAATACATATTGTACTCGAGTAACAATTACTTATTTCAAAAGTTCATATATTCCAATAAAGTTCATATTTATCATAAATTCATCACAAATTTATTCTTCAAAATATATTCTGAATCCTAAATTTGTTGTTGCTTATTATATAAAGTCGCTTCTTCAATATTATAATATTATAATATTTAAAAAAAAAATAAATTCTTGTTTTGAATATACATAATAATGAATTTTTCTAATATTTGTAATAAGTACATTTTAAGATTATTTATTATGAAGAAAATATTCTTTGGTGAAGATGATTTGAAAAAAAATTAATGGGTAATTATTTTTTTTAGTAATACACTGAGAGAAAAATGTCTAAGTATTGCGAAGAAAATATTACTTACGATGTTTTCTTCGATATTATTACTCTAACAACTTCTAAAGGACGTCCTGAGGACGTTCAAAGAACATCCGTATGTCCTTTGAACATCCTAAGAACATCTCCAGGATGTAATTTTTTTCTAGATAAAATGTGTTATTAGGACAGTTATGAAAAAATTTGATTGTAATAACGAAATATATATTTCTATGAAATATCTCATTTTCTGTAAAATATATCTCATTAATTATAAAAAAAAAATGAAATGGATGGTTTATTTACTAAGAATAAAATTTATTTCGCCATATTTAAATAAATATTTATTTGTTCTGTGAAATAAATAAATTTCTCCAAATGTTTAAGTATTTCTTCAAGTCTTTTCCTCAATAGAATATGATATTTTCCTGTGTGTATAATGCGCATGATGTATTTATTTTATCTTTGGCCTGTTTTTTTTTAGCTAAATTTCTAACACAGTTCATCTTTTCTCTTTCTCTTTCCACATTGTATTAGACAGAAAAAGAGAAAAAATGAATTGCGCACAAAACACATACACAACACAAACATAAATCCACACAAACAAGAAATTTAGCTAAAAAACTTCGTTTAACATTCAATGAACAACAAGGATATAAAATGATTCTGCGTTCAACAGAAAAAGCAGCTTTGTAACTGCTATATAAGATTCTTTAATAACTTATACTTTTAAATTTTATTCAGTGCGGAATTAAAGACAAGACTAACTACATTAATCTGATGAAAAATGTTATACAATTAACGCCGTTTCTAATCCATTAAAATGTTATACAATTAACGCCGTTTCTAATCCATTAAAGTCTCATTTTTCAAAAATTAATAAAATGAAATTCATTAATCTAGGAAACATTTTTGATATACCTTTTTGATGTTTACATTATCTCATTTATCTATTTTTAATCAAAATTAATAATAGAAATCACTTTTTTCTCCACATTTGCATTAGAAAAAAAAAAGAAAAAATATTGCAGAAGTTCAGCTAAAAGAACAGTCCTAATGATACATCATGCGCTTTATGGAACGCAGCTTTAAGCCTGCAATACACAATGCTTGTTTTCCTGCTGGATCGCTTTTGGTAAATTGCTAGAAATTCTACGTTTCATGTGGTGCAATTCCAGTAATTTACTAAAACGCAAGTCCCAGTAGGAAAACAAGCACCGTACGTCGCAGACTTTGTATACATCGATTTCGAAAAGCTTTCCTTTCCAATTGTAAACGATAATTCGAACGTTTGCTTACAGTAACGATACGAACAGTATGTTTATGAACCGGCATCTGCGTATTGTGTACATCTCGAGGTCGTCTTTCGAGAGAATTACACATTAACGGAATTATTGTGCACGCTGTACATCGTACATCGGCGAGAAAGATCGATAGAAATAAGCGTAGGTCGCGAATAATGCCGGTTGACATTGAGAATATCGATCCTTTTGTACGGATAAATGAATCTAATTTGTCGTAGTTGCGACGCGCGAGAGGATTAAAGAGAACTTGCGAGAGTGGCCTTCCTATCCTCACGTTAAAGTTTTTCTTTTATTTTCGCTCGTATCAAAATATGCGATAGGTTTTATTTCTGATACCTACATCTCTCTTTTAAAAGAGATTTTATTTCGTTTTAAAAGAGAGATTCTGTTTCATTTGATGCGACACGTCCGGCATTGAAATTACTCGCGATCGAAGGCAATTATTAACAGTCGTTGGAAGTTCATCATATCAATTTGCGATATGTCAGAGAAAAAAATGCATTTTCTTTTTGCGTGATAATAATTCACCGATCGTTAGTGTTTTACACTACGAGTTCCGTCTCGCGGCTCGATCGATAATCGAGTGATTAGAGAGATTAGTAATCTATAGATCGATCGTATGCGTTATCGTGCAGATGCAATTTAATATTTTAAGACTGCGATTCAAGATTGATTTCCGAATTAGAAGCGTCGTTATAACGTATAGATACAATAAAATCGATCCTGAAAGATTGTAAAAAAGAAATTAATCAACCAAAAAAAAAAAAAAATAATGAAAGGATAAAAATCTGATATAGAAAAATAGATAATATATTACTTACAGTTCGTCGCGTTTTAAGAGACTCGACATAAAATCGCTCATTTGCGTGATTAATTTATGTCGTCGCATCGCTGTCTTGCCAAAATTATTTAATGTTGTATCAATTTAGAATCTAATGTTAACGTTAATCAATTTAGAATCGTTCGTTTGCGTGATTAATTTACGTCGTTTTGCTAAAATTTTGAATGCACCGTTCTAATCTTATATCCATTTAAAATCGCTCATTTGCGTGATTAATTCACGTCGTTGTTATTTTAGAATATACCGATCTTATATCAATTTAAAATCATTTATGTGATTTTAATTTACGATTTGCTGCCTTGCTGACACTCGGAGTGTACCGTTTCGATCCTACAGTAATTTCAGTAACATTAACACACATTCTATAATAAGCCATTAATAATAAATCAGAATTCAGAAGCTAGAAATTAACCAATTACAGTCGAATGTGAGAAGAATAATTGACTATTAATTAGTTAATTTCTCTCTAGCTTCTGATTTCTGATTTATTACTAATGGCTTATCGTAGAATGTGTGTTAATGTCATCATATGTCATGTTAAATAAAAAATTCGCAGAACATAAGCTTTCGTATAAATATATAGCTTCTCTTTGTTATGAAACGTCATCTCAGTGCCGTCGCAAAAAAATCGCAAAGATGAGGTTTCTTATTGGGGAGCGTGATTCGATCGCCACAACGATTCGCAAATTGCATTTTTGCATCGACACAGTCGTTTCGTGCATTTTAGTTTCTATTTATAGAGATTCCGTCATTGCATTCGTGGACCAAGAGCCTCCTTTGGCGACTCGACCGTCCGAATGCGAAGCGTGATCCGAGAAATGTGTGCGTTGGAAATTTGCGTACGCTCGTATTCATGAATCTTCGTGGAAGTCGTTCAATTACCATAACAATGATGTTCGATGCTTAATTAAATAACCGTCATTTACACTGACAGAAAAATGTACTGAATTTCAACAAATATTTGTTTGAATCGTGCTTGTTTCGTCACAGCGGAAACATTCACGTAAAGCTCGGAATTATTATTTAAATGTGGGAAAACTGTATACGTGTCGCTCGCGGAATTACAAACGATGTCTATTACGCAATTACATGACATGCGTCTCATTGAACGCACAACGAAACGCGTTCACTGCATTTTTGACGGCATGGGCACACCGATGCACACACACGATCGCGTCTTCTGAATGCAGCATTGTCGTCATTCGAAATAGCTAGTTGAAAGAAGCGAGATGGGAACACGGAAAAAGAACGAACAATGTTAAATTCTGGGATTTTACCCGATCAAAATAAACCCAGTCAACGTACTCGTGCCCGTTTGCTATCCGGAAATAGCGATTTAATTAAAGTAAAATTTAATCTAGATACACAGATTTAATAATTTTACTGAACCATCTTATTGGATCCAACGGGTTCTAAAATGTCAAAATTCTTTGCAGTATTGTCAATATTATCATTATACTTGAGCATTCCCAAATAATTATTTTGATAGCCTAATGATTATTTTCAGATTTGTATCTATACTAGAAAAAGAAAAAGTCTAATTGCATTAATTGGAATTCTAATTGAAAAGGAACAAATCACACGGAAAGAATGATCTTGTTGAACTACAAATTTAGCTAGATATATATCTGAAAAGAATTTTATTAGACCATCCATCAAGGATGCTCAAATTGATTGCTAGAAAATTTTTTGCATCATTATCGTTATGCTTGAACCTCCTACATAATTATTTTGATGGTTCAACATAATTATTTTCAGGTCTGTATCTAGCTAAATTTTTAATTACTTCAAAGCCGTTCTTTCTATGCAAAATTTTCCGATTGAACCTAATATAATTCTAGTTGAGATAAAACCAGAATTCTAATTGATCTAATTAGAATCTTTATTTTCAACCAGAAATTTTTTTTCTCAATGGAACTAAATTTTTAGATATTCCAGCCAAAAAAAAACTTTCTTTCCACGTAGACAAATATTTAAAAAAATGTACTTATTGAAATTACATTGTAATGAACGAGCTGCTTATGCATAATGCAACGGCCGCGACGCGAGCGTGCTGCATTGAATTAACGTTGTTTTCTTACATAGCGTACTCGAAATAAAGTTGACACTTCATATAAATGTATATTTTTGCGGTACTCCACGTTATTACAACCTTGACATTGTATCGCGATGTACCATCGCGAATGGCCCCCACTGGAATCAAGCACTAAATCGTGGCGCAGGAAAGGTGAGGAGCTTGCAGGGATCCTAGACGAGTGAATTTACGCAGTAATTTTTACGACATCGTCGAGGCAACCGCATCGTCACAGTCCACGTTGCAGAGCGAAGCGTGCTTGGTCGGTATTGACTCGCTCACCACCGGTCAAGGATTTCACGATGATCCCGAACGAGGATTTCTATCCACCCGCGCATAAAACGGTCATCAAGCTTCGGTATGTTGTTCAGCGCGAATTCTCAAAATCCGAAGTATTCCGACGTATTCGTCATCAGTTTACTTTGATTGGTTAGTTACTCGGGCGAGTTACTCATGCAAAACATCATTTTGCCACGCAGTTAATTAAATTCTTTTTACTGTTTACTTAATACTGTTTTTTTCGATCCGTATTACCGATTTGAAATTTTTTATTTTTTATTTAATCATTTCAAAACGGATCATTTCAAAAAATTTTTTTTTAATTCGACGATTTTAGTAAATAACAATGCATGTATTAAAATTTTGTTTTTGTATGATAAAGTTCAAAACAATCACACAGAGCCTGACATTACAGCCTTTTTACCTACATTCAAATGTAGATTTTTTAATTGCTATTGTTTCACTTCTATACATACAATACATTTTTTTATGTTGAATGATTTGCATCTTTTTCAATATCGAAAGGAAAATATCTGCACTGTTAGGAATGTAACTACGAGCTTCTTTTACATGTAAATGAAGCTCGTGGAAATGAAATTGAAATGAATGATTTAACTGAAAATTAAGTTACAGTAATTACTTAAATGTAATGAACGTGTACATTAAATTTCATAAATTTTCATGAAAAATACATTAAATTTTATGTATATGTACACAAATATACTTTTTAGTTATAATATATAAATTATATATATTAAATTTAATGTAATGTCATGAAATTAAGTTCAAATTGTGTAACTTAAAATTTAATGAAATTTGAGAACATTTCTAACAGTGTGATTGTCAGATGTAAAGGATTAGATAATCAAGATCTGCTATGTGAGATTTACGCTTTGAATCTCTTGCTCTAAGCGAGTATTTCTTAATACTATTCTTAATAAAATTTTTATCTTTTCTCAACAATAACAATAGATACAAAAAAAATTTTCGAATTCTATTAAATGAATATAATGCAATCTTAAAACACCGAAAGTTGCAAGTATGATGGAAATGAATGTCGTACATTAAAAAAAAATTCTAAAATCCTAAAATCTTGATTAAAATATTTTATTCATTAAAAAACATTAACGTAATTTTAGAGAGATGTTCGAGTTACTATATATACGCCCATCCTGAATCGGTTAATTATATTTAATTCGTCGATTTAATTTATGTACAGCCATTCATCTTGATCAACATTCCTTTTCGTAATATGACTTAAGAATTTCTTATAAATCGTAACCAGATCCATTTTAAGAAACATGCCGTGTCTTGTTATTGACATAAAAAAATTGGCATAAAAGATTATGCCTGCAGCATTTATAAATATCTATGCGTCGCGATAAGCAGGTGCTCGGTGTCGATCGTGCATATTCGATGGATCATTCCATCGTGGGAGGTGAATATGGTCCATTACAAAGTTCGAATAATCACGTGTTTCTGACGTAATTCTTATGTTCAGGGACGGTTACCGCAAATAGACAAGCGCGCATAGCACATCACGTTGAGTGGCGTCTTTGACGTGGATGTGTTATTAACGTATAAGACTGCAGCTCATCTGTAACAGATAGACAGCAAGATATACAAATGTTATCGACTCTTCAGACACCTGTTTGGATTCTAATTTTTTATTCTTCATTACTATTTGAATTGGATTTCGTTAATAATCGTACACTTTGGAGCTAAGTAATCATATTTAGAACAAAATTATTTTATAATTGTACAACGCAGTAATCTTTTATTATTAAATAACGGAAGCACTAAAATATCTGGTTTTACATCGAGTCTATAAATGCAAGCAAATTTATCGAGTTATCTTGAAAAAGTAAATATCTTCCAACGTACACAAATTTCCTATATTATAGTAGGAAATTTCAATACGTTTATATTTCTTGACGGAAAATCAATAATTGTACCACGTGCAATATTTTGCTTCTTTAGAACGCAAGATAAAAATTTTATGGATTCGATATCGTGCAGCAGATAGCTTTGAATAGACAGTTCGTCAAGATTCGAGCAGCAACAGGAAATTACCTCTTATAGAGGCAAGGCAATAGCTCACTAATTGACTTTGGTGAACTATGCTAAACTTCATGCTTTGAACTTTTGCTGATAACTGGCGTACTGTCGGCTAGACATCGCGATCGAAGATTCGAGCAACGCAACATGATGCGTCCGAGCTAAAAGGAGATTCACTTTCCGCTTACTCTCACACATTTTCTCACACACGCGTTCTTTTGTTTCATCGCACTACCATGATCTTTCCGTTACACAATGTGCCGGCGATGTGTAATTGACTGTGAGTTAAGCGATTCATTGACTTCCAGCCGACCATTGGCATCGCGTAAATGGTTAAATATGATTCTGTCGAAACGTGCTTGTCGTACCGATTATCTTATTCGATAGAATTAGTTAACTAGATGTGACTTGCGATGACGATAATAAACTCTTTGTCACTCAACGAACAAATCATTAGAAATTATATTTAACTTTTCGGAGACATTTATTATTTTGCACAATAGTCATCTTTTCACTAATTATCATTTTTATATAGTAAAAACAATATCAAAATTATGTGTCAATATTTTAGTTAAACTTGTTCTATTAATTGTCATAAGACAAAAATTTTGATTCTGTTTTATCACGTCAAACGAGAGTGAAGAAAACATTTTCATTTATAATTTATAATTTCTGCAATTGAATTTAATATCTTGATATAAAATTGTGCTATGTATTGATACAAGATTTCGAGACTGATACAAGTCACACCAATCATTTTCAATAATTTCAAGTAGTAAGCATAGATTAGATAAACACCGCTGACTTATTCTTGCGTCATATAATAAATTTTCACTATCACTTCATGTTTACTTTTATTATAATTTTTTAATGAAACTTTTTTCTTTCAATGAAATACGTCATTAAACATTCGCATATAGAAATCTAATGATACCATTGAAATCATATCTTTAATTATTTCTTGAATTATAATTTTGTTGCATGTCAATTAAAGTATGTAAGACATATATTCATACAATGATAAAGACATATTCATATAATGTGAAATGCGTGCAAAATAACGTAATGGATTAAAATTAGAATTACTACTTCGTGATTCGCATCTCGCTTGGCCTTTTCACTCCGACGAGTTGGGTTTTGTAAGAGCTCTATGGTCGACCTCTCTCGATTTCATGAGACGAGACCCGACCTTTCTCTTGTCTGGCATAATTGTTCTCTACCGTGTTTCTTTCCTATTCTTTCCCACGCAGCTTTCCTACGACTTTACTTGAACCCTTTCGCACTTCTCGTTGGCGAACGTCTCGTGGGATTTAAATGTTACGAGCTTAGATTCAATCAAAATTTCACGGTAATGTATATCTCGGTTTTTTATAAAAGATACAAAAGATATTATATAAATCGTATGATGCATTTGCATTCTCAATAATAGATTTGTCGAAAAATCACGATAGTTGATAGGAATTTATTGACAGCCATCTCTTTGTTCAATACTTATATGAAGGAAATAAAACGCGGAAAATAATCGTTATTATTGTCAAACACGTTATATCGCGTGACGGGATATAGTGACATTTCGTTCTTGGAATCGTTTTACTCTATCATACAATTTATTCGACCATCGCAAAACTTTATAAATGTCAGACACGATCTCACTTCTTCCGAACATTAATTTTCATCGAAGAGATTCGTGCATTTTATCTTTTATAAAATATGATTTTTTTCTAGAAGGGCAAGACAATTCATTAGAAAAATCTTTAGACTTGTAAAACTTTACAAAATTCACAACAATAATAGAGAAATTTTTCATAGCATTTACAAAAGTTTTCTTCAAATTTTGCTAATTTTGTCAAAATCATCTGTGTATAACAAGTCATCTTTTTAAATTTGTATAAATAACAAATACATTACAAAAGAATAATCTATGACTATTTACGATAATATCACTTATAAATTCTCCATAAACTTATGGTGGCTCCATAAACATTTTAATACCTATTTCAAAACTTGTATAAATTTCGAGGAGCGATAAATGAGGCTGGAAAATAGCGGTGTAGTAGAATTAGTTAAATCAAAGTTAATTCTGCGAGGAAGAACTTAAGGTACACACGAATAAACGTGACTCGAGAGAAATCACGATTACTCTCGCTGCAAGTATGGCTGCGACGATGTAATCGCGTACTATTTATAGTATCCTACGTGGTAGTAGGTCGACGACCTCTCCGAAGACAAGGCAAGACACTTCCGGTTATCGTGATATTTAGTTCGGTGGTATTTCGCGCGAAGTTAGAAGCGGAGTTAAGCTTGTTCTCATCTGCATGTAAGCACGTTTACGATCGATCAGAGTCCTTTCGGGGTACCGTTAATAAATTTAACAATTATCAGCGATAATTAGCGTCGATTTCCGTGGTAAAAGATCACCGGGACAAAGGCAGGTACTCGAGAAATTTCGTTTAATCGCAAACAAAGTGTTTCTTTTCTTTTAAACAAATTTAGAATCAATAAGATTTATCACGTATACGTATTGTATTTGCCGAGTGCGCTTATTAATTTTTTAAGTTGTACGAATAATTTGTATATAGCCTTTACGATTAATTTGCTGCGTGTTTGACGTGTGTCGATTGTCTTACTGCTTTTTGTCCTTTTTTTAAAGCGATTTGACAGCATATTTTAGATTTATGATAGACATTAGTTGCATAGTCTCTAGTACACACACGCGATGAGATTTTTATTCAGTCAAAATTTCGCGCTAAGTTCTATGGTTTGTTTTCATTTATTTTTATTTTTCTACGAAGTTTCATAAATATGAAAATATAAGACTTGTGAGACTACTTTTTTGCAATTCATTAAGGAGTCGTATTGTAATATTTTTAATTAGCAAAAATAAGACAGTTCAAAAAAAAAAAAAAAGAAAAATAAAGGAAATAACAGATTTAAAAAGTACCAGAATTTTCAATTAAATCTTGCTGGGAATGTCGTTCGCTCATTGTTTCTTGGCAAACTTATTGCTCTTAATATCACAAACATACTTAATCAATCTATTAATATAACATGATTTTACATATAGTTCAAAATCGTATTTCTTTGCCAAAAATTAATCGAAAATTCGGAGTAATGATATCGACACATTGTAATTTCAACGAGAATGGTTTTCATCAATGGCTTATAAACTTTGAACAGTTATACGTCAGTTGAACAGTTGTTATTACGACGTTAAAGATAGATGTAGTCATGAATTTATATGATCAAAGTTTTAATAGATTCCCAAATAGATTCGATTATTTATTCACCATGGAAAACTGGTGCTTGTTGATGAAGACAGCAAAGCAAGAGTGATTTGTCGTTAATGAAACCAGGAAGCTCGGAAGAGATCTTAGACCATCTGACGAATAACTGTTAATCGCTGGTGAAACCCAATCTGAGGAAACTGCAGGACAGAGATTAATCGAACTGTACCGCCAAGAAACAGAGAAGCGAAGACAAGTAATCGCGTGAGTTAACGTTAAATTCGGACGACTCCATAACCATCAGAGACTCCATAATCGTATATAATAATAACAATACCTCTTCCTGCGCTCGACTACCGTCTCGCCTACCGAATGGCTCTCTGCATTGGCACGTGACTAACTATGAAGTCGACATCACACGAGTACCAGCGAGCACCACACGTCGACGACCTCGAAGAAGGAAGGTTGGGACAAGGTTGATCCTGCTGCACCGTCGAAGCGATCCGCGTTCGACAGTTTCAAAAGGTGACGCTCTATCGTAGAGAAAAGAAAAAAAAATGAAAACGCACAGAGAAAACGAGTCGATTGATGTAGGGGCGATCAGTCTATGGGATCGGAAGATGTTATGCGTCACAAAGGCGCACATCCCCGATTAGATTTATAAAGCTTGCTGGAGGACCAAGTAGATCGACGCTTCGTTTTGAAAGAGTAGTTGTAAATTAGACCGCACACTTTACGTTACTTCCTAGCCGAAACATTTATCCCGCACTTTTTTTCGTTTATGTTTGTAGCTCTTTGTAGGATGAACTTGAAGAATAAGATGGATTAATGATTTTGCGCTTAAATAATATCGTTAAACAAGAAGGGAGTTTTCGATTGTTACGTGATCTGATTATAGCAAAAAAAATTCCAAATTGAGGATTTAATTATTGCGTCGGTCATTTTCTTGGATGTTAATGAATCGTTATTTTAATGAAATTTAAATTTATTATATTTATATTAACGTATACAAAATTTATATATGTTAATATTATTTATAAATGTATTGGGAGATAATAACGGAAACTTGAACTCGTAAAAAACAATGACATTAGCGCAGCTTTACAACAATTTCTTTCTACAAAGAGTTAACGCAGTTGTAATCGCGTCAAAGCGAGTGCAACGAACAAATAAATGTCTGCACGTTTTGTGATTATGTATACTTGGGATGATGATATCTCGGGATGTTGCTCTCTTGACACGATTCATACCTTATGAATTTTTAACCTTGTTTTCCTGTTCTGCATAGATCATAGTGCTGCGTGCAAGAGTAACACCAGTTGCAATCAGTTAACGCTAGAAAGAGCAAATGCGCATTAATTACCAATTAGCATTTGAAATAAATAACTTGACTTTTTTATTATACAAAATTATGCGATCTTTTCCATCTATTTCTGTGCGTGATGATAATGAAAATAGTTATGCAAAATGTGCTAGTCTTTTCAGCGTTAATTGATATCACACAATTTTATATGTCAGTCTCTGTGTGTATTTGATTTGTCTGTCCATCGTCACACACCGTAAGTAAGGCTTCATACTATCGCACCGACTGTAGTATAGTCAAACACAGGTTTTATGTTAACGGCTACAGATCCGACATCACTTATCACCGCATCAATGTGTCCGACATCTCACTGCTCATTTAGACTTGATATACAAGCAACGATCATCGATGATAATTGAGACTTTTGTTTTAAATTACAGCACCACCACGCAACAGTCCACTCAGAACAGCAGTTCTCTAAGTCCTCAGCACGATCATGCTTGGCTGGACGGACTCAATAGTCCTCTCATCCAAGACGAGGGTGACAATAAGATGCTGAAGCTGCGTTTCGATGTTTCACAATACACGCCTGAAGAAATTGTCGTCAAGACTGTGGACAACAAGCTATTAGTGAGTGAAACTATCACAGTTATTAAAGTAAATCTAGTCATGAAATTAAAAAAACTTAACAAAGAGCCAATCGGCATTTCTTCACCGAACGTACGTTGACTGCAAATGTAATAGAAAAGGATTCAATGTTGAAAATATTTTATTCAAATTTTTTAAATAATATTATTCTTGCGATATATATATTCACAGTCTGTTTTTATTCTTTATTAATTCTTAGAACTTGGAATTTCTTAGAATTTAAAATTAAATTAGATTTGTAGAAATAGGCATAAATGTCTTAAGATGATTAGTTTATGACATCTTAAGAGACTGTATTTATATATACAATATAAATATATAAGATGGTTTTGAATCTAAGACTATGAATACCGGCCTTAGATTTAATAGCCAGTCTATCCTTAGATATATAAATTAATTTACTTGAACAATAGATATTCGGAACCTCTCGAAAGCTTTCAATTTATTGCTGCGCAATTTCTCTCGGATCATCTAATAACCCGAAGTTATTATATGGTTGATTCATCACTCACGATATGTATTGGGACGCTCTCTTGCGCAACTTGGCAAGATGTAAATCTGGCTCAAGTTTTTGCGCAATTGGCGAGGATTGGCGCGACACAAAGTTATCCGTCACGTGCAATGTGTTGCCATTATAAAACGAAGTTAATTACTCGTAAATTGCGCACCGCAATAGTTTTTTGTAGATCTATTCATTTACACAGTTCGTTTACAGTTTATATTCACAGAGAAATAATTAACATCGGAATACCGATTTTCATGCTTTATCTTCTCGTGCTAAATTCAAGATAGTAATAATATACTTAAAAGTTATTATTTCTTTAGTCCATTGTTAAATAAATAAATAAAGTGTAAATTTGATATAAAAAAAACGGCGTAAAAAATAGTGATTCTCTTTTAACAAAGTTACATTTCTTGTAAATATTATTGTAAATATTGTAAATATTATCCAGTCAAAGAGAAGGAACATGATGGAACACGCGGAATACTTGCGCATCTTTTATGAACTGTGTAGAATGTTGTAATTGCGTTACGTCACTTCCTGTCAGGAAAGCAGTCTCGTCGAGTAACGCGGTCGTAGGAAATAAAATTTCATCTTGTTTCGCGATTTTAACGATTTCTTCGCGAAATGCAACTTTATTTCAACGCGGAGCAGCTCGGCGCTTAATATAAATTTAACAAATTTATACACCTTTTCTTTCTCGCTGCCATCTCGGATTATTAGAATTTCAGCGGCAGGAAGTGAAATATTGGGAGCGAAAATTCTTCAAGATTTCTAAGCACGTCTTCGAAAGATCCTTCTCTAACGTTCTCTCGCGCCGACCTGGACGGAAATAACCGTCGCCGAAAATAAATTCACGCCAGTCGTCATACCGGCGGACCGGAATAATGTTTGGCCATTGTGAACAAACAAGCTGAACCCGAGATACGAGACGGTGCGATTACGCGCTTATGAATTACACAAGAGACATGTCGCGTACATATATTTCGCAATAGGAACAACAATTACGGAAAAGTTAAATTTAATAAATTTAATCTCTTGAAAAGAGTCACATGACGAGCAATTACTTCCGCTCCCGACAAAGTCTAAACAATTGAAGACTTCATTACTTGTTAATGTACGATATCCGTCTTTTCTCTTTACAATATGAGACTAATTGTAATATAATCATAGAATTATCTATTTCAATAAGAGAGATAATAGAGTGGAAATCGAGTATTGTTTCTCTCTTTCTCTCTCTCTCTCTCGAGCACGAATATTGCAAAAGACCTTCTACCGTTATGCACGAGATTGAAGAATGATGAGGTCGTTGTACCATCGTACTCTCATTCTTCGCGATGAAAGAAAGATCGTAATGGTGCAAGATTTGTCGAGGAACAAAGCATGGCATTATTCTGATGATTTATTAGATAAATGATCGGCCAACCAAGCGCACTCCTTCATTTTCATATAATCACGATTGACCCCATAAAGTATAGGCATACCTTGTACTGGGTATTCCAAAAATCGCACTATTCCATCAGAGTTTATTTAGACTAAAAATCGATTTCTCTTTAAAGAGATGATTTTATCATTGTTTTCTTTAGCATTGGTTTCAAGCAGTTCGTAGCAGCTCAGTGGAAGTGTGCGGCTGTCAAAACAACGTGTCTCCTGGATCGTACGTACCTCTTTCAACTTGAAGGCGATACGTTCTCAGTCTTCATCCGTTTCTATTCACATTCATCGTCTGGCCATCCTATCTTTCTCGAACGAGGTCGTCGGCATATCAACGCTCGAATATGCTTCTTTATCTACCTCGGCATCTGTTATATTCTCCGAAAAGTTACGCCGTCACGTGGCAACCCAATTCTTCGTTCGATCGATCTCTCTTTTTCTCAAGTAAACGAATTTCGTTCACAAAAGACATCGATCACTTATCTTTGCGCTTTGTCCTTCTCGCTGAAATAATTTCAAGGGAACGAGAGCAGTCTTCCATAAACGGATTCGCCGGGAACCTGATGACAACGGAGAACTCGAAGCTGCTTGTCGTATAACGTGGTCAGGGTCTGGCGAATTCAGGTCGGCCACGCACCGCGAGCGAGCGGACCTTAAAGGGTTTGACCAAGGACGATGCTCCGAAGGACGAGTAGTCCAGGCTGGGAATGGGTCATGTATGGGAGTAGGATAGATCATCTCACAAATTTACGACCGGCTGACGTCATCGCAGAAGCAGCGAGAAAGCGTGTATCCTCGTCTGTTTTTTCGTTTTCATCGTAACATATAATCTAGTAATAAATTCGTGCTGAGTATTTCGATAGAGATTTAACTGATGGATATGCAAAAAAATGTAAGTAAAAAGTCCGGGAGAATATCTAATACGGTGATTGAAAAATTCTAATAAAAAATAATGTGTATTGATTAAAGCTTGATTATTGATTAAAATTTAGATATTATATTCATAATGATTGATTACAATTTGTTAAATTCTACGGAGGGAGAGATTCCAAGTTTGCATAATCGAAGCAGCTGACTAATTATAACAGATACTCCATACATATCGCATAATTAAGGTCGTTTATATACAATACTTTGTACATATCATTATTAATTGATGGGATTGTTCGATTTAGGAATATAATCTTCTTTCCATAATAAAAGAGCGTTTCATTAAATGTTTTGAATTGATAATATCCGGGCACTTTAATCAACTTTTGAAAGATTCAGGGTCTGTTTTTATTCGCGTAAAAGAGAAGTGGAAGTGGGAACATGAAAATTCACGGTTATATTTAGTTTGTGAGTCAGAGCTGCCAGCGGCTTATGTTATTTTCGACAATCGCGAGACCGAATTTCAAACAGCAACTATCACTATGGATATCGAGAATTTAGTCTCCCTCTCTATCTTTCAAAATAACAAATTAATTACAATTGTGTACTGAAAATTATTATATTTAAAAATATTAGAGTACAAAATTAGTGACGATGTATATATAGAATATACTAGGAGGCAGTTTTCAGAAGTCAGTGTTATGTGTTATTTTATTAATTAACATTTTTATTAGACACCGTTATACTTAAATTAATGAAAGAAAAAAATAATAAGACTGTTTTACGTACGTCAAAAATGATGGAATGAAAAATGAAAAATACTAATAAAATAATAATGTAATATGCCTATTTCTGATACATTTTTTGAGACCTGACTTTTGATGCAACCTGTGTATGATATCGATATAAAAAAACTTAAATGTTTAAACTTTCAGAATATTCGAAAGTTGATAATATAATTTAAATCACTATCAATCGTACGTTATCCAAATCACGTATAATTCAGTTCGTTGGGGGTGCTAAAATTTGGCAAATCGGTCACTCCAATGACTAGTGATTGCAGCTGGTAGGATTGCGTAAGGCTTGTTTCTCGTAAGACGATATCCGTCGCGAAAACTTAGATCCTGGGAAGAATTGGATTACATATAGTTCGTCTCTCTCGTTTTTGTCTTTCCGTTTCATTTTCTCCCTTACTTTCTTTTTCTCTCGATCTTGCGGGATCTAGGGTTACCCTAGACGCGTTTTTCTCGTGAGTTTTATATTTTTACAGTCGGCACGATCGATATTCCAAGAGAAATGTCGCAACAAGAGAATCGCGTTAGCGGATCACCAGAGAATCCATCACGAGAGAATCCATTTCGCGGCTTAGAGGAACAACTCTCGGTACTTAAGACACTGATATTTTTATATTACCGTATTTGTCTGAGAGACAGAAATGATTAAAAGTCGCTCTTTTTTCGAGCAAATCATAGAAAATTCCAAGGATTCAATTATAGAAACATTTCGTTATGCAGGGAATTAAGAGAATTAATGAGAATTATGAACAATTTTAATATGAAATTGGACTAAGAATAAATCTATATAATTAAGAGAAGTTTTTATTTTCGGCCAAAGCGGATGTTAGTGCTTAAATATTTCGTGAATTTATATACACATTCAATTCTACAAACTGCGCGCTGAAATTTTTTCAGTCTTTAGAAAAACAGAGAATTATTAAACAATTAATGAAAGTTAACGAGTCATTGCCTTTCCTTCTATAAGAACTTTTGCGAGAAACTAATGTGTTATCGTAAAGGTCAGCAAAGCAATTACATCGCCGACTTCGATCTTAGCCACTTTACGTTCATTTATTGTATTGACTGGCCTGCACGAAGCGATGCCAAGGAATTCAAACCTGAAAATTATTCAAGGCGACACGCGCCCTGAAATCAAATACGAATCCGCTAGAGTCTTACGACGATGAACAAAGAGAAGGAGAGGAAGGACGTAATGCAGACAGATGCAAGTTGCATCGAGGTCAATCCAATTTTTCACGTGGCAAGGTTAAGGTTTATTATTTCATTCATTGGCATGTATCGCCTTCGGTGACAGATATAGACATAGATTTGATTGGCAGATTCAGTTGGTCTTCTTGACGACACGAATGTGGATGGAAGACGTTCCAGAAGCGAAATGAAGCGAACTAATCATTAGCGACTTTTACGTAATGCAATTAGCACACAACAAGCCTCGCCTATCGTTCGCAACTCTACCTGTGATGGTGTTTGCCACTCTAATGGGCGCGGCCATGTATCCTGCACCTGCATTTTTCTCGCGACAAAGTCATCGAAGACACGCTTCAAGAAATATCGCGATTAGCGATGAAGGGCGAGCCTGGCTTACAGATCAAGTGTTACGATGTTTACTGTTAATAGCAACCGGCGAAATGATTGCATATTTATAATGTTGTTTGTTCAAGTAGGTATTCAAAATATTCAGATAATCGTATCGACACCACAAATTCTCGCTGGTGAACGAAGATTATGTTATGAAGGAGATTTTATCAATTAAACATTACATCTGAATGTATAGATCTAATATGACTTGGAAAGCGTTTGTAGATAGTTTTAAATGGAACTAATTTGCTGATTTTTTTATATAGCTCTCCATTAACTATAACGTTTTCTATATAACTATGTATATTTTTTGTTCATAACTTATTACATGTTAAATTAATTAAAGAAGTCTCTGTGAGAACAGAACATCTAAGTTTATTATTCATATGATTTGCAAATTTTAATCTAATATATTAATTTAATTAACTTTTTTGTTCGTTTAGTTGACTGTAATTATTTATTTTATTATTGATTAGTGAGAACGAACTTGTAAATTTTCTTTTGTTTATAATTTAATTATGTTTGGGATTTAATTGAGATACTTAATATTAAAAATTAGAGAGCTTTTCTGAGGCGTCAAAAGTATAGCTTTAACAAACACTCATTTAATTTAATTGAACTTTCTTGATATTTAATATTAAAGATTGATATTAAAGATTAAGCTCTATTGTAGCTTTAAAAATATGACTTTAACAGAAATTTAATTAATCAAGCTTTATCTCGAGATATATCTAATATTAAAAATTGGGGAGATATTCCGAGGCATCGAAAATACGTCTTTAACAAAAATTTAATTAATTTAATCAAGCTGTATTTCGAGATACTTACTTAATATTAAAGATTAGAGAAATTTTCTGAAGTGCAAGATTACGGATTTAACAAAAAAATTAATTACTTTAATTAAGTTCTTTCTTGCGATATAATATAATATTAAAAATTAAGGAGATTATTTTCTGAAATGTCGAAATATAGCTCGACAAGAATGCTTCATATGTACACATTAAAAAGATATATTGCCTTTGCTGTTTGATTATGTGAGTCAACACTGCATACTCGCCACCGATTCTCTTCAAGGCAAGTCGTTCTCGCTTCGTTGTCATACAAACTCCAACAATTTCTAAATACGTCGCTGATCGAACTCGCTATTAACATGATGTAACAACTCTGTCATAATAACGCCGTTTATACAAAACTCAACGGCGACGCCGATCTGTGAATTGTGCAATATTTGCAAGTCTTCGAGTAGCAGCACGCCACGAAAGTTTTGCATATACTTTAAATCCAGTTGTAACTAGAAGTTTAATCTTAAATCCATCGAAATACAGCTTGTTACGAAGATATTCTATAGCTGATGATGATAATTTAAAAAGATAATACTCTCGACAAACGAAAGTGCATAAAGTCACAATTACACTAGCGATTACGTGATATTGTGATTGATGATATTGTGATTATTTTTTAATCAATTGACTGTTTTTGACAATTGATTCTGATTGATTGAAAACTATCGACAATCGCTAATCATAATCGCAGAGAGAGTTTATTAAAATAAAAAATGATTTATTATGTGATAATTTAGAAAGAAAATGGATCGATTAGATACTATTGCGCATCATTTCTCATTATTCGTCAATGTAACAAACAATACACAGTTTACGATGCAAATCACATCTGTTTTAGTGTATTTGTTGTAGGTATAAAATATGCTAGTATAACTTATAATGTCAGTAACAGCAAATATTGTATCATCTCTATGATAGGAAAATTGTCTTAGACAACAAATCAAAAATAGCATCCTATATTAGGTTTTCACAATCGGTCTAGTACTGGACCAGTACTGATTGTCTATTGATTGCTATAGTTCAGATACTGGCTAAGTACTAGCAGATGATACCAGCCTAGTCATTTTAGCCAGTCATTTGCCAAGTACTGGATGACAGAACCTTAAGCGTCAGTCGTTGGTTTCGTTATAATTGCTGGCGATCTTATCATATTCGTTTTTACCACCGACACCTTTGTTGTCACTATATCTACAAATAAAATTTATTGCTGTAAAAATCTATTACTTGTTAAATTGTACTGATGACTCGTTAAATTAACAAAATTATTTCTCTCCATTCGCAATCGCTAATGTGATTACGGCTTAACGAGCGATACACGTTGGAGTCTGATTAATAAGTCGACTTTTATATCTCATACATATTTCAGTAGGACGTTTTTTCGTCAGTAGAATCTAGGTGAACTGCTTCGTGGCGAAGCGAACGAATTGTAACAAGCGTAATGTTTCACGTAAGCAAGTTATGTTTGAAGAATTCGGGACGCGAGGCTTGTAAAGAAATATTAGCGCACATACGAGCGGCGATTCCGCTTCGTGATAAAATGTAAATTATCATCGATCGCTGAGTCAACAAAAGCGCTCGATAGAACTACATTGGGAAGAATGCAAATGTTAAAAATGAATATCGTAGAGAGCTAGATATATTCCGAGTATTTTTTGTATTAAATATTTTCCCGTGAAAATTTGTTTAAATTGAATATAGAATAACTTGTAGCAGGAACAGAGTCGAACAAAGATGAACTTGTAAGGACAAGCTTGAAAATATCGATTCGCGTCGACGTGATGTAGAAGGTGGAAGCGATGGCGGTACAATCCGCCATCTTCCCCGTCTCGTCCTTCGTTCCCACTGTGTTTCGACCCCTTTATGACTTCCACGGTTCTCGTAAGACGCAGGCCAAAATTTTGGATCCCCAAATTGTGTCGTGTCTCTCATAACCCATTTTCGTCATTGAGAGTAACGTTCTTTCAAGGCGAGAACCTAGTCTCAGTTTCCGTCCTGACTCAATGAGCCCACTTCCGGGACTAGTTATTTATATATATTATTCGTAATATTTTTTTAAACTTCTGCAAAAATTTATTAAATTTTAATATATACTTCTTTAGTACTAACAATAAGTAAACATTCACTTACAGTAAATAAATGTTCACTCAATAAAAAGATAATAGTTAAATGAAATTAATGTGGTTTTTGTATCAAATAAATATATGTTTACATTTAAATATTTACTTAGAACTATTCAAACAAATATTTATTAAAATTTAGTTGTTTAAAAATGTGAATTAAAAAAATATCGATTTAAAGACTAAAACTCTACCGTAAATATTTATTTTTATAATTGATATTTTGTTATACAATAAAAAAATTAAAATGTATAATTTTGATATCATATAAAATCATATTGAAGAATATTACGATGGAAATATTTCGAAAAATTTGAGTAAATTATTTTTATATATAAATACTGCAGATTTTTAATGCAAGTCGCTGTATACATATGTCATATTCTTTCATATAATAAAGTTGATATCTCGATGTATCTGTAATCTAACACGTATATACACTAGTCGCAGATGGAAAAATAAGATCGATGTCTGTCACATTATACCTACATCTACTGAGGAGATGAAACCTACACATAGTCGAACAGCATGACTCATGGGTCGAATGCATGAGTAATACGGTCACTATTACGAGGTACTCTCGTTACCCCATTTTTAGATTACTCAGGGAAATTGCTTGTTAGGGAGTCACGAAGGATACCTATCGAGCGTATTTTTCTTGTATTGTCGCTGGTGAAAATTCGGTCACGACAAAGCGATAATCTTTTTTGCCGCTCGCAAACTTCGAATTCCTCAAAAAAGAAATGTGTATATGACCGAAGAAAGAGCAAAGGGTTGGTTAATCCAATGCATTTGTAATGATAAATCAATCGCGACGTGCTTCAGGCGCACGCGAGGTGAATCTAAACGAGCACTTGTAAATTCACGTCAGTATGCACGTGTAATCATACATCCTGAGAGGATCGTAGACAAAATATTAATACCCATTAATATTTAGTATTAATAGTTAACATTAATAATAATTGATATAAATAATAAACTCTAGATTATAGAATTACAACGTGACTTGGCTACTAGCCATAATATATTTTAGTTTCAAGGCGATAGGAGCTATCGCATTAAAAGGGCTGATTGTAACATCAACTTCTATTAAGAATTTTTTTCTTTAAACATATATATATATTTAATATTCTATATCTAGTTATATATATATATATATATGTGTATATGTGTGTAAAATACAAAATTAAAAAATTATTATACCTATCTTATTATTAACCCAATCTGTAATTTTTCAAATTGATAGTATAATTGGATCTAAAATAATGCCTTGAGATCACGTGCAAGTCTTACATTTAATTATCAATGAATCGAAGTATGTGAATAGTGATAATTATACGGTTCAGATCGTCATGTAATTATTATATCATTTAACACAATGCAATTTCGTTTGTCCAGGTCCATGCCAAGCATGAGGAGAAGACGGAGAGCAAATCGGTATACAGGGAATACAATCGGGAATTCCTGTTGCCGAAGGGAACCAATCCCGAGAGCATCAAGTCTTCCCTGAGTAAGGACGGTGTCCTTACCGTGGAGGCGCCATTACCAGCGATTGGATCGGGCGAGAAGTTAATCCCGATCGCACACCAGTAAACCCCAGTGACGAATTGCGGAAAGTCGATTTCTAATTTTCTGCCTCGAATTCCTCTCATTATTTCCAACCGCCATCCGACTTACCCAAATTGGATCTTTCCTTCGTAAGTCCTTATATCCTTCTTCTACTATTACCTTTATTATAGTAACTTAAACAAGTTGATCTATTTGCGCGAGAGAAAGTTTGACCAATTTTAATTAAACTACACTGAGAGAAAAGTGTTTGATATTTGTGAATATATAATTGCATGGTAAAATAATTACGGCCAGGAGCATTCTGCGATTATTATTACTATAGTTGTTAGTAATAACCATATATGTATAGTTTTCTCAAACATGTGAAAAAATTGTAATATAAATTATAATTTCCAATATTAATGTAGTAAAATATCAATAAATAATAAATAAAATAATTTTTATTCAGTAAATGCAATCGCAATTATAATAAATATAACTATTTTTTAAAATTTACTTACTATTTATATCATAATAATAATAAATATGTTAAGAAAAATCTAAAGATTTTCAAGCAGAGTGCTTGACTATTATTAACAGCTCAATTGATTATATTTGCATGGTTAAAAGTATAAATGCATAGTTGTCTCAAAAAAGACTATAAAGTACAGTTAAATTATAGTAATTGTAATCATTTTTTTCTCTCAGTGTAATAGCAGAAAAATCGACCACGCTAAAAGTGCCTGGTGCGTGTCGACTTTCAGTGAAAGATACAAAAAGAAATCAAACGTAGAGCAATGAAGTGCTATAAATGTAAAAAAAAAGTTAGCTAAAATGTGTTTGATAAAAAATGTTTTTCCTTTTTCATACGAGCAGCTTTATTTCTTTGATACACAAGATATTTCCGATCCCCTCGTAGAAATAGCATAATTTTTTCAGAAATATGCATTGCCTTTTGAAATGATGTATTTTAGTTAGATACTTTTTTTTGAGAAACTGTGAGCCGTATTGCTTACTTGTGCACTTGCGAACCAACGAATCGAAACTCATAAATCAATGAAGAAATAGCCATTTGTAACGGTTAACTTATATATGTGTTAGTTTAGGTGTACGTTAAAAGACTATAACACAATGCTTAGAATATGTGACCATTATTGATATTATTTATGAATATTTTAATATTTTTCAAAATATTGCGCAACAACACACTCAACAAATACACATACATACACAATACACACATATACAACAAAACACACACACACATATACACGCACAATATTTAAAGGTAATGCGAATTTAAATAAAAACTATGATAAATATAACAATATAACGAATTTATATTTTCCTAACAACGAAAAATATACAAAAAATTATGCTTTTCCCCACAAATACAAGGTGAGTAATAGTCTGTTCATAGACAAACACAAGTTTGAATTCCAAGCAGTGTGGTATATTGTATGTTTTATCTAGTTTTGACAACAAGGTACATATATTATCACAGATTTTTAGTTTATTTATCTTTATTAACAAAATATGTTTTTATACACAGATAACTCTTTTACGTAAAATTATTATAAAATTATTACACAAAATTTTTCTGTGTTAGTATTGTTTAAAATTTTTTTAAAGATTTAAACATTATCTCAAAATAAATATTACACGACTTATGACTTATTTATACTAACTCTAAGGAAATAATATCAAGTAAATTTGATTAAATAATGTTTTCGATTAAATAATTATGTATATATATAAAATATAATATGTACGCGGATTCATTGTCATCGATAAAACTCTATGCATGATATGTATAAAATAGTGGAAATTTTACAAATTTATTTTACGAATCAAATGATATTATGTTCATATTTATAATTTTTTCATGGATTGTGTGAAGTCTTTTTACTTGCTTATAAGAAACATGTGTTTCATTTCGAATTTATGCATAAGACAATATGGAAACTTCATAAAACGTAGTTTACTTTATTTTGGCATGTTTTCAAGAATCATGGTAAAAGTAAAAAGTATGTCGTTCTTACGTTATTCACATCGTAAAAATAGCAAATGTATAATAAATCGAAATTAAAAACAATTAATATTACAATTTTATCAAGAAGAGAGAATCAGTCTCATAGTGTGAAATCTACATACCATATAAAACATTTTTGTTTCATATCTAAATGTTCTTCGTGCAACACGGTTGTCGCAATAAGAGAGAGAGCCAATTAAAATTTCTATATACTTGGAACCTCAGCAGAAAAAAGTGGCGCGTCGGATGCGGTAAACGACGGCGATTTACCTTCCCTCGCGATGCGCAATGCTTGATGAACCGATACTGTATCAAGTTCCTTTTGATTCGGTTTTTCATTATCCAAACAAATATCGGCGGCTCTCTTGCCAAATGGCTCCAGAACCTTGACTCTGTAATCAACTATTGTCGATACTGGATTGCCCGTTAGTCTCAAGTTCTCCAAGCATGGCAAATGACCGATGTGTTTCACCTCCTCGATTTTCTCGATACGATTACAACTCACATCTAATCCCTCCAACGAATACAGCTTCGAAAAACTGGCGAGCGACGTGAGTTTGTTTTGTGACAGGTCGATGTAAACGATATATCCGAGTCTCGTGTGAAGATCGTCCGGAAGATGAGTAAAATTATTCGATGCTAGATACAACTGGGATAATCTCGGCAACAGTGTCACGTTGGAGATTTCAGACAGGTGATTGTTATTCAATGTTAAGCATTCTATTTGCGGCAGTAATTTAATCGCCTCATCTATAACTTCTATGCGATTATCACTGAGGTCCAAGTGCGTCACCTTCATCCATACATGAGAATCATTAGCATTCTCGATATTTTTATGAACTTCTTCGCACATAGCCAATTCTACGATGTTTCTGAGCTTGGTATTGGTAACTTTTAACGTAGACGCAGTATCTCGAAGGTTTCCCATGTTGTAAATTTTGTCGACTGGATACCGATCAATCGTTAAATGCTGCACATTCTTGAAAGTGGATAATTCAATAGACAAAGCGGACGGATAAATATTGCTAGTTTTGTAAGGCTCTGAACTTCCTTCAATAGTGAGGCTAGTTAAACGCGAATTAAAATCCAAAACGTGACTGAAGGCATATTCCTTATCCACAACTTCCAGCAATGGGCATGGCTGCTTTAATCTTTCGCTGATTGCATACAACTGAAAATAAAAAAATTAACAGATGACATCAGTGTGTTTGTAAATTTTCATCAAATTAAAAACTAAGACGATTTAATTACCTGTACAGGATTGAATTTGTAGCTCGTCGAAGCCTGTAGCAAAGTATCACCCGTTACAAAAAATTCCAACGCCATGCTTTGCACCAGGAAATATATATCGTACTCGTGCAGATCCAGGAATAGGGCGAGCTCCCTGGGCATCGCCTTTTTCAAGTAATTATAAACAGCATTGAGATATATCTCGAGACTCTGCCTACGCTTCTCCACGAAAACCTCACACTTGTTGCCTATGAGTTTCTTCGGTGGTAAAATGTCTTTTTCGACGCAATATTTGGAGACAAAGCTGTCGTGCAACGCCGCAAATGTACTATACCTTTGACATAAAGGATAACCATAGTTTTTTCTTTTCCCTTTACGCACATATCATTTTTACTTTCGTTGGAAAATTATAATACATGATGAATTTTGCGTTTTATGCCTTATTCTCTTCATCTTAATTATCTTTATAAGTAAACAAGAAATATAGGTTTTTTTTCTAGCAAGAAATACAGATGACATGGTGTAACACAGTTAATTATTATACCTATTTTTCAATGTTAAATAAAGATGAAATGTGTTCACTATCGATGCTTTCCATTTGGCACAACAAGTTGATACAAGTGACATTTCTTATCTCTGTTATTCCTTGAATATCAAGAACATGCTTGTGCCAATTTGTGTCATTAAATAGAAAACATTCAGTGTTAGGTCTGTAGAAGAATTATTAGATACATAAATAAATATCAAATATTAAAGAAATAGAAAAAATTAGGAATAGAGATCAAATGTAAAGCACAATGGATACAAACAATATAATGAAACAAATGAGGATTAAACGTAAAGCACAATAAATAAGATATAACACTTGAGGATTGTTTTCAGAACTTCTTGGATAGTTTATCTTTTATCTTTTTCTCTTTCACGTCAAAAGAACAGGTTTCAGCTAAGAACAGGTCTATTATGTCTTGTGTCTTACAATGTGTCATCTGTGTCTTGCTGGAAAGCAGTTCAAATACCATCTCAAGCTTATTACGAAAATTACATATAAACGTTCGCACATACACGCAAAAGTGACGAGTTAAATAAAGCGCAAAACGACGCTTGGGATGAGAATGGAAGCGAGTGCCTTGAGTACACCAATTAATGTTACCTGTGTTTCACGGTCCATTTGATCGACGCGATCGCAACCTCGATGCAGTAATACGTGACGCCGTCCACCGTGTCGACCGACGGTATTTTCAGGTGGACGTTTTCCTGATTCAACAGCAGGCACGCCATGACCGGGTCCGTGACGCGTAATTTACGTGGCAAAGGTCCCTCGAGTCGCGGATTCTCAGAGGTTATCCTCGCTTAATCGGCGGCTGCCGCCGCACCGTATCGTGAGTATAGTGCAGTGCGGTGCGGTGCGGAACATTTAGGGGCAGAGTCTGCGGTATTTGTGCGTCGCACGGGACATTGTGATTACGTACGTACACACGCCTCCGCACTTATCACCGACGTATACCTCGCGACGAACGACGTTGCCTCGTAACAGGAGACGAGATCGTAATACGAGTACGCATCTTTGACACTTGACAGCTGTCTCGCTGGCCGCGGGGTGGAAAAAAACTGAATGAATTCGTATCAGCTGCTTCCATCTCACGGCGAGACGACGCACTACGCGAATGTTCGTCGGTCGGTCCGATCGGTCCTTTAATAATTCATTAATCATTAGACCCGTCTCTTTATCAATGAAGCTTAACTTCAATCTCAGTGCAACTTAAATCCGGTTAAATGGTTGCGCCAATGTTACTTTGACTTTAAGCAAGACTTAAAACTCTCTCCGTCTCGTTTTAAAGCGAAAGAGAGATAGAGGCACAGAGAATTTTAAGCCTGTTCTACAAAGTGCTTTTTGTTTCCTAGTTCTTGTCTTTTGTTATTTTTTACATCTTGTCTTTTTTGCTTCTTATCCGGTTTCTTGTTTTACATCGCTGGAGATAAAAGTTAACGAATTTCGGAAGAAACAAGAAATATGTACGTAGCAAAAAATACCATTGTTGATAAAACGGTTGCACAGAAGAAAAAAGATAAAAAACAAGAAACAGGATACAAAGAGCACAAGAATGTAGAATAAGCTTTAAGCCTTGTTTAAAATCAAAGTAACGTTGGTGCAATCGAGTCTGATACTCTTTGTCTTTCTCTAATTCTCAGAACTGGAAAAAGATGAAGAGTTAATTAGACCGAAATTAAAATTAAACTATATTGGTCATATTTGAATTTAAAGAGAATATTCGACTGTCTCTCTCATTAATCATAATTGTTACAATCACATTTGTAGGCTTTACTCGAAATGGAGCAATGATTGCGTTTAGCAAGAAAAAACAGCTTTACAGCTGTTAGGATCCTTTACTTTTTATTAGTTTTTTTCCTTATTTCCTCTTAATTTCTGAATGTATAAACCAATCATATTAAAAAATTTTTAAATCACGTCATTGTTGTAGCAAATGATAAGTAATACCTCGTATTAATTGCTGCATTTATATCGTTAAATATTAGTAAGAAAAAGACACATGCAAGTATCTTTAGATTTTGATTTGAATATTGATAGTTTCGATATAAATCAAAATAAAAAACATATATTTCTTAGAAATGCTCATAAAAAATCACAAGCATATAAAAAAGTTGATTTTTAATTTAGTTTTTAAATATACATCGTTAAATACAAGACATTCGCGTGTTTCTAAATATGATTTCTTCACAGTGAGTTATCTCGGTTAATGTCGTTTCTTTGACGACGACAAAGTAGAGATTTCGCGTAAATTAAATGACGTATATGAAAACAATTGTGTGCATGTGACGTCTGGGAAAGCTTCATTGTAAGATCTCACGAATTTCAACAGTGTACAGAAACAAAACTCTCTCTTCGCACATCGTCGAGCATCGAAAAATGTAGTAGGTTACCGAATTCACGTCATATTTTCCAATCTTCGTTTTAATATTAACAAATCATTACTTGATAATACACTGATAGAAAGGATTGGCTGTTGCAGAAAATTAGGTAAATATGACATAGCATTTTAAAATTGGCTGCAGCAGTCAATTTTTAGATATATTAATTTTAGATATATTAATCTGTCTGCAATATCAGTACAAGATTTCGATTGACTAACGCAATCAAAAATTGGCTGCTGCAACCAATTTTAAAATACTAAGCCATCTAATTTGCAGCAGCAGCCAATCTTTTCTTTCAGTGTAGATTCAAAAAAGGATAGAAAGATAAGCAGGCACTTTCTATGAGAGCACTTCGTGTAACATACCTACATACATTATTATCTTTAAATAAGCGTGACGATCAGCCTAAAGTAACGCTGTCGCTTTCGAGCGGAATGCCGGCCGATACCGCAAATCATTTTCTTTGAGCAATGTCTCGTTGCGAGTTGCGAGTTCGTCATCGAAGGAACGCTGCGAGAAAACGACGTCGCTCATATTTCTTGCTTATTCCGTTGTTGTGTACGACAGGACGAAAGGCGTTTCGCGCGCTTCTCGCATTTCTCAATCCTCCGTCATGGTTTCGGAGCGCGATGGATGGCAATTACGTACGTTCGCTATCAACTAAGCTCTTACCTCGCGTTCCTCCGACACGCTCTAGCTACTCCTCGGTCTTATCTCTCCCGACGGCAATTCCATTTTTCCCGCGTGAAAAACGCAGTACGAAATTCCTGCGAGACGCCGAGAACGGCGGAAATGAATATTCTCGGCCTCCTTAGAATAAGACAAACTTTCGGAAATGAACGCGTGTACTTGAAAAGTAAAAGGAAACAAGCAAGATTCTGAGGAAGTGAGATATAATCATAGATACACTTTTTATAAATCGTATAAAATACACGGGAAGGACAATTTTGCTGAAGTATATAAATATAAATTTTTAGCTACAGATTTAAAAATAATTGTTTTAGAATCATCAAAATAATTATATAGGAAACTCAAGTATGACGAAAAACGCTGCGAAAAATTTTGATATTCTAGTAACTATGATTTTAATATCCTACATAATTATTTTGATGATATAGCAAAATTGTTTTCAGATCTGTAACTAAATTTTTAAGTACTTTAACAAAACCGTCCTTTCCATATAATTATACAGTTTCTCTTTCAGAGTCAAGAGTTTAATATTTTAGTATTTTGATAACTACTGGTTTCTTTTTTGACAAGAACCGTTTAGCACAGCTAAACGGCAGTTTACGTAATATCTTTGGTTTTGATAACAACCGGCTTTTTCGGATATATATATATATTATATATCCACGAATCTCGCGAACGGATCGTGAGAATCCATCGTCGTCGATAATAAACCACCCACCAAGAAAAAAAAAGAAAATGAAACAGAGAGAGAGAGAGAGAGAGAGAGAGAGAGAGAGAGAGAGAGAGAGAGAGAGAGAGAGAGAGAGAGAGAGAGAACGACAGATACGAGGAAAACGAATGAGCGTAACTCCAACGAGATTTTGCATTTATTCAACGACGGTGGCGAATTAAAAAATAAATACGGATAAATAAATACGAATAAATAAAATAAATACGGATGACGTCCAGCAATACGAAAGATCGCACTCGATTCTGCCTAATGCAGGGGTAGGCCGCGCTGCCACGAAACAAGCTTGCTCGCCTGCTCGCTCATTCATGGCAGCTCTCATTGGCAACAACCTGTTGCCGCAGTGACGTAACCGACACTTCCTATTGGAGGCGCCACGTCAAACAATACGATTGATTACGCCGACGTGCGGATTAGGTGTAGAGTATCTCGGAAGTAACGACAAGTAGACATGGAAACGCAAACTTCTGAGGAGATTTCGAAACGATCAACTCGATCTTTTCCTTTTTCGTATTCAATTGTCATCATTAAATTGAAATTGAATAAAATGTAGCTAAGATAAATCTTTTTTCTAATTTTCAATGTTTGTCCTTAAAAGGGTTAGTGCACGGGAAAAGAATGAAAAAGAAATTTTAATAAATATTTATTTTGAATAATTCTAAATAAATATTTACTAAATGTAAATATATATTTACATTTGATACAAAAACCATTAATTTGACTACCATTTTTTTTATTGAATAAATATTTCTTTACTGTAAGTAAATGTTTACTTAATACTATTCCGAGAAATGTGTATTTATATTTTTTTCATTTTCTCAAAGTTCATATATCTATAAATTCGTCAAGCATCAAATATATTCAAAATACATTTTTAGTTCTAGCATGTTTAATACTTCAAAATTATTTAAATTAAAAAACAAATTCGATTTCCTCATATAGATTTTCTTCGATTAATTTTATAATATTCTCCAAAAGAAAATAAATGTTTATTTTGAGTACACATGGATTTTTCTCAATTTGTAAAAAGTCTATTTTAAGTTTATCCTCAAAATATCTTTTGTTAAAGATAACCGTTATTTAAAAGCAAAAAGATAAACCTAATAATTACTTTTCTTAGCATTAGAATGATATTTTTCCGTGTAGTGATAGTTTTCTAGCTGCGAGTCGCGTTGAAATAAGAACAAAAATATCGTTTACTTCGATTTTTTTTTCCACTTAATCGTTATAATAAAGTAAAAACAAATTATAATAAAAACAGAACTGTAAGTCTCTACGTAATAAAGAATGAATAATTTCACAGAAAGACTTTTACACCCTTAAATGTGACCCTTAAAATATCGCCGTGGAAAAAAAGACAGTCATTAAAGTCTTTTCCGAGTGAACGCTAATGGGGGGGCCCCAAGGGTGCCCGTTAATTACGTCACTGCTAGGTTGGATGCTGCGTCAGGAGCAATGGCGGCTTACCTGGCTCGCCTGGTTCGCCCGGCTGGTCTCTCTCTCCCTCTCGTGCCCCCTTACCTGCATCGCGTTCCTCGGGGGCACGCCGACGAACCTGTTGCCCGTTCTCATCCAGTGTCGTGTCGGTTTCGTTCTTACGCGGTGGTACGTGGTGCTCTCGCGGGGCGCGCGCGCGCGCACGCGTTCAGGTGTCTCGGTGTTCAGGTGCGATCGGCGGAAAACGCAGCGGAAACGCGCGTTCGCCGGGTGTGAATGGTGCGCGATATATCGACCACGATATATATCGGTGAGACCGGTGAAGAAGACCTTTCCTCCTCTCCTCGCGTCAGCCACGATCGACGGGAATAAACGATTCTTCGAACTCGCTCGCAAAGCCGTGGCTTCCACGACGACGCGTACGTCGCTTTCCCGGATGTATCGTCGTGATAAACACTCGCCGTTCATCGTGGCCACGACGTTTGTTTGTCGAATCTTGACGGAGAGAATTGTGAAATTGGTACGCGAGTGGAGATGCGTCACTGTCGGTCGGCGCGATTTCTTGGATATCGTTATGAAAGGAAGCCGGCGAGAGAGACCTGAGAGTCGGCGTGCTCCGTAAGGAGATTTTAGTGACTCCGGGCATTTATTACGAGTGCGACGGGAGATAGTTGAGTGCTCGCCGAAAAAGGATCCGTGAAGGAGCGTCGGTGTGCGTAAATTAAGTGTAGTGAGTGGATAGTCGTGGATCGCGTCTATAGCGATCGTTAAGGACATCGTTCAGCTGACGGCTACGCTCCAGGGAACTCTCTCGACCGTTCGTTCGTCGCAAATCGAGGAAGGTGAGTTTCAGTGAGTTTTACAGTCGCAAATCGATCCTTTCGAGATAGCCGAATTCACTGCAAAACTACACGGAAAGAACGATTTGGCTGAAAGATCTAAATTTCGCTGGCTATAGATCTTTTTTAGAAGAAAAAAAAAAATAATGACTTTCCCTAAAGCGAAAATGTGAAAAATTTTCCTAGAAAAATGTTAAACTATAATCGATATCCTAAAAATAATTTTGTTAAATTATCAAAATAATTTTGTTGGAATCTCCAACTCTGGTTGCTCTCTAAAACGTCAAAATTTCTTGCAGCATCATCGTTCAATAATTTTTTTTTGTTTCTAACATAATTATTTTAATAATCGAAATCATTGTCGGTGTTTCACAAAACGTTAGATCTTTTAACAAAATTATTCTTTTCATGTACCTTGAATTCCTTCCTTCTGTTTCTCAAAGAGCGAACAATTTTAAAAACATTAGCGGGGTTAACGACAATATAATTCCAGAGAGATTTGTTTCTTTTCTTTTCTGAGCATTTCGCGGATGACGGGCTACATCTGATAACGCGGAGATACGTGACCATTAATTACGGCGGTGTTACAACTCGCGCTTACATCGCGTAGCAAAGAAACTGGTAGGATCCAGAAACGATACGCGATTTTTATACGTAGAGAATTTCGCGAGGACACGCGCGATCACATTAACGCGACGGAGACGCGCGTAACGAAGTGTCAGGATAAAGAAAACGTGCGATGTAGGATCGTGACTCATAAGTCATTCCCGAGGAAACGAGTCGCACAGGCAGGTAGATATTTCGATTGTGGGCGTATTCCTGCATTCCTGTCACGTACCGACCAAAAGAAAAAGTCCATCTCCGAGACACTCCTCTAAGAAGGGAGAATTATGTAAATGTAATCCTTAGTCATCAACCGATCGAAATCGCTGGAATGCATCGTGGAGCTCGAACAATTTTAAGAGCACGTGCGTAATATACGTCGAACGAAACGACGAAATCGGAGTGTATGCGAAGAAAAAAAACTTTTGTTGAAATAAGTATCTAAAAATTCAACTATTAGGTGTTGGAATTAATTCGTAGCGTTTTACAAGTGATGGGAAGTACTTTCATTAATGTATTTTTTAATGCTCATGTGAAATAAATAACATTTTTTCATTAAAAACGCTACGAATTAATTCCAACACCTAATAGATAAATCCGAAAATAATTGTGTTGGACATTTAATTAAATACAATAGTTTTTAAATCTGTACCTAAATTTTAGATATTTCAGCGAATCCGTTCTTCTCGTGAGATCTATGCGGAAAGAATGGAAACTTTGTTGAAGTATCTAAAAATTTAGTTACAGATCTGAAAATAATTTCGTTGAAAATCGAAATAATTATATAAGATCGAACTAGTTGCTAGAATGTCAAAACTTTTTGCAGCATTGCTTGAATTTCTTACATCATTATTTTGATAGTCCAACCACAATTATTTTCAGATCTGTGAATTAATTTAAATTTGTGAATACTTTAGTAAAATCAGTCTTTTCATGTAAGAATTTCTTAAATTAATTCGGTAATTCCCAACGCGCAAGTTATGACGTCTCTTTTATTAAAATAATTTTTCAGTGGTATTTTTCGTATAACTTTTCAGATATTTTGCAAGTATCTTCCATTTTTACTTGGAGTTTCTGTTGCACTTATACGAATATTCTGAAAATAAACGTAAATTTTGTGAAGTTGGAGAGTATCTCTCTAGTTTGTGACAATGGACGAGTGAAAATTATAACTAAAAATGCTAGGCAGAAAAAGAGAGAGAGAGAGAGAGAGAGAGAGAGAGAGAACTAGATCGAACATACACATATACTTTATTACATCATTTTCTCTCGCACTATATAGACGCGATAAAAAAAAATCTCCATTATTTCGTAAGCGAGAATTTTTTCCTCAATTGCATTACGCAATTTCCTCAATTTCTGGATTGTAATCTCTGCGTTTGCATTTTTTTTCTCTCATATCCGTACATTTAAAGATTTGAGTATAATTTGCGAGAATTGTTGTAGCTAAAATAGTCACATATTCATATGCCCGGCAGAACAGTGCCCTTCTGTGGCTTTAAACTTAGTCGTCTTTCTCGCAGCTCGCCGTTTCCAATTACGTACTTGGAACGGGAGGGAGAGAGCGAGCGAGAGAAAGAGAGGAAAGAGAGACAGAGAGGGAGAGGATAGCGAACGAGAGAACGGAGGATGCTGGATGCCGTGAGACCGTTCGTCGAAGCAATACCCGAGATCGTAGCGGAGGTGAGTGTCCGCTCTTTCTGCTTGGAATGTTGCGTTGTTTCTCGTCTCCCGAGAAGCGAAGAAGCATCTCTTTTTCGATTATAGCTCGATGATGCTCGACATTTTCATCTTTTTTTTTTTTAATCAATCTGATTGATTTCATAAAAAACAGCTCGCGCGGAGAAAAATATAGTTATATGCGCTAGAATTCGAATAAATTTAAATGAAATTGGTAGATATATATATATAGGGACAGAGAAGCTCCTACTTATATAAAATATACATCTATTTCACTTTTCTGGTAAATAAGTGATCATTGTACAGCTATATTGTACTTAGGTAAGGTAACTTTTTACCTCCATTTCATAAAGTAAATTCTGTGCTGCAATTTGTTACTATTCCTCAATCTATAAATTACCATACATTTCCATAGAATTTACTTTATCGAGTATTTTTTTGCCTTAGCGCTGATAAAATTTACTTTACGCGGTAAAAATACAAATGTATATGTGGCCTTGAGAAATCGTACTTGCAGCCTTGAGAATACACTGAGAAAAAAATGTTGCTATTTAAAAAAAATATTAGTTGATTCAATTAAATGTAACAGTCGCGGGCACTCGTCAAGCAAATTTGTTAATTCAACTAAATATTTGTTAATTCAAACAAATAACATATTTTAAATTGCAAGATGTTGTTAATCTAAATATATAAATATTGGAATTAAATAATCATTACGAATTAAACGCATTTAGTCAAGTCAACAACTTTTTTTCTCGGTGTAATATGATTTATTTTGGCTGTAAGGATAATTACTTTTTGAATGGATTTACTATAATTGTGATGTATTTTTTACTTTGTACTCCGGCACTTTTAAATTTCAGAGTAAAACTTGTCAAAGTTCGACAAAAATAGTCAGAATTTTTTTACTAGACTTACAAGATCTATTTTTACCACCCATTTTTCTTCGTGCTGCTTTTCTTCGAACGAAATTTGTTGTTCTCACGAATTGACCACCGCTTTGACGGACGATCCATTAATCATCTTTTTAATCCAACTTAAAATCGCGATCTCCAAGTATCATATTTTCTTACGTTTCGCGCGTTCATGGCTTTTCGTCTCTCGCCTGACGGTCGAAGAGCGCTACATCGTTTCGTAGTTCACCGATTTCTCGGCGCAGAATTTGATTAAGCAAAGTGCAGTTACGCTTTACGGAAAATAACACAATTACGTGTACCGAAAGCAGCTTCGGATGGTCGAGTGGAATGTAATTTACACCTCAAAATCGACGAGAAATATTCCTTGTTCCGTTTGAGTTCATAAGAACAACAATCAAAGCAAAAAGACCAAATATAATCAAAATATTCATCACGATGCAAAAAAAGAAAATGAATTCAACGTAAATAATACAGAGATGAGAGATCCTCTATCTAATTTGAATTAAACAGAACGTCGTTGCGAAGTACTCTTTAAATTTCTTGGGACGAAATCTTACTCCAAAAGAGTTCAAATACTATTGAAAAAAGTGAAAACATTTGCACTTTTGAAGACTTTCGCTCTTTTTTTTGGAGTGAGATTCATTCCAGAAAAAAGGAGTGATTTTTTTCTTTTCGAGTGAATTTCAAAAAATTTAGAGAGTAGATCTATTTAATTTTGTTGGCAAGAGTTCAGAAAGCATTTTGCAATGCGTAACTTGTTGTCATATGCAGTTTGCCATATTTTTGACGTGAATCCGAAGTAGCTGCAAGCTGTTGCTATGCTATTCGGCTACCCGGCCTTACATCACGTATTCTTATCGATGTATGCAGGATAAACGAAGTGCCACAAAGCCATCTTTCAATCACGAATGTAGACACTAACTTGAGACGAAACCGCATCGTAACGTTCTCATATTAAAAACGGAAGAGCTGAATTAAGAGAAATAACTCTTATTATCTCGTATTACCGAACGACAAAAGTGCGTGTCTATTTCATTATTCGAGTTACTTCTTCCTGTTTGTTTTTACTTTCCGTGACGTAACGCGGTTGTCGTTCGCGTGAAACGTCGTGGAAAATCAAATGGAAAATTGTCAGGAGTCAGTCTATCGGAAAAGCTACGAAATGGAACGTTTACTGTAAAACACGAGGCACGAAGCGCAGTCGACAAATCTGACAAATCTGACGCAAGTAAGGATGGGTTACTCTTAAGCTTTGAAAATTCCTTTCGAACGCCTTTCAGAGAACCCATAAGACCGCATGAAGTTATGGAAGCACGTTTCGCGGGTCAAATAATACCCGAGGCAAACAAGGAGAACAATAATAAGCACGGCATAAGCGATCGTTTGAGCATGAATGATGGCGGAATGATCGAAAAACAGGTTGCAAATGGGTGGGAGCATAGAGATTAAGCTCCTTCGGTGTAACCACACCTCGCGTAGTACAAACGTCGGTGTCGGTGAAGACACCGTTAACGTAGCGTCGAATTCCGGAACATTAGGCGAGATCCTTTCGTTCGTGCTCGTTCGTGCTCGTTCACTCGGGCAGTAACCATGGACCATAAGCTGTTCTCGGCAGCCTCCGTACATTCAGCATACGCGCTCGGCTGCAGCCAGACGACTCACCATCTCGTTTCACTTTGATGTTGTGACCGCGCCGCATTCCTTCTCTCCTTTACCACCGCGTCCTCGTTTACCCGTTTCCTCCATACCGCTCTTCTGCATCCTCTCGAACCGGCACTCTCTCCCTCTCCCTCTCCCTCCCCCCCTCTCTATCTCTTTCTCCTCCACTCTCTCTCCCCATCTGTCTTTTCCTCTCTCTTTTCCTCGTTCTCTCTACACACACTTGCGTGCACACAAAGGAAACGCCATAACGCCGTGAGATGAGGTCGCATCGAGACAGGAAACGTCAAGGGACGCATCACGCGCATGTTTTCTTCCAAAAGTTGGAAGTTTTCCGTGACTTTACATCTCTCGTTTGTAACGAATACCACGAAAATTCATCGCGACGATGTTTCTTCCTAAAGCAGCCTGCACGCGGAAAAGCATTATTTCCCCTTTTAATTTTGCGACACTATATTTTTGCTCCATATTTATTAACTCACTAACTTTTCGCCGGGGGTTGTTTCGCCGAATACAAAGATTTGTTGATATAAATTCTAATGATCATCCTAATAAATTATGGCGACAAGCACATTGAAAAAATGTATACTAAATTTTAATAAATATTTGTTCGAAAAGCATTAACTAAATATTTATTAAAATGTAGTAATTTTTTTTCAGTGCGTGGGAGATGCCATTTTAACACAAATTTTTTTTTTTTTCTTTCATTATCGTGCAGCGTTCTTACATATCATTCCATTCGTTTACCTCTATGTCTTCTCCAACCAAGGTATACCGATTTAATTATCTCGATCTCGCAAGGTCGCACTTAAGGTAGCAAAATATATTGGGCCACGATTTACTATATTTTCGTGCAGCTCGCAAGATATATTCTGCCATAAGATCGTGCGCCTTTAGATGTACCGAGCTCATCGTTTTTATTAGAGGTCCTCTCGTATCGGGACGATGCAGCACCACGTGGCTACTTTCTCAAGTGCACTCGATTGCAATAGGCACGCACGAATCCGGCGAAAGTATCGAGGTAAGAGTGCTCGATGGCGCTACGGCGAATCCGCACGTTTTCTTGCCTCCTTCGACGTCTCCTCTCATTTTCCTCGATCTTTTTTCCCGTCCCCGACATATCTCGACCGTGATCGATTAAAGTTTCGATGGAAGCTTCATTCCTCGCTTCCGAATTCGAAGTACGCTTCAAAATATCGATCCTAGACTTGGACTTCTCGTGCGGCAATTCGCACAAGATCGTAGAAAGAGGTAGGAATGGTATATAATCTTAGAATTGTTCAATGTGATCGGATTCCGTGAGCTATCTCTGATACTACCTTTGGTTTTCCTCGTCGCCGCGCGTTTTCACGGAACATTCTCTGATTCTACCTTATTGGCTAAGATTCGCCGGTATTTCCAATATCTTTTAAATCACAGAGGATGTTACTTTTATCAAGAAATTTAAAATAAAGTACGATAAATGAAATCGAAGTATTTTTCTAAATAGGAATATATTTTCGTAAATAGAATGACTGTACTCTAAAAAATAGCACTGTCTATATATTTCTCACTGTGTTGATTATATTAATATTAACACCAATATGGTATGGATTTAACATCATGGGTTTTAAATCCACGTCACGATAGTGTTGATATAAACACCAGAGGTTTAAAATACACTACACCATATTAATGTTAATTAATACCAATAATACAATGAGAATTATATAGACACCACCTGGGTATTAAACCAACATCAGAGATGTTAAATCCATACTGATATTTTTTAGAATGTACGATTAAAAATGGAGTATAAGTAACAGTACAATGAGCGAATACGTATTGTTCATATTTTTTTAAAAAGATTTCCGTGAAAAGAGCAATTTCTCCGTAAGTTAAAGCTAGATCGGGTTACTCGTACTAATTAATTCCACTGCGAACGTGACGATAAAAAATGAATAAAGGCGTTTATCGAGGCGCGCAAATTATAATGGAAAGATAAAAAGAGGTTCTTTGCCGTGGAAGTTATAAATGCTTAACAGATTTTTGTACAGTAACTCTCACAAGAACGATAATATTTCAAGTAAGAAAATTGGATGGGACGTTACACAAAAGAGTTTCTTTGCTCGCTATATATTATTTTCTGTACAGACCGACGAATGTGGGGATCTGCGGAACAATGCGAAAAACCGCTGCGATTACGTTCCGATGAACGGAAAGGAAAGCATTACTTTTTTTCGTGGTTATCGGCGCAGTATGACTTTCAGCCCTCAGTTTTCGCAAAGTTTTTCTCCGAACGGAACTGTCCTTTCTACAATTCGGCTCTTCGAAAAGTGCTGAAATCGTGAAAGCGTCGAGCGAAAAGATAACTCCAACTACTATTTAAAAAATTGTGGGTTCTAAAGAAAAACGTGATGTTGCAATATGTAAAATAGGGAAATCGTAAGACAGGAAATAGAGTGCGTGTTATTGATTTGTAATATTATATTATTCGTGCAGTGTACAACATAATCCAGCTTTTAAAATTTAGTAAATTTGATAGATAGAGAAACGCATGCGAAATATTTCCCGTCGATTCCGATGAGCTTTTTTTTGAAATATATTGTATAATTTTTTTATAAGTTTGTTTACGGCTACTAAATACCTTTTTGAAAAATATTTCAATATTTTTACGTAAAAAAAAATGATTAATTCTGAAAATTTGAAAGCCTCATACGTCGTTAACTGTGTCACGAAAGTTGACACTAAATAAATCAGTCGATTTTGCGGCTGCACTCCAGTCTAACTGGTGGTGGAGAACGTCATGTGAATGGCACGGGTGATGTATCGATGGCAATATCCACCTGTTTTACGTGAAATACGAAAGTATGCCAGCATCGCAGCTCCGTAGATTCTCGATATTGCATACTGTACTGAATTATGAGAGCGTTGGCTTCTACCTTGCGGCCATCGTGCATGAATATTGCCTTCCATCTCTGCCTCGATAGATTCATTTTGTATCTCTAAGCTGTCCATCATTGATATATTTAGACCAGATTAACCACATTGGCTGTTTGCTTCATACGATCTCGATTTATTCATTTTGCATCTTATTTATGCAATATAACGTAATGTTGAAACTTAATAATACGAAGAATTAAGTATAGAATGAGTCACTTAACATGACTATCTTGAAGAACTTCTAAAGTACACACTGCTCTCTTGTTTAAAAAAAATGATATAACTCAAAAATGTGATTTTCGAATTATTATTATGAATGAGCTGGGTAAACATTACGCTATCGATCATCAAAAGTGACCTCATTTAACCTCATCGTCAAATTCAACATAAAAAAGGGTAATTAAAAAAATTCATCACAACTAAAGAAGAATGATTTTTTAAAAATTGTAAAAGGAAAATGATAAAAGTGATATTTGATTACGATTATCAAAAGCACATTCTTTTTGCCGATGTTAATTGATTAGTCAATAATTTTTTACCAAGTTGAAAAATGATTTTTCTCTTTTCCCGAGAGAATTTATTTTTTTACAAGTTGCATCAGTTTTTAAAGTAAGGATGTGAACATGTTGTATTAAAAAACAAATATTCACATTTTATCTAAGCATAAATTTTTTAACTTCCACACAACATTTTATTCTTCTTGTGTAACAATAAATATTTTAAAGTGACTCGAGGCGATCATGTTATCTCATTCTGTATATTTTAGACTAATGTAATATTAATGATCGTATTAACTTATCCTGTATACATCACAATATAATAATATTTAATTTAATAAAGTAACAAGTATGCATAATGCATATTTTGTACTATCATAGTGTAAGAGATGGAAACAGTTTTTAATCAGTTTTAATTCATTACCAAGTTCGCTCATTGCGAGTCTCATTTACATCGTATAATACATTCTCGCAACAAGCTCTCTTTCGCTGGTTAACTTTTTAATACAATTCAGGAACGTGCGTACTTGACACACTGAATAGAGCTAACGGTCGTAGCCTCCCTCGATCGACCTTTGATTTTCCGAATACAGTTTAAATGGCGCGTACGAAAAAAAGTAATTACAGGTTTTGTCAGAAGTCTAAGAAGAGAATCTAAGCGGAAAGAGAATTTGTGATGCGCGAGTGCACCAAGTGCTTGACTAAATGACTTAGCTTTCATACAGACTATCTTCGACCGTCTCTTTTGAGATATCTTTGCCTTTAATAAATTTGCCGTCTCAAATGGAAGAGCTGCGCTTCTTCGAAGCAAACGGATTACGCGCCTATATGGCCGTTAGGTGAAATTTATTGGATAGAAAGACGCAGACCGAAAAATGACATCGATCTTAACATTTTATAATCATTTTACGTCCCTTTGATCTGTGCAAGAAAAACACATTTTTTTGCTAGCGTGCAATAATACTTTAATTATCCTGAAGATTAATTAGGATTTAAAAATCTAACATGAAATATTAAAGCGAGTATCGAAGAACAATAAATTTTCAATTATAAGCGACTCAGTGTTGTCTTGTAGGATCGCGTAAAGTCCGCTCGCTATTGTCTGTAAATGCGCTTACACATGCATTGTTATCTTTTATTAATTTTCACAGTTTAATTGATACTGACCTTTACCTTTAATTAGTTTTATGATTCTTAACGTAGTAGCTAATATTATACGTTAATTCCGCTCGGTACTCTTTTACGTTCAACTTTCTCTTTAAGAAGTAATTACTTTTTATTTACAAGTTGACAGCTTGATTACTTTATTTAAGGGGGGAAAAGAATCAATAAATTGGCTGGAAGTAGTTGGTAGATCAGTATAAATATAATTATGAAGCTGATCTCAAAATAGTATTATTAGTTAATTTTGATAGTTTATAACTAAAAAAATATGACTTCGCAAAGTCGCGACTTTTCTAAATTTAATTGATTTCGAGCTATTTAAGTATTGTATAGTAATTGTGGATCTCTAGATATACATTTACTAACAGAATAATCTTCTTTAAATGAATTTAAACTTGATACTTATTGTGATAAGCCTGACACTTTTCTTTTGCTATATAGACGTAGCTTTCGTAATCTGAAATCGCTAAATATTATATTACGCTTATTTTTACATCGTCAAATCTTTTTTTACTTAAGCACTAAGCTCTTAATTTTAATTTTAAGCGTAAGCTACAATATAACGAAGAATTACATCAAAGGAAGGATATTTTAAGCTCGCATAAATGATAAACTCGATATAAATATAGCAATCTAAAAAAAGATAGAAAATTGAAGATATTATTACAGAGGGATATTTTCATGTTTCATGTCAAAACTGACAGAAAATATATGTCTCGAAGAGATGTAGTAGAGCAAGATGTGCACGTTAGGGAAATAAACTCCAGTCGTATCTCACTCTCATCGCCCTTCGTATTTCCGCGATTTGCGGCGAAGCGCACTTTATATATACATACACATCGCTCTCAGTATATGTACCATGCATTACTCTGTCCGTTACGTGATCCATCATGCTTGGATAATTGTGGCAAATCATGAGATTTAATTCTCCAACGTGATTTATAATCGATCTAGCGAAGTGCAGAAGCTACCTATTAAAATCCCGAGCGTCACGGCTTTGCACTGATTGTGCACACGGAATTTGCACGCGCACTCCGTTATTTCAGCAGCCCGGTGCGCGACAGATTAACAAAACGTTTTGCAGTGGAGAATGGCGGACGAAAACGAGATCCGGATTTGCGAGGCGTGAGATCGTCGCTCTTATGGCGCGCACGTGTCTGCTTTTCGATAGGGATCTTCGTGTAAGAGATTTGACATCGTTTAGTCCGCCATATTTTTCAGGATGCTTTCATGTGCTTAAGATAGAATGAGATAATTTGTGCGTACACTGAAAAAAATTATTGTACACTAAATCTTAATAATATCTATTTGAATAATACTGAGTAAACATTTGCAACAATAATAAATAAATAAATATTTACTCAATAAAGAAATGATAGTTAAATCAAATTACTATTTTTCATATCAAATAAATGTATATTTAATTAATTATTAATTAATGTATATTATTTATTAATTATTAATTAATGTATATTTATGTTTCATACTTTTTAAAAAAGGTATTTATTAAAATTTAGTTTTTTTTTTTTCAGTATGAGATAGAAAGAGGTATCCATATATCTCATTCTATTTTGAGCAGATCCTAAAAAATAGGTTTGGTGGACCAAACAGAAGTTGTGTAAACGGGATGAGCAATCTCTCACTTTAGGACCCTCTAGTTTTCGGCGCTCCGAGTTTGCCCAACATGTCGATTCCGAACCGCCACCCTTTTCCACCGTAATTTACTCCCCCGTTTCGCAGCGCATTAACGGCCATTGCCATTTTTCGTCTGGAGCCTCGCCTGGAGCTTATCCGGTGTCTACTGCAAGAAAAACGCTCCGTCATTAATAACAGCATTTTTGCTCAGTCTGCTCTTGAATTCCAGTCTTATTTCACTTGAATTCTGGTACCGATATATGATTAATTATTTCTAGATAATTACATCTTATTAATTACACCAATTAAAACATAACCAGCCTTGCTTCCTTTTGCGAAAAAAAAAAAAAAAAGGTTACTTCCTCAATTTGTTCTCTCGCACAAACGAGCGATCAAGCGAGGCGCGTTAAATCTTCCGCGTGCATCGTGCTTGCCATGCGCTCGACAAGGAGCAGACGAAACGCAAAAGAAGCTGCAGTCCACAGCCACGTCCGGTTGTTGATCCGCTTGGTTTGCAGACTACAGCGATGCGTGTGTCGAGCAAACGCGTTCTCGCGGTGTGTGCCGATGAATATTCTTATACGATGCAATCGTACGGTCGACACATTGGCGTAACATTCGGTGGATTGACCATTTGACAGACCATTTCCGCGTATGCTCGAAATATTCCGAGAACCGCGCAAACGTTCCACAATGAATAAAGTCAGATTCGCAAGAAACTGACTCTAACATTGATCAATATTTTCATCTCTGAATGAAGAAGATAATCTATCGTTTAATATTGCTTAATTATTATTTTTTTTTTTTTTTGAAAAAATGATGATGCTTTCGTATTTACGTCAAATAATTGCGAGGATACGCCGTTTCTTGTTAAGAAAATATTGTATGCTTATTTAAATCGCTATGCGTCACGCACCGCTGACGCACAGACGGAGGACACGCGCTCCTCTCCACTCTTTGACTCTTCTTCTATTTCTTCTTCATCTTCGCCCTTCGGCAAGAACTCCTCTCAGTATCATCCCAAGCGTTCATCGCGAGGGAACTCGCGAATTTTCAATCGTTCTTCGACATATAACGCGTAACGCGAGGTGCGTTCGATCGATCAGTTTCCGAAATTTTAACCGAAATAGAAAATAAATCGAATGAAAACAGCATCGGGGCAAAAATTAATAACAACAATAATAGAAATATTATCTTTTTTTTTTTTAAAATAAAATGGAGAATATTTTTTTTACCGATGCTACTTAAATCTTTATGAAAAAGTTGATAGTTGAGGTAAATAATAATTATTTTTTTCATCAAAATATGACGTATATTTTATCAAAATATACACTGAGAAAAAAATGTCTGATTGTATTAATTGAAATTCTGATTAAAAATAGACGAATGAGAATTTTCTGGAGAAAATCTACTAGAATTTTAATTACGATAATTAGAATTCTGATTGAAATGTAATTAGAATTTTCTGATTCTTCCATTTTCAATCGCATTTTTCTCATTTCAATGTAGAATCTCAACGGACATTGGTAATTTTTTTTTCTTTTCTTTTTTTTTTTAAGCAGAAGCTATTTTCCGAATCGTATTGTTCTCGTTTGGGATTTTCGTAGGATCGAATGAATTTTAACTACCGTGGGACATTCTCGGGACAACCTCAGGAACCTCATTGCGAGTAGGACACGCGCGATCGAACATCGTCACGTAGCGGTGAACCGTCAGCTACAACACACCCAGGGCGAGCTGAATATTAAAAATTGCCGAACAATTATTAAGAAGCACGGCGCGGGGATCGGGGATCGGTAAAGTTACGGCGTTTGTAACTGAAACGACATTCCCGGTGTACGTGCCAGCAATTCCTACAGACGGATACGCAGCCGGTTCAATTTCGGCATTGTTTCGTGCGCGTGCGATACACGTCGCTGCGCACATTCCGATCGGTCCTTTCGCGATCTCTCGGTTTTGTCTCGCGCTTCTCCGAATCTCAAGTACGAGATGTGCCAATCCAGAATGCCATTTAGTGCCTAAATCGCTTCAAAATATTTGACTTTGAAACCTGACCGTTACTTCACTTATATCCAATGTATGTCCCATTTTTGTTTCGTCATTATCGATTCGTTGCATCTTAGAGGATTTTTTAACGATTAAAATCCAATGGACACGAACTAAGAGTAACTTCAATGTAATTTCGCACTCGATAATATAAATGTAATATAACAGTTACATTGTCCAGTGCAAATAGAAACATTGATGTATTACTTTTAATTAATGACGATAGTGTTTCTAGAAAATAAGAGTCTAGTCACTCATCGTGATTGTTTTCATTGGTCAATCCTAAAATTCAAAATGGCAGTACTAAAAGTATAACACATACATCAGATTCACACATATACTCATACCAGATTTGTACACGGATGGAATTATCGTTTATAATTTATCCTGAAAATATGGTATTTTTTGTGGTAACAATACAATATTTAAAAAATTTTTTCTTGCACTTCAGTAAAATTAATCAAACTTATTATATATTTTATTGTAGTTTTGTTGCTGAATGAGAGAAATTTACATAAAATTCTTCGAAATGTTGTCCCGGGACTACCATATTTTCAGGGTGAACTCTAAGAAAAAATTCTCTCTGTGTATATACACAGCCATTTGTAGTGCTGTCAGACTTTATCTTCTAAGGATCATAATAGAATTGACTAGAGACTCTAATAGTGTCTGGCCACGAGATGACAAATTTTTGATTGACCATTTTTGTTCTTTAACAAGTTAGAATGAGATAGCATATAGAAAAATACCCTTCTTCCTCATTCTTATTGACAAAATTGATCAGGCTTTGTCATAGAATTTCTAGCCTTAATTGGAAACATCAAGGTGTGTACGTGTGAGAAAATAATTTCCATTATTCTTATTCACGATGGCGACAAAAAACACAAGAATCAGCCACTTTTTCCATTGATCTATTTTTTGTTCCTCCTCTAAACTGTACTAGAGAACTCTTTTTTGCTTTCTCCAAATATTAAACACGTATATCGCACTTTAAGTTCCAAAAGTGTATATTTTTCAGTCACAAAAAACAGACTCCATATTTACAGCGTTCGAAAATTGAATTCGCACTCTCATATCCGCTTTAAATAAAATGTCGACGCGCGAATTGCGAGAGCATGGAAGTCTATATTCAAAAATCATTTCAACTTTTCATCTCTCAAGTGGTTTCCTCTTGGTAACGTATATATATATTTAAGCGCGCTGAGAGAATATTCCGTGACTTCACCACGCTATCGGGAGTTCGTTCACGTAAAGAGCACGCGCGCGATAGATCACGGGCTTTTCCGATTCGTATGGTTTCTTACACATACATATATCTAGCCTACACTGACCGTGCGGGACCGGCGGCGCCGTGCCTGTTGTAAACCGTCGAATGTATTTCATTCGAGCCTTCTATATCGGCGGACGTGCTTTCTCGCCAAAGAGCAGCGCAAAAGTTGCGCCTCGTGTATTTCCTCTTACAAGCGATACGACGTGCAGACGATGTCGATACCAGAGCTCTGGTGTACCGGAAAGTAAAGCAGTTCGGGGGATTGCGATGGTATAGAAAACCAGCAACGGTGAAAAAAAGGACTGAACGTTGCGGGAGGCGCGGATTCGATCGTCGTGTTGAAAGAGTTCGAGCGCGATGTCCAAGTGCTGCGGCTGCATCGGCGTCTGCGCGATCACCGAAGCGTATCAACCGCTAAAGACTCACACCCACCCGCGCGATATCGTTCAAGAAACGTTCAGAAACGGCAGGGAGATCCTGAGAAGTCCAAGAGATCGTCGCAGGAAGCCTAGTGTTCGCTACGACGTCGTGAGAACTCCCGGAAGTGGCAGGTGAGATTTTGGTCGATAACTTGGAACCAATTCCGAAATCTTTCGAAAATTTTTTGTAAAATTGCGATCGTGGAAAAGAAGATTATTGTGACCGAAATTAAATCTTTTCTGCAATCTTAATATCGCCATAAGGCGAGAGGAACGCAAAAAGGACGATTTTACTGTAGTATTTAAGCTAAGTACAAATCTGAAAATAATTTCGCTGAATCACAAGTATGTGGAACGTTCAAACTTGTTATTAAAAAATGTCAAAACTTTTTGCAGTATTACTCATGCTTGAGATTCCTACGTTTTGATGGTGAACCAAATTATTTTCAGATTTGTATCTGTAGCTAAATTTTTAGAGATACTTCAGCAAAATCGGTTTTTTTTTTCCGTGTAGATTTATATATATTCGGCGAGCAAATTAAAACACGCGAATTATCATCGCACAATATCTTCAAAATGTGAAATATAACGTAGTAATTCGAGGTCTGTTGAGAAATTATGTGATGCTTCAGCGGCAAACAGGCGGGTCAAATTTAACGTAAGCTCTCTAGCGCGTCAAGAGCGCATCTCGAGAGCATACGTGTCGCAATTATCGCAGATACACGAAGCCGAGTTGGAGATTTACAGTGAGACCGTTATTTACCTGAGCTATCTACGTTTATTCGGTAAACAGTCGTTTTCGTAATAAACGAATGATTTATGATTGTTCTTATGTTTGATAAGAAGGGCGTTCGGGGATGTCTCGCTCTTCGTCTACCGAAATGCACGGTGTAATCTCGTTTGCGCAGAGGAGTGAGTATTTTTAATATACGTATGCCCTAATAAGCCTGATAAGAGAGGTGTATATAAGTCATTGTCGTAGGAACAGCCGTCTTAACTTCTTCCAGATCTGATTTGAATGTATCCAAGTTAAAACAAATTTTTTAATTCGATTTAAGGCCATTTTAACAAATAATTCATACGAAAAAATTAATTTTTCTCAAAATTTTGACTAGTTTTCCAATATGTACATTATTATGTACATCTGATCTCAGATGTCGATGGAACTGAATAATTTCAACGAATAATGTCTTCGAATTTGATTTCATTACAATATGCACAGAGTCTGAAGAGATTCAAATTCTCTAGGGATAATCAAAGTTGCGAAACTCAAAGGGTAGGGTTCAAATCACTTCTTGGCGCTGAGTTATTGATATCGTATTCGTACTCACTTCTCAACATCTATATGTATAACTTAGAATCTTGAATTTCTTAAGACGATGTAATATTATCTTTATATACTATTTGATATCTTTCTACGATATCGTATCTTTATTTGATATAAAAAAAATGTACAAAAGTAATAAGATTGAAATTATATTATTAAAAAATTTTAAAATCTCAAAATCTTATTTAGTGAAGTCTCATTAAATGTTCGTATACTATATATTATTTAGACCCTTCATGTATGTAGAATTTTCTACAAATTTACATTATCAATAATGTCATCTCTGCGATCTATTGTTATATGATGTCATTGATAATTATCTCAACTTGACAAAAAAGTACGAGAGTGAAATTAGGATTACATAAGAATTTCGCTTAAAGTCTCGTGAACTATCGCAGTCATTTTACAGCTTCATTTTCTCTTACTTACAACAGTACATTTGCGCTGTTGTCTACTTCTGCTTCTTAAACAATTTTCGGTTAGGTTTCAACAAAACCAGAAACGTTCATGGGTTATCGGTTTGAGGTACAATTTCCTCTTGGTCGTCGTTTTGCTTAAACCAATCGCGAGGGAACATGAACGGAATGTCGGACCACAAACGCTACCGGCGAGGATTTTGCGAGCATTTTCGGGGCGAGCACGAAAGGGGCGTCATGGACCTGGGGGTTGTGCGGACGGACGGGTGGCGAAGGGCGAGAGTGCATCCTCGCTGGCGGGAGGCAAAAGGTCACGTGACCGGTGGCTGGGAGCGGAGGGGATGAGGGGGTGGAAAGAGGTGGAAGTCTCGTGATTTTTACGTTGCCGTACGGAAATGCTGTCAGTTCCGCAGGAACTCTCGTGCGATACGGACGTCCGCGAACGACTGTCCTCCCTGTCGTGTGTGACCGATTATAGTTAATATCTCTCGCGTAAATGCTTCTGTAAGAAGACTAACTGCTCCCTTTGTGCGTTTCCCTTCGACTTCGGTTCGGAGACATTTTTCCTCCCCTTTTTCTGCTGTGCTTGTTTCTCACGATTGCCTCTGAAAAGCTGTCCAAGTGTCGAAGTGACATTTTTTTTAGACAACGATCTAAAAATAGAGTTGAATTGCAAAATATGTAGAATGATCCAAAACTAACACGATTCTCTTCATCTACACTGAGAAAAATGTTTTGATTAAACCAAGAAATGCCATTCTTATTGATATTTATTCTAGCCTGTGCATAAATATTTTCACATTAGGTAATAATAATTTAAGAAGATATAAAATTATTTTAATAAAACAACTTTCCTCGGTGTTACGTAAAAATTATGTACTTAACATGACTTAACGCTATGTCACTTTGGTACTGGAAAGTTAAGCTTTAAAGCAGGTCTGCTACGTACAAATCGTAACGGAGAGAAAAACATATAGTTTAATTAGTGTTATTGCAAAGTACGTTCACATTTGTTTTAAAACAAATTTCGTCTCCTTAGAGTTTCATTTACTGTCTTCAATCTAAGATCTCGTAAAAAGTACTCGAGGGAAATCATTTGCAAGCTCAGAAACTTGACAGTGTTGTCTAATGTCGCTTGCATCACCTCTGTTGTACTCAAGAGATAAAAGTTTTCGCAAATTCAGAGAAATGAAATTTATTTTATCGCAAAGTGTCTTCGCGAACGTAAATCCAAAGCATGTGAATGGGAGATGTGGAAATGGAGCTTTCTTCCCAGTTGTCTTCGCGTCGAAAGGAATATTTAACCGGCGAAAGAGCTTTGTTCGAGTTTCAACTTGTCCATTCACAGTCTATTATCTACACGTGGCAATATGATATAATACCTGCAACTCTCTTTCGCCATTTCGCGCGGCCCAAATAATACATCATTTCGAGCAAACTTGCCACGTTTCATGACTGTAAGAACTCTGATTAATATCGTTGTATTGTGCACCGAGCTCGCTATCGAAGATTAAAGTAAATTTTCATCTTCGACTACGAAAGCTTCAAATTTAGATAGTTACTAATAACTGTTACATCATTATCGCAAATGACGAGTTTCCGTACTTAAATTAGCAAACTTATATAATGTGAAATATTCGATCCATACATTGAATACGGAAAGTTCATCGGTACGTTCCGATAAAAGATTCTATCGGAAAATTAAATATAATTGAGCTTTATCAGTTTTAATTTGATACGACCGTCCTCTCAATTCCGGCGTTAAATATTCGATTATTATCCGTTGCATAAAATTGTTCACGTGATAGAAATGCCAGCTGTAATTTCTGTAATAGTTACATGATATCACTGGTAAATTATTGACAACTTTTGAAATAACAATCCAGCCACGTTTCTCTCATGCAAGTACGAATTGCTCGTAACATAGCCTGGCTGTCCTGTTTGGCTTTCGTAATTTATTTATTTAATTAGAATGACATTTCCTCCGTTATCGTATAAATATTCCGTTTTAATAGCATCTAACGGTGCTCTCTTTTATTTGCAATTTCTCGTTCGTTAGACACTTCCCTTTTTTTTTCTCCCCTATATGTCGTGTCCTGCTAACGAACGACGTTATTTCACATCGCAGGCTGCGAACTGTACATTCGTGTCGTGGGGTGAAAGTGAATATTAGTCGTGTATGACGTGCACGCGTGTCTCGTGTGCACGCGCGTGCAATACACGCCGATTCGTGTACTCGCCGCGAGTGTCGACCTGCACGGACGGTCGATCGGTTGCAGTAAATTCCTTCAGTTCGCGTCGCGCAGAGATATCGATCGTACGATCGATCTGCTCCTACTTTGTACGCTGGATACCAAATCGAGGTGAGGAATTGTCGGAATATCGATGGGGTTACCGAACCGATATTGGCCGAGCGTTTCCAAGATGAATTACCCTCGCGGTAGTTGACTCCCCAACAAACTAATCATTAGCAAACTAATTTCGACAACAGACGATCACACACACACACACACACACACACACACACACAAATTTAATATTTAATCTGGAGATTAGACTATGGTATTCTTATGTATTTTGACATTGAAACCGAATTCGATGTTTAAATTGCTCCATCACGATTTTTTTTTTTTTTTACCAACGGAAAATAATTCAATTTTCCAATATTTATAGAACCATTTATGACCTGGTTTTTAATATGCAAGTTGGTTACTACTAAATGGTTCTTTTTCAGCGAAATAACTTGGGTTGGAAAATTTTGTTAAGAGCATCTGAAAAAGTTAAAAGGAGTGATCGATTTATGAAGTTTTACTTACTTAAAAAAGTGATGGAGCAATTTGGACATCGAATTCGATTTCAGAGTGTCGAAATACATAAGAATATCACGGTTTAATCTCAAGATTAAACATTTTTTTGTATTATCAGTATTCTAGTCGTACCATTAAACCAATTTTCATTTACTGATTAACTTGTGATTGTGTTTAACTTGATAATAAAGTAAAAATTCTATTTTTCTATCTAATCGCTAAACGGATGATTTTGCAGTGAAGAACTTTTAAAGTTATTATAGTACAAAATTATTAGTTTAGTGATTAATCATAATAGAAAAACACAATTTTTATATTGTTATCGAGTTAAATGAGATTAATTAATTTAAATTACAAGTTAATCAGATAATGAAAAACCGGGTCTAAAAGATTCTTAATATAATAACTCATTATATATATAATCATATAAATGATACAGGCTGCGGTCCAATTCACACTCACAATTCGTGAGAATCATTTGTCCTCGTTTAACTTTGATAAACAACAAGAATGAAATAATTTCATGAGCGTCATGCGCCATATAGAACTTTTCCAGAGGTTTACTTATAAAATTCACTCTACGTGACTTAACGTGTTGTTGCCCTAAATCTTGACGTTTAATTCCAGCCGTCTATCCGCTGCTGCCACGATCGATATAACACTACCAATTAGTGTGCAGATTGCGATCAGCGGTATGTTTACGAGTCGTTGTAAGATTTCATTGCATTGCGTATATATCATCCAAATGAATCATACATTACGTCATATTGCGTCAATTACTATGCTGCTTTTGCGAGAATATCTGTTGCGATTGTTTTACATTGATTATACAAATGCGTGTGTCGAATCTCTTTAATTAAACTACGAGAGGCAACTAAGCGTTTCACAATTGCGAATTCAATACAATACACGTTGGACAAGGGCATGATAAATATTTAGACCGTTGAGAGAACGGTGTCGATTCGAAACTTGACCGCCGAATTTTCATTGTACGCCGTTCAATTAGCTTGACCTCGATTTTATCGCACGATTGATAGCACGGCACGGATCGAAATCAGTATAAACGTATAGCCATTTGTTCGGACAACAACAATGGTTACGTATCGAGTAGCAGCGCGATATCGCCGTTTTCAGCTGAGTTCACGTGAAATCATTTCCCGTGCTCGTCGCGAAACGAAACGAAACGGTCTGGAAACGCGTACGTGAAATTTATTTTGGCCGGCGTAATCCGCAGGCGGATTTTCATCTGTACGTAAGAATGGTCATTTGTCCCAAATTTGTAGCTGACAGTTCCAGACACTTCCGCAGTTTGGTCCGCCTTATGGAACGTTCTACTTTTCGCTTGTCCAGAAAACTCTTCCCCGAATCTGAAAAAGTGTGCAACTTTGGATTCCAGCGATGGGTAGAATAATTACTTAAAAACTTGGATCGTAATGAGAATTAAGAAGTTTCAAACGAATTAGAGTTAATGAAGAAATGGCTAAACTTATCAGTTTATCCAAACGATTCCCAATCCCATCCTTCTTTTCTTTATTCAGAAAAAGTGTATGATCATTATATTGAATTACGATGAATTTTAATTATCTGAACCAGAATCAAGACGGATCAATGAATTGGAAATATCGGCCAGTTGATTATATTAGCAGACGTGATTGTAACAATTTTAGATATGAAAGTTCATTCTTGGGAAATAAAAATTCAGTCAGATTAGCAATTTTGATAACAAAAAGGAGGAAACGGAGTGAAAAAAGAAACTGTAAGAATAGGGTCGTGAGATGAATGTCCAATGTATTTCCGTCGTGAAAGGAAGACCAGGGTTGAGTTTACTTGGGAGCTGAATAAATCGCAAAAACTGGAGCAACCTTGCAGGTTTTTCTTTTCTTTGTCGTAGGTTTGCGAACCAAGCGCAAGAGAAGCATTTTTTAAATCCTCTTTTCATTGCGAATTTCTATCATGCATCGCGAATCATTAACTCCATTTTTTGTTTTTCGCCGCGAAAACTCTTTTATAATTCGCTCGTACATCGTTTTCAGCTTTGTGCGCATACCGTTCATTACGAGAAATTTTCTGAGAGTTTAATCGGTTCGCGGTGAACCGACCCGCGTTGTTTCGAATAAGTTAAAGTGGAAACGGAAATTGCCGCAGCTCTCGATTATCCCGATTCTTGTCGCGAGAACCGACAAGAAACCAGGTCGCTTTGTGGTCTAATCTCGCGTGGCACGATTTAAACAAGTTTCCTCTCCTTTCTGAGAGGATGCTTCCACACAAAATGTGATCTCCACCGTTACCTGTTCTACCCTGCTGACCCATCTTGCAAAGCGAAAAACTTCGGCACTGCGAAATTCTTTTTACGCGCAGCTAGTCGAGCTTCAGAAAAACTTAGGCAATTTTGATGCCCCCTCTTCTCTTCTTCTTAGTAGTATTTAATATAAAAACTTTCTTGACGGAAATATAGTTACTTTGAAGTATAATCTTTGTGAAAATAACCAACTTTTTCATGCTTATTATCTAAAAACGCATTGATAAAGTTTTCATACAGTTTAAAACCAAGTGACGTATAAAAATATTTCTGAAAATATGTACGAAAAACCAAGAATTTTGACAAATTAATTTATAAGAAAAAGAAATCTAAAGAGAGTTTAAAGAGAAAAATATATTTTGATAAATATTTTTTGTTAAATATTGAAATAAAAATTTTTTTCTTTAAACTCTCTTTAGATTTCTTTATCTTATAAATTATTATGTCGCAGACATCATTATTTTCGACTGTTCGCTGAAAGAATAATCGATGGATTTGAGACACATGGTATATTTCGCAGCTTATATGGCCGGTAACTTTCAGCTGAGTGTTTAGAGAGGATCTATTTATTTCCATCGTAGAGTGCAACAGCAATTAGTCACAATTTTCAGTAACGTGGAAAAACAAACACTTACGCGGTAAATGTAAACCACACCGGTGCATGTGAGTTATGAAAGCGGGCGAGCGAATACGCCGGCATGTGATTTATTAAAATAACGGTGGTCGCGATTTCTGTGAGCACCAGTATGCCGCCGGAGTTTTCCCCTTTTCCGCTTCCGGCAAATACCGTAAATTGTCCTTAATCTCTGAACTTCCTTAAAATACGAAATAGTGCGAGGCTCGCAGGACTCTATCGTAGATCTTTGCGCGAATAATGGATCAATATCTTTACTTGTTCATTCTACATTATTCATTTGATCATTAATATTCAGCGCAACTTTCACTGTTCTTCGTTATTCGTTTCTATTCTTTTCTCATGTAATATAATTTTAAATACTTAATTTTACAGTTTTAATCCTCCACTGACAACGTTGGTCTTTAAAGACACAACTTTTTTTATTGTGAATTTAAGTAGATAAATTTAAATTTATAAAAAAATAAATAAAATCCAATTTTTATGACAGCAAAAAACTCGTTAAAGCGAGTTGAAAGCGAGTTCTGAAGAAGTATATAAAATTTTTTTCAGATCTTTGTGCAGTTTGGGACAATAAAAAGTTCTGCATTGAAGTTTGAAAACTCGGATTGCGAAAGAAGGATGAAAATTTCACATTATCAACAGAGAGTTAATATATTATTCCAACATAATTAATTTATACATAAATCACAGAAGGTAGCATATTAATAGTATCCCAATAATTAATTAATTATTATTAATAATTGTATATATGAAGTAAATATAAATGGAAGAAAGTATGCATGCGGTATGTCATACATAACGTAATAATGCTTTGCGTAATAATGCTTTATTATTTCGTAATCCTCTTCATCTATTGAACGTTAGGCAATTATCGTAGTTGGATATGCTCTCGATCAGGACGATATCGGGAACTCCCACACCGCGGGAATTCCTGTGCAGCGCATCTTCGTCGTGCCTAATTTAATCGCGCAGCTCGAGTATTACGAGAGATAGAGAGCTCTTACCTACACACACGCGACAATCCGCAATATTCCCTGAAAATCCCCTCCCCCCAATCGTGCGACACAAAGATATTGAAATTCAATTACTGCCAGATTACTTTGCAATTCTTTCTGTCGCGTGTATGCTTCAAATCCCAAATGTGATTTCTCCGAAAGGATATAATTAATAAATACGAACGTGCGGTTTATTGTTGCATTGAAACAAAAGCTAAATCTAAAAATTATTTGTTTAACTAGTTCTTAATTGATACCGTTAAAAATGTTATCTAATTTAATGTACTTTTAAGTTATACAAGTTAAATTTAATTTAATGACGTTACATTAAATTTAATGTATCTGTAATTGAAACATATATTTGTGTACATGAAATTTAATGTTTTTTCATAAAATTTAATGTACTTTCCATAAAATTTTATGCGAATTCGCGTGAAATTCAATGCATGTGAACATTAAATTTAAGTTACTTGTAATTTCATTTCCATTTCACAACATTAAACATAATCTGCTTACTTCCGTTACGTTACATGAAATTTGCTGTCTTTTTTTTTGATAGTGTAAATATTTACTAAATGTAAACATACATTTATTTGATACAAAGACCATTAATTTCAAACATCATTTTTTTCATTGAGTAAATATTTATTTACTGTAAATAAACGTTTACTATTCAAAGAAATATGTATTAAGATTCAATAAATTTTTTCGGAGTATTTTGTAAAACTAGTTTCTCCAATGCAATTAGGGAGATCTCGAGAGATAATCAATTCTTACTTGATATTCTAAGACGAACTCAGCGAATAACCAATAATGATTTACCTTTTCTGCGTATAACGACGTTGCAACCGTAGCGGTTAGTAAACGAGTACGTATCATTGAAATTTCTCGTCCAGACAGTGTCGTGCAGCTTTTTAAGATTACAGACGGCAGTCTGGATTTAACGGTTTTGCCTCACGATCGCGTTTAAAGCGCCGTTATCGCTTTATGCATCCGAGCTTTGTGTTATGCGATACGCTGTAGAAATAATATTCTTCCTGAAACATATCCGTCTCCGTTGACCTACATATAGCCAGTCTTGGTAATGCTCGGCTATTGTAAGGTTGAGAAGCTTGTGAATTTCAAATAATTTATATTCCTAGGGGTGATCAAAAAAGGATGGACGTATTTAAATATGATGGTGACAAAAAGCAAACTGACCGAGTAGCAGATTTAATTTTCGTCCTATTTATATTCACGCACATAGCTATTCAAATAGTATAACTGTGATAATATTTGATGTGGAACGGTTGGTTACCTTTGGCAGCACAGAGAATCCTAGCTAAATTGTAAAATGTAACATTTATGTAACAGGGCTATTTTACGTATACGTATATATATTTAGTCGATACATTGCGGTGAATAAATAGGTAAATGAAATTATTCCACTGGATATATAACGGATCTTCCATCTTCCTCTGTGGCATTTAATTTACATTTCGTCTAGTTGAACAATGCTATGTTTTTTGAAGGAAAAGTTCTAACAGAATTAACAAAGCATGAATATTAACAAAGCATTTAAAAGAACGTTTTTTATTATAAAGGTACGTGAATAAGATACGTGATTTTTGTCTCGAAAAGTTGTTTAGAAGCGAGATAGATATGCGTCTATTTATCTCGCTTCTAAACAACTTTCCATCCAGATCTACGAGACGATGTCACTGTGAAGAAAACCATGATAGAAAACCACTAAGAAAATCACCGCGAAGAAAACCACTGTCGAGAATGATGAAAAGCGCTGAGACGCGTCCTCTTCTTGCTGGGGATCTCTTTACTACTCGCTCGCCATTTTATCTACGTTTACGAGCCGTTTGCGGAATACTTTTAGAGCCATCATCCGTTTTAGGACCAAGTTCCGCATCCATTTTACGTTTACGTTAGTCGCATATGTGTGTCGCGTCACGATTTCCGCGAAGCATTTTCGCAAAATAAAGATCGACAGCACAAGGGAAAAAAATAGTAAAGTCTTTATCACTTTGTCACGCGATTTAAAAAATGTAGCATGTCGATAGAATTAGATTGAAATGCTGAACGAAGGAGACAAGTATTCATTTCCTGGATGGTTTAAAGCCCTTTTCTCGTCTCGAATTCGCGAGATCGGACGATGTGATTCCTTGGATTTTCCCTGGGAACGAGGGATGATCGGGTTGACCGTTATTGCTGTTGAAAGGCCGGCTGATCTCCTTGAAGTTTCTTAAGGTAGAAGCTCGATGGAATCTCGTTTTCCAGTCTCTCTGGAGAAAATCTCTCGTTTCTTCTATCTCGATATAGCAGTCGACTGCTCATGTGTCCAATGTTAGCTCAACAGATCACTGTCAACTTTTCTCAAAATATTTATTACCTATTTTATTCTCTAGAATTTAAATGAAGTTGATAATGATAACTATTACTCAAAGAATATGTATGGATTCTAAATAATAGCACATTATTTCGGTAACAAATTATAAGAAGTAAGCTAGTGAAATACGTTTTCATGATTCAAACATTAATAACTATTGTCAGTTATAAATTATCGACTACAGATTCTTGCTTCTCCGTGAAAATAATGCAATTCAATGCTGTCACAGTTTTGCGCCAAGCAGTAACTGGTCGTCGCGTCGACATCGATAAAAAGTCTGTTTTTTATATAGTTGAACTCTAGTATACACTTTTGGAACTCTTTAAGTGAAGTAGGTTATGCTTGATATTTGCGGAAAGAGAGAAAGAAAGTTTTAGTCTAGTGCAGAAATAAAAAACAGACCTAGTGATTCGAGCGAGTAGCTTACAAACTTAAAGGTCATCACAAAAGTTATCGGACGACAAACGTTTTGCGTCGCGACTGGAAATGTGTGTGTCGCGTTCGTTTCTCTCTCAGCTGACCTTCGACTTCCGTTTTAATCGATGCTCCACGTACATTTCCGTTGCCTCTCCCCAGGTTAACTTTATCACTCGTAATGATCGTTCCAAACTACCAAACAACGACGGACGTGGCCAAGCATATCGGGATTAATGAAACCGGTGTTTGTTGGTAGCGTCTTTATTAACTATCGTGGTGCATGTCGATGGTAAACGAACTCCGTATTCTTGTTGCATAAACCAGGTGATGATAATTAATTGCCAAAATGCAATTAATTTTCATTATAAGCTGTACCGAGCAATGATTACGCGCAAAGAACCGATCGCCCAAATTGCACTGGAGGACAAAAAACTTGGCCGACTAGTTTTTAATCAGTAACTCGATCAGTAATTTCTTACTAATAAAGTGAAAGTAAAAGATCATGAAAATTATTGCTTGTAATTTTACACGTACCATCAGAAAGATTTTTGCCATAACTATCATTTTGATAAAACAAATGTCAAATTGCAACGCAAAATAATAATGGTAATAGAAAAGTCAACACGATCAAATGATTAGATTAAAATAATTAAAAAGGAAAAAGGGCTACGATCCTAAAAACAATCAACATAAAATGACAAACTGTATAAATAGTTAAAAAATAAAATAAAATATGTCATGAAATTAAAAACGTAAATTATCATTTGACGATCAGAAGGTGAACAAAACAAATGATTAGATTAAAAATTTATAACTTTACTAATAATTATGTACTTGTGTATTGACCTTTCTATTACTATTATTATTATCATGAAAATTAATTACTAACAACAAGTGCTTGGTCATCTCTTGATTGTTAAGGAAAGCCAGCGGTCAGCTAATTTTCTCGAGCTCATTCTCCGATAATGAGTTAATCAGGGAACGAATGTTGATCAGCGTAGAAACGCTTGGGGAGTCTCTTCATTTACGTAAAGCCATGATTACGTTAATCGAGGTCGAGCGAAATCGAGCAAGATTACCTGATGTTCCCGTCTCCGTTTTTTGCAACGCGCTAGTATAGTTTGTTTCATTGTCATTTCCATATAAAATTAATTGACGTTGGAGATTACAATCAAAATTATAATCCATGAATAATTTATGAATTATAATTTATTTCAATAAAGTTGACGGTCATGTAATCACGTTTTCAGAATAAAAATAGCACTCGAAGGACATCCATAACATCGATATCTATAACCTTGATTTATTTATGCATTTTTAGGCGCAGCAGTGATAATATTATTCTTGGTTTCGCGTTATCAGGAGAATTTGCGTGGTCTATAATTTTTTTTTACGACATCCATATTTTCTGATATGGTATTTTCGTATCTTTTTTATGATCTTGCGAAGTTACAAAAGACCGTTATGATGCACGCCGTGACAAATCGATCGAAATCGCTTCACAGAGAAACATTAACTGGTCAAATATGCATTCGAACGTTTTAATTTTCATTCTGCTCACATTCGGAGTCATTTTGTTCTTCTGGTATCCCGACAATGTAATGGCTCTAGCGGATCCAAAGGGGAGGACTATATACATCATTAAGAATCAAAAGAAGTCCAAGGATTGTGTTATCATTTCTAAGAAACCAGCGAGAGTAATCGACATTTACTTGAAACACTGAGAAGTATCGAGGATCGGCCAATCTCGTATTGAATATCATCTACTACAAACAAATTCATCGAAGATCTTGTATTAAACGCCGAAAAAATTAAGAAGAATCCACTAAGGGATTGAGATGTCTCGTCGTGCACAAAACTGGAACTGTAATAGAATGATGATACCTGCAGTGACACAATGAAAAATGAAAATATAAAGTGTCACATAAAATTGTGTGTTCAGTTTTTATATTTCTTACACGGTTAGCTGTCAAAGGAGCAATGGCAACGCAATTTCTTGAGTTAAATAACATTTTGTTATTTTTCACTTTCATGTATGTCGAAATGGTAAATCAATCCATTTTTGTAATTAATTTTGAAGTGTATACGTTCATTTATTAATATATGCACTTAGTAAATAAACTATTAGGTGTTGGAATTAATTCGTAGCGTTTTACAAGTGATGGGAAGTACTTTCATTAATGTATTTTTTAATGCTCATGTGAAATAAATAATATTCTTTCATTAAAAAACGCTACGAATTAATTCCAACACCTAATAAATTTGAGTCAAATTTAGGATAGAGCAGGGCTAATTGAGAAGCGAGTTGGGCAAATGCAAATATCTAAGTATTTAAGTAAAATATGGATACGTCTATGTGTAAGGTAGTATAAAGACAGAGATTACTGCGCTTAATAATTTATGTCCTCTTTGTAATCAACAAATTTTTTTCTTATTTATATGTTAAGAATTTATAGGTCCTCAATTATTAGATAAACATGCAACGTTTTAAAAGCAATTCTTATTATTCAAATGTTCAATACTTTTGAATCTTTTGTATCTGATTCCCAATTCGCGCGAATATATTTGAGCACGACGACATATTGCATAAAAATTCTATTATACTAGTATGAAGATTTATAATAATTTGAATAAAAAGTGTCACAACTAGCTCCGTTATATACTCTAAAATATTTCCTTAAATTGTTTAATTCTTTTGTTTTAGTTAAATTAACGATATATTGAATAGGAGCAGTGGCGTCTATAGAAATTATTAAAAATATTATTATATATAATTGTACAAAATATCAAATTGAATATAATTTGACATTATGAACAGTGTATACGTATTATGAAATATTGCATTACACGTCAAATAATCAAACACTTTTGAATCTTTTGGAATCTGGTTTCCAATTAACGCGAATATATTTGAGCACAGCGACATATTTTGCGTAAAAATATAAACCGTCGCTTTTACAGAGTCGATATAAATATTAGGTGTTGGAATTAATTCGTAGCGTTTTACAAGTGATGGGAAGTACTTTCATTAATGTATTTTTTAATGCTCATGTGAAATAAATAACATTCTTTCATTAAAAAACACTACGAATTAATTCCAACACCTAATATTTTACGCTCTTTTAAATTTTTCTACTCAGTGCCTGATACTTTTACTTTTAAGCCATTTTTGTTTCCGCCACAGCAATTCTCGAAGAAGGAATCAGGGCGATCGCGGAAAATCGTAGGCCGGTATAAATGTGCATTCGCGTTGGATGGAGGCAACGTCTTACCTTGACCGAACACTTCCGGTTTTCCCCCGGCTCCCCTGTATTGCGTAAGCAGCTCTCGTACGGTGTATTCGTGCATTTCTCTCTCTCGCTACGCGAACACTGTACGTAAAACGCTCTGCTATTCTTGCTTATTAAGCGAAATCGGCGCGCAATTTCGCGTCTACGAAAGTGAGACTTCGTACGGCATTATCGTAAAGCATATCTATAGCACGCGAACAATTGAGATGGTATGTAATAATCTTAATCTTCATCATAAAATTATATTTAATAATTATTTTTGTACATCTCTGAATATTGACGTTCTAATTTAATGAATTCGAGAGAGATAGTAAGATAACATTTTTGCATTTACATATTACGATTTTTAATATTGATTCCGAGCGATACCTTGTTCCATATTTTATATCCGGTGCAAATCGAGGTGCAAATAATAATTAAAATTTGGTGCTTTAAAAATAAAACGAGAGACCAAATATTATATATTTTCAAAATGAAACTCCAGCAATTAACGTTAGCCAATTACAACATTATATAGGTGCAAGGAATGTTTTCTCATTATTATTTACGAAAAAAACATTATATGGGAATTGTTTTAGCAGAAGAATTTTGCTCGTAAATAAATCGATCGCGACATAAAGGATATATGCTCGAGAATAATAACCGATTCAGTTATGACATATAATTTTCCGTTGCGTTGCACATCAGGACCAATACACAGTGCTTATGTCTATCACGTGGAATAAATGGGAAAGAGAGATGGAAAACGTTAAAACAGACCAATTCATAGGAAGCATATGTACTTCCGGCCGGATATTTATTCATTTCCGGCGATCTCTCAGGTCCGTCCTTCTCCCCTTTTCAGGTTGATAATTAAATTTGGTCAATCGCTCCAAGTTATCGAGGTGAAATTGATTAATTGACTTGCCTCTCGTAAAATGTACGCAATTATAAAGTTTGCAATTGCAGAATGTTTGCCACAAATAAGTCGATATCAAATGGCGCGTAGTTCTACCTGTCGGTGAAAAGTACGATGAACTGTTTTCTTCCTATTTCTTTGTGCATTCAATTTGTATGAGAATCGAAAATCGATCCTTGTTTTACGAGTCTTTTCTTCGCAAACGTATACTCGTTTAAGTTTTGCTCGTTTAAGGTTTGCTCATCCCTCTCGTAAACATTTTTATTATTATAATTTTTCATATTATTCGGAAACATATTTTTCATATTTTCGACATACACAAATGTATGATTAATCAAAACGATTGTTCAATTATTTTCGAAAAAGCTCTAAAAGTCTTGAAAACTTACGAAATAAAAACGTACGAAAAATTTTAAGTAAATTTGCTTATATGTATAATTTGTTTCTGTTGCATTTTATGACAAATTTTCTTGCGCAATATCATCACAAATCTGCCGTCAGTGATTAAATAATGGACGATCGATCCTCGCAATAATACGGAAAATACGTCGACACGTGGAATCCGCGGCACGCGGGCACATATTATAGTTCTGCCAATCTCGTCACAAGCAACGTGACTAAAGTTTCGGCAATCTTGCGGCGAAGTCGGAACAACCCTGCGTTCGCATCTCGCATGCCGACTCGGAATTCGTGGCGCCTCGCTGCGCTGCTCCCAGCGGAAGACGCGGTGCGGATCTCCTGGCGGGATTCCGCAAGTTTCCAGCGTCTCGAGACGTCATTTATGAATGCCACTCGAAACTTTAATCGTTTCGTCTGCCGCCACGTAGATTACCGCTGCGAACGCGCTCAAGGGAAAACGTGCGGTGCGACGCAAGTTGCCGCGGATGAGAGGCACGAATGATGCCGTACTTTACTTTTCCCGAGGATTACTTTCGAGATTCTCGTAATAGCCAACCGCTATTACTTGCTAATCCAGGTAATTGAAATCCCTAGGAGAGATCTTAATTTCGAAAAATAATAGATAAACAATCCTGCGATCAACAATGAAGCTAAAAGTTCGAAGCACAAACTTGAAAATTCAAGTAGCTGTAACTTCGTTAAAAATGAATTAAATTAAAAATGTTTTAGAGGTTAAAATTTCTACTTTTGAAAGATTATGACTATGCCTTTTGCATTTCTGTGAGTTTAATTTTTATAGGAAACTAGAGCTGGGAAATTTTTTCACTTTGTGGACCTCCTATCACGTATCCAAAAGAGGACTTACGGGAATTTTAACTTTTTAATGTGAAAGCTTAAAATTTTCCCTATTAAAATTAATTATAAAATTGTTTTTAAAAAATGATCCCAAGATTCTTTGTTATTGAGTTATCGCACTAAATAAAAGTATAACTCATAACTCCATTAAAAATCATCGTATCGCAATTGAAAAACAGATTTTTAAAGCTGAAATTTTATTCTATCAAATAACACAATTATCCAGTTTTTTTTTAAACATGTGGAGAATACGAATTTTTGTTGCAATCTAATATACTTCATCGTAAAATAAATTTTTAAACAGCAATGGTGTACAGCTGCGATTCTGCATATTTGCATGATTCATGTCTGAATCAAGCCACGTTATTATATGACTCGTGATTTTGATTACGGATGAGGGGCTTGATTAAGGATTCGGGAACTCACGCATATTTGAAATATCGAGAAAACAGCGCCGTCTAATCACCGCCGATCGAAAATTAGTACAGCACGGAATCGAGAGCCAACTGCGAAACGCCGGGTTTACTAATCTGATGCTAATATACGGCCATGGAGCTCCGCCAAGAAATCTGCAAGTCGTAACAGGCTATGTCCAAAGGATCCCACAGCCGCGCCCTTGAGTCTCGAAACGAGCAAAATCTCTTCAGCTGTTACAGTTGGGATCCTATCCGTAAACTTTGTTTTCTTCGTCTTTCGAGATGTTTCGCCTAGACGTTCGAGAGAGCGAAGAAAATGAATGTTCGTAACGATACGTAAATGCCTTACAATGTTTCGACTTCTTGCATCCGTTTATGTGTTTGTTTTACGTACCATCGTATCTTGTTAAAGTTTCGTGCGTTTGAAATGGCTGCGTGGAACTTGACTAGCCAATTTGTATACCCAAATTGCCATATTAATCACATTGCGAGGGACATTCATCAAGCTAATCAAAATGATCTAAATAAATAATTGAAGCAGTATGCACGATCAATCAACGCAGGCATAATATAAATAACGTTACAAATTTTCTTGGAAAATATATTTAATTTTAGATAAATGGAGTTATTTTGGAAGTAAGAAAACGATATATATAAAAGGTGCCTCAGACATCTACATTAATTTTAATTTAGTTCCTTGGATTTTTTAAAAATCTCTGTAAAACGCTCTTGCCTTAAAAATATTTCTCGACTGCCAGGAGTGCCCTGATATTTTTCTCGTGTTGCGTTGTTGCTTACAATTATTACGAGCTGAGGCTATCTTTAATAAAGATACGTTAAGAGATGTACTTTCGCATCGAGATCTCGCAAGAGTTCGGAAGCAATTACACGTATTGGTAGTTTTTTTTTTCTGAAATAAGAATTGTCGAAGTTTCGCTTCTTTTCGAGACATGATACGATTCTTGAATGGCAAAACGCTTGCACAGCGACAAGGATGACGGATGGAGGTGAGTTTTGGATTACAATACATTTATTCGTATATATAGAATTCCTGTATGCTCGAAGCGCGGGAGAAGCCTATTTCTGTGAATCGGAGACGCAGACGAAGATACGAAAACTCTATCTGAATATACTCTCTTGATCGCGATACGAATTTTACTTGAGTGTACGAAGAGAATCTTTCCTACGCGGAGCGAAGACGAGGAGAGAAATCTGTTCCTCGTTTGTGATACGACCAATAGCTCTCTCTAAGATCCCCACGAGCGCGAATGCGAATAGAATATGATGCGATCTGGTCTGTATATGCGTCGAGATTCTTCCCCTTTGATATAATCGTCATGTCCAAATGCAGCTGTGCATTCGCACACAGCATCTATATCGTATATAATGTACGCGTGCGTTACTGAAAGGATAAGAAGATAGAAGATACAGATGTACACCCTGAAAATGGACTCGAAAGTCGAGTACCTCGTGATGTAATATTTTGCGTTCTGTGCGTTCTAAATGGATAGTAAGAGGTGATAATAATCATACTGTTATATGTACATACAACAATAAATCATTAACTTGGTGCGAAAAAATTCAAAAAGTATAAGTTCTTATATGGACGAAAATTAGCTTGGAAAATTAGTTTGGAAACCATGTATATGAAAAATATATATGGTTAGTATCATACATCGAGCGTCATATTTCCTCTGGAAAAATAAAATGAGAGAATATTTTCTCCTTCTTCCGAAAAGAAGGGGAGAACTTGAGGAAGATGATACGAAATATTTTCGCGTCGCACAGACATCCGGCAGATATAAATTGTCTTTCGTAGACAATTTCACCGAGTCGATGTGAAACTTCTTGCCACAATGGCCGTGCGTTTAGGTGCGAGTTTACAACGGTAAACTTTGTCGAGACTGGTCGGGACACCGTTCTGTTGTCCTTGTCATACGGTTAAAAACGACACGTCGAGGGTAATAGATGTCAGATAAGTACATGTCGTTATTATATTACTAGCCATTTCGTTCGTAATTCAACTTCTTTCCGGACTCTTTTATTACGTACTTTTCATGACACTCGGATAAAGAGATAAAGAATATTCAGCGACATTAATTGTGGAAAATGGCTTCCTCGCTTAACTATCACACTCGCTATCTACCACTTGCATCGGACTTTTTCTTGTCCTACGATAAAACGCTCGCAAATAGCACAAGCTGAAGATAAAGACATAAAACTGGCGATAAGTTTCGAAGTCGCACATCAATTGCAAGATTAAGAGACCGATTCTTATGCGCGAAATTTACATAAGATCGTCAACGATCTTTTCAATTGCATTTCCTATATTTTTACACTTCAAATGTTGTTATTCAACATGGATGTAATTGAAACACGATGTTACGCTACGCGCAGTGATAACAGTTATCCACGAGCATTATGAATCTTAAATGATACTGTGACATTGAGAGAATTAATTTCATCCCTTAGCTTCGCTAAAGTATCACGACGCGACGGTCGGAGGGGCGGAATATCCTCTGTGTTTAGATTATTAACGCTCCAATTATTTAGAATGTAGAATTATTTATGTAAACGCGTTACGCTGTCTGCGATATTAACAAGTACGACGCTGGAACCGTGAAATTATCATAAATCCCGATTTCGCGTCTTCAAAGGATTCAACGGACGTCACGCAATTCACTGCCAAGTATGCCCGGCCATAATTGTTTCAGGGATATATATAATTGTTTTTGAAACACGTTACGTGCTCATAGCAAGAGCGGGTTTTCTGTTCTCCATTTGTGCCGTATCACTCGGACCGCAATATATGGCCGCAGCCTCTTCTCGTTGTTTCTGTCGCGTTTTCACACATACATTCTACTTTCTCTCCATCGCTCGGGCACCCCTTTATCACGGTGACCCGGACACCCCTTCAGCCATGTAACGTACTGGCTGATGTACTCGAAAACTGTCGCTCAGGGCCCACGCCTATCACGTTTCTCGTGTGGAAACGTCGACCTCGGCTTACCATGCAAATTACATGTTGTGGCCTATTCGCTCTTCGTGGAATATTCCACCTTTAAAAGCTTAAGCGGAGAGTATAGTTGCGAAATCATAAAATAAAAGTGTATCTTTGTGTTCCCTTTTCCTATCATTGAACGGAATTTGCTGAAATGTCTGAAAATTTTGCTATAAATAACGTAAATCTGAAAATAATTTTATCAAATCGAAATGATTTGTGCTAAAAACTCAAGCACGATGAGTAATGCTGCAGAAAAGTGTAATATTTTAGCAATCAGCTTGACCGTCCCATATAAAATTTATTTTCAGAGATTTAGCTACATTGAGAAAAAAAGTTGCCGTTTCAAAAAAATATATTAGTTGATTCAACTAAATGTAGTGGTCACGCGAACTGTCAAGCAAATATTTGTTAATTCAACTAAATATCTGTTAATTCAAACATGTTTTAAATTACAAGATTTTTATTAATCTAAATATATAAATTTTTGAACTAAATAATCATTACGAACTAAACGCATTTAGTCAAGTTAATAACTTTTTTTCTCAGCGTAATTCTTTGCATAAAAAAATTTTAATTTATTTTTAAAATACAAAGATAATTGATATTTTGATAATTTTTAAGTACACTTTTCCCTTTAAATCGAATGAAAAAAAAAACGACGTGAATCGAAATCTCGAATTGTGAAAAATTTCGCCGCAATATTTTCCTCGCGTTATGTTCCGGCATGATTTGTTCACGATTTCCGGTTCTGACTGGCTGAATGCGTTTCTTGCTCGCGCTTGACGTACAGCTTGCCTGCCTATATCGATATTCAGCTGAAAGCCACCACGGAAAATCATAGATATATCCGCGGGGTTTCCGCGAGTAATCGCCTTTTCTGAAGCGCGACTGGTCAGATACATACATCCATGAATGAACCGCGAATTTGCGACAGTATTCGCAGAACGTGATGGACGTACCAATACGAGGCGCTCTGCAGAAAAATTACACATTCGCTTCGTTCCCATCTGCGGCAGAATTATCTGAATAAGAATTGTGGATTTGGATAGAAAAATTAGGGCATTACAGATAATTACTGAAGAGAGAGGAAATTTGTATTCGTAATATGTTTCAAATGCAGAAAATTAATTCTTTCTTAGTAAATATATAATATATCGAGATGGTTCCAACTTATAGGATAAAGCAGAGTTTTTTTCATCCATTTCTCGCGATGACATTTCTGAACAGCACATACTAAATACTTAAAAATTGTGCTTGTACTGTTAAAGTGCAATCATAATTGTATAATGTAATAATCACGTCGCAAAGAGACATTATTTGCTGTCGCCAATTGTCATATTACTTTAAAGTCGAAATTGCGATAGCTTCATTCTATGAAACATCCCTGCTATCGCGCATCAAAAGTTCACATTAGGCATAAAATGTTCGGAACGCATATTTTCTCGAGATTCATTGCTGATTTGCTACTGCTATTCCTTTCCTTCTATTTTTTTCTCTCGCATGAAATATTTTTCTATTTCCGCGTTCGCATCACGCATCTCGTTTTGTGTTATAGGTCACTCCTTCAGCTACAACAACGCTATAAATTATTGATGAATAATATCTCGAAATCCGTTCCTTCCGCATCCTTGTGCGAGCGATTCCACCGTTGGATCGCGGGAATAAATCCATCCCTTTTTCGAGCCGTTGCAATATACGTGAACGTAAAGTTACGTTCGTCGACCTCGAGTTCGAAGAAATTCTAAACGGAATAGTTCTCCTACCGAGAGAACTTTCGCAGCTCTTATGTCGCGGGAGCCTCCCAGGACGCGCGACGATTCACAGCCTTCTGGCGCGATCATTTTTTTTTTCTTTTCCCGAATTTGGAAGGAAATTGTGAATCTCATTTGCGCGCCCTTCATCCTACGCCTCGCCGCGCTCGGTATGTTTCTTGAACTTTCGCAAATAAATACGGGTACCAGATCAAGAGCTGACCCAGGAAATAAAATGGAAAATACGAGAGAAGTATCTTACGGAGAGATTCCAGTATTGTGTAAAAGAACACAAGGAAGTTAGTATTGCTTTCTTTTTTAACAAATTTATTCTAAGCTTTTCATGTCAAGGAATAATGTGCCTATAATTCGCAATTATCGGATTTCATTCTTGTATATGTTGATATCAAATAAGATATTAAAAATATATCAAATAATATTTTTTAAATGAAATCTGCACTGAAAGAAAAAATTATTGCAATTACCATAATTTACTGTAATTTACAGTCATTTTTTGACAATGTTTATTTTATATTTTCATATTTACTATATTAATGTTTGAAATTATCATAATTTAGAGCACAATTTTTTCAATTTAAAACTCATGTACCTATTTTTATTATATTTGAGAAAATATGGTTATTATTGCCAACGTATAGCAACAGTAACCACAAAAATGGAATTCCTAACCATATTAATTTTATTAATTATAATTATAGTCAGAAATGTCAAATACTTTTCTCTCAGTGTGCAGTGTACAAAATGTAGGAGTAGGAAGTTCGTAAATAGAAGGAAACGCGAAACAACAGATACGCGCCTCGTAGAGAAGTTTGCTCGTGCAGAACGAGACTGTAAAATTGAACGAATCAACCAACGTTTAAGCTGTATTTAGAAATGAAGTGAGCGTTCAGTAATAAAGTACTGAGATTTAGTTGCATCGTGCGCTTCCCACGTATCCGAAGTAATCTGGGCAGAATTCGGTGTATTGAAGAAGAGGATCTTCGTCTTCCATGTCGGTAAGATAAGAACTATAGTATTATCTACGACATTGTTAGGCCAACAACGCGGATGAGAGAAAACTTTGTCAGATTCTTTTTTTATCAACGTCTTCCGTTCAGATCTTTTTCAGTCTTTCTTTCGTGATTTCATTTTTGCTTCTAAAAGTTTTGTCTGTCCATTCTGAGATGTTTCGTATTGTTCGAAGGTTTACCGTTTAATTAACAGTTCGGCTTAATAAAAGATAAAACAATAATAAATATTTTCAACTCATAAGGGAAACTTTAATTGTACGTATAATTTGTACTATACGTTGTATTGTTATAAATTGTTTTTCTCAACCCCATTATTGTGGTTTCAGTACCACATGGGATGAGCACAATGCGCAGAACATTCCAAATTTTCTTTGTAAAATATGCCAGGATTATACAGCCACCTGTGTGACAAAATAAAAATAGAACGAGAGAAATGCTGTAGCATTTCGCGGGAAGTTTGCAAAAAGCAGCTTTTATCCTTTTTAACTGTACCATGAAAATTTATGATGCAATGCTATCATTAAATTATACACACAGGGAGTACAATCGCGCCGTTGAAACATTTATCAAACTTTAATTTAACTAACAACCATCAAGCAATTTCCGTTGTAACCGTAATGAAGCGAATACCGCTTCAAATTCGCAATAATGTTGCGAAGTCAATTCAATGGGCGAGGCTTTGCCCGAAGTTGGCCCGCGAATTTTATTGCCAGCACGATTATAACTTCGTCGCATCTGCGACATTTATTGTGAACACCACGTCGACGTTATCTCGACCGGCAACATTAAATTTGCTTGTTGTATAGTCCTGTAATAAGTCCTGTGGCAAGCCGCACATAAGTGTTTGTTTTCGGAAATCTCATTAACCGTCGTCTTAGCGCGATGACGTCGTCTTTAGCCGTTTATCTTAAGCCTCTTAGGAGTACGCGGAATGTTGACTTAATGATATCACTGAATCTCAATCCTTGTGCGGAGATTGGCGTTCCTAGTTGCTACCGTTTCGCACAATATAGACTTCGCAGAAACTAATTGTTCTCGGAAACCGTCGTTCGATAATTATTCTGTCAATTACTCGATGTAATATTTCACGTGCATTCAAAGACGTATAGCATGGATTGCGTCCATCCGTGCGTAAAATTGGTCAAAAGAAATGAGAGATGGGAAATCGCAACGACTAGTCTTATGTCTTTTCATTACAGTATTTTAGAAAGAGAGAGAGAAAAAGAGAGATCGCGTATTCTCTCTCGTTTTGATCACATTTGATACTCTATTTAGTTACGGATGACAGTCTCTCTCTGTGCTCTACGTCTTTATGTACACTCAACGTGAATTTCGGGAGCGCTTGAAAATTACAGTGTACGTACGAGTGAACTTTGATATTGAACTTTGTAGCCTCAGGTTGTTATCTGCTTAACGGATGAGGTAAGACTATGTAAGTTTCACTGTGACGTTATTTTGCATCGAAATGAAGAGACTTCTGACTATCTCAGGAATATAATTAACAAACAACAGTCGTCTTATTATTGAAATACTAAAGTCGCTTTGCTGGACATTTCCTTCGTCAGGCATTTAATGAATCTGGATCCTCCTTTTCCTTGCGGTGCAAACCTCTTTCAGGGACTTCTCCCTTCTTTGTTTTCCCGGACTTGCGGGTCCTTCTATAAGAAACACCGTCGGGAAGTCTTAAAACTTCGACGTTCCGTCGATGATGACTTGGAAATTTATATCGTGGTCACTTTCGAAGTAGCGAAGGCAGTACGAATTCGGTTTTGCTTTTGTATTATTGACCGAATTTGAGGGATTTCCGAGGCAACATTGCTAGGGGATGAAACCCACTGGAACTTTGTTGCACTCACATACCTCGAGTTCCTGGTAGTTCGCACGCCCTTCTGACCATTCTCACGGCGGCTGCTGTGCCGTCATATGGTCCAGAAGTTTTCCCACTGATCTCCAGTGGTTCTCATTGAAATTCTGAACACACTTCGCATACATACACGCCACCCAATAGCCTGCTCTTTCGCTGTCTGCCTGGGACATCGAGTTTCAATATTTTCTCAAGAAGTTATTTGAATGGTTACCTCCTCTCTCGACTATTCGTGACAATAAAAATGACCAATATTTAACGAAGCATGATAGTGCGAAAATAGATAGTACGAAAATGAAATATTATATTTCGTTTTCGTATTTTCCCTTTTTTCTTAAAATACAAAAATACGTGAAGAATGTACAATGAGTACAAAAAGAGAAAACACAATAGTTTCTTCTATTATGTTTCGTTACGTATTTATTTACTTATTATTTCACTGAAAAATTATTAGGTGATGAAATTTATTAAGGAATTGAAATTATTTAAATGTAATTAAAATGATATCGAGACGATAAATGTTTGCATATTAAAAGAAGAAAAAAAAATATACTGGATTGTAAATTTGAAAATTTTTTATTACTTTAATTTCTTGGGTTAAAAACTAATTTTTTTACGAAACTAATTCACGTTTGCCAGATTGCCATTTCCGCAACTTGCGGCATATCGGAGAACGTTCGTAATTTCATTTTAGTGAGCGAACGGGCGCCGGAGTTCGCATGAATTGATGACCTGGATGGCGTTTGTCTCGCGATGCGAGAACAAAAGCCGGATTAATGACAGATAGGCGATAGCAGAAGCAATCTCAAATGTAACTCTAAAGCTGTGGGAAGGGATTAAACGTAGTAAACGGATAAAAGGCTAGTAGTTGCTTGACATCGAGTTGATCTCGAGTTTGACAATATCTAAACAAGCAGGTTATTTTACCTGCCGTTCCTACAAATTCTTATTCAATGTAAAGACGTCCTGTCGCTTCCTTCGACGACCTTCGGTTACAATAGTGGCGACAGAAAATTATCTACCTGCCTACGAGATACTTGTCCCCTTGAATTTTTCTTAACAAGTGCGTCACTGTTGTCCCTCTTGCACTTCCTACGCTTCTCATGAAATGCCTTTCAAATGTTTGCCGTTCTCTCTATGTTGGAATTTAAAATTCTTGTGACACTAGTTAATTTACAATTATAATACGAATTTAGACCGATAAAAATAAATTTAATTAAATAAAAAAAATCCTTATATTCGGCGATCAAAGCGAATCTTAGTGCTTAAATATTTTGGTATGAATTTATGTACATATCTAATTCTACAAATCACGAACCGAAATCTTTTTTAGTTTTGAAACGCAATCATATTGATGTTAATAAGTATTTTAGAAGAATATTAATAATTTGAAGTGAGAATCTTCAAATTAATATTCGAATACAAGATTTCTCTTACTTAATTAGATTAATTAACCTATTTTAACATTTAATTAATATATTAATAATTATAGTTGGATAGGAAAAAATATTTTACCAATGATTTTACCGATGATTTTCTCACATGGCCTTTGAAATGAGAGAAGGCGGAATTAATTCCAGATGAAAGAAGGTTTTATATATATAGCTTAAAAGAAACCGCTGGGACATTAATGGCGGTTGAATTATTTTCGCCTGTCGTAAGTATGTCTCTCACTGAGATTTCTCTTTGACGAGATACGAATCGTACGTTACGTCGTGACGAATTCTCTCTGGATTGCGCGACTGTCCCAGACGTTATTTACGATAGGATCGTATTTACTGTGACCAAACGCTTTTCGGGATACGTTAAGAGTTTCAACTAGTTGCCTTCGAGAGAACACCGAGAAGCCTGCAGGTAGGAAAACGCAAGGGATTTGAACTAAAAGGTATAGAACGTGACGGGAAAGTTCAATTAAGGGATTCTGGAGGAATTGCATACACAGGAATCGTATGCTTAAGTGTAACGAATGCTACGTCAAAATCCGAATGAAATAACGCCATCCCACAACGACGGTATTCCGCGACGCCGTTTTCCGCACCCCAGAATCTTGTTACTCACGTTCCGGTCGGTCCTCCACCCGGTGTAAACCCGGAAATACTGTGAAATGAAGTTTCTTCCTGGGATAGACCAGCTTTGTGTAATATTTCAGGCGTCTCTTAATTTTCCTTTGTCCTTTGTAATTTGCTTTTTATATAATATTTTGATTGATGCAGATGACAAGATTGGTTTGCTTTTTTAATTCGACGTTGCAATTCTGACGTGCAATCTTTAGTCTGGGATTTTGTATTTTTTTTTTTATTTCCTCGAAACTAATTAGTTCGCGTATTACTCGAATAATTTTAAAGACAGGTATCGTCGATTAATTTAAATGAATGTTGTAATTATCATTAATAATTTGCTCCAGGTAATTTAAAGTAGAAGTTTAAATCGAAGTTTAGCGACACTTGCGCCGATTCATCGTTTCACTTACGGCGATTAAAAGTCCTTTCTGTGGTTTTAATCACATGGATTAATCACGTAAATGTAGTAGGTTTACATATGAACATATATACTTTATATATGTTTTACTTTATGTAAGGTTTTATATTATTATTGTATAAGTTAATATTTTTATATAATCATTGGGCTATTCATTACGTAGCTAATTTGGCATTTGGATAAAGAAGAACGAATTAAATTGTCGGAAATCATCAATTTGGAATTTGCGTTACTTATATAATTTCGATTTATATATATATTTTATACTGATAAGGACCCGAATTGAAGGGTCGGTTTATTTTATTCATTTTGTTACATTCACACGAAAATAAAGAATTTCCTGTGCATCCGAACAGCTGATGGGCTCTGATGGGCTTTTTTTTACATTTTTCACTTTACGTATATATTAAATATACTGATAAAGAAAATGTAACGCGCTGAGCCAACTGCGTTACATTTTCTTCCTTACGTCGGTTGTCATCAGAGACGGATAACGGAGAGGGACAATGAAAGAAAGGACGGTAACTCATAGGCTAGCGGAACGGTACGTTTACAAGACTCCCTAAACACTGTACTCTTGAGAGACGGTGGAATGAATGATGCACACACTTGCGAAACGGTGCGCTTATGAGACGACGGAAGGTTGCACTTATAGCTGGCAGGGAGACGGTTTTGCCAGAGACAGTGATGTATATAGGTTTAAATTCGTATAGATCCAGAATCGCCGACATTAGGAAGAAGGAACTTATTAACATTAATTTATTAACGTCTTCTTAAAGTTAAAAAATGATGTGAAAGTACAGACCAATAAACCTAAATGGAAACGAGCAAGTATTTATTCTTGAGTTGATCGTCGTGACATTAAAAGGAATAAAAATGAAGATCCTAATCACGAATCGAATGAGCTTTATAAGGGCGCTAGAAGATGTAAATCCGCTACTGGCAAGAAACGGTAAAAGATGCGTTTAAGAAAGATGGGAGACAAAGATACGCTTGGAAGAAATGTCGAAGCAACGCACTTGGATGAGACAGCGAAAAGATGCTTTTAAGTAGCGAGTTCTTCATTTATACAATATAATTTTAACAAAATATTTTCTCTAAATATTAAAAAGTATCTTATAAAAGTTTCACATAGGAATAAACAATGACATTGTAACACAGGACGTTTCGAAGAATTTACTTATTAGATGGGTTAAAATAATTTCTATCATTATTCATTAATTTCTGACTTTATCATGTTACAGATTTTAAATAATTCAATCAACGTTCTTCGTTAAATTGATATCAAATTTTATTCCGAGAAAAAGAACAGAACCTATTTATCAACAGACAGATCAATTTGCTAATTACCATTGCAAATATTATATATATAATTAGACGTGCTATTTATTTTAAAATATCATCTATTTCTGTCGTACGAATTCTAACAAATAGCAGCATCGATTTAGTCATCTCGCGCGCACATTAAGGTCTTTATGTAACATACGCTTTTATTTGAAATTATATAAGATGGCACTTATTGTTAGAGCAGGTACCTCGACGACGCAGGGCAATGCATTTGTATTACAAGAGCTAAGGGATACGATTTTACTTGTCGGCAGTGGTGGATGAAAGACGGGACGGGAAAGGGTCGACCAGCACGACGGGAAGTGGGGGCAGAGCGGCTACGGAGCGTGGTTGCTCATCAGTTCGCCCGGAAACGTGGCGCTGGAAGGATGCGTGTCGCTTCTTGCGAGCGTTCCGTACACGTGGCCGCGTTTGTTTCTTCTTTTCCTGCGCCGACGCCTTCCGGTAGAATCGCGTGCGTGTGCGGGTGTGTGCGTGTGCGTGCGTGTACGTGTGCGTGCGTGTGAGCAGCCAAGTGTAATGCGATCTAACTTCTAGCGTGCTCCAGCGACCACCGTGATAGCCAACGCTGGCGAACGGAGTAATGGTCAGCTTCAAAAGTAACAACGTATCCAGGTATTTTGCTTGGTGCTACTCATACGGATTCGTTCGATCCGCACGGTTGCGATCGCACTCACTGCGAGAAGGGAAACCTTTTAGTACACGAAGGGATTAAAGTTTGGAGCAAACGGCATGTTTATCGATCGAGGAACGAAGCGAACTTATATATATAATTATATAATTTCAATTGTGGTGTTGAAAAAATTACGCAATGCACTACTTTTTAACATTTTAATTTTAAACGAATTTGACGCTATAAAAAAATGGAAAGTCCTTTTCATAGGAATTTAAATTATTTCAATTTTAAGAAATATTAATATGATGCTTGATGGTAGCATCAGGATTATTAAAAAAAAATTGCTTGTCAATTTAATTCACGATTACTAGAGTAGTTTTAATTGCGTTTATAGTCCGGAAAAATAATTCGGCGCGCAGTTCGAAAAAACTACAATATATATGCAAGTATATATATATATTAGTAATTCAAGATTGAATTATTTAAAGCGATGAAGATCGAGCTTTAACCGTAATAGGCATTTTAAATTTCTAGTATTTGTCGTATTTCAATTTTGACGTTAAAAACAAACCAGAGAAAATGATTCCTTCCAACGTTAGAATGAAAACTGTAACCGCATATTATAATTTTACTTTGGTCCCCGATTAGCAGATTCACCTTTGTAAACACTTTTGCAAATATTGAAGCAAGTGCGCTTTGTTTCCCGGAATAAAAAATTATTACGTGCGACACCCTCCGCATTCCACTGAATTAAATTCCAATTTTAATAACGATTAGCCGTCGAGTATGACGAGTATAAAATGCAAATTATTGTCAAGCGAATTAGTTCGCAGGAATGATTATTGCGTCGAAAACAATTCCGCGCAATGATGCGAGATTATTCGTTGCAGTGATAATCGGTTTACAAGCTACATATTTAACGCACGCTCGCGTGAACAATGCGGCGTTGGCGCCGTGTAAAAAATTCACTCGGTTACGTTTTCGAGACGCGGTTAAAATTTACACCTCGATGAGGGCAGGCGAAGGGCACGACGGATGAAAGGGTTCGCGTGCGTCTTGCGAAAAGAATTTCTCATTTCGAATGACATTCGTACGTATTCATGTGGACACTCCGCGAATCCACGAATATGCCAATATATATATATATGTGCAGTGGTCGTTTCCGCGCGAGAATTCCGCATAGCGAGCGTTCTTCCGCAACGATAGCGCGAATTCCAGCCATGATTCGGAGTATTCCGATTGGAGTACCGGGTTAACGTGACTATCGAAATTAATATTACGTACGTCGATACGCTATTGATACACGGATAATCTATATTAACACGAATGAAAGAGACGCACGGATTTAAACGTCTATTTGAAATATAATCCTCAGGATTGACTTTCGTCACGATTTAATAATTGAAGGGTTTTAATAATCAACACTTCTATACGACGCGTTTGCGAGATTCAGTTTTATCGGAAAATGAAAACGCGGTAGGAGATATGAAAGATGTAATTAAAAATACGTGAAGGAGAAAGGGAAAAAAAAACACGTAGGATGCTCGAGACCACCGCCGCGAGAATGACGCATTGAAGCGACGCCATTAAGGTCAAGTATAGAATCTTCTTGTCTAAAGTTGGAAAGCTACACTTTCGGCAGGATTCGAACCCCGAGCATGTGCTCGCCGCATGCGAGTGAAATAATTCGTGATGCTGCAACGAATTGCATCCCTCATGCATCCCTCATGCATCCCTCATATTTATATAAATCGCCATTTGCTTCCCACATGCATGCGTTGCATTTTCATTTTCTGATTAAGCAATTTCATTTTCTTGCAATTAGACTTGTAATTAATCTGATAATAATGTAAAAATTGTGTTTTTTCTAGCTATGATTAATCACTGTAATAAATTAATGGCTTTGTGGTAACTTTAAAAGTTATTCATCATCAAGTTATAAAACTGTCAGTTTACTGATTAATCATAGCTAGAAAGACACAATTATTACATTATCAGGTTAAGTCTAACTACAAGTTAATCAGAAAATGAAAAACCAGGCCTTAAATTTTTGAACACGATATGATTCTAAACGAAATAAGATTGAATTAAATTTTCGAAGTTCAGGTTTGATTTTTCCCGTTTGGTATTTTTTAATACCCCCCCCCCTCCCCCCCACACAATGAGATTGGATTAAAATTTTTTTCATTCATTATTGTATCATGAAACTGTACTTCCTTGTTTTAGTTTTCTCTATCTGATTCATCAACACATATTAACTGTAAGATCGTTAACTGTGTGATGGATAAATTTTATCTAACTGTCGTAAATGTAATCAGCATTGTTTGTCAAAGACGCTCGTGCAGCGAAAGAGGAAATTATTTGTATGACATCGTTTCGATTGGAAAGAAAGGTGTTCAAACATCAAGAGACCTGTTGGCCACCTTTTGGTCGACATGAAGACGATAATTTCCAGTCAAGCGGCATCTGCCGTGGAAGCCAATGCCCGCATCGACGTCAATACCTCGCCATCAGCTTCCGATTATCATATTTTTCCCTTTCTATCATACCTCGTTTTTTTCCACGTTCCATCGTATGGTCATTTCGATGCAAAAGTTAGCGCACGATGGTACAACTTATTGGCGATCACTTAATACAAACTGAGTATGGTCTTATCGTCAGTGATAGCGAAAGAGTAAAATGAATTTCCACAATATTAAATCTCTCCCTCTCTTTCTCTTTCTCTCTCTATTTCTCTTAGAAGATGTTATTGCCATTGCTATCAACATCGTGAGACCAAGAATGAATTTCTCCGACATCGCGTTTAATCTAAATTCTTAGTTTACTCTTCGTTGTTTCTTTTTTTCACGGTGACAACTGTAATCTAGAAGGACAGAGACCACTCATTTCAGATAACGATTTTCAACCTTTTGAAAACAAAATATTTTTCTGTAAAGAGTAATATAAAATGCATTTATGTTTAAATGCGTACTTTAATTAAATATAAAGTAAATATATATTATTGATTATTGATTAAAGATCTAAACACTGTCAGTATTTTAATCAACTGAGTAGTAATAATTTTTAATTAGTATGATATTTTTGTTAGAAAGTATTGAAGATTTTCAAAGTTACCGAAATGTAGAAAAGTACAAATATATATTTTTTGTCATCAAAAAAGATCGAAACATCAGAATGTAGAATTTTATTATTCACAAACGTTTTTCGAATTTCCAAAATGTTGCAAAAGATTTTACAAAATACGAGATTATTACAGTATAATAATATCCGGGAAATAAATAATTAATTTAACATTTTCATAAGATTTTCGCAATGTTTTCAAACTTGAATGAATAAATCCTTCTTCTTAGGACTCAATATTTTTAATGCAAAAAAAATATGTAATACAACAAATTTTTTGTGAAATATCTACATCGATATTTTTAATGCAAAATTTGATAACAGACTTTAATTCTAGAATAAAATAAGTTCGTGAAGAGTGACATATTTCACACATCTACAGTTCAATAAATTTATAAAAATACACTATACACACAAATGATGTTTAACAATTTTATTTTTTTAATACGCTATCGTGTTTTATATTAAAATGTTGCAATAAGTATCATTTTGAAGTTTCATCAGATCGCAGCATATCAAATTAAATTTAATGACGTGCATATGAATTTTTTCATACAAAATGCAACCGTCCGCAACGTGAAACTTAATGTTTCACAAGCGACTCTCGTTTATAACTGTGTAACGACTGTAAAAAAAGAGAGAAAGACGAAAGTTTTTACGTTCTGAGTAGTCTCTCTCGCCTCTTGATTTGCGTTTTACGTTGTACGTACTATTCACATACTCCTGTTTTATAGAATATTTGCAGAGAATGCGAGTTGTAATTTTTCGACTTCGTAAAATGTAAAGTTCGAGACGCACGTTCTGCGGCCTGAAATAAAACGTGTCTTTGCCGCCACTTTGAAACATTTATACGTAGAAATACTTCACAATCTTCCCTTCTGTCTCGACCCAGCTTCGCTCGTTTGCCCTTCTTTTACTCAGCTCGCTCATAACTTATTGTACGGACGTGCTGCATCGAGCAAATTGCGCGGATACATGAAAACGCTCCTCGCGTTTTTCAGTGACTTCTCCGTTAAACATTTGCGCGATGAACCTTTTCAAGAATCCTCGCACGACGGTCCTGAATTACATCGCAAGCACGAGTGGATTCGTGGTAGATTTAGAGCTTGCATTTTTAAGCCCTCCGTGTCGATCTAATCTCTCATTCTGTGCCAGTTCTTTAGATGTAACGAATTCTCGCGCTTTAAATTTTTCTCGACTTGCTCCTGACTAGTTTCCGTGACTATCTTAGATCGTGACGTCATAAGCAAGAAATGACACGTTTAAGTTTCTTGCGTGCCATTTGTAAATAAAGAGACAGAATTTTTATAAAATAAAATAATGAAATTACTTTATAATTCTTTTTTATTTACAGACTATTGAGAGAGGGGATAAGGATAGTTTTTGTCAATTTTAAGAGTTTTAAAAAGTAATCTCATTATTTTATCAAATTTTCTTTATTTATAAATGGCATTTAAAAAACTTCAGTATGTCATTTTTGGCTTGTGACGTGTCACGATCTAATATATGATTAGTCAGAAGTAAGTAATATATGATTAGTCTTAAATCTCTTGCAAAAATTTCCATACAAAGGGATTAAGTTTAAGATTATCTTATGCTGCTGCATAAACCATCAAGGAATGCAAGTTTTTCACACAATAAAAAAAGAAATTGGCAGGTGCGAAAAAAAAGTCTGAATAATGATTAAGCTTAATATAAGTCACCACAAATATTCATGCGCTAATACCGTACTAACTTACATACATTTTAATTTTGTTTAGTCTTTTTCAAACAAAATATATAACCAATGTTTTTGCTTTGGTTGAAAAGGAATTGAATAAAGACTGAAACGTTCCGCCATTCACAACGCAACGGTACTTTACTTTAATTGGAAAAGATCCGAATAAAGCTTGAAATGTTCCTCTATTTACAACACTGTTGGTACTATATTATTACGTAGATATCTGCGTTATGCTGGTTGACCTACTCATCCTTACTTACGTTTTATTATGGAACGAAATAAGTAATCAGCTAAAATTCCCATGTACGACATGTTTTTCGACATGCATATGTACGAAATAAATTTATATAAATTTACGTTTATGTTTATTGTTAATTATGATTTTCTGTCTGTCTGCTGAAATAAATAATACGAATTTCGTAGGTAATTTTATTTCGTTAGGTAACTTTATAAATTTTAATCTAACTGACGGATTTATTAACTTAATTAATTTTTAAAGCGTGCACTTAACTGTAAAACAAACTTCTTTCAGAGAAAGTTATTTTTGATCATTCTGTTGTTTAAGTAATTAAAAACGGAAAGGATACCCGTACCGTTGAATTAGTTGTACATGTTTATTCTCGTTCACCTAATTACTCAGCGATTCACTGTTACACGCATGGATCTTGATAACGGCCGACGCGACGTCTAATTACACTCTCTTTCGCGAAAATGCACGTCAGTCTTCGTCTTGTCTCAAGCATCGCTATTCTTAGAAGTTTACGCTCCTGGCTTCATTACAACGTGTCGGAACACATACTCCAGTCGATGGTATATGATCAAAGTTTCGCCTTGCAGAATCATTATCGTCTATTAAAAACTCATCGAACTCATCAGCGAAGTTTCATCGAGAAATTTTTAATCGTCAAACGAATAAAGCTTGAACTGAGCTTATTAGAGCTTCGCGTGAAAACTATTGCATTCATTGTACGTATATACCGGATATACGTTTTTTCTTCCTTTTTTTCGTCGACTAAAAAACTAAATGATAGCGGTACGACAGAAAGCGGAAAGATTAGTTCAGAGGCAGATAAGAACCCTATTTGTTAAAAGACTCACTCGCTCCTTTCGACATTTCCGGTTTTACGTGTTACCACGATAAACCTTAATCTGTCTGTGAGAAACGTTACATATGTAATTAGGGATACAATTGTTATGCTTAGAAAACGTTTATTTTAGATAAAATTAAAATCTTTCTTGCAGCTGGTTTTTTTCTTTTCTTATTGAAAATTTAAGTTAGAAATAAATTAAATGAATTTGTGAAATATCGATTTGTAAGAATTTATTAACTTGTTTGCATTTATAGAACGATCAATAATATCTCCATATATCTCATTTACCCATTTATACGTTTATATGAGATAATTATATCTTTGCTCAGAAAGCAAATTTATATTTGCCAGAAAATCTGCTAATTAGTAGATTAATGCTTTCGCTTGTAAACAGACATCAAATTTGTAACAAATATGCATGGAAATATCTCGAACAAATAGCAAAGCTTTCCGGATGTAGACAATCACCTATTGTGCATACAACCCCCACCAGAATTTCAGAATAAAGGGAGCCCAGGTGCGATGGTACCTCGCGACCGGATGTAACGTCCTTCTGCATATAATTACAGGCAGGTGCGAAAACAAATCGAATCTCAAAAATTCCACGTTAAAAAAGAATTTGTATATATTCCTAGTTATAAAACATTCTAGCACTAATAGTTACTATATAAAAGAAATGAATTATACAATGATGAAAAACGTCATTTTGGATTTATTATTCAAAAATGTTTGATTGTTCTATTTTAAGAATCAAAATTTAATAAAGTTTTATGAAAAAAATTTTTACTCACGTATAAGGCTTTCACAATTTTAAGCAGGAAGATATGATGAACACATTTTTTACGCATTATTGTATATTAATTTCATTGGTATTTTTTAAATGGAAATATACGATTTTTTAACGAAATTATGTTTCTTCTAGATATTCTGCATATAAAAGTATTAAAGTAAGCTTATTAAAAAATCGATAGTTCAAGAGATTCGTATTTCACATTTTATTTTGATCTTCACGTATATGTGTAAAATATCATATAAAATATTTATTTTCTAATAATTTTAACTTCATTTTTATATATCAAATAAAAGATTAATTAATTGAATAAAACATATAATTATTTTCGAAAAACATGCATTACAAAAAATTTTTTCTTAATTATAGTTTCAAAATTTATTGAGAAAAATTGATCCCCTAATTTTTTTGAGTTATATAATGTACTTTTTTGTGTCAACTAATTTTATTATTTTATGTATAAAAATATTTATTCCGACATACTTTGATATAAAATGTAAACTATCTCAGAAACTTTTAATAATTATTATCAACATTTAAATAAATATTTTTATACATAAAATAATAAAAATTAGTTGACACAAAAAAGGGGATCAATTTTTCTCAGTAAATTTTGAAACTATTAGGTGTTGGAATTAATTCGTAGCGTTTTACAAGTGATGGGAAGTACTTTCATTAATGTATTTTTTAATGCTCATGTGAAATAAATAACATTCTTTCATTAAAAAACGCTACGAATTAATTCCAACACCTAATATATAATTAATTATCAACATTATATCAACATTTTTATAAATAGAATAATTAAAGCGTATTATATACAAAAATTATATGATTCTTTTTAAATATTGATGTTTAAAAAACGTATAAAAAATTTATTATATCATATTTTCATCTTAAAATTGTGAAATGCTTCAGCAATTTTTTTTTAGAAAATTCACTTTTTCGAAATTATTTGTAACTTCTAATATAGAACATACTATATATTCCTTTTTATATTTTCCCTTTTATTACTAACGATGAAAAATGTCCTTTATCTTTAGCATTTATCTAACTGATACTGCTTGATAGTTGATAATATTGAAATATACGGAAAGACCATGATGCCATTACTAAAATAAGCATTAACGCTAATGTGAAAAAAGCTTAAAACGTGTTTGATTCGATAACACTTTATCAATCTGATAAGAATTAAAACTCTTTAAACTGATTACGAGAAGAACGTGTGTAACATGGTTCAGGGAAATAAAACAAGATTACGAAACAACATGACTCAAATATTAATTAATTTCAAATGCAGGATTTCAAATGTTTTACTGTTATATGAAATTTATGGGTTTGCGAGATTTAAGAGAATTTTATCCTGCGCGCATAACATTTGTAAATAATTTATTACAAGAAAGGAATAAGATGAATGCATATCTCTTTTTGTTTTTTAGCACATCGAGATAATAAATTATAATACATTTCATTTAAGAAAATATTCCACTCTTTCTAAATTTACTTATACTAAAAAATAGTGATAAATTATATTATTTTTAGTATAAACAAATTTAAATAAAATATTTTAAATAGAATATTTTCTTTATTGAGAAAATAAAAAACGTCATAATTTTATTTATCCTATTCTATAGAAAAAAATATTGTCCTGACTTTTGTAAAAAATACTACTGAAATAATTTATATAAATGAATTATTGTACGAATCTTTAATATCTGCACGAGTCGCATTTTCGCGACTCTTATCTTGCGTTGAGTATTACCGACAGTAGACGCTTTTCTGCACGATCGACCATTGGTAGGACTTCATCCGTACCCGGTACATATCCGGTGGGAAAAGAATAACCACCCGAGAATTTCGGTATCGATCCCCTTGACTAACATCTTTTTCTCGTTGATGTTTCCAGCGAGCAGTCACATCGCCATCTGCCTGGGACTTTGCGAGGCTCCCTGAACCATTCACATAATCATCATCACAATCATCCCCACAGACATGAACTACCACCGTCGACATACCTCACACCCCCTCCGCCACCACCAGCGTCGAGTTACATCACGGTGCAGCGCGGCTGCGCTCTACATTCGAGGTGAGTCACACCCGGTATATGCCACGGTAGGTATTCTCTGTTTGCATCGTCCTCAGAACCGGTCAGAGGGACTAATGAGTTCGGCACTAATTTACTGCGAGTGTCAATAGACAGTTTATTTCAATTTCATGAAACGGCTTCTTGATTTAGCACAGATTTTGAAATCATAGGGAAATGGAAGATTGTAAGAGATCATCCTTTCTCAGAAATTATTTGAATTCCTTTTTACGACTTTTTACGACACGTAAAAGCTGTAAAGAAATAATCGAATAATCTCTGCGAAGAAATTAGAGTATCATGCATAATAAATAATAAAGGAATATTATATGTAATTATATATACTTATACAATATTCTAAGATTTTATTTTTTACGATTCATACATTTAACGAGCAATTCTCATTATTACTATTCAAACTATTAATTTTACCACGTAGTAAATGTCTCATGACTTGTGATAAACGTAATAAAATCTATGTAGGAAAAAAAGGAAGCTAGATGTTAAAATAAAATACGCTATAAAGGATACCCTTTCCAGTATTATGATTATACGTATACTTCTATATACTCTCGACGAAAAGAACGAAACATAAGAATGACTCGTTCTTTCCTCGAAATACTTGCTATTCAAAGCAGTACGCACAGCCTGACATGGAAATACGAACGAATCGCGTTGCTTTGCTTGTTGCGGATTCTACGATAGTACGATGAGGCTTTTATTCGGTAATGCGCCGTGGATGATCGATCACGTCGCGTGTTCCGCAACAATTCATCTCAAGTTGGAAGTTCTTGATAGCATTAGATTTTAATTACGACTTCGACCACGTAGTTCTATTATTATTTTGCTCTATTGTTGATTGCGGCCCCTCTTTGCATCAAACGTAGATCACGTCTATTCAATGTAGACGTCTACAGCGATGTACTTTGCTACTTTAGAAAAAGGAAATCGATCATTTCCGTTTGAAAAATAAATACATGCGCGTGTTCGAAAATTTATATGAGCTATTCATCATCTTAACAAGATATTTTTCCCTTTACTCTCAATTGGAAAAGATAGAAGATAATGGATGATTTTATTAACTTTTTATAGATTGAGAAAGACACTGTAGTGACGTTGAAACTGTGATATTTCGAAACAAGAAGTACAAGTAATAAATTATAACAAATCTCACTCAGGAAAAAGCTGTAAGAATTTAAAAATAGATTTCTGTCCTCTAAAGGTTAAATCGGTTATAAACATATATCTGTGTCAGCTTCGAAATGTCCGAGGAATTTATTTGAAGAGCAGTTATTGAAACAGCGAGTGGTATCGGAGATGTTTAAATATAGACGAGACGTATATACTTATAGATCTAGACTGTATCGCCGGTGATTAAAAGCGACGTAATTCCGATTTCTATACTTGTCGTAAGTAATCCCCGTACCCTTCAAATGAGCCGGCTTTTCAAGTACATACGCGGCGAACGAAAAATCTGCCCGGCGGATCACGTTTTCCCAGCGCTGGAGGATTATGAAAAGGTCTTCGATATGCGTACAAATCAGCCCGAGTTGCTCGTATATTGCACGTACAGTAATCGAGAGAATCCCTCCCACCTTTCGCATGGCCTGATAAAGGAAATAAAGAGGTTCTTATCACCCGTCTCCACCTCGTTCTCCTTCATCAACCTTTTTCATTCGCAGCGCCGTTTAAATCATCAACCGGATGGAAATGCATTCGCTCTTTTCTTTTTTGCTATTCTTTCGAGTTTGGCGCGTTTAATTCTCTATTTTGATAACACCGTGCGGTATCGATTTTCGATTAATGATGCGAACCTCGCAGATTATATACACGTAGATTCTTTGATAAGCATGAAATAAATTTTGTGGCAAACATTTCGCGAGATATTTCTCTTTCTTTTCAATCTTCTTGTTTGCCTTAAATGCTTCATCTTGCGAGAGTCGTTATCGAGAACGATGTTTTTGATGACTGAAAATACCGCAGGCGTTGTTTAATGTGGCACAGAACCGCGTTTTTGATATAGCAACCCCGCTCTCATTCGTGTACATAACCAACCCAGAAATTAGATCGACGCAATTCGTATTAATGATGAAAGTAAGAAGGAGTTTGAAGAAAGTGGTCGAAGAACTTGCTCCACTCTCTTCTTTTTCTGGAAGGAGCTCCGAGTTTTCCTCGTTGCTTCACACTAAATCTTGCCCTGCGCGTTGAAATTTTTGCTAAACAGACATCCTATAAACTCGGATACTCGAGCAACTTGTTTTTTTCTTAACTGTGATGTCGCCTATGACGTTCGTGAAAAACGGCTGTGCGAAATACATGTATGTGTTAGGGTAACTGTCCCTATTACCTTTGATTTTAAATAAACTAAAGAAAACTAGCACAAATATGTAAGAAAAGATACTTTTTTATCAAATTAAATTATGTCAAAGAGAATATTTTATTTTTTAACTATTAAAGTATAATAAACATTTTTCGAAAGATCACAATTTAAAGGAATTTACGTGATAGTCCAATAATATCGCAAGATTTTAAACTTGTCTTTATTAATGTGTCCTGCATTAGAGCGTTATGTTATTATTAGTATACATTGAAATCAGTAATAATTAAAATAATGATTTATACAATATTAACTTAAACAAGTAGCTTATATCTATTATCTGTCTTAGTAAGTATATGTTAAAATGAATCAAATGATAGGCATACAAATTGGGGGCACATTAATAGAACCATCGCTCCTTGGAGGAACGCACTCATAAAACATTAATATTTTTTAATTAAAGAAATATTATAAAAAAAGAAATAGTAGAAAAATCAATATTGATTTCAAACAGACAAAATAAAATTACAGTATTTAATCATTAATGCAATAATGAATTAATTGGCTTAAAGGCACACTAATAAGGATAGTTGCTCTCTAAATCTGAATCTCATTGGATAGTCACTAATTACCCAGTGACATACTTGGCACTGAATAATCAGTGACGTTCAATTAAAAAAGGAAGAATGATTGAGCATTATTCATTATATAACAAAAATATTAGTATTTGCACATTAATTTCAATCTTCCGATATCATATTCATTGAATTTATGCACTAAAACAAGGTTAATTAAATCACGTAATAAAGATTAGCTAGGTTAGGGATCTCACATTTCATTCATCGATTACCAGTGGCATACTTGGGCACTGATATCAATGATTATCCACTGATTCAGATTTAGAGAGACTACTGTTGCAGAAGCACCACAAACGAGGAGTCGAAGGATAATATCGCTTTAACGTAGAATAAACTCGGTGCCAGCGAGTAATAATCGTAACAACCGTTGCGTTTTCAAAGTAATTGGACAAATGAATTGTGATAAATGACAACGCGTTTGCCCGAGAGTTACCGTTCGGATACGTTTCTAACACTGTTCTGATATCGCGACTTCACGCGACAAATCTGGTTGAAATCTGTCCGTCTGTCGAGGGACAGGTAAAAATAAAAGAACGAGTCTATGATTAATGTTCTGTCACAACTTATGAGCAATATTCCGTCAGGAATTTTATGATTTTTGCGTTACCCGCGAACAAAGGAGCGCGAAATTAATTTTTGTAACCAGGTCGCCTTCTGCGCGCCTCGGTAGCTCACCTTTCGCTTGCGGCGACTAGTTTTGGCTTTAATTTCCATGCGGATCGATTCGTCGTAATTTCTGCACTTTATCTATTCGCAAAACATATCTCGCAATATTCCGTAAAACGGAATCCCGGGCGTTGTGTACATGCCGTAAGTTTATCTGCCGTGGCGTCTCCACCATAATGGCGCCGAGAGTCTCGTCGCGCCATTACTTTTCATCCCTTATCCTTTCCTCCTTTTTTTCATCCCTTCCCATCGATGGCGAAACGCATTCGCTATCCCACTCTTCGAAGCTTACACTCTCGTTTCTCTTCTGCGATAATGGAAGAAAATTCAATTATACTTATAATACTATAATAGCGATTTCTTGTTTATCGTATTTGTTACCTGAATTTCGCTTCTTGTTTTGGGGATGCCATCACGGTATAAATTACTCAAAAATTTAGTCGAGTTACTTTTATAATACGGCTTTTCTATACTTGATGCTTAAGATAGTAACCTTTTTGTAATCATATTCGTCTTAATTATGATATCTTCTGCCTAGCTTATTAACGGATGCAGTTGTGTAATGTAATAAAATTATTATGGTTTAATAATAAAAGACTTTCTCTAAAAGCATATCCTGTTATTTATAGGATTCGTAAAATGTCAATTAGAAACACTTTAAAATTATCAAAATTATTTTTGACACTTTTCATCAAAGTTTATACATACGATGTATCATACATAAAATACAATCGTTCATCTACACTAATTTATAAACAGCAGTATGAATATTCATGTTTTTATTCCTAAATTGGTATGAATGAACGATTGTAATATCTACATGACACATCGTACTTTGCAAAAATATAAAATAAAATTTTGAAAATTTTATTATCAAAGTTATTTCTGATTTTAACTTCTATTATTCTGAATTTTGAAATTTCCTGAATTTACATACAATCTTCTTGGGCTTGCGGAATAATTCATCTTATGACGAAAAGGTGCAGTTATGTTATGGAGTGTCAGAAGCACACGTGTAAATTCTCGTTTCCTTTTTCTCTCTTCCTTTCTCCCTTATGACGTAGACGTCTTCCTTCACGAACGAGTGATAACATGTGATTAACGTCCTCGTTATCCGTCACGCTCGGGCGCCAATTCTTCGTTCTTGCTCCCCTTTGTCCCGAATCCTGCCGTCCGCAATAGGTTCGACTTGGACGGGTTTCGCTTACTCTCGTGGAAATTTCGCTTCCGTTCCCATTTTTCTCTTTTCACCTTTCTGAGGCACCGTTCCCGCGTCCCACCTATCGTCCATGTGCCATTAAACGACAGGGCACGAGGAGACGATGACGACGACGAAAGAAAAATGCGCTCTTCACGACGAAATTATCGCGAACTCCGGACACTTCGTCACCTCTCACCTCCGCGATTAAATATCCTCAGCCTGTCGGTTGCAGTGCGACAATTTACGCCGTGTCTTTCCACCAGCTCCGCTCTCTCGATTTTCTTCGACGTGGAGATCGAGTCACGCGCGAAATTAAACACGTTGGAGACACCGGAAACTCTGATCCGAAAAAGCGAGTTCATCGATCTTTTTCGACGAAGCAATAAAATGAAACACGAACGTTAATCGATATATGCAGAGTGATTAGTCTTGGCGCTTACTTGTGATTTGATTAGGAATTTACTTTTCCAGTACATGGGAAAGACAGTTTTCTTAAAGTATCTCAAAGTTTAGCTGGATATTATAGATCAAAATAATTTTGGATACGCTCATTTTTAATGTTAAAACTTTAAAATGTTAAAACTTTTACAGTATTATTCATCATGCTTGAACTGTCTACATAATTATTTTGATGATTTAACAAAATTATTCTCAAAATCAGTGGATAATCACTGATATCAAATATGAAAATCAGTGAATTAAACACGTTGGAGACACCGGAAACTCTGATCCGAAAAAGCGAGTTCATCGATCTTTTTCGACGAAGCAATAAAACGAAACACGAACGTTAATCGATATATGCAGAGTGATTAGTCTTGGCGCTTACTTGTGATTTGATTAGGAATTTACTTTTCCAGTACATGGGAAAGACAGTTTTCTTAAAGTATCTCAAAGTTTAGCTGGATATTATACAGATCAAAATAATTTTGGATACGCTCATTTTTAATAAATGTTAAAACTTTTGCAGTTATTCATTATGCTTGAATTGTCTACATAATTATTTTGATGATTTAACAAAATTATTTTCTACTCTCTAAATTAGTGGATAATCACTGATATCAAATATGAAAATCAGTGAATTAAATGTGCGATATCTAATCTAGCTAATTTTTATTATGTGATCTAACTAATCTTGTTTTAATACTTAAATTCAATAAATATGATATTGGAAGATTGAAATTAACGTGCGAATATCGGTATTTTAATTATATAATGCTCTTTAAACTTTCGTTCTTTTTTAGTTGAACTTTACTGATTATGCAGTGCTATTTAAGTGTGCCATTGAATCAGTGACTACCTGCTGATTCAAATTTAGAGAATATAGTTAAATTTTTTGATACCTAAGTTAATTTGTTCTTTTCGTGTACAAAGGCTATCTTCATTCGCCATTCGTTTCATCTCTACAAAGCATAATTATAATCTAATATTTCTAATGGACTGAAGAATTATTACGATCTATGATGAATAAAAAAATTCAGTTTTCCTTGTTGAAGGATTAGCGAAAAGAAGTTAATGGGAGATTAGTGACATGTAAAGTAAACGTAATTATCGGGAAATTATTAATTATAAACGATGAATGAAATTATTCATCTTCCATTAACTTTTCTTCGCGAGTCTTCCAACAAGGTAGGCTTCATCTTTAATTCATCAAAGATCGCAATAATTCTTCAGTCCATTAGAAATGTCAGGTCATAATTACGCGCGGACATTACACTTTGTACAAATGCAGTTAATAACGAGAGTCACAAATGTGAAGTCCAAGTGAGACGGATAGAATCCGCCGAAATTGCACCTGAACGAGAAAGCGAAGAATTGGTGAGAGGAAATACCAAGCGGACGGAAACGTAACGGAAGGGGAGAGAAGGAAGGGATTGCAAAAGGGTTTCTATTCTATCGGATCTTATCGGTCAGTCGTGGCATCGCTCGCCCAGGGCACTACGCTGTTTCGATCGTTATATGTCCTGTTCCGATCGTTTCGTGCCAATCCTGAACGATGCCATGCGTCACTGGGACCAGGACGATACCCAAGGGCCGTCTCGCCCTTTATTTCACTCACATGGAAATGTCCGTTGTCCGGCGAAATATCTCCGCATCTTTCTATCACGTGAGCTGAAAGCTTCCAGATGCGTTCATAAAATTCTTCATGTAAAATTCTTCTGTTCATAAAATTTTTCAACATTTCCACGAACGTCGAAGACGTCGCGCAGCAGCGACGTAAATTTCTTAGTACGCTTTTACGACCGAGAGCATAGCAGTCTATGAATACTTATGATATTTTGTAATCGACTATAATTCTCATGAATACGATATTATGGCACTATGATGGAAATAATTGGGACAAATACTTTTCAAATTTATTTGTTATCTCGACAAAAAGTATTTATATATGACTTTATTGATCTCTAAATATTACGTATTAAATATTATGTTATTTTAACTTCGGATCCCGCTTGATATCGACTTGTGCAGTTAGCATAACATTTTATTAATATAAAAAAATTATCAGTTCCAGTAGCACTTTTTATAGTTCTATAAAAATAAAAAAAAAGTTCTGCATTTTTTATACTAAGAAACCAAAATTGAAAAAGTAGCAGCTAGAACTCTATGTAAAAATGATTGTAGAGCAAAGAACTTTGCTACAACTAATGAGAAATGTCATTGAATTGCGATAAATTATCAGCACGTATATTTTTTTCCAAATGCCGTGATGTCTTCTATATTTAAAGTCTATTAAAATCAATAATTATTCGAATTTTGTTCTTCAAATTATATATATTGGTACAACTTGAAAAAATTTAAATTGAAATTTGTCGGATTTTAGTGACGCACCCTGTACTTTAGATGGGGGGAGAGAGGGAGGGGGGGAGAATGTCATGTTCGATTCGCGAAGTTAACATGATATATTTTCAATTTTCATTTTTCAATCTAAAAAATGCGGAATTCTTTATATATTTTTTTAAAGAAATTGTAGAGCGCTGGAACTATCTTTTTTTTCTCTTTCTTTCTTTTTAATAAAATCTTTTTAATAAAATATCGAGTTAGTTTCACAGATTCAAAAATTATGTACAATATGTGTATCATATATCATTAGAGCTTTGATAAATAAAAATATCTCAAAAATATGAAAATTTAGGTTCAAGCTCTGAAAGTTGAAATTATATCTCTCATAATAAATAAATTTTCGGGTAATCACGAGTGAATTTATCTGTGCGAATTAACATGTATTAATTATTAACATACGCAAATTGTAATTTCGACAGGGACGTTTCAACAGAACACTGAATGAATTACCAATTGCAGTGAGATATTTAGAAATCATAAAAATTGATATTGAACTGATAATTCGCGCAATTAGGATCATGTTTGGATATACACTGTCAGTTAAAAATCTATAATATACGTAATGTGAACTAAAGATTTTCAGTATTGATCGTATATATCCAAACGCAGCCTATATATCTGCATTCTTCTATTTATTTATTTATGATATCGTTCTATTTATTTATTTCATTAATTTTTTTATTTATGATGCTTAACGACTGAAAAATGGCTAAAGCTCGGATACGGATTCTAAATGATCATCGCACATGCAACGAAATTCAGCGAAAAAGATTAACGGTCCGCATTCCATTACTAGTAGGAATTTTATATATCGTAATTTTCCGCGAGACAAGTCAAAGATCCTGACAAGTAAACCTCAGGGAACGACAGACGCTAATTTTTCTCAAATTTTTTACAGTTGTTCCTTATGTCAAAGTATGAAGACATCTATCATTAATTTTAGCTTAAATTTGATCATTCAATTAAAAAATAAATTTTTTATTTTATACAAATACTCGATTTTATACAATGTTTAAAGCAATATTTCTTAAAAATGAATCTACATCCGATTTCTTGAAGCTCGATATACATATATAGAAACAAAATAATAGTTAATAGTAGTTAAGAAAACGATTTCATTTGCAAAAAAACTTCAAACATCGTAAAATCAGACATTTGTAAAATAAAAAAATTTTAATTGAAAGACTCAATTTATGCTAAAATTAATGACAACTTTCTTTATACTTTGATATAAGAAGCAACTATAAAAAATTTGAAAAAAATTGACGAACAACGTTCCCTCCAGGTTTACTTGAGAAAAGAAGAGAAATGTAATGAATGGCCAGTACGTTTTGCCTCGAAGTCTATAAACTTAAGTCCAGGTTGTACATCGTGTTCATGGGGTGTGCTATTTCCTCTGCGAGATGAAGCACCCTTCGTGATATCGGATTTCGGTATCACTGAGAAAGTCTCATTGTGCTCGGATATTCGGCTATTAACTCTGTGCGAGTGAGAAGACCATGCCAGGGTATCCAATCTATGTGACACGCTATGGATGGTATATCCGCGGATGATAGACGGTTATACAAAAGCTTAGCTGAACGGTGAGCTCGGCGGTAAACAAATTTTATCTTCCGGCCAGCGGATTATCGGGGCGGAATTCTCCCCGTCGCTTGACACGATCGTTGTTCATGGTGACGAGTAATCCCTCGGAAACGCGTTTTAGCTCCGCGGGGGATGATATCTATGGGGGATATTCGGGACATTATTCAGGAATAACTCCTCAGCCAAGTCAATCCCGGCCGATCGTCCCGGAGACCAGAACAAACGTTGTTCGAACCGCTTTAATTGGGCTTTCAATTATTAATCCGTGGACGCAGATACGGACACGATACAGCGAATAATTACACACATCGTTGGGACGTTACTGTCCTAAACGTAGAGATTGAAGGCTGATTAATTAACTGCGTTTAGATCCATTGCACCCCCCCGTGCCGGATTGGTGCATCGCACGCTAGTTAATTCCATTTTCATGCACAACTTTTAATCCACTTAACGTAATACCGTGTCGACGCGTCGCGTTTGTCTGTCCCGTCTTTCTTATGCCGCTTTCGACGCAAAGCGTATTTGTTTTAAGCTCATTGCTGCGATTAAAAGCGATTATCTTCCGCATATTTCTACGAAACTTGTATACTCCCGGGAATAAAGAGGATAACTGAACAGTAATTACCTTCGTCCTGATTCATCTCCAAAATAAGAAGTTCGATTTTGGGGGGATCTGTCGTTGAACTAAACAAGAAAAGTTTCTACCTTTTATCCCATGCGAAAGATTGGCTAACATTAATCCATTTAGTCTTCATTAAAGTAAATATTCTTATTCGAGAATTCTTAACTAAGATTGAGGATTTCGGTCCCTCGGCTATACTGAAAGTTCAGAAGATTTCTCAAGATTCTGCGGTACCACTTGGATTTCCCGTCTTTGATACGAATGTATGTACCTTGTGGTGTACACAGCGTATGCTGCTTCCCGTTCGTCTCAATTTAGGGTCGGAGGAAGGCACGTCCTGGCATCGTGTTTCAGGTGCCAAAGTTCTTCGAGATAACCCAACCCGGTGCGCATGGATCTCGTTATATAGATGCGAATGCATTATGCGTATGGCCCTCGCATATCCATTCGGAAACGTGCGCCTCTTGTTGTCCGCCGCGGTTGCAGTTCGCATTCATGCACGTGGAAGTTACACATACGGGATTATATATCCTACACACATATATATATGTGTGTGTGTGTATGTATGTACAGATGTACTACATATGTATACACCAAACAGACATGAAATATTAAGATCCAAAATTGTATTAAGATCAACTACAAAAATTATTTTATTACATTGAACAAAATTTATTAAATTTTAATAACTATATTTGTTTAAATAGTACTAATGAAATATTTACTTACAGTAAATAAATATATATACAGTCAAAAATTGAACAAAAAACCGCGGATACTTTTTAAATGACCTATTATTTACTCAATAAGAAAATGATACTTAAATTAATAGTTTTTGTATTAAATAAATATTTTGTATTAAATAAATAGGTTTATATTTAGTAAATATTTAGTCAGTGCTACATATTTAAACAAATATTTATTAAAGTTTAATAAATTTTTTCTATGTACCTAAAAATAATACCTAGAAAAGGTCCCTTCTATCTAAATCTTTTTACTTAAGCCTACGGCACGCGATAAATTTCTTCCTGCTAAACTGTTTATGTTTTAATAAATTACTAGAAATTCTAAATTTTCTTCTGTGTGGTATAAGCCTAGCAATCTATTAAAAGTAGCCAAAAAAAAATAGCCATAGGCTTAAGTTTCATTTTTCTAAACCTCAGAATTGCGAACACGTTTTTCATTTCGCATGAAAATTATCATAAGACAAATTTACCGTTTACCATACGATATTATAAATAACATCGTGTATCAAGTTATCATTATTCTTTCTTTTATCTGCAATATTTATCTTTCACGAGATCTCGCACCCGGTGCCACAAGCCGAGGACCTGGAACTTGCACATGCACACACACACACATTGTGTCTCACAGCTTTTACATGACCGCGCGCGTGCGGTCATGCATCTTACTAACGGTGTGTCTCCACGACGCATCGCTTTGTGTGGTTAGCTTAAGCCGGTCTAGCGTCGTGCTCAGAAAGTAGCAAAACTATCCGCCCTCGCAAGTGGACAAGGCAATATAGAATTCAGTTTTAATGACATAATGGACGTTGTGCATATTTAAGCAAGGATGTTTTAGTATGCACGGTCATATCAGCGTTATATTAACCTTACTATGACCCATTATCGGCGTTCCTCGCGCGTTCAATTTAATAACTCGAGGAGAATGAGGAAAGACACTCGATACTCTGATATTAGAGAAAATTGCCTTATTATCGCAGCGAAAGTGGACTAGTTCATCGCGGTCAACTTTAACGGGAACGAAAGAAAAGTTTCAGAAGAATTCGCTCATTATTTCATCGACAGAAACGGCTTTTCAAGTTCGAGAAACCTTAATACTTTTCAACTCCACATTTGGATCGATCGCGTATAATTGTATATGAAAATCTTTATCAATATTTTTCAAACATTTACGACGTGTCGTGAATGACAAAACTCTAAGATTAGACACTTTAAGATTAACGATGTTAAAATAAATTTTATCTCATTTCTCATAATTATCTTGGATCATAAAGTAATAACGAAGAAAGGGGAGCTGTTCGATTTAACACGAAATGACCCAAAGGGAGATGTCACCGTTGTGATCTCCGGTTTCGCGATAACTATTCAGTCGCGTCGTGAATATCAAGTATTTTTCGAGTCAAGAAAGCTTGCGAATTACTTAGTCTGCATGTATCTGCTGCAATGATAACGCTGACGAAATGGAAGATGGATCGATTGCGCGAGCGTATAATTAATATGGTAATATACACACGGAAAAACGGTTTTACTGAAGTACCTAAAAATCCAACTAGATACAGATCTGAAAATAATAATGCTGGATCATCAAAACAATTATGTGCTCAAACTGATTGCTGGAATGTTAAAACTTTTTGTAGCATCGCTCAAGTGTCCTACACGGAAAGAATTTGTTTTTAGAAAAGAATAATTTTGATAAAATCTTTAAAAATTTAGGTAGATATAGATTTGAAAATAATTTTGTTGACCGTCAAAGTAATTATATACACAGGGAGAATTTTCTTTTAAAATTTACTCTGAAAATATGATAGGGGACAATATTGTATTTCGAAGAATTGAAAAGAGATTTTATGTAAGTCTCTCTCATTCATTAATAAAATTACAACAAAATAAGTTTGATTAATATTACTGAAGTGCATGAAAATTTGAAAATATATTGTACTACACTATCATATTTTCAGAGTAAATTAAAAAAAAATTCTCCCCATGTATATAATTATTTTCACGGTCCAACAAAATTATTTTCAAATCTACTCGAATTTTTAGACTTTATCAAAATTATTCTTTTCATATACACGACCTCGCTGTTCGCGCTTTGTGTTATGTAATTATGTAGGAGGCGGATTACCCTGCTCGTATGGCATTTTATGACTCAATGCGCCCATAGCATATGACGATCCCGTACGTTATTAACAAATAAAAGACGATATCGCTTACAAAGTTTATCCGTAGCTTTATAGAAGAATGCTCGCTCGGCCAGATAACGAAATATAAAACCACTCGATAAAGACTTCGATATTACCGGAATAAAAAGTCATTCTCAAACACTAACCAAACAGCTCAGCGGAGAGAAAAGTTTGCAACTTTTTCAATTTTCGATACTATTATGGGCTTCGATATTTAATCTCTCCTCTCGCATCGAATTATATTAGGTGTTGGAATTAATTCGTAGCGTTTTACAAGTGATGGGAAGTACTTTCATTAATGTATTTTTTAATGCTCATGTGAAATAAATAACATTCTTTCATTAAAAACGCTACGAATTAATTCCAACACCTAATATAAAAATTCGCGTTTGCCTCGATCGCGTTAAGCGCGTGATATTACACGTTAATATTAAAGCGGAAACGTTTGCACGTGAACGATAACGCGGATAAGCTGCTTTCAGACAGGTAAGGAATTCAGATGACACTTTCGCATTTCGAAGATCGCGCTCGAATTTCCTTTCGAGGCACGTCGATCTCGAAGCGAAGCATCATCGGAGATACGAAATACGTGCCTTCGACTTCTTTTCACGTGACTTCTGCATTTCGATCGAGGTCAAAGGATCGACACCATTCTTCGAGACGGTATGAACGACGACGTTATCAAAGTCGTGTGACCAGAAACGGTCATCAAACGGAAGGGAATTTCTAGTTGCTGTACGAGAGAAACAGAGAGCAGAGAGCGAAGAATCACCGTTCGCTAAATATTAGGTATGCGACTCGTTGCGCCGGCAAACGCGCAAAATTACGGTTCTCTAACACCATACAACATTATTCCGCATTAGTGCAACGATAACCGACCGTATCGCACGTATTACACGTATTACACGTATTACACGTGTGTTATATAATAAACGCGTGCGCCATTGTTTATTGCATAACCATGTTATGATACAGTTATCGCTATGGTGTCTGGCGCTTGCATGGTTGACTGTACAGTAGAGTTCGTTATCCCAGAGATTTACTGCACTACATTTCAATTCCCTGAACTGTTTAAAATTAGCTGCCTTTCGACGAGGATCCGATTAAACGTCGTATTTCTCGATATTCTAATAAACTTTCATCCTTTAGATTGAATTTCTCTTAGAAATTAATTACAAGATTGTATTATATAGAATCCTTTGTGTATTCTTCGGCAATCAAACTTTTACTAATTGCAAAAATAACACGCGATCAAAATGAGACACGAGATTTTTTAAAGATTTTCCTTATATTCGTAAATGCGTTTTTATAAAATATCCTTCATCGACATATTTTTTAATGAGATCGCAATATTTGGATTGGATTTCCCTTAGAAATTAATTCTAGAATTGCGTTATATAGAATCCTTTGTGTATTTTCTTCGGCAATCGAATTTTTCATAGTTGCAAAAATAATGCGCGGTCAGTCGTGAAAAATGTGACACGACAAAGATATTAAGAATGTAGAGAGAATGCAGAATTTATGTCACGCGACAATATATCTCGGACTTGGTACGCCATGGGAAGACAAAAGGGACATCGACGTTGAAAACTGACCACATGTAAGAGCTCTGTTTTCACCCTATGACGATCTCGAGGGTGATACGTCTGACGTGATTTGTTGATCTATATAATTCACTTGTAATTCTATTATTCCACAAGTACTCTTTTCAACGCAATACAAATGTTTGATTCTTTAATCAAATAACGCAATATCTTTAACCAAATATTTTTGCAATCAATCGAACTTGGTTTATAAATTATGCCATTAAAATTGTGTTCTATTATTTACTGTAACGTGTGCTCATATATATTTACGTGTATAAAAATATCAAGCCAAATATAATATATAAAAACATGAAACATTAAAAAAAATGTTTTGAAACAAAAATTTTTAAATGAAATATATGTAAACCGTGCAACACGTTTTGTAAAAAGCATTCGGTTTTTATGACAGATGTATAAACGTCACTAATATTTTTTTAATAGAATTAATATTTGTTTAGATAATTCAAGCATTCTGCGTATGAAAATATTGAGCCAAAATTATTAAAAAGTCAATATTTTGCGATATATTTTATTCTAATATATATATTTTTATATAAAATAAGACGCATAATTGCATTCAAAATAAATACGTATAACCGTGCAAATTATCAATTTTTTTCTTAAATACAATTTTTCCATGAACTTATCATTAAATGCATAAAAGTAAAAAGCAAAATCATGGATTATTTTGATTTTATTCTTATTTATTTTATTTCATTTTATTTCCAATAATTCAAAATTAAATATTAAATATTTTGTAATTATTTTTTTACTTATTAATATCTTTAAATGCGAAGTAACTTATTAATATCTTAAATATATCAAAGAATGTCAAAAATATTGCGATCTCATTAAAAAATTTCGACGAAGAATATAAAAATGCATATTATAAAATATTTATTACATGCATTACGCTTCGTTCTAAAATCTTTTTATTTAAATTTTATTTTACGTCACAATAAAATATGAAATATCTTTTCGCAAGTACTGAACTTTTTATGACTCTATTTGAATACTTTTATATGTAAAAAGGAAAATTGTCAAATTAAAATATAAAGAATATAAAGAAAATATAAAAAATATAAAAAATATCTCGATAACGTCATATTTCATAAAAAATATATTATAAAATAAAAAATGCGTTAAGTGTATTATATTCTACTCTTGAAGTTTTTACTTGAAAATTTTTTCAAAAATGTTTCGTCGTTGATATGTGTATTTCGAAGTCTCGATACTTTTTCTTCACTCTGTATGTCTACATGTATCCCAAAGTCGAAGGGAATGAATACTGTGATATCGAGAGCCCATCTGGCGAATGCCATTTGGCGCCTATAGTGAACTCTTCTCCGATAATACTTTCCTGTGACATAGCACTCGTGTGCAATCTTTGTTCAATGTGAAACGTATCGCTTTGCACGCGTGTTTATATAGGTCACACTGCTCGCTCTGTTCATTCACAGCTGAAACTTCGTTCTCTCGATCAAGCTCGATCGAACAAAACATAGGAGATGTCATCCAAAGAAGATTACTGATGATATTCCCGAAAAGTCCCCTTTAATTATACTTCTTCATAGCGGCTTAGCTTCAACAACATGATGATAATAAAGTGAACTCGCTGGCACCGGCGGAATCAAAAGCGAAAAACACGACTAGTGAAAAACTAATTATCCTAATTATGGTCGAGTCGTGGAATGCAATTTTCGTTCCTGAGTACTGCACGATTTCTACAAGAAACACTTTGCGTTTACCGTAATTAATCATTTCTGATTATATTGTAAATGTGCTCGATGGTCCTCACAAATAACAACGTTATTTTTCAATTATTATTATTGACAAAAATTCCTTTGGCGCGCCGTAAGCGAAATTTTTTTAAGCTTTAATATGGACAGATAGAATATTAAATTATTATTTAAATTATTACATTGAAAAAGTATTATTTAAATATATAATTCGTAAAATGTTTTTATTTTAAATTATATTAACACAAAGAAAAAAAAATAACGAATGAAATCAGTGTCTTTTATTAAAATACAATTCAGTCTTTTTGTCAATTTCGTCCATCTTGATTATAAGATATAAAGATATTATTTTACGCACGAGATAATACAAAAATTATTTACTTTTATGAAAGAAACATACTATTTATAATTGTGCAAAGTGAAACGTGAAAGAATCTTTCACTAGAATCTTTCCTTATACACATCCATCATCTTTGAGAAAATTTTCTAAGACATTATACATACATATTCGCATATCACATTTCCCTCTTAAAACTACAAGATAACCCGTTATCATAGGGTAGATGCACGTATCGCGGAAGATGCCTTCGCGAAACCTTCATAAGGACAATGCGCCGTCGGCGATTCTCGGGAGGGGAGGGGATGCACACGCGCACCCGCTCGCGCTTGGTGGCGGCAGGAGTGATCGGAACGGAGAAAACTGAGAGAGCGAAAGCCGTGGAGCTGTATCCTCCCCTTCTCCTCCACCCCCGACCATAGTGTACTGACGAAGAGAACGCACTGGGGTAGTAGCAGCTCGACGAACGTGGTGAGGGGCGGCGGCAGCGGTGGCGGCAGCGACGGCGACGGCGGTGGCGGAAGTGTACGGGAGCGCGAGAGGGAGGGTGGCAAAGGCGCATGCCAGTTGGGCCCTCGCCGCGCTACGAGTCGGGTAACCCCAGAATTCTCGCCCCTTCTCGCCGGGATAGCCCGGCACGGTCGCGCGGCGTATTCCGGAACAGAGTATCTCCGGCACGAGACACGGCACGGTCGCCCTCGCTTTCACCCTGTCCTTCGCGACTGCGAGCAGTGCGAGCCCGCAGGCACGCCGCCGTTATCACCCAAGTTGATGCCGGGACAGTGTGATAACAATCGATGATAATAATTGCCGCGCGCCGCTTCCGGCGCGTCCTCCCGTGACCTCGGCGAGGGCGATCGACTGCCGTGAACCGTCTGTCTCGCGCGCGCGATCGGGCAGACGAGCCTCTCGCCATCTCGCCGGCGTCGTGGAAGTGGTGGTGTAGCGAGCGTCGAGCACGACGCGCGGACGTCGCCCCGCGACACCCAGCACGTGATCGTCGATCCACCGGAAAGACGACCTGGGTCGTCTGATAATCATTCGCGAGTGTCCCACGGACGATCTCCAGATTACAAGTTAGAGGGGAATTTCTTATCGCAGCGATTAAACACGAAAATCGTCCCCATGGACCCGTGGCATTGGTGCCTCATCGACGAAATATTTCTAAATATTTTAGTATCACTTATACTTCGAGCTAAATTTAATTAGCCGATTTCCTTTTAATGCCCAATTTAAGTTCGCCATTTGCGAAATAAAACGTAGAATTGGAAACAAATCATTTACGATTTTTATTACCGGTAGTAATGTTTCAGAAGCTCTTCGCATTGTGTTCGCGAAAACAATTTCTTGAAATTGTATCATTAAGAATGCAACAAAAAATAGCAACGAATAATTGGGTGCTTTTCATTTGGTGACACGAGTCCACACAAGCATCATTCTAGCCTCCTTCACTTCAGTGAGTAACAAAGATAAAACGACACTTCGACTTGTGTCAGCAAATAGAAAGCACCTAATAGACATTTTTACCGATGATAATCATATACGTTCGAGAAATTAATTTTTTCTGATTTATCATCCACGAAGATCTTCTAGAAATTCACAGAAAAATCGTCCGAGTCGTCATGAAAAATTTTACATAAACGTTTACATCTCGTTTCGATTTTTGCTCCGAAAGTTCAGCCGGAAGGGCAACGTACGCGGTAGTTCGGAAAGGGTTGATCGTGGAAGGCCAAGGGCGGTGCGAACGGACTCGTGGGAGTCGACGAACAATCGGCCTTCGTTGAAATGAAGGTCTGCAATATTCAGACTATCATATTCAAAACGCGTGTCGCTAGGGCGTGTTAATTCGACGCGGTCGTAAGGAATTCTATAAAAAATGCAAAAAATCTCTCAAAAGCCTCATCTTTCCTCTCGTTGCGCGTTTATTTGCTCGTCGCCGCGATATGTAACGAATGCCAATCGAGATATTTTCATCCCTCGAAGAGGATCGAAAATATCCTGCGACGAGGATTGAGGGTTGAGAGGCGTGAGATACAATAGAGAACAGGTTGGAATAATCGCACGATACGCCCACGACTAATGCGTTTTATCATTAAATACACCTCGTCGAGCGTGGTCTTCATTGTTTCCGCATTCGCGTCAAATTGATTCGACAATTCGTTGATTTTATTCGAACGTTACTGCACGCCTATCTGCGATTTGGTAATTCGAACGGAGCTGTCGAATTTGCGGCTCGTGTCACGGCGCTGGCCGTGTGTCTCGATCGATGTTTTAATCAAGAAAATAGTCCGAGTGAAACCACGTATTTACGGTTTCGCCGATGCGACGGTTGCGAAACGTGTGACACGGCAAAAAGGGAATAGGGAATTTGCTCGTTTGAGGAAGATAGGGTTCAAATCGATGTGGTATTTAAGCGTAGTTGTTATTTACTTGTATCGCGCTACTTTATTTTTTTTTTTATTCGAGAGAAAAGAAACAAGAGAGATGTATTTATGTAGCATCAGGATTTTATTTGCGCAACATTGAAAATTCATTAAGTCAAACTGAATTGTAATTTCTATATCAATTTTTCCCGACGGAATAATAAGCTTAGTAAAAAACATTATGTTTGGCATTATCATGCTCGCTTTATATATTTATGTATGTATGTATATATTATATATATATATATTATATATAAAACCATCTTTTTAAAGATTATCTAAAAGGTTAAAGAGATTACATGGGAAAGCTATTAAAAAATCAGCGCAATCCAAACGATGCGGGTTACGCTCCCACGAGCGAAAGTAATTGGACGACGGGAATTTATATTTTGCATGAAAAAGAAAAAACTCTAAGAAGTACTCGCTTCTCGTAGTGCACGATGAACAACCTTTTGATAAAACCGACGTTGTTACCGAGAGCGTTAGTTGCGCACGTAGTGGGACCTGATTATTCATGTATTCGACTAGCAACTCCGGCAACTCTGTTTTCGATGCACGCTTTACACGCTGCCGAATACATTACGTCGCTTGCAGAGGTGATAATGCGATGGAAAGATAGTACTTTTCCTTTTTTTTTTTATCCAACAAGTTAACAAGCGTCGCCAAATTACTGGCGATATTGTGCCGAGTACATAGAATATAGTATTTTATCTATCGGAAGACTCTCATAATTTTGACGTAATTTTCAGTGTCGCACGTGTGTATTTTATACGCGTTTAAGGGTAGGATAAAGAATGTACAAGAGCAGATTTCTTCTGTATCGCGTTTCTATATCTCCAGAGAAGAAAAGATAGAAGGAAAGATTTTATTTCTCATCAGAAGAAGTGAAAATTTTACGCGAAGAAGTCAATTTTTTCCGTTGTAAATCAACGAGAGAATTGCAATAGATAAAACGAAAGGTTCAATTATTCGATGAATTTTTTATTACTCCGCTGTTATTACACGCTGCATCAAAATTTAATGAACATCGACACTAGCATCGAGTAGTTTGCAGCGTAAACTGCGGGAAAACTTGTCACACAGCTTTTAATATGTCTTGGTGCACATCGTCGACCGTTTAAATGAGTTTATGATCGATTTATCGCTCCGAGAGGATTCTCCTCGTCGAGCCCGTCGAATCCGCGTCGAAGACGCTTATTTCCGGAAAAATTTAAGTATTATGTACGTATAAGCGAAGACACATACATCATAAATTTAAATTCTCCGGAGCGGCTGCTGCTGCGGTGCACCTACCTTTATTTTCGAAGGGTGCAAATGCATGCAGCCTTCGATAAACGGTGATAGACTCTGTATAACAAATTTACGCGAGTAGTTCCGAAGTGGTTATCACCGGCGGCGACACGGGACAGACTTCACTTTTAATTCGTTTCCCAACTTTTTACGATCGGTCGTGCGTTTCCTTCACAGAAGCGAATACGTATAAATGTATTTTTCCGGCAACATTTGACGACGAACGTTACATCCGGCGTTCCTTTTCACAGGAACTTGTACGAGTTTTCCCCGCGCCCGTGGGATCATTTTTGCAAAATATCTAGGGAAATTACAGCAAGAATGTATGTACGTCATTTTCCCGCGGGACTGTTTGTATTAATACGGGATTGCACGTCCCGCTGCGAGGCAAACGACATTTCCGCGCGACAGGTAATTTGCTATTCCGCTTTAGAATTAGCCGATTAATTGCCACGGGTTTCATGGTGAGGGCGAATTCGAAGCTCACAGAAACACAACGTGTACACGTCGTGAGACACGTGTAACATTACGCAACAAGCCTCCCACGCGCGTGGGATCCGCTGCTTTATTATTCATTATATCGTTTTAATATTGGCAAATCGCTAGGACAGCCGGTTGACAAAATTTGCGACGGATTGTACTACTTTGGAAGTACATATCGACTGATGGACCTCCCGCTCGAACTTTGAGAGTGTAATCAGTCAGCTTAAATATGACATTGCAACCCTGTTACTCGTTGAAACTAACGGATAACACTCGAACATACACACGCAGCTTGATGCTGATCAGAAAACGGAGAGGAAAACTAGAGCGAGTTCCCCGAGTGCGCGATCGATGGTAAACTTGATTGTACGTGCGAAAATGTAAAAAAAAAAACAGGATTTTTATCGACCTACAATCGTGATCGATTTGGAAGAATTCACACAGAAAAGTGCAAGAAACGCGCGAGAGTGTCATTCCATGTGGGAAACGTACAGCCAACATGTTCGCGTGCCTGTGGAATTTCTTCGACTGGTAAGATATGTAAATATTGTAATGGCATTTATTGTATACCAGACGCCGGTTAACAAATGCGGAAAACACTTATTCACCACACCTATTTCTTATCATTCCTTCTTCTGATAGTAAACCGATTAGTCATTTTCATTATAAATTCGATCGACTGTTTTATCGCTATTTTTAGAGAGGAATTTCAATTAATAACTGAAAGCGAATGTAATAGAATGAATACAATTAAAATAACGTCTCGGATCGATGACTGTATAATTGTGCTCTCATTAATGAGGAAATGAGACATCACATGATAGTTTCGTCGTAGCGTTTCCTTATATTTCGCGTTTATTAATTCACAGAAGCGAAAATGGGCACGATGGAATCCTTTCGGCCGATTACAACTTGGCGTTGCATAATTCGTCGGAAACAGATTAGCGGGCGCGCACGACGCAGAACGATAAATCCTTTCTCCTTCGTGGCGCCCTCAATTAGATTTATTAGTTTAGTAGACATCGCATTTAGTCGCCTCTTTTTATCAGAGTTTCAAATATTCATCTTTTTCTTGAATTTTCCTTATTTATTTTATGCATTTGTATGTATTTGTAGATTTGTAACTGTTGTGTATGTTATGTATTATACACGTATATTGTATATTATGATGTAATGTAATGTAATGTGTGTGTATATATATTTATATACGTATACAGGGTGTAACTTAAAAAGCGTTCATAAATTATATAGCTATTCCTGAAAAATTGAATTTAAAACTTATGAACCATTTTGCAATTTTCACAATTTTGTTTGAATTACCTAATAAATAGAATCTCTAAAATCGACAGTCTCAAGAAATTTTTAAGAGCTTATCTTTAAGATATTTCATAAAGAACACTGAAAAATATCAAAAGTTGTCTTGTGCGTCGATTTCACTCGTTTATTCGGCAATAGAAATTAATATCTCGTTAACTATTGCGAAAATCGTAATAGACTCAGTTTTTTGTATCAGGAATAGCGCTATACAGTTCGTGGACGTTTTTTAAGTTTCACCCTGTATATATGTATATACACATACAGTTACTTATTTAAAGAAATTTTACTCTGCTGCTGTATTGTTTTAATATCATTACTTATCTTCATTTTACACGCGAAATATTTCGAGGCAATTGAAATAAAAAAGATTTCATAACGGAAGCATGAAAATCCACAATGCAGTCGCGATATCGCTGAACAATTTGACAGCAAGTTCTGCTTTCGTTTTCCATTACTTTTTTTTATCTCCCGGACAATATTTTCAGTCCCTTTCGTCAGTCTTCCCTACATAATTTTCAGCCTATATCTCAGTCGTTCACGTTATTATTCCATTATCCATTACCCAAATTTTATCCGTTATTATTATGTGAAAAAAAAAGATTTAAATTGTAATTGTTCGCGAAACTATATATGTATATCGAAGAAAAATATGCGCGGGATGCACATCAAAAAGGCATTATGATCGACTCATGAAAATATGCATGAAACACAAATAACATCATTTCTACTTTCCATCTGAATGATTGGACAAAGCGAAATAGTATTTTTGCACCTGAGTATTTTGGCTATATTACTGTTTCCAACATTTTGAGAGAGATATCTTTTTTAAAAAAATATTTAACTACAACCATTTTTAAATCCATAGAATGTACACAGCGTAAAAAATAAAGCAATTGTACGAATACCTTATCTTCCCAATTTCGATTGCGAAACTCGATAAAAATAATAAAAAGTTAAAAGAACTGCAGAAGTAATTATTTATCTGAACTATCCAGTTTTATCGGTTCAAAATAGCTATAAGCGAATGAAACATAAATAACATGAGCGCTACGAACGCTTGTCAATTCCAATCTTATTGAATTCAATAAAAATCAAATCCCGCGGAAAGATTGGGAGATTTTTCGATGTACCTTGTCAATTGCGTGCTTTAAAATGTATTTTCGCAGCGCGTAACCGTAGACCTCCGGTCGAATATCAAAAGTAAAGTCGAACGGATGTACATATTTCCTTACGTATGAATAAGCTTGCTTTCAGCCGCGAGAATGCCCAAAAAGTTCAAGCTTTCTCTCTCTCTCTCTCTCTCTCTCTCTCTCTCTCTCCTTCCGGTGCTCGTACTTTTCTCTTTTGTGACGCCTCTATGAGATGTATGCGCGAATCACTGCCACATTTATACAGTGCATAAAGCCACCCGTTGTCGAACTATCGTTTCGATGCATCTGAGCTTTTTCATTTGGCTCGTAGTCGCACAAAATGTATGCGAAATGTACGCGCCGATGAAAATACGGTCGAAAAAGGAATCGAGCAAATACAGTGTAGTATTCGAGATCGACGTGGGAAGTGAGGCATTATAGCTCACGTTGCGATAAAGGGGTGATTGTTGTCGATAAAGGAAGCGAGGGTAAAACGCGTATATGGGTCAAGTGTTCCGTGTCGTTTACGTTTCCTTAAATTTGACTATTATATTGACATACATATTCTTCTCGTCTCTTAATTAAAATTTATTATATGAAAAAAGAACGATTTTGCTGAAGTACAGCTAGCTAATTATTTAGCTAGCTGTGGATCTGAAAATAATTTTGTCCGAACCATCAAAATAATTTTTTTGGTCGCTCAAATTGATTGCTTGAATGTTAAAAACTTTTTACAGCAATGTCTATAATTTTGATGATCCAATAAAATTATTTTCAGATCTACATATATCTACTAAATTTTTAGATACTTCAGCAAAACCTATTTCTTCTTTCCGTATAAAACTAATTAAAATTTATTGAGGAAAAAATTCTATTATAAGCGCTCACCATATTCGCATTCTTACAATCTCTCCTCATTTACTTAACGCGTCTTACAACAGCTCTCGCGCTAACTTGCAAACTTGCAACAAAATGTTCATCCACGGAAGTCAACTACTAGTGTAAAATTATTTGTGTAAAATGGGAATTACAACTTGGTAAAACATAATTCATCTCTTCGCGCTCCGCCTCTGTTTCGTTACACAAGTTCCTTTGTGTGTCGTTTAGTAAATTCGCCCGCTTTTAAGCGCGTTCTTTTCCTACTCGAACAATATGATGGGGTTCCACTATTTTCACCCAACGGACTTTTCACCATGGTTATCGATCGACTACCTAGGTCATGGCGAGGGTTTGCACTCGCCGGCAAACCGTCGACTGCGACACGTGCGTTGCGTACGACATGCGCAGTGCATAAAGGTTCATTCACACACTAACGCGTTCAATATAATAACGTAACGACATTGTGGTCACATTGTTATGATATTTGCGTTTTGTTGATTGTCACTCGTGTACGAACAATTCAACTAGTGCAATTGTATATTTTAAAAAAAGTTTAAAAACTTTTAAAAAAACTTAGAAAAAGAATATTGTGATGAAATTTGACAATACAAAAAGAGGCAGAAATATTTGCAATTTTAGACGATTATATGACATCGGATAATACATTGTAAATAAAGTGCATTGTTATTAATTGCAGACTTCGAACGTGTAATTGATTATAAATGCGTTCAATTGTTACATGGCGCAATGATATCGTTGATTGAAATCAGATACGAAGAGCTCAATGCAGACAATTTGCGATCTTCAATGGCATTGTTACATTTGACACGATTCTGAATGATCGCGTTACCCTAATTAACGTTTAATTTATGATTTATGACGTATATACTGCAGACCATTAATAAAATAGATACACGTATTCGCGTGCACGTAAGATATATAGATATTAAATTTCTAAAAATAATAATTCTATAGCATACATTGCCGATTGCTGCAGGGATAAAGGTCGGGAGGACGAAAATCGACAGAGAGAAACTAGACAGGGACGATTCACTGTTGCTTCGAAAGGGGATCTATTCTGTTTCAATTATACTCTTGGGATGCTGTAAGAGGAAATGATGTATATGGTACGACCGACAAGACGCCGTGTATCGATCTAAACCATATAAACTTTATGTACACTCATTATATATATATATATATGTAAATGTATACAGAATAGCTCGAGAGAAGAGCGTGTCGTAATAATTAACTCACGACTCAGTGAGTGTACAATTTACACATCGATAAATCAATTCCAAATTTTTCAATTGCACAGATACGATCATATCGTTTTAATCTCGATATATATCAGGATTTTGTCAACTGCAGTGACATAAGGAATAAAGATTTCTGCAATTTAGTTGATTTATTGCTCATAAAAATTTCGTATATTTAACTGCGTCATTAAATGAATTCTTTATAATATAATTTTTATAATTAAATAAGAAAAATCCTATATTCGATCAAAGCGAATTTTATTCAGGCTGAGGCAATATTTTTCGTAATAAATTATTCACAGATTTAAGAGATTTTTATTAACATCTAATTATTAATATTCTTATAAAGATACTTATTAAACATCAAAGTTATTAAATATAATTAATTAAAGTCAATTTTATAAGTAATATTGCTACTGTGATTCTGCTTATTGCGTTTCAAGACCTAAAAAAATTTCGGCGCGCGATTTGCAGAATCGGATATAAATATATATTTAGGCACTAAAATATCTGTTTTTTATCGAATATAGAATTTTCCTTATTTAATTAGATTTATTCTCATTAGTTCAAATTCGTACCGTGATAATTTTTGTATATGTGAATTACTATTTAAAATAACGATCTTTTTCTGCATTAGTTAAACTACCTATTTAAAAAACGATAATGTCGACAGTTTGTAAAAAATCGCTGCTTTAAAATAAAGTTTTCAAAACAAAAAGTTTATAATCGCATCTTGTTGTTGCCTCATTGAAATTCATACTATTTCTCCTGCCGCGTATATCACTTTCAAAAGAAGCATCTCATGTAGTGCTGGTTAGCACGACCTGTAAACTATGAGATAACTTTTAGTCTTGCGATCAATATTCAGTAGAGAGCTTGACAAAGCAACAGGATGCATCCGATGGAAAGTTAAAACATATAAATTCTCCAACTAATATCCTGCCTTATACCATTAAACTCGGCATAAATAGCATATAAATTAGCTTTCGCGTACGTTCATTTTCTTTTCCCACAAATTTCATAACGGCTGGTTTCCGAGCAATCACCTGACAGTCATCTCGCGAATCACTCGGCACTTATTCAGACTTCACGAGGCGAGCATAAAGTTCGCCGATAAAAATTTCTTCGGCAGCAGTAAACCGCGGACTGCTTTGGAAGAGGCTGGAGACGAGAAGAAGATGGAGACAACGGAAAGAGAAAGAGAGAAAGGATGAGCGGAAGCAGCTTTATCGACTAGACTCGACCTGTATTGGGCCCTGCAGGTACCTACAGGAGTTGTTCGCCATGTTTGTCCCACTTGTACGTGCTTCACGGCAACAGTACGCTCGCTAACTTTCGGGAATTAAAAACGAAAAGAAAGAGAGAGAGAGAGAGAGAAGAAATAATGGAATAGCGTTCCGCATGCAAACTGCCGGAAAAGAGCAAGCTAGGTAAGCGACGCGTTTTCATGGAGCTCATATTGGGAGGATCCTCTTACGTTCTTCCAATATGAAGCAGAACGGGACGAGCAAGCACTTCGCGTCGGTTTACGCGAATTTTCATCCAGGATGCAAAAATATTTGCGAGTTCTTGTGAAGAGGCCTTTCATACACGTCTAGCTGTCGTTTCTTTCTCCTCTCATTCATTCTTCCCTCTAGCCACAAAACTGCCTCCGGTTTTCTACCACTGGGTTTTTTATCCTCGCCTCTACCTTCCTCTCTTGATCTAACTGCGACAAACTCGAGCGCAATAAATATGTACATGTATTACTTATGATATATATCATCTGAAGAAAGACGACTTGATAGCAAAAATTCATAAGTTTTCATATCTGATATATATACTTGTTCGTAAAAAATGTAAGTTGCTATCTAAACGACGACGACAAGCTTCCAATTAATTTGACAGCATGTCTTTGCTTTTAAAATATGCACTTTATAGCTTATATATTTGCCCAGAAAGAGAGAGAGAGAGAGAGAAACGTGTGGGATTCGAGACTCGGATATAGGTTTACCCATGTTCATTCAAACGATTATTTCATGAGCACGGTCGAGGTCTCTGCATTCATATGTAACCTCCACATGCTAATTTTATCCTGACCTTCCCACGGATGCTGCAATTCTGATCCGACAAGGTCATCAGTGAAAAAAAAAAAGAATCCATTTATACAGTCGACTTTTATATTATCGTCTCCCTCGTTCGTCCATTAGCAATTTATCGACATCCAATTATTCGCGACGCTTCTTCGCATCTATTTCCGTAGGATATCGATTTCGATGCTTTCGATATGAATTTCTGGGTCAAGTGACACGGTGAACTTAAAGGCTCACGTGCGTTACGAAGCTATCGCGCAAAGGAATAAATTTTCTTCGATACTAAAAGTATTCGGAAATACGATTGTGGCTGGAATCGAATCAGGAATGACGGCATGTATAAACGTCGTTTTAATAACATAATTGCTGCCATAAATTTGAAATATATTTAATCTAGGCACGTGCATAGACCAGTGGACCGTATTAAACTCTCATTTTCAAACTACCGAGCGGCTGCTGTATGCGTTTTTAATTGTCTGCTTTACTTTACCCGTCTCGTCACGTTCAACGTTATATTCGAGTATAACTACTCTAATTTCATTATGACGCGCGATGCGCTGTAGTGTCGTATTACGGTAAATATATGTCTGTAACATGAATACTGTAATAAGTGTGCAAGGAACACGGAAGCTTTTTCTACACCACTTTCTATGGAGTACCCCAAGCATACCGGAATCCTTTGATATGTTTGCCTCCGGTTCGCAGCCGGGGTTTGAAAATATTTTGTAGGGCTGTCCTTCACATGTTACTACGCTTTAACATCTATCATTAAAATTTTATTTTTTAATAAAATGTTAAAAGTTTTAATAGTAAAAACGTAAATCATATCAAGATATAGAATCTCTATTATTCTTACTTATAATAAATTATTTTTATCTAATCGTTAAATTTTTATTTTTATTTTTTAATGAAATGTCAAAAATTCAAATATTAAAAATTATATCAAAACATTAGAACATCCCTCTTACGTGTCTATTTATCTTTACCTAATGCTGAACATGCGAGAAAATAAAACCGCGAAATGAAAAAAACTTTCAAAAAATTCTTTTAACATCCGCTGCCACGAACGTCCTGAAATTTCTCGGGATGGATACCTCGGGGTAAACGATAACTGCCAGAATGAAGTGATAATCTTGGCGCTAGCGTTTCCGCCATAAGAAGCATTTCTAGCCTGGCAAAGATCGGTACGGTTGATACCATCGCGTGGCATAGAAACGTATGCCGTATTCACCGCGCGCCACCGCGAATAAACGAGTGTACACGCCGCGGTACATCAAAGGGTTAGATCGTGGCGCATCGCACCGCATCGCGGCGACCCAATTTCGGTCGCCGCGTGCGCGAACGTAACGTTAAAGTAACGTACGACGATGCATTTTGAGTACACCCGCGCGATGCAGTGGTTATTCGTATCCCCGAAGACCGGTTTCCCCGTGTAATCATCGGATATCGCATATTGCACCGCTTCTAGTAGTAGTGATCCGTCATACGAGCTACCGGACTTTACATTTGTCACAGCTGAAAATTAGAACTGATTTCTTTCTGTCTGAATATCTGTATGCACGATAAATACTACGGTACTTGCTTCTTTGACGTTTGCGACGTACATATTTTCATTTCGTTATTATATATAATCGCATATTACATTATCATGTACCTAATTAAGATTAGTATCATCATTATTATTATTATTATTGTTGTTACGGGTTATTATTATTTGTAACGATAATTATATTATTACAATATTATTACATTATAATATTAATTATTATTATGTGTTACCTCTGATTACTGAATCGTATTTCTTTTAGACACTTAATGAAAACGGCATAAAAACAGATTTATTCCAGATGTATAATAGATGCATAATAGATTCAGTTGCAGTCGCATGCGCGCAAACATCACGATTTTACAGCATGTCTCGTATAGAACTCGTTTCGTATTTTATTTCTTATAGCGCCATTACTCCGAGAAACCTATTTATTGAATTAATTAATTTCTTGTTTGGATATGAGCAAACAAATCCTTGGTTGATGCAATAAAATAATTTAGTTAAAGCAAAATTTTGGTTATTGTAACATTTTATTTGTTTCTGATAAACATTGACATTTGATAAACTTGTTTATTAAAATAACCAAATGTTTTGCTTTAACTACATTATATTTTATTGCATTAACTAAGGATTTGTTTATCCACATCTAAACAAGAAATTAATTGGTTCGATTAAATGGGTTTCTCAGTGCATTTAAAGGATTATCATGATGATTAAAACAACGGGAAGGAAAAGATCAATAGCACCACCTTTTACAAAGATTTTTTAGCAAGATCAACAAAAAGCGATTTGGCGATTCCGGAGATGGAAACAGCTCCTATTAGAATACACAAGTGTGGTTTAGTATATTGGTTTTTAATTACATCGTGAGCTTAGAAGTATGTATTATACAGCACATCTTCCCTCCCCCCCTCCTCTCTCTCTCTCTCTAACTCGTTCTTGACCAGCCATTAGAGCAGCAATTTTGCGCCAATTAAGGACAGTCATTAAAATCTGCACGTACAGTCGTAGACTGCGAGCAGATTGAAAGATGCGAGCCACGCAATGGAGTGTCTGGAATTTCATTTGGACGCTATTCCGCTCGCTATTTTCCAGATGAATTCAACGTTAATGGCATTAATCATTCCGTCGTCGACGCAGCGCATGTTCCGTTACAGTTGATTATCTTATCGTTGTCTAAACGCGATTGGATTCTAATATCGAGTAAGATCAGCAGGTCGATATTCAGCGTGGCGAATTGGAAACGGACGGCAAACCGGTCAATCGAATCTGCGGTTTCGCCAAGCCGATACGTTACCGTCGCTTTCAGCTTTTTGGTAAAACGAATCGACAATTTTCGAGTCAGCCCCGTTCGTCATCCGATTGACCAATCCCGCAATTAGAATGTGGAGAAAACAGGATCGGGATGGTTTAAAAAAAAAATGATATCTAAAAAAGGATTGGACGTTTTCTAAAAAAGGATTCATTATAATAGCTGTTTCGAGCGTAATCTGATTATTCGAATTGGTAAGATTTATCTGCTGTGCGGCGCTCGTTCGAGAAGTTCGCGAACGAATATCTGCAGTGACACGCTAAACTGTTTTTCGCGACTTTTTTCGGAGGATAAAACACGATATCTCGAACGCACATTATTGAACTACTGCATTTAGCATGAAATTAGATGAAATTATATTTTACTCATTATATTTCGACGACGATTGAGACAGAAAGATTCGATTATCGACATTTGGGATCGAGATACTTTTGCGCCTGGAGGCTCGATGGCATCAAGTTATAACAGTTCTCGCACACAATTTCGGGATATTAAATCGAATCGAGTCGACTGATAAAAAGATTCGGGGATTTAATATCGGGCGGCACGCGTGCCAAGAGTGGAAATGGAAATTCGACTGAATCTCGCACGTTTCCGGTGATCGAGATGCACGCGTGCAACGTCCACCAGCCGTGGCTACTGATGGCCACAACGACCAGAACCGTACGGATTGGGTGTAACGTACGTGCTCGCCTCTCTTAGGAATAAAACCGTCCGGAACAATAAATCGATCTCTTCCGCTAACCGAGGCGACTTTCCAAACGAACAGCCACGCGTCACGTCGCGCAACCACATTGCATCTATCGACGTGCAGCGTGGGTAATAAAAAGCGATAGCGCGTTATGCCTTTGCGACTACACAGCCCGCAAGGGCATCCTCTGCATAGTGTGTTGACCCTTTCTTCCCTGTAGTAGCAAATGCCATTGGCTGCAGCTCGGCTATTGCCACAATGGAACGTGACTTTTCGTACAGAAATGACGTAAAAATGACGTAAAAAGGGGAGTACGCCAAACAATCACATCCGTTTAAAAAAAAAGTACACATAAAAATATGATTCTTTCTGTAAAAGAGCGATTACTGAAATGAAGAAAATGAGAAGATAAAGAGGCCCGAGAATAATAAAGCTGAATAAAATTAAAATGTTCTATTGTTTAAATTTCACAACGTATTCGGTTTCGTCGTCAGATTAAATTATTTTACCGTTTCATTTAACCGCGATTCGCAATGTCTAGCGATTTTCTAAAGGAACAATATGTGTTTTACATATAGTAGCATTATATTATTAGAATATGCGATTACTGCTGGATAAAATGACGGTTCTCCGGCGCGGAAATTCTTGTCGAATGAAACTTTCATTTCAGAATCTTTTCTTTTTTTTAAAGGCGTGATATCGACCGCAGGTCTTTCCGCTGCTTCTATAAATTTTCAATGCTAAATGTGCTGAAAAAACACGAGTAGTTTCGTCGTTCGTATTGTCTGAGAAAGAATCGAGGTCGGGATCGCATAGACGAAAGTGACGATCGCTCGATATCCTTCGAGAAATATTGATACGATTATTTTGAAACTAGAAGAATTAGAGAAGAAAATGTAGCGAAATATACAGGGTTGTCAAAAGTTCTTTATCCTAAAATTCTAAACTTTTCCCTGATTTCCAGACAAGATTTCATAATTTTTCCCTGATACTTTCGATATTGTTTCGAAATGTTTTTGTATTTTTATTCTGGATTTGGAGACCAGCAAATATTTTATTGAAAAAGCGACTTAACATAGCAATGTTAACAGCTTCTATTTATTTGTTAAGTTGATAGTATTTCAAAATTATGTAAATGATGTATGCATTAAATTTCATTAAAACCAAGAATTTTAATTTTCCAGAAAATTTTGCAAAATTTTCTGACTTTTCCTTGATTTTCCAGACCGTTTTCAATTTCCTTGATATTTCTCTAATTTTCAGCTTTGTGACAACTCTGATATATTATAAAAAAGCTCTTATAATAAAAATATAACAGTTCACAGAGTATCAAACTTGGCGAATGACGTAAAAGTGTACTAGTTTCCTCAACGTGTGTTAAATTATAAATGTCATACATAATAAGTCAAGTTGTATTTCTCGTCATAAATAATTCAAAGTTATTTTTTCTTTGGTTACAGGCTCGACCAGCCGGTGACCAGCTCTACGCCCGGAATGGACAACAAAAAGGTAAAGGTTTGCCAGATATTTATCAGTAATCGTGCTATAAATTTTAGATATACCGAAACTGTATTGAATTTCTTTTGGAGACAAACAAGTATTATATACCGGTAGAATTTATTTTCATGAAGAGAGAATGATAAAATTACGACAAGTCACGTCGCTGAGAATTGGCGCACCGATCTCTATAAATAATAGTCATTTCCCCGCGATCGATTATTACCTACTGTTCGAAACCGCAATGTTTAATGAGTTGCACTCCGGTCGTGAGCTGTTGTGTGAGCGAGAATAGAGATCTAGCGTGAAAATCATTCGGCGCTACTCTGCCAATTAGAGACATTCGCTTGAATCAGTGTCGTGTGACTCGACGATTACCTCGTTGGAAATAATGGCAAGCGATACGAATCGGGCGTGATTTAATTCGACGCCACCGTGAAAAGAGGAGAGAGCAGGAAGGGAGAGCGAAAGTTTGCCACGAGAGTTCGGCTGCTTTTCCCGTCCGCGGAAACGAAGTTTTCCTTGGGATCGGCGAACCCCGGATGAGTTTCGTCTTTTTTTGCTCGAGCGAACCCGTACTTGCTTCCGTCGTCGAGGAACTGCGCGCGAGCAGCTCTTGTAATTTAACGGATTACCCGGGCGACTCCTCTTCCGTGTCCGGCTTTTTCGTGGCGCGACGAAAGCTCGTATATAGGAGAAATTTCACGGACGAGACGGACGAGACGGACGACCGCGCACTGAAGACGAAACGAGCGCTAATGTTCGTCTGCGGCAACTCCTGCGTAACGTTGAGAATCGCACCGTTCTGTGAGGAGAGATCAATCACGAGAGAGATACTTCCTCTTGCATCGACAATGTATGCATTGTGTTATTTGATGTATCCTCTGGGAGAGCAAATGGCCAACGGTGTAGTTCGTACTATTCGCAATTTAAGGACACTCTGCAATGTATGTGCTATACGTGAGCGCGTTATATACGTATACCGTATCCTGCAAGTTTCTCAAACAGACGTCCGTGGCACTTTGTATTCCTGAAAAATACAGCTCGTGTTATCGGCGTTTCTGAGAGTGCCAGAGAACTACGGGCGTCCGAGAAAACGGAGAATTTTCCAGGACCTCTCCCTCTTATAACCTCTTAGATAAAACGTATCTACAAGTTTCTTGTTGATAGAAGCTCTTCCAAGAAGTAAGATTTGGCAAGTGTCGCGTCTGAAAGTACAATGTTGTCGATATAAGGAGACACGGTTGTCATCAAAACTGAAAATCAGGGAAATGTCAGGGAAATTGAAAACGTTCAGAAAAATCAGAGAAAAGTCAGGGAATTTTCTGGAAGAGAATTAAAATCCTTGGTTTTAAAGAGATTTTAAATAGCGCACATCACACCTAATTTTAAAATACTACAGCTTAACAATTAAATGCAAGTAGCGTCAATAATATTAATAGTAATTTACATTGATTAAATTACTCTCGCAATAAAAATATTTAACGGTTTCCAAAAATTAGGATTAAAATACAAAAAATTCAAAATATTGAAAATTAGAGGAAATCATGAAATTTTGTCTAATTAACGAAATTAACGAAAAATATGGAAATAAGGATCTTGTTGGACCATAAATGTGAAAACACAATCAAGAGGAAATAGAAACTAAAGACTAGTTGAAACGGGATCTTTAACAGCTTAAACAATTCCATGTGAATTATATAATTACTATATAATGTACATAGAATAGATATGTACTATTTGTAGTCATTCGAATTGCGCGCCGAATTAATATAATAATTTTTCGGACTTAGGTCCAGTTGCACCAACGTTACTTTGATTTTAAGCGAAACTTAAAACTCTCTCTACCTCGTTTTAAAATCGAAAGAGACGGGAACAAAGAGAGTTTTAAGTCTCGCTTAAAATTAAAATAACGTTGGTGCAACCGGAAGTTGGAGACGCAACTAAACTACTGTAGTAATATCACAATTAAATATTGATGTTCAATAGACATCTATTAAAGAGATGTTAATATGCTGGAAAACTGTAAAAATAAACAATAAATAAAAGGATGAAATTTTACGAGGAATTTGTGGCAACCCTGGGAAAGCAGCATACGCATTGCGCATAAAACGCCGAGATTTTCCGGCATACAGCACCTTGCGATAGATGCTTATAAACTTGCAAATTTGTGATTCCATCTATAAATTTTAATAACGCATGAAAGAACACAATGGAAAAATATTACGAAATGGCATATTGATTCGCCGGCGAGTTGTAAACTACTTTCCGAACGACGTTAATGTTAACGTTCTATCGTTCAATATCGTCGCAATATCTTGCCGTTGTGCGAACGAAATTTGCGATCGTAGCAAATATGTAAACTATTTTTCGTGCATTCGGGATGTCTCGTAAAATTCTAGGGAAAAATAGAGAACTAGGTAGAGTCAGACGAGATAGAGCGAGCGGTAAATTATTCATTTCCACGTCAGGAATGGAGTTTCGAGTGTTCCCACGGCTCTCTCCGATCTTTTGTACCGAGACCGATATCTTGGCGCTCTTTTGCGCATGTATTTTTAAATCTGATAGGAAGGTAGAGGGAAATCGATAGCAAGGCTGCATAATACACCCGGTCTATTTCGAGAATTAAATCCAACTGGACTTTGCGGAGGCACGTGCTTTTTTTCGTCATTGAAGATGTACCCTATTGAAAATGTTATCCAACACACATCTATTGAGTAATTAGTTATTTAGCGGTCGTTTCATTCGTCGGATATCGATCTGTGTTTTTCTTTTCTTCCCAACAAGCGTCACAAGAAGAGAAAAATCGACGGATCGGACGAATTTCACGTTCGAATGGCGATCGTGCTATCTGCACCGGCGGTCTTTTCTTCCTTTTTTCGTTTCTATGGCTTTTCATTATCGGATAGACGTTCCGAGTGGCGTGGCGAAATTTTTGTCGGCCAACGGCAATTTTGTGCGATAACGTGGCGCGTCGGCAAGCGGAAAAACGGATTTCGATCAGCCGCATTCGGGGAAGGCACCGAATAAAAGGTGTCGAGATCTTGGCCGCGTGCTGATCGTGGCGCGAGAAAGATTCCAAATTTCACCGAAGATTTATTACTTCCAGCTTTCTATCTTTATCTCGCGAAATCGCATTTACGTTGTAAATTCTTCGAACTTGGACAATGTTTGAAGCTACCCAATACTTCAACATTTCAACACCATGACATGATACGCAAACGTCTTGTAAATAATAATAAATAAACTTATATTTTACATAATAAAATATTCAATCGCATTTTATATGTCATGTCATGTGAATAGACAGTGTTTTTTTTTTTAAATTAAGATTACGATTCATTTGATGCTACAAAGCAGCTATAAAGCTTTGAAGCATTCTTGATTGGTCAATCAAATACTTCGAAGCATTTGTAGCACCAAGTGGATCGCCTTCAAAATCCGTCCATTTTAAATCGTATAAATGTATATTTTAATGATGAGCATAGCGATCAAATCCTGCAATTAATTTCGCGCTAATGAAAATTCGATTAGATTCCACATTCAAGTTATGTGCATTAAACATTAAATTTGACAATTGAATTTTAAGTGAAAGTTCCATAAAAGTCAGTCCTTTGAAACTAATTAAGGAATAATGAGCGATTAATCTTAACCATTACTTAATTACTATTTCTAATTTTTCATCCTCTTTCACATCTCAGAGTATAAGACAGTTTTAATTTAACAGTTTTAGTTAAACTAAATTTAAGCGACGTTGATGCAACGTCGCTCGTAAGATTTGTAAGTGAGTGTCTTGATAAGAAAAGGCGCATTTTATTTTACAGATTGTCCAGTCGAGCACACCGCCCGCCGTACCGGTTCAGGTACGTAGCAAGCACGATGGCTCGGGGGTGGCAGCTTCCGTGTCGGGGGTGCGTAGGCGAAGCGGTCCTCAAGGCGGTCTGCGTTCGCCCGCTGCGAAAAGGCCTCTCTCCGCCCCCGTTGCATTGCAGGGATGGTTGCACAAACAAGGTTCGGAGGGTCTTATGCTATGGAAAAAGCGTTGGTTCGTTCTCTCCGAGTACTGCCTCTTTTATTACAAGGGTGAGTCTGCACGTTGAACGATCGATATTTTTTTTCGCGTATTTTATTACTTTTTTCCCTACTATTTTCGCACGGCACGTAACGTTATCGCAATACGGTATCGGTTTTTAATGAGCTTTATTAGTCAGAATAATGTAGCTCGTTCAGTTTAGCATTCGAATCCGATAGATGTAACGTTTATTCATTGCGTAATTATCAATTGACATTATGGACTGGAATAATTATTAATAATTGTTCCAGAAGCCTCTATTAATCACCAATCTAATGGAAATTATAAAGTTAGTTATTAGTATAAATAAGCTCTCTCGTTGACCGTTCTGCACAAATCGAATAAATGAATCTTAATGGCCATTTCGTATGAAATTAAAGTTCTTTAATAACGTTCGATTTCTCATAATTAATCCAATTGACAAAATCTCAATTTTTACAATTGCAAAACAAAATAATAACAGTTTCCTTTTTTGAATATAAATAATGATGTTTCATTATTCACAAATGTAATTTTTGATCGTCTCGAACAATTAAAAAAATCATTCTCGAAATAGAAAATAAAATTTCGTAATTAATATTTTCAAAATTTTCGTTCGAATCGATTTCGTGTCTGTCTTATTTACGAGCTTTTATTTTGGTACATTTAGTTTCGCGAAAATATTGTGGCATCTCGCCAAATTTTATCCCGTTTTACGTCTCGCTAGTCTAGATCGCACAGATCAATTTCCTGTTGTTCTGGACAACGCTATTCGTCTATAATTCGACTCAATCAGAGACGCTAATTATACTCGGAATCTTTGATTCGGTATGTGTATCACGATCGCAGCAGCAGAGATATATCTCACTAAACATACACTCGCATACCCGCACGCGCCACTTCAGAGTGTCTTTCACATCATCCGATGGAGAAGGAAATTCCTGCTAAAAGTTCGCGGCGATTCGAACGTGTCGTTTGCGAACTTTAGTTAAATTAGATTCGATGCATACCGTTCTCTAATTAGCAGCCTGCGAGAAACTTCTTCGAGTATCCTTATCGAATCCGTAAAAGGCATTAATAAGTACTCAATAACAACTCAATAAATAACTCTTCTTCTTTATTATTTCTCTCGCAAGTAAGTTTATTTGCAATATCGAAAATAATCGATCTCCTGTGTTTTCACGTTGAAAAGAGTTTATTATTATGCAGTTATTAATTTTTCGCTAAGTTTTCTTAAATTCGTTTTACATTTTCTCCACGTTCTTAAATGTTAAAAATATGTTTAAAATATTTTATAAAATTCATGAAGTTTAAATGCAAAATGTAAGTTTTTTTCGAAGTGCCATTCTATTATTTTATTATTTTTGTATTTTTAATGAACATTTTGGCGCGGAAGATAAATGGTGCACATAGAAAGCAAATAGCATTTTGATTGTTTTGTTTCAGACAGTTGTATACGCAATCACGGATACCAACAAGAAACATTCTTTTCACGTCGCCTCACTTATAGCTTTATATCTTAGATGTTATTATTAGCTTCGAACAACGAATTTTGAAATGTTCGGAACTAACACAATAAGCACAAATAACAGTCATGAAAACATTTTCTATTTTTACATTCGCAAAAGATAACTTATTGTTCTAGATGAGAAAACTTTCTTAAATAAGCTTAAAGGAGCTTCATAAATTTTATAAATATAATAATATATATATATTTTTTAAATATCAAAACATTCTCAATTATTACATGTAATCATCTTTAATAAAAATTTGATCTATTTAAAATTTCACCAAAAAATAAAATATAAAACATTTTGATTTCATACACATTTAATTGCTTTAATTATAATAGAATTTCTATATAAACAAACCAATATATTTTTAACTATTATCAAAATGCGAAAGAAGAATCTGTGCATGTGAATTAGTTGATTGAAGTGAGATTTCAACTTGTAATTGATAAAAACATTCATTTATCGTTAGAGGATCACTCAGTCTGAAATTAATTTAGACTGAAATTCCAGCTTTTCCAAAACGCAGTGTTCGAGAATTCGATTCGCCGAGATTTCATGGTTACACGTATATGTATACGAGTACACATTTAAAAACTCACATTTTGTTCGATAAAAATTCATAGAATTTCATGTCCCTTGAGATTAATATCGTCATACACAATCGCAAACTACAACAAATATGCAAATGTTGATTTTCGCAAATATTTAAAACCATCATATGGAAGTACATGCCTTTATGCACATCGTACATTAATCATAGGAATAGATTGTAGAGAGAAATTTTAAATTAAAGATAGATATATATATATATATATATATATATATATATATATATATATATATATATGTATATATATATATATGTATAGAGAGAGAGAGAGAAAGGATAAATAGAAGATATTGCAGTTATATCATCAAATGGTATATTTGAACTAGTCAGAATTGAAAACAAGATGTTATAAATATTTTTGCGTTTGACCGACTATCTGAACGTGACATACATCCGAAGTTTTCGTTACGAAATATACGAAAATATATCATAGTTATTTTATCATAGTTATTTGTATTTATACTTAACTGCACTTTCTGCAATAGAAAATTAACGCACATTAAAATATCATGTGCGTGGAATTTCAATGTGAAATTAGATATTGCTTGATTGTTTTAGAAACAAGACCAGTCTCGTCATCGTAGCTTTTATTGCAATGTAGCAATTTACTAATTTTCAGGCCCAGAGGAGGAGAAACTGCTAGGTTCGATATTACTACCTTCGTACAGAGTTACTATCTGTAAACCTGAAGACAAAGTCAACAAGAAGTTCGCCTTCAAGGCCGAACACGCGAACATGAGGACTTACCACTTCGCGGCTGACAGTCGAGAGAGCATGAACCAGTGGGTGAATGCTCTGACTCTGGCAACGCTTTTACAAGATCCTAGCCCGTAAGTTTCCTGCATGTATTTTTAAGCTGTTTAATAGACTCACGGGAAACATACAGTAATTATGCGATATTGTGTAGAAAGCCGAGAACAAGTACAATTTATATTAAACTTTAACGACTTCCTTATTAATCACGAGAAATTAAATAAATTAAATAATTTAATCCTAATTAAGGAATGCTAATTTGAGTGGCTTAAGTCAGGTGTGCTTTCAACGCGTTAATGATAATTATTATTATTAGTTTAAAACGTGGAATAGATGCATTTTTCTCTCTTGCTATTCTGCAGCTTGAATAAATAAACGGATATAAAAAACGAAATGCAGTGATGCAATCGATAAAAAAAACCGAGTGATTCTTTTAATCTATTATTGTAATGATCGCTGCTATTACATTAATCTATCATATTGCACGTGTTTTTAATTTTTCATATGACGTATTTCTTTGTGGAAATAATCCTTCCAGTTTACTCTCATCCGCTTGTTACTTTCTTTCGTATTCCGTTCGGCATTCGTACAGGTCTGTTTTACGCATCACGCGCATTTGCATTTTGTTCGCATAGAAATTTTACCTCACATTTATATCTGATCCCACTTTTTACATACATACATCCACATTTTTCAAAATTCATGAAATCTGAAGCTTTTGAATATTATAAAAATTTCGTCGTGGCTATCGCAGACCTCTCTCTTCCTTCCTTCTTTTCCGACTGAAAATCTTCCGCGAAAATAAAAGCTCTCACGACGTACAAAAACTTCTTACGAAATTGTCAGAACTACGCTCAACACCGTCTTGAAAGATGTCATCTTTTAAGACGACAACTCGACAGTAAACTCCGTCCAGAGATACAAACAAAGATCCCGAAATTAGCTCGACAGTGCAACGGAGTGACGATGAACATCTCTTTGATGCACCACGAAGGAAACTAGGACGGTATGGCTACTCGCGTTTATTTGCACGCGAAAGTATCGTGATGCGGATGTTGCAGTGCATCTGTCGTTCGCGCGTTATCACGGTGTAACTAACTCGTTAGTTAGTTTCTCGAGTTATTCGACCCGCGAGATACTGCCGGTGGATGAGCCTGGGCTGGCCCGTTGTCCATTAGCACGTCGTCAGCAGGGCGACATAGCAGACGCAGCAGCGGACAACGAAACGCTTGTTTCTCATGAGCTTTGCTCATCTTTTAGTTGAAACTTTATTTGCATGACCGAAAAGTAATCGAAATGTTAAAATTTTAGCTTCAGTATTCGGAATAATATTAATTTCTGTGTATTTAATAATATGAGGAATTTTCAAAATTAGAGAAACTCCTAGAGGAACGTATTAAAATTAATTCGTTTCATTTATATCTATATATATGCGTCATATATCTGGCAACCTCAATATAATCCTATCAATATTTCCAATAATCCTATTAATATCAAACTGATACTAATTTTCAAGTCGAATCGACAGGATATTTATTATACATAATCTTGTAAATTAACTTCCTTCAATTATCAATAAATTATCTTCAATTATATAAAAAACTATCGGTTTTTTGTAAGCTTGACGGGTGAAAGACCCGATATCGAATAGTGCGGGCTAAAAATAATATCTGACTTTTCAATTTTACATTTATTAGTGGCGCAGGCGAGGCCGCGGTAGTCATAGAAATAGCGCAAGATGGTGAACGAAGCGCTCGACCTAGCGTCTCGTCGATCTCGTCGATCCTGAACCAGAGTGCCGACGACAGCGATTCTGGTTTTCACGGTTTCCAGTCGCGGGACGATCCCAGTCATGCCTCCAATAACAACTCCAGCCCGAACAGCGCAAACACTGCCTCTTTCCCGAACCTCAGCGGTAGCAACAGCAACGGTAATTCCGCCAACAACAATCACGCGAGCGATTCGGGTCATCCGATGATGAATGGTTGGGTGCAACAGTCGCCGCAATACGGCCAGCCCGGCACTTCTCAGCCGCAGCAGCCGCAACAGCAGCAGCAGCAGCAGCAGCAGCAACAACAGCACCAACAATACGGACATTTGCTGCCATCGCAGCAATTGCAGCCGGGCCACTCGCATCAACATCAAGCGTTGCTTCATCATCACTTGCCGCATCAGAACGCACTTCCGACTCATCAGTCGTCGCAATTACATAAGCATGTGGTCCAACAATCGCCGCAGCAGCAGCAACAGCAACAGCAGCCCCAGCAGATATCACATCCTGGTACGGGCAGCGTTCAAACGATACAACCTATGCCTCGAACGAAATTCGGACAGCCGATTTACGCGAACGCACCACCGAAGCCTAGAAGACTGACGGATGGCTCCAACGAGTACTCGACGCCATCGCCGGATATGGACTACCGGAAGAGTCCGGCCTCACCGGATGTCACGGTTACGAGCAAGAGCCCGATGTCCGATTACGAAAGGAACAACACGATCTATGGCACGCGGATGAATCAGCCGTCACAACAGAGTCTGCGAATCGACAAATCGGGCCTGCATTATGGCTACGGTCAGACCACCCAGTCGACGGAGAGAAGAACTCCTGACACTTACGGACGCAGTGCGAAACCGAGGACCAACAGCAGGGGTAACGGCGATTACGAGGAGGTCTATGGCACTCCACAGCTTTATCAAAGACCTGCAGGACCGGTGGGTTACACCAAGGGCGCATCACCGGCGCCCATTCCCATCCCCGTGTACGCGCAACAACAGCATCTGCAGCAACTGCATTCCCCCGTCATCACGCCGCCGAACAGTGAGTCTTTGTGCATTCTTTTGCTTTCTGTTCTTAATTATTCCTACAAAGGCGCTTGTAATTAGTACGGCCGGCATTTCATTCCGGCCGATACCCTTTCCGGAGAATAAAGATAAAAATATTCTACGCGAATGTATTTGTATTGACAATGTCCTTCTAAATCACAAAGCGGGCTTTCTTATCGGATTGTTAAGGACGCGCGTTTAAAAAATTCTGCAGTGGAGGCGATTTGCATTATTGCATGAAGAAGACACAAATTTCTGAAAAAATAGAAATAATTTCTTTGCTAACTTTGTCGTATCGCCAATGGCGATTTTCATCGTGTTTTGTATAATAATATTACTTTAAAGCATAAAAAGAATTGATTGTTCTCAAATATGATTATTCTTTTTGATTATTATTATTATGATTATTATGATTATTATTAGAAAAAAAAGTGTCCTCTCTTCTAAATTCTGTTGGAAAGTGTGAGTGTGCATAGTATTTTTTTTAAATGTAAACAAATATTAATTCAGCAAAATCATAAAACTTTATTATTTTATTACTAGTTAATTTTAGAAATGGATACTATTTTTATCTTATATTATCGCATCATTATAATAATTGTAACGATGACCTAGATCTTCTTTTACGTAATACAAATTATCATTGTTTTTACAGTGAAATTCAATTTCTTTTTATTTCATGATATATGTGTTGCATAATGTTACAAAGACTGTCGAATAATGTTGTAATTTAATGAATAAAACGTGGTAATACAAAAAGGGTATTGTAATTTATTTTGTTTAGTGGCAATAGTAAGGCAATCTAGAATTCAACCACCACCGCGACCGCATAGCGCAGACTTTCTCGAGTATGAAGCAGCAAGACGTCCTCAACAACAACCGACGCAATGCGAGAGACCCCTGGATCAACAAAGACGTCCGCAGAGACCTAAATCCAGTTTAGATATAGTGAACCCGTCAGATACGACCAATGACGGTTACTTCTATTCTGAAGAAAGGTACGAACGCGTAAATTCCTAAGGATTTAAGTTACGCAAATATCGAGAAAAAGAGAATGAAAATCGATCTCTATGAAAGATATTCACTCTCTGTTCACGTTTATGCTTAGATACGCAGCGCAGATGCGGCAGTCCGCAGTGTATTTGCATCAAACCCCTCAACACTACCAGCAGCAGAGGAATCAGTCTCTCTCGCGTGTCACAATGCAGCCGAAGCTGCCGGGTATCCGCGATAAAACCGATGAAAATAGAATATCCACATTGTCGGATTCTACTTGCCCTACTCTGAGACGCGTACAACGGGATCACGTACATCAGCAGCACACGATACCCGTTCAGTCGCTGACGCAGAGACATTCCGAGTGAGTCACAGTACATCGTCCGAATAAATGATTAAACCTTATGGAGGCTTCCCCCTAAAATTCCAATTAAATACTTAAAAAAAATCCTACGTATTTTTAAGCACGCATACATGCGTGAGTTTGCGTGTATTTTTTAGGTGAATGTTTGAATATATAAATTCAAAATAGATATCTAAATGTTCGACCAATCAAGTTTTAAAATGTATACTAATGAATTTTTGAAGAGTCTACCAGCTCAATTTTCTCCTATTTACTCGATATTTTAAAGTAATTTTTAAAAAGCTGAATTGCTAGAGTATTAGAGTATTAAAATAAAAAAATATTAAATGTTTTAACCTTTAAGAGGCGAGAGTCTATTTTTAAAATCTTACAACTTTTTTTAGTACGATTTGTTATAATTTATTATTTTATTGTTATTCTTTGTCTCTGACAGTGTCAAAATATGACACTGTTTCAGTGCCACTACAGTAACTGTTAAAATATACTTTTTAAATTTTATAGAATGGGACAGTGCAGTTATACGAAAATACAATTAAAATAAAATAATACAGTAATACGTCTTTCTATCGAATTATGATATGAACATAATTACGCGGTATAATATATTACAATAAACTGAATCCAAGAAAAGGAACGCATACTCAAATTACTTTTTCTCAGGATAATGGGTGTCGATCCGAAACTTCGAAGATCTTTGCGCGAGAAGAGCTGCGAGGCGAATGGCCGAGAAACGCTGACACACGGTGAAGACAACACGATTCCTCGTAGAATACGAGGCGAATACGACGGGTGGGGAAGAGCAGCGGGTCACGCTGCCCACGGGACCCACATCGCTCAGACGTGTCACGCCGGTCACGCAGGTGCCAGCAGACGATGGAGCGAACAGCAGCAGTTCTGCAGATCGGCATCGGCACGTCTGCCAAGGACACGGCATCCTGCCGCTCTTGATCCCGACGACGACGACGACTACACCGAGAGGTCCTCCGAGCAGGACTCGCGAGATGGTGAACGCAAGATTCAGCAGGTAAGGAGATCTAGTATTTTTTTACTTTCGTAAAAACACGCAAATTGTTTTTCAAAACATTTCATCGTGTTATTAATGTATCGATATATTTTAGATAAATATCAACCCTTATAATATAATACAAGGTATAATATAAGGTTATAATACAAGGGATGTACCTAAGCTATAAAATTTTTTCGAAAAATCATACTCTTATTTTACTTTTTAAAGTTCATAAGTAAAGTTTACAAAGAGATCGATTAAATACAGATTTTGTTAATTGAAATATTTTATGAATATAAAACTCATTTTTCGATTGAGTTCATTAAACGAATGTACGAAATGTTATTTGTAAAGCGTATCAATACTGATGCTGGAGTTATGCGATGTAAAAATGTATTATCAAATATTTCTAAGTGAATTTTTTCGAACTTGCTTTTCGTTCATATTAATCCTAATTTCCTTCTTATACTTTTTTATCCCCCTATGTAACTTACATCACCGAAATTCCAAATTTTTTCATGAAACAAAAAAATTCTCTGAAATTGAAAATGATAATAAATCCTTTTTCTATTTTTGATCCTTCCTCATCCCCCTCTTTATCTCTAAATTGACTAAGAATACTAATTTTACTACTCGTTCTTCCCTACCAATTTTGATTTCCCCCTTCACGCATCACCTTTATCTGAAACTTATTTACTAATTTTATTTTTAATGAATTAAAAATTTTAATCAATTATTTTCCCGGCTTTCGTTCCCGGAAAAGCTGGAATGAGTCATAGAGCGGTGCGCTTCTTAGAATCAGAAAGTGTCGACAGGTAGACCATCAGCATTGTTCATATCAAGCTCGTACAAGACAACCGTGTCGGTAACATCGGTGGACAAGCGTGATTCACGACAGCCCTCCGTTGCATAGCTGCACATTACCTTACGTCATCCTGACTCTCCCGTATTTTTGCTTTCACCATCGTTCACTCAATCGTCGTCATTTCTATTACGTTACTCATGTCATATTAATCATTTTTAATAGCTTTTTTTAATTTCTCATCTATCCTATTATCGAAAATTTTAATTCATTGTTAATATCGCCGTCAGCAGTCAACCTCGAGAGATCGATAAATATCATAAAAAATTTATAAATATATGGAAAGAACGATTTTGCTAAAGTATTAAAAAATTTAGCTAGATAGAGATCTGAAAATAACATTTATTTGGATTGTAAAAATAATGAGTAAAACATTTAAACATTGATAACGATGCTACAAACAGTAATAATTTAATAATTATTTTGATTGTCCAAACGGTATTATTTTCAGATCTGTATCTAAATTTTTACTTCAGCAAAATCGTTCTCTCCGCGTTCCTTCAGAAAAAATAGCACATATCTTTCTGTCAGTTAGCTAATGGGAAGGTTCGTTACAATACGTATTTCAGCGCGAAGAATCGATGAAGCGGCTGCTAGAATGGAAGCAGCGTATGCTGCAATCTCCGTTGACACGAAAGCCATCCGGCTCGGCCAATAGAGGCAGGGCGCAAAATGATCTTTCGAGTTACTACAAGCAACAGGCGCTGCTGGATTTGGCAGCGCACGAGGCCGCCGTAGCGGAGGGTCGTCACTCCCGAAGGCGGGAGGATGGGCATCGTTCGCATGTCAGGAGCAAGAGCTCGGACGGTCGCCGGACCGCTGTCAACGTGCCACGCTACAACAGCTATTCCAGCGATGACGAAGGTAGGGATAGCTCGCCTGAACTTATCATTTAAATGGTAGCTTCGGTCGCCCTGCGTAACGAGGGACCTGGTCAAAATATTCAAGTTCGCGCGAACAATTATTGTATCTCTTTTTTTGGGGGACGAATTTTGGGGATGTTGGGCATGTGCTTGAAACAAAGCATGTTCAAATTATTGGAAAGATTATGAGTGTCTTCTGTGGACAGATTTCATCCACTGTCTTTGAAAAGAAAAAAAAATACTTTGTCAACTTTTTGTCAAATATTTTGATCGCCTCGAGTCCCTCGAAAGCGCCTTGTCTGCGGTGTATTCAGTTAGAAGTAGATAGTTGACCTAAAGCTAAAAATAATCCAAATGCTAACATGATGGTACTTAATTGCTAACACGGTGAAGAATTCAATGTGCATATTTGCTCGCGGAAACAAAGGCATTTTTTTTTTTTCACGAAAACGCACGTCGAGAATTCTGTATTTTGTGAATGGTATTCGTTATGTTATAATTGAAATATGTCAAGCGATTTTATGTCCGTCCTTTTTTTCATTGTAAATAAAAATTACCAGCATGTTTTCAATCAATGACATGTAAAAAAAAATGTAGTCTAACGAAAATATTTTCCCAATTGTGCGAAATAAATGTAATTAATGCAAGGCACCCGAATTATTCTTCACGAATTGCGAAGTATTATAAAATTGATTATAAAATCGAAGCTGCTTTTCCTTTATTTTTATTTACTAACATAATCGTCGAGGAAACAATTAACTATTTATTATATCATATCAATTCAACGAGATGTGAAGTATTTATGTAACTATAAAATACAAGAGGAAATTAAAAATCTGGATATCTGCGACGTTTCTCCGCGGGGCTCCTTCTATCTGCTGCTGTTGGGTCTAAGCTGGCTGGTGAATGGGAACGATTAACAATCTTAAAACTTACCTGTCTAAGTGACCGAATATCGATATCCTATTCGACTTAACATCGATCGTAATCAGATTACCGTAGAAAATATGGGTCAGCATGGCATGCCAAAGAATTTCACTAACACTACTTGCCGTAGTTACGCAATTACGATTGCTACCTTCCAGCTCGCGTGTCCGCTATCTATACGATTAACCGCAAAATCAGTCGATTATCGGGATTATTGCATCAATTACAATTAATTACGATCGAATCGCGCAACAAGAAACTTATTTTTAACATATGTATTTTCTGAATTTTATCACTCTCAAGCTGATCGTAAACTTTCAAGATGTATAAAATCCTTTCAAATAATCACATATAAATATATAAATTTAACTTTAATTGTTAATAATTAAAATAGATGAACGTCTTTGCTGCTTACACGGTGCAATGATCATTGATGTCGTTGTCGCGCTTGACGAGTTTGCTTAGAGTTATCTAATGGGTATAGAAACGGGAATTTGCTTAGAGTTTGCTTAGAGTTATCTAATGGGTATAAAAATCGGAATAAATGGGACTACTTCTCTTTCTCATACACACATATACACGACACTCGTAAGTAACGGACATACTCGTGTCTTTGTGTTTTGTAACGAACAAATCAGAGCTGGGAGATGTCCGGAGGAAGCGCTCGCGCAGACCCACGCATGCAGGAAGGAGCCCCCGGCACGCCGGCGACGATCGGTCATCGACGGCGACAGCGACGTCCGCCGTCCAGGACGTCACGATACCCGGAACCGGCCGCACGAGTGTTAATCAGATCCCGCAGTCGCAAATCCTTAACAGTCGTAAAGCGAACCCGGGGAGCACGCTCTCCTCTCTGGGTGGTATACCACCGGACGCCGGTTACGACGAGGTCAGCTTTCCGCCGATGATGAGAAACGATTATGCGTACGCATCGTCCTCAGCAGACAAACAATCGTTATCTAGAAGATCAGATCCCGAAACCGCCTTTGAGGACTCTGAGAGGCACAAGACTCCGAAGAAACCGCTGGGTATTTTGAAATCGTCGACCGCTTACGGTTTCGATCAGCAAAAATATGACGGACAACAAACAAGCATGATCGAGAGCAACAGATCCGACAATTTGTGTGGTTATCGAACTAACGAATCCTGGCACGTTCAAAAGAACGTACAATGGGATTCCAAGGACGATAATGATGAATGGGATCCTGGCATCGACGAGAGCAAAGTTATAAAAGAGTTTTCTTATCAGTATATTAACCCTAAGAAAGTGCCGGTGCCATCGAAAACGGAAGATGAGAGCGAGAAATTTGAGACTATGAATCTGGTCCAATGTAGAATTAGATCTTTCGAGATGAATATGGATGGCGCCAGTCCGGTCAAGGAAGTATTGACTATGCAGGAGCCGTTGAAAGTATCGCCACTGCAGGCAACTGAAGCTCACGTTTCAAAGCTTGACTGCGCGAACAAAACCTCGTCTGTCATACGCAGTTTCGCTTTAGGTGATACAAATGCTTCGGAGAATGCTTCCAAGCACAAAAGCGTAGAAGAGGGACACGCTAAGCAAGCTTCAACTGACAGTAACAAATCAGTCAAAGATCTTTTAGCGGACTTCGAACGAAAATCACAACAGGCTAATCGGCCGAAATCCGAGAAGCGGCAAGAATCGAGGCATCGCGGAGATTACAGTGATAATGAAACATTACGATATGATATTGGAAGTAATTTGGACCGGCGAGATAGAGACGATGAAAAAGAAAAATTTATTGAGAAGAACGAAGATATTACGCAACATTTCACTTTGGACACTCTGTATACAGATACCATACAGATGCAGAATTCCGATGAATCTTTGAAGCAAAATAAAATGAACAGTTCAAAGGACAGCCTGACAGAACAATGCGTGCCATCAACTGATTTAAATGTTATTCCGAGTCCTAGCTGTACAAGAACGAGTATGACTGAATCTTTGTTAACACACAGCGACCAATTCTCCACTGACAACGATATCATTTCAAAGCAGGATGATATTAATAGTGAAGATCATTATCTTCCCATGTCTCCTAGAAAGGCCATATTGGATCCTAACAGTGATGATAGACCGCATCCTAAGATGATGGAGAGTCTATTCGCCGATGAGGAAAGCTCGTATGTGGAGATGGCGCAGAATGGAATGACTCGCTCTCTTTTGGCACCGAACGAAGATGGCAGAAAGCATGATTCAGGCGATTATTCCACATTGGACCCGTCGTCTCACTATGAATTTGTTTGCGTGCGGGATAACAAGATGGAGCCGGTATATATGGAAGTGAATCAGTTGTCCGAAAAGGAGGACGAAGATGGCAGTAAAGCATCCTCGATGAAAAAGAGCAATGCCAGTGAAAATTCGCCGCATTCCAGAGGCGATCTGCCCGACATCTTGACGGCACTCAAATCCGACAGTTCTGACGCCGATGACGAATCGTCCAAGGACCTAGAATCCATAGACGCGCCACGGCATCCACGATTCAGTTTATCCGACACCTTCCGACCGGCTTCATACTATCTGGGAGCTAGCCGCAACATGATGGCAGAATTACACGACTCGTCAGACAGTGAGCTGGTATCCCCGCCACCAATACCGACCTCTCCACCACCGTTAGATGATTTAGAATCATTGGATATGCAGGAATCGTTAGAAATAAAGAAGGTCTCGCCACAGGTGGCTACGATGAAAGATAATGCGTTGAACCGCGATTCTCCAAAATCTTGGAGTAAACCAGTAGGACAGATGGAGACGCATAGGCCACCGTCAAGGTTCTCTGATGCGACCATCAGCTCTACTTTTAGAGATAGCAGGATATCGTTAGAAAGTGCGTCCGGAAGCGATTCGATCGAGCTCAGAAATCCAGAAGAGGAAGCAAGGCACAGGCAATTGAAGAGAAGACCAGTCAGCGATGACGTTTGTGAAGTTCTAGATAGTCTGGACGAATTAGAATCGTTGGGAAGTCGCTTCGACGGCGCGAGCATTGACCTCGATCAATACTTGGAAGAATTACAAGCTAGAGATGCATTCAACGTGGATCTTTACGCGAAAGATCCGAGCTACAACAGCATCTACGGATTCAACGAGAATATGCTGGTAGTCGATAAACTGCAGAAGACCACGTGTCAGGATTTATCAAGGAAGATGAAATTAATGTCCAGTAATCTCGATCGGCCGTTCGATTATTCCGGCAAAAACAAGACTGGCTCGGCAAGCAGCTTGCCATCCATGAGAGTATCCGATTTACCGCCAACTCACCAACACTCGCAGTCCTTCACCGGTGACGCACATTACGAAAACGTCGCGAGCTTCTCACCGCTTCGCGGTTCGCCGGCGGTTCGATCCGACAGCGAGCCACCGCGCGATCACAGGATACAGAGCATTAGCGCACTGCCAATCTCTCACAGCAGGGATTCCAGTTACTCGAATGCATCAGCCGCGGCGTCCATCTCGACATCTATGGCTTGTCAGAGACCCGCGAGCGCGCAATCCTCGATGCACTCCCCTATCAGCGCATCCTTGTCCTCAGTGAATCATGGCAGCACGCTGACGAGTATGCTGCAAAACGTGAACGCGTATTCCGAGCAAAGATTCCCGATTCACTCAAGATCCGCCAGTCACGATACATGTGTGCGACATGTGCTGCCGAACCATCGATCGACTTCCAGCCAGGATTCGAGTCATTATCCCAATCCAATGTCGATGCAAACTATAAACTCTGTTCTGCAACAATCATATTTACCAAACGCTAGCGAGCAGCGTGTTCAAAGCGATCAATCGGGAGCACCCTATTACTATTCTGATCTCCAGGCAAGTGTCAACAGCGTGGACATGGAGCTGACCAAACCGATGATCGGCCATACCTCGCGATTGCCTCAACTGAACAATCAGAGGGATGACGCGGCGATCGGTTTGAACAAGCGGAATGATATCGGTCGTATAGTAAATCCGATCGCGCGGCAAATGCCGCGACAGATTCAAGTAGACGACATAGATGAGGCTAGACGTATCGCTGCGGAATTGAGGCGGACGACCTGTCAACTGCTAGGCGACAATAAGGCCGCTCTCGTAGATAAGAGAAATTTCTACGAAGCTGACACGCTACGCCGGGTAAAGTCCACTGATCCACTGCCAGATGTATCTCTGCCCGAGACTAGAAACTTATATCCCCACGGTCTTAGAGATAAGTCCGTTAATCCAGGGAACGTCGATAACACGGAACCGACGCACGTCACACAGGCGTCTCATCGTCGGTCAAGATCTCTGGAGGGATTACTCGACGACGTCGGCCTGCAAAATTTAGTGGAGCAGCGAAACCGAGCTAACCGAGTGGCGGCAGCGACAACGACAGCGATAGCGGTTACTTCAATGACTCCGACCAGTCAAGTCGAGGCAACGTCGCAAAATTTGCCATTGTCTGACAATCATAACGCCATGACTGATAGCAGTTTCAATTCCGAGGATCCCTGGGAGCAAGATAGCCTTTGGTGCGAGAGTCTGAGAAGGGTGAGCCTGCGAAACGCCAGATCATTGGATAATCTAGACAGTCCGCCGAGACCTGGAAGATCCGGTGATGCGAAGTCACGTGGCAAAATCACTCGTGGAGCAACCTACGTGAACGACAGTGTTGTTTTACGCAGGGACAATTGCACGGAGGAATCTTCGTGCGGTGAGCGACCGCGAGTCAAACGCAGAACAAACAAGGATCATCATACGCGAGAACAATCGATCGAGGACGATGACGACGTCACTTACGAAACTTTGTCGATGGAAATGATCGGTACCGGCGGTTACGTGTGGGATCCACAAAGCAATACATACCACAAGCCTACCGTTTCGGATAGGAATCATTTTTTAGAGGACGGCAACCTTCCCCCGGCTCGCTCGATCCCGGACGCCCGTATGTCCGCGACGTCGTTCGAGCTCGACCGAGAGAAGCTCCGCCAATGGGATTTGTTGTCGAGCGCCTGCTTACTCCAGGAACAGCAGCGCACCTCGATGGCGGACTCGGGGCGAGGGTTGCCGGTCGTGGAACAACCTGGAGACGCTCACGATTCACAGCTCGCCGTCGTCACGGCGGCGACCACGACGATAACGACAACGAATGCAATGACGACGGCGATAATGACAATGACAGCGACGACGACGACGACGACGACGACGACGACGACGACGACGACGACGACGATAATGACAATGGATACTGCGATCGACAACGAGCAAGTAGACGTTATCGTAAAACCAGTCGATATCGCGGATGTACGCGACGCCTTGCCGATGAAGATGCCGATCAAGAGGCAGGAACCAAGGCAGGAGCCGTGTAAACGGGCTGCAGGTGAGTGGCTCCTCAACAACGCTGGGGTGTACAGGCAGTGACTATGCGGGGCCGTGTTCCAAATCGCCAGACTGCCGCCACACGACCGACTCGTCTCACGTGACTACGAATCTAGTGTGCGATAGGTGTTTAATCCTAAATAGTAGCAGCTGTTAATGTAAGAGATGTTTCCACAAATATTCTGTGCCATAAACTTTGCAACAAGTTTTAATGAAAATTTGAAGAAAATTCATCATTTATCTCGAAATCTTAATTTTCATGATCAAATATTTCGATGAATCATTCACCTCACATCGAAGCAGACGAGTGTCTTCTTTTACTTTGCCATCTATTATTAGTGGCTGAAAAGACGCTCGATAGTTTCGAGACGTTTTCTGCTATTCAAAAATATAGATTTATTTTTACTGCTCGAGCAGCAGCAAATATACCTACCCTTCAAAACTTTTTTATCCAAAACCTACACTTCAAAACTTTTTTATCCATTAATGTTTTTAAAAATATGAAACTGTAATCAGTAAAAATATTTATGATTTTAGCTAACTACTAGTAAGCATCAGTTTAAGCTCGCTCTTTAGGATTAAACTCGACGTTTTCGCTACCAAATGTACCTGCGCTTGCGGTGGCTTGCACAACGATGCAGCTACTTCTTTGTCCTTGTTAATTATGGACCAGGCCGTGATCCAGTTCACATTTATTCATCACGATTCTCTCCTTTTTTTTACCGGATGAGTTTGTTGAATTCTAGGATCAGTTTGAATAATGCATTCAGACGTAACTTTGAGCGACGCGGATGAAGTTATACGATCGATGCGACTTGGAACACGGCCTGGTGCGCGACTGTGTGAGTGCGTTTACGAGATGATTAAAAACGCGGCTTGATTCATTTAATTATTTACTGTGAGATTATTCATCACACTGATTGCACGTAAAATCAGATTTTCGCGAAATAATAAACAATTAATTTATATGGCAGTAGCAACAAAATAAACAAATAGCATTGAAGTTGTATTTAGAAAGTTACAATAAAGCTGCGATCGTGTATGTATATGTGTATGTGTGTGTGTGTGTGTGTGTGTGTGTGTGTGTGTGTGTGTGTGTGTGTGTGTGTATGTGTGTGTGTGTGTGTGTGTGTGTGTGTGTGTGTACAAATGCATGTGATGATACTATAAAAATATATGTGTACCATTTAAGATTTATTATATTACCGCCGAAAAATTGGTATAATCCAAGACGATTATGTTCTCTATTTAATTCTCTTTTTTGTTCATTTAAAGTTTAATTTAAGTTGTGCCAGTTAATTGACTCAAACTATAAGTAAATAATGACATTATCGATACGATAAGAATGTTTTTTTTTTTGGAGGATAAACTTTTTAATTCTCTGATTATATCAAATCGAAGTAATTTAAATAAAATTTACACTATTTATGCAGGATCTCTCGTTCTCAATATTTGCGTGACAATATTTTTTATAATCCACGTTGAAATCGACGTTGAATTGCGAATTGTTTCGTGAGCCATGTTTTTACGGTGATATCGACAGAACTATCGGTATACAGTTACAGCGATTCCATTTAATTCACCCGCCTAGGCAATTTGCCAAAATGTATCGTTGCGATGTTTCATCGTCGTGAAGCAGAATTCGAAGTAGCTCTCTCGAAAATATCTCTCTCGATCAAGTCAAAGATTAATGAAACTAGCTTTAGGGAATACAATGTATGCCGTCAGCAAGATTATTAATTATCTCGAAAGTTTATTCAATTAACTAAGAGGTTCGATCGAATTACTTTAAATTAAGTATGTATATAGCTCGTTATACATAAATTGTACAAAAGGGTAATTGAAAATAAACGAAACAAGAAACGAATCGAGTAGAATATCTCCCAGGTAAGTTATCACATTTTCAGAACGTCCTGAAAACTCAAATTCGTTTCTAATGACCGGATATATTGAGGAAGGACCAAATTGATGATAGTTAAGACAGCTCTGATAAATGGGTAGCATTAGTATCACAGATAAGATTCAGCCGCTCTAGAATAGATATTCCTTCATCACGACTAAAAGTGTTCCTCGATGAGCAATTTGATTTCTAAATGTGCAATATTATTCAGCGAATAAAATATGTAATAACATTAAGTATGGAACAGTTGTTAATTATGATAAACGTTTTATAATCGCATATGCGATTTTTTTCTACTTATACAGTTTATCATGAAAGAAAGAAACCACACAGTATGCAAAATTTATGTAATTACATTATAATTTATTATTGCCCCGTTATTTCCAGTGTAAAAATTCGAGCGTAAAGAGGTCGCGATTTTATTATCCCCGATTAAATATTCGCGTTCTCCCAACGTATCTGACAATTAATCGAGGACAATTAGTCGTCCTAATTAATTTTCTTTGGAGCGTTGCTGTCAATTAATTCTTCCTCAGAGAGGCGACATTATATCCTTATAGACATTAAAGCCGTTTGAATGACAGTCAGGTGCTCTCTCGGGATCGTCCTTAGGTTTTCGAGCAGTCATGCTATTTGCGCATCACGCGCTTTAATAGCTGTAGCTGCAACTCGGAAACTCCGTTGGCATGTGAACGACTTTGTAAGGTCTATCGATGGATAGAAAGTCTGTCGTTGCATTGTCGCAAATGTCGCAAATGTATAACACGTTGAACGCAATATCGTAAGTGCGCATTCGCGTACTATAAGTATATCGTCGACACCGTCCGTGACTTCGTCGCACTTTGTCTCGGGGTCAATAACACGACGCGGTGTACTTGAAGTGGATGGATTCTATGGAACTGCGAGTGATATCTACAGCCCGACTGCTCGTACCTTCGATTCCTCGCGGGATCGTTAAATATCGATGAGAAAGAACGCGTGCCTGTAGAACCGAGTTTCTCTCCCTCTCAGTCCCTCTACTGTATCGATCGATTATACCTTGACGTCGCGTGAGAAATTTTTCGGTCTTTCCTTCCTGATACGTTTTCCCTTTGTGGAACTCGAATGCTGCGATACTCCATAATTAATGTCTCACCGGACTCACGTTGGGTGTTCCAGATTTCGTGGAATTAATAAGAAATCAGACAAGAGTTTTCGACATTGCGGCGAAAGAATTGGTTCCTGACGAAAACGGGATAATATCGGATCTGTATCGAAGCCCGATGGATTGCTACATGTACATTTGATATTCGTTGAACCAAACGAAAAATCTGAGGGAGAAACTCCATCTAGTCGGATATTGCAACGTGTATTTTTAACCTTAGATCGTTTGAAATTTCCTGATGCCAGCCACAGCATTTCAATATTTGATTTAAACACATGCTATATATTCCATCGAAGATTGAAATCAATTGGCATAATCTCGGTAAAAGAAATATTCATTTTTTTTCAATATTTTTATAACAGGTACAAAATATACTTTATAGAAAATAATTTTTATATTCTGAAGTGGTGCCAATTTCACTTTTTGTACGTCATAAAATATGCGCGTTAGTCGCCTTTGTGATATTGAAAACACGGAATAACATGTTTCTCTGTCTCAATTTTATTCTCGTATGGAAATTCGTTCCCGTTAATTTTAACACGGTAATTAGGAAATTTTGCATTTTTGACAACAAAGAACAAACACCAAATTTGATTTCCTATATTTTTAAAATACTGTTCAATATTTAGAGTAAAAAATCAATTTTCTATATTGATTTTATAAAATACTTTGTTCTTGTCAATCTTCATTTGCAAGTTAAGTTCAATATGCATTTTCAGTGACTAAAATTGATTTTTTATATTCTGGAAGCAATAGAATTTCCCAAATATTTTAAAATTAGATTCTTTTTTTTATTTTCATGACATTTTATTCTTATATATGTCTATTCTTTTTTATTGATTCGTATCTTCGAAACTATAGTAAGATAATTCATGTCTGTTTTATACATATATAAAATTTCTCTCGATAGCCTTTAAAAATTTTTCGGTATGTTCTATTTAATTTTTCATTTTGTACTACATATATATGAGTAAGAGCCCTGATTTGAAACGCGTAACCAGTTTCAGTCGCGAATTTTCACTAAACGAGCACTAAAATCAAAGCACTAAATTAGTAATTGAATAGCACTTAATTCTGATGTATATCATCTCCATTTTTTATGTTGGGATTGATAGCGTAACACAGGTTAAAACTAGTGGAATATTTTTACAATTTGAGTGCCGAAGCTTCACCGCGATACGCCTGTGATTGGCACTTCAGTAATGCGGTTCTACTCATCGACTGGCTGCCACTGACCTCGGCGAAAAATCAAACTTTCATCGTCCGCGAAAGCCACAACATGTTCAAGCACGAAAACTCATTTATCACATTCCGACCTACGAAAAATGAATGTTATTTCCCGAAACGGCAATTGATCTACAAAACTGCTAATTCTTTCGAATTCATAGCTTGTCTGTAACACTTGTTACATGTAAAAATATAATCATCGAATTTTCGAGAAGAAAAATTCCATTTTAATTTAAACAAAAATAATTTTCTATAATTTTCCAGATTGTTAATGAGAATCGTACTAATTATTGTGCTTAGAAATAAATATTCTAATTTGAAATAAATATTTTATTAGATAATATTTATATGATTTGAATATAAATTGAAGAGACTAAAGATGAAGTATGTTAATGAATAGCACGAGAGAAGGACGCTAATAATAATTTTGTATTCGATAGCACGATAGAAAGATCATCAAGTGTGAAAGAGAAGATAACGATCTCGATTAAATAATCGCACACCAAGCCTCGCGAAATGAAGTATCGGATTCCAACAGAATGCCACACAGTGCTTAAAGCATTTTATTTTTATACAGCTTCAATGTGCCAAGAACACTATGAGACGCAAAATAACGCCACGATAATCCTGTTATCGGGAACGTTTAATTCCGGCAGCGAACTCACGAAGTTCGAAATCAAAATAGCGAGATTTCGCTAACGAAGGGAAACTATGAATGCATAACTTCGTTAAGATATCCACAGCTTCGGTATCAATATTTCTCCAAAATTTCCTTGAAAACAGTATTACATTACAGTATTCGCATCGTTTCTAGTAACTACAGAGAGAAAGTTTCTAAAGCACTGAATTAATGAAAATTGATATACAATAATTAGCATATCACAAAAGTATAAGGACTATTCCGAAATTATTATTTCTAAACATTATTGCTGATTTAATGCTTCTGTATATTTCAACACTTTTTTAATTAATCGATTTTCAGCTGTCAATATTTAACTATTAATATTAAAAACAAAACATCAACAGAGTGAAGATATCGATCACACGACAGAAAAACTGTAAGACAACTATTCTATTCTCTTTTTCTCAAAAGTGAGAGTAGATAATTTAACTGTAAGTACTTTCCATGTAAGTCTGGTTTTTCATTTTCTGATTAACTTGTGGTTAGACTTAATCTGATGATAATGCAAATCATATTTTTTATACATGATTAATAATTGAACTGATAGTTTTGTGGTAAGTAAAGTTTTTAAAGTTTCACCACTACAAAATCATCAGTTTAATGATTATTTATAACTAGAAAAGAACACAATTTTTATATTATCATCGAGTTAAGTGAGATTGAGTCTAAACCACAAGTTAACCAGCAAATGAAAAATTGAGCATTAATAGTAAAGTTGACACAAATATTATTCTATCTTTCTTATGCATAGAAAATGACGTTATATCAACATCAATATTTTTATTGAAAATAATTTTATTAATTCAATAACAATATTAATGAAACACATAAAATTTTATAAACATTTGAAACAGGAGCGTGACGTATTTGTTAGTATTTCATTAATTAGTATTATTAAATTAACACAATTATTTTCAATTAAAATAATGCTTGGTATAACATCATTTTTCAATATAGCATTCAATGAGTAACAAAGAGAGAATGACATTTATGTCGACTTGTGTCACCAAATGGAAGTTCTATGTAACACTATGTAGAATCAGTTAAAACCAGCAAGAGGGTATCGGTATCAGTAGTACACTGCAGTAACAAGCACTGCATGCGTATTTCCGCATCGGAAAGCATCCCCACGCACGTTCGCGTCATAGGAGCAACAGTTCCCGGGTGCGAGATCCTTCAGATCAGACGGGGTCGGACAGACAACCGACTGCCTGGTTGGATGATAGTAGCCTCGAGCCTCGAGCCTCGAGTCAGTCAGTCAGTCAGTCGGTGGCGCTCCGCGCGGTTCCACGCGACTCTCGCGTGCTGCGTGGACGCGTGCCAGTCCGCATCGATCGGCGAGTGGATTGTGATCGTACTCACGTGGATCAACGTCGAGAGAGACGTTGCATTTCGCGATAAAGTGCGGTACACATTTGCATGACTGTGTGATAGTTTAATCGAGATTGCTGTGCGGATCGTTTGTAGATTTTGCAGCGATTCTTTCTCTTTCGCTATTTGCACGATCAATTTTCGGAATTTTCGCGAAGGGCAGACAGAGCGAGTGACATACACACACACATACACCTGACACCAGGCGAAATCCAAATCGTGTAACGGACGTCGCGTCTGAATCGCGATCGACAGAAATTCGGGGTTGCGAAATTTCGCGGATAAATCGAATGGATACGTTCAACGTGTGATACGCGAGTTTGTGGTGTACGCGCTACACGCGAATAAAGATCGTCTTGAAAGTTCACTCGAGGTCGTGACATTTCGAGGAAGATGCGCGATGCTCGTTAAGTATGACGGTGAGCGCGAGCTACGTGATGTAAGAAGCGCCCGGATGATTTTTACGCGTCTCGGAGGAAGAATAAGAATGGTGGGCATCGCGTAATTTCTTAGGCGCGAAGCGGTTTTCGCTGTGTGTCTTAAAATATATAGTGGCGCCGCGGACGTAGATGTAATATGTATCGTCGGTATTAAATTGCTGAAATCTGAAACTAGAGTGAGAATAAAGTTTTCACGTATGATGACGTTTCTCGGAATCGAAGAACATCCCGCGGTAATGTAGTCTGAAGATTGAAGCAAACATCGGTAAAATTTAAAAATACACCTTTTAGTTTTAACGCTAAATCATCGGAAGGTGTAAATTGGATTTCATTTTTTATTTTTTTGTTATGTGTATTTATTATGGATATATTTACTGTATATTGTAATCACAAATATACTTCTATCAGGATTTTATATTTAAAAAAATGTAAATTCAAGCAACACGTTGCTATGTAAATATTTTTGTCACAACTTCGAAATATTATTGTACGGAACAAATCGGTATGGACTTCGAAATTTTACAGCTTATAAACAAAACTGCAAATATAGAAATTTCAAAAAATCCGAGCTGCAGACCGATGTGCTTCTATTTCTGCTGAAATCGTATCCGTTGTTAATTCAATAAACGAATAAACCGATAAACTCATGACAGCTCGTATTGATCGATACAGAAACTTCATCGTCCGTGCTGACGGTATGATTGTATAAACCTAGTCGATCTTATTCGATCGGCTATTGAAATAACTGATGCACTACGATTTTTATCAAATAATTTTTCAATTAATTCAATTATCTACAGAATATTTCTGAGAAAATCTATATTTTTAAATTTCTTTCATTCTGTTTCCGATATCTAACATAATTATTTATGTTGTTATATTTTCATAAATAAAATTGTACCTTCAAAAATATCTCTAAAACAGTTTTAAACACAAAATATTATTATCACATATCTAGAGAAAATAATTTTAATCTCTGGGGTTTTTATAAAGAATAGCTGCAATTTATCCGTCAATCAATCGGAAATTATTTGAGGAGATTTTATGTAATTTGTTTTGCAAACACGCGAAATGTATTAAAATTTTTCAAAACTGCGCAGATCAGATCGGAGTAGTTTCCACGGCTTTTCCGAGAGGATCTGGAAATCAGTTGAACAATCGTGACGAAAACAAAAAAAAATTGTTGACTAGCAATTAGACCGACTGGGTCGATCGTGACTGTCTTGTTTGCCTTCGATATTACGGGATTCGACGTAGTGAACACGTGGCGGACAAGACTCGTTGACGACGCGACTGTGCCCATGACAGGCACGTGGCGTGACAAAACGTCGATCACGCTGCTATTAAGATTCACGGCAGGGAGCAAGGACCTTTTGATAGCTGCGCATCTCGTTATCGCGAGGAAGATGGGCGGGAAAGTTGGTTTGATTTGCGGCAGCTGTTGGTCCGGCAAATACAGTACGTATATAAAATCCACAAATCGTGTGATAATTCTATCTTAATCCATTTTCCTGATAATCCAATGGAACAACCGTATAAAAACTTTGCCGATTTTTTATGAATAATTTTCAACTCGTTTGACAGTATTAACAGCAACAGTATCGACAGATCGAAATTTACTTACGGTATCTATGCATTATGTATGTCGCATTCCCTTCACTGACTAGAATGTTGTGTTGAGAATAAAGCACTGACGCCGGAGAATTAATAGCTATTACGCGTTATACCGTTCGACAACGAGAAACTTGGAAACCAATAATGTACAGGTATATTTGGAACAAGATAATTGAATTAAAATTACACTAATAGTTGCAATCATGATATCCTAAGCTACAAGTAATTGAATACATTTAATTTGATACATTTAATTTAGTTGATAATGCACGATTTCCATCGATCGGCCTCATTACACAGTCAGATCGGTAGAGCATTATTACGCGAGCTACCGAAGTTACTGCGAGAGACTAAACTCGGAGCGCAAATCTAAAACCTAGGTAGGAAAAAGCGTCATTAAAGAAAAAACGCGCGTTTTCCGGGTTTCCCGGTCTTTTCATTCAGGCCATTCCAGAACTCCTGGCACGTGAGGTCTCGTTAATGTGGGGCATTCTTCGAATTTCTCGCGAAGACAGACGAAGTTCGGTATTAAAATGTTCATCGTGGTTGGCGAGGTAATTTGCGAACTTCGATTAAACCGGACAAACGGCGCGCTGGCGGTAAAAGGCGAATCGTTAATTCGCGGCGAAGTTGAAAGCTCTGTATAAATTGCAGCCTCTAAGAATAATTCACGAGCGTCGCGCGAATCAGGATCGATTCACGGCCATACAACTCGTCTCCTTTAGCTAGAGTTGCTATCAAAATTTTCTAAACTACGTGCTGAGAAAGGTGTGTGACAGAAAATGGACGAACCACAAAATTCTGATAATCTCAACAATCAACTAGAATTTAGTAGATTTAATCAAAAATTTTAATTTGTCCGTTTCTACCAGAATTACGAGTAATTCAACCAGATAATTTTCTCAGTTCTAGAATTTACAGGCTAAAAACTCTGGATGCATATAAAAATGCGTGTAGGTTAGTAAAATTGATTAAAACAATCAACGAATAATAATAATAATAATAATGATGATAATAATAATTGTTTCCATCTAATTGTTTATTAGCGATATTAATTTAATATAAGAAATTAATCAATCATAGATGATTATTCTTCAGATTCTCCTCACATTCAACTATGATTGGTCAGCTTATTACAGCTTGAGGAAATTACTACACTTGTTATAAATCAAAACTATAATATAGAATAACGCGGGAAGAGTTAAAGCAGAATATTTAGAAGGAATTCCGGACGCTCACAATTATCTTTGAACTGCCCTAAAAAAAAAGAGGATGATATCCGGGGAAAAGAATTGAATGGTAACCCTATCTTTAACGAATCCCGAAGATGTCAAACGTTAAAATGTTGATCACGTTCGAGTTGGACGTTAAGTCCTTTTCTCCTTCTCCCGAAAGTTCGTAATTTTTGTACTTGGCATAACTCAGAATTCAGATCTGTAATTATCGGGAAAAGGAACCCTCGCCAAACTTGGTCGCCAAGCCACTCGATTTCTCGATACTGAGAAACGACATCGCGTTACAGTTTCTTGCAATTCTGGAACAGCGCCAAAGGTACTGTTGCGTTCTCGCGACCGTGGTATCGATCGTTGCGAGAGGACCATAACGCGAAAGGCCGCCGAGAGAAAGAGAAAAAGAGATCGGGGACCCGACGAATACATTTCGGAAAGGCCAGAGGCCCGCTCGGTCACAGGACGCTCCGTTCGTTTATTCCGTTTTATTCAGCTCCACACGCGCGTGGATGCAGGGATGCATTCCTCTCTCGACCGAGTACCGTTACTGAGTGCCGGCACTTTCGATCATTGAATCCCCGCTATCGTCCAACGCGAACGTAGCTGCCGAAACTCCACGCTGACTTTCCCGACTGACGCACCCGTTAGAACACCCGTGATATTGCCATTCAACTCAATTGTCAAATATTTAGGTAAAGGCTAAATGCAGGGATTAAATATGGATCGAATTATGTGGTATTATGTGATTCTAGGCCTATCATTTTCGTCTTTCTTTACACTGTTGAATTTATAATGTCAAATTATACCCAACTTGAGTAATTTTTAATCATACCTATAGGTCGCCACTGTTTCTACCCAATCGGTAATTTGACTAAAACAATAGGGTTGATTTAACCCAAGAAAATTAAATTTGACTCAAATTTATAGTTTAGGTATTACTTACTAAGTGCACACGTTAATATGAGTGATGTCTACTTTGAAACTAACCACAGAAATGGGTAAATGAAAGTTAAAATATCAAAATGTTATTTAAATCAAGGGATTGGAGATCATTATTACTCCTTTGATATCTAATAATAATAATAATATATGTTTTGATTTATTATTAGGTGTTGGAATTAATTCGTAGCGTTTTACAAGTGATAGGAAGTACTTTCATTAATGTATTTTTTAATGCTCATGTGAAATAAATAACATTCTTTCATTAAAAAACGCTACGAATTAATTCCAACACCTAATACAAAAACAATTTATATTTATGGCGTGTTCATAATTCATAATATTTCCTAATACTCCTTATTTGGATACTTAACAAGAAGACAGTCTTAACAAAAAGACTTTTCTGGATCTTACAACTTTTCACGATTTAAATAATTTAAATAGCCTTCACAATGGTTGTAGCTCTACATAAAACTTTTTTTTCTATTGATCGCTAAAATACTTCAATGAAAAAAACCTCGCGAATTTCATTCCATTTTTTTTTAATTCTTTTTCTGCACAATCATAAATTCATCATATAAATCAATGACATTTCGAGTAACATATGTTCTTTCTCAATTGCATTTATCCGAGAACGAAAGTAACGGCGGTTATTTTCGGACGATAATGAGTCGATCGTGACCAATTCGGTAGCCTACATCACTGCCTCTCAATAAAGCAGCAATCAAACAGTCCGACAGTCAGCTCTATCAAATTATATTTCAAAGGCGTTTAGTTAACAAAGATAATGACTACCGTTATTCGGATGCCATTAGCTCATCATCAATTTTGTATTTATGATAAAATACTTCGACGTCACGATCTTTCTAGCTAGTCGAGCTATTCTTTGACGTGGAAATAAATGTTTTGCCGATAGCTCCAGCAAATATTGTGCCATCGTGTCCACAATAAAAGACAACAACGAAACAACGTAGTGTTTATCGCGTCCCACTTCTACGGTTTTTACCTTAGACGGATACTGGCAACGTCAAAGAAAGGTATGTCATTGATGAATAGGTGGTCACGCGACTGAATCTTTTTGCTAACGAAACCAGGGACGAGCAGAGACGCGTCAATTGGACTGAACCTCGGCATGTGAACCGTTAAAAGCAGTAGAATTTGTGCGCGCGTTGCAGAACGATTTTCCTTCGTAAAATACAGTTATTCTAGTCGCGGTACTCGCGTCGCGGATTCGGTTCTTACGTAATGTGTGTCGGCAGCAAGGTGTTGGCGGTTAAGCAAGGTGCTGCAGTTCTTTTCTTTCTATCAACTTACTGAAGTGTCTGGGATAACTCTATATAGATAGAACTTTCTATCGCTTCTTACACGATGTACGATTGTACATTTCTATGCGACATATCTTGCGCATTCGACGAGCCTTTATTCCTTTCTTACGACCGAACACGGTTTATAAACAAGGAAATAGCGACACAATTCTATAGATGTAAAAGTAGGTGACAGGAAGATGTATTTGCACCTGCCATCATCAAATTGATCACGATGACCGTGGAGAGACCGGGAAATTGAAGATCGATAAGAAATTCTCTTCACGGCATCGAAACACGAAGAAAAAGAACAGTCCAGTTTGTTAGGTCAGATCTCATAGATTTCACGTTCGTCGGTGTATAGTTTTCTTTTCCTGCAAACATTGGAAAACGTTAATGTAACTGGATCGCTAACGGATGATCGATACTATGCATTCATCGCAATACTATGTTTACATTTCTGCTTGGACGCTTAATTCTCGCGTGGGAAAAACATCTTCGTGCCCTCGATAAAATAGGAGTAATTGACTTCTCCTGTAGAATTAGCGGGGAGCGAAACGCACCATTTATTCCGTTTCTTGTGTTGGACTATTATTGCTTCCGCTTGAATTGCTGTCGAGCAACCGATGTTTAATCCTACTCTTTTTATCGAAGCGTGTACCAAACTGAGCTTCATCGATCGGCAACTGATGACGCGACACACGTTATCTTCTTCCGGTCGTCTGTCAGCCACCAATGCTCTCAACGATCCTTTTACGACCGTTCATAAAATGTAAAGGATGATTTTAACTTGAGAACGCGCCAGTCGCGATATTTTTACGCTTTTAAATTAACGGTGTAACAGCAAGAAATGTCATTAGACGCCGGCAAACACGACTCTTGCTCGACAAGCTCCGCAAATATTCGGATGAAACGCGAATATTTTCTTGTGACAGTTCCAAGCGGCTTTAATTTTTATTCATTTGTCGATCCACAATCGACATCTTTGTAAAAATCGATAATATCGCTGTTGAATTTATAACGTCAAATTATACCCAATTTGAGTCATTTTTAATAATTTATAGATCGCTACTACACTTCCCGATATATCGTCAATTTGACTAAAACAATGAAGTTAAACGATTTTAAACTCAAGAAAATGTATTAAATTTGATTGAATTTAGTTTATTATTTACTAAATGCATGTTAATGTAGACGATATGTTCGAAACTAATCACAGAAATGGATTGATTTACACGTTGACATACATAGAAGTTAAAAATAATAAAATATTATTTAATTAAATAAGATTCCTATTTAATTCAAATTCCTATTTAATTCAAGATATTAGGTTACCAATCTCTTCGATATTTAACGGTATAATAATGACATAACGTTAATTTCTCCATTGTTCATTAATTCTTGATATGTCGGAGTATAAATTCCAATATTCTCTGTAGAAACTTCGATACAGTTCACATTATGAAAAGACATCGACATTTAATAATTTGTCCGATATTAACTTTCACTGCGATCAACTTATTTATGCAAGTAATATCGCCTTATTACGACCGGTATTACGACTTATTTTATTAATCGCAACATCATTCACTGATTCAACGTTTTCTTAACATTCAGAACATTCATGCTATCCACCGTAAAATCTCCTCATTATCGGCGTACAAGAAGAATCGTTGCTTGCTAATAAAATGAATTCCTAGTTAACTCATGTATACACGTTTCACACTTAGAAATCACGATGTCGTCTCGAATATAATGATTGGAAGGTAAAACCGGACCTTCAAGTACACGGTCGATGAGACAAAGCGACGATATCGCGTCGCCTGACCTACTTGATCACTACAGATCCCGTTACTTGGAGCGTCGAGTCGACACTCGTGTCGGTGCCATAGTGGCTACTTGCTACCATAATCATAGTGGCAAGATTGCGGCAGACCGTTGCGCGATCTTGGAAAGACGGAGAGAGGTTCAAACACCGGAGATTAATCCACACGGGAAATATGTACTGCGGCAAACCGTAGTTTGCAGTAGTTTGCAGTAGTTTCGTAGATCGGCAATGCGATTAGTCGTTTTACTACATTGCTTTTCCATATAAGAAACAATGATTTCATCATCGAAAGACAATTTAACCGCGGCTATACGTGTACCTCTTTCTTGCATTATTAAGTACAAGTATGTACATAAATGAGAATTATGGAGGAATAAGAAACTACTTCTTAGCTTCCTATCGGAGGGATATGCATAATGCATTACTTAAAGTTATAATTTAACTAAGTTTTCGTGATTAAGTGATAATCGTTATAAAGTCGTTATAAAGTATCTTAGGAAGTAGAGAAAATAAGATAATTTTGAGAATTGTAGAGTTATATATTATATAAAGATTTTTTTTTATTTCCAAATATCGTAAAACAATATTCGTTACTCTATTTCTTATTTATTATTTATTATTATATGTATTTGTCAAGAAATGTTTTGCAAATTTAAGACAAAAATAAATCTAATTGCAGTGAATGATAAATAGACTATAAAAAAATATGTCGCAATTGTTAACGTTTTTTAATGTTTCTTCGTACAATTTTATTTTCTCACTTGCCATACGGAAACAATGATTTTGCTAAAATATCTAAAATTTATGTAGACATGTATAGACCTAAAAATTTTGGACCAATATAAATAATCATGTAAGAAATTCAAGCATGATGAGCAATGCTGCCAAAAGTTTTGACATTCTAGCAACTTATAGCTTGAATGTTCTAAAAACATAATTATTTTGACATCCAACAAAATTTATTTTCGGATCTGTATCTAACTAAATTTTTAGATACTTCAGCAAAACATTTTTTTCTCCACAAGAAAAACTATACTCAATTTTAATAAATATTTATTATTATATTACTTGAATAGTGCCAAACATTTACTTACAATAAAGAAATATTGACTCAATAAAAAGAAATGATAGTTAAATCAAATTAATAGCTTTTGTATCAAATAAATATAAGTATTTTTTGATGAATTGAAAAAAAATTTCCTAAATCTAAGTGGTATTTTCTTGAATAGTAAGTAAACATTTCCTTATTGCAAATAAATATTTACTAAACGTATTCAAGAAAATATTACTTCAATTCAGGAATTTTTTTCAGTATATCTTTGTATTTAATAAATATTTAATTGGCACTATTTAAACAAACGATTTATTAAAATTTAGTACCTTTTCCAGTGTGTCACTCTTCAACCATTCCTAATCTTTGAATCAGAATCCGAGGCTTAGATTAATAAATAAAGATAAAATGTGACAGTATTACAACGAGATCTACGTGAATTATCTAACGGGCGGACCTCACCGGTTCTTTTCGTCTTCGGATTAGTCGTCACTAGTTTTACGGCGATGTGCTAAGCGAGACGTATGACGGCGTGATCCTATTTTACCTCACGGCGAAGATACCGTGCGAGGATACGACAAAGTAAGAGAAAACAAACGCTCGAGGAATGCTGCGGGAGTGTAAAATATTTATTACATCCGGACGCGAGCCACCGCACCAACATTTTCTTCGTCTTCCTTTTGCCATCCCGCTCGTAATAATGGCGGGAAAACGAAACGCGGCGGAGGCGGTCCAGCGCGGCGTGTACAGCGGAGAAAAAGGAAAATCAACACTCTTGTCCAACAGCAACAGGTCGAGGACGATACAAATGACCGTGAGAGTACGTTCCTACCGTCGACGTCGTGTTCAAAGTGCCACGATCTATTTCTGTTTGCCTACTCTGCTCATCTACCTTTGTCGATTTCGGACAGTGTCATTTCATACAAGGTTATTCTTAACTTTAAAGGAGTGGCCAATCTGTGACACGCGAAGGCATTCTTACAGTGGCACGCTTAAAGAAACACGCTTGCAAAGAAAATTTAAAATTTGTGTCAACCGTATATGCTCCATTAAATTCTTTTTTTTTTTTATTATACATTTGCACTTTACAGCTGCGTTCGTTTTCGTACTAAAGGCACTAGACTAATATTGTTTTCATCACATGATAAAGATTTTGAATATATTAATTGGCCATTAGATAATTTTCTAATTTTCTACTTAATAAACAATCAACAGAAGAAAATATAATATTGCTTAAGCGTGAAAACGGACAAAATACATGTAATCTCTGATTAGTATTTTGCAATTTACTTTAAAACGAATGAAAAATAGAATATAGTAAAAGAAATAAACTTTGTTAAATAAAAGAAGTCTTTGCTTTTAATGCAAGAGAAGAAAGTATAAGATTGCAATCATTTTTGCTTGATTCTGTAGCACAGTGGCATATCAAAGATTTCTATAATAATATACTAGACAGGAAGGTTGGCCACTTCTGTTCTAGAGACTACATCAGATAATCAAAGAGAGAAACTCAGTCGGAATATAATCTGTTGCTCGACAATTGGGACAATTAAATATAGAATGTCTGTTTCATTACCGCGACCGAGACATTTAATGCCGAGACAAGCAAAAGTCGAAAATTGTTGATAAATATGACATTCAAAAGTAAGGCAAGGTCGAAGATGAGCTTACGAAATACTCTGTAAAAATTAGTTGAGTCGGATTATTCGCATTGTATTCTTCTGTTACAATTCCGTGCGGGTTTTCACGAATTTCATTAACCGCTCTCGAACGAGGGGGCGAACCGCCCTTTTCCCATAATCTCTCGGGCGAATTCAACGCCCGAATTCTGATCCGGGAAAACGATATCCGCACCCTTTTGGAGCCGATGCTCATCGTCGTTTCAACGACCCTCTGACGCCTTTTCCGGCGCGGGCGTCGCGACGCCAGCCATTAAATCCCCATAGAAAGCTCCCCAACTCTCCGGCGCCTTTTAGGATATTCGAGGTGAACAACCCCCGCTTTAATCCCCGTGCGTTCTGCACAGTCGGAGATTTCCACAGACCACCCTTTTTCCCCCTTTCTACCGTGAAAACGTAATTTCTAGCTCAGACCTCCTAATTCGAAACGCTTCGCGAGATCATTTCGTCATACATATACGATTTGCGCAACAGTCATGTTACGGAAACAACAACAAGGCAAGAAATTCTACAACAAGACAAGAAATTCGTTATGGGCATTGCCGATTCGAAACGTCACGGAAATTCACGGACACCCCGTATGTGCGCGGATAACGGCTCTCGTTTGTGCATCTTGATCTTTTCTACACGTTGTGCCAAGTAGCACACCTATATTTACGCGCGCACATGCGGGCACGGGAAGATCAAATCGATGCCTGAAATTTTTAATTGCATTTTCAAACTCCGCAAGATTTGTTTCGTTTTAATCGACGCGCCGTCCGCAAATCCGCGACTCGGCTTCCCTATGAATTCCGCGCTTAATTAAACCGGCGTGAAACTTGCGAGTGAATTTCTCGTGTTGCAGATTTTGTAGCGCTGCGAAACGAGGTCCGGTTCTAGAACAACGAAATTGGGTAACGCCGATCTGTTACATGATCTAACATTTCCAGCACGACTTTCGCAATGAGTCGACGGAGATGCATACGTTTAAATTATTACACTGATTGTATGCTGTATGCATTTAACCATCGCTCGAGAGAGATGGTACATTAGTGTAGTACAATCGTCGATCGACCGCTTGAGTATATATTAAATTATTTCCCCCGTTTTATTGATTATCTACGTATTTTCGATGCTCCGCATTGAATATTCTGGATGGTTATCGTAACTTGCATTGCATTGAGAACAGCGATACAATTCAGATCCCAATGCATGAATGCGTGGCAATTATATTATGGAATAAAAGAGTGAAGAGATAAACGACTGTTGTTGCGTATAAGAAAGAAATTAAAAAAAAATTCTCGACGACGTTCTGTATAAATATAAAATTCTTTCATATATTTTTCGAGTTTACAAATAGAATGTTCGTCAGGAATATCGAGACAATCTAAGAAACTGGAACGATTGTTATTTTTATCGATGATTTTTGTCGTATTGATAAAGATCTTTCATTTCCGTTAAAATAGCAGGAATAACTGGAAAAACTTGATTAACTTTAAATAATTATAGGAGTGATAAAGCTAGGAAATATGAATTATGGAGGCGCACAGAAATTATTCTTATGTTTACTTGTACGTATAAATAATAATTTAATTACAATAAGCCAAGTTGTAAAAAAGAACAAGAATAATAGGTTTTATATGTTCTGGTAGATAGAGAGAGAGAGAGATAAATATTTATTAGAAATTCTAGGGCAAGCCCGGTATCTAAGAACACGTTGCAGCATTGAAATTAAGAGCACAATAAAACAAAGACAGTGATGAACGCGAGATAAAGCGAGAAATTAGAAAATATACAAAATAAAGATAAAAGTAGATAGAGTGAAAAGAGAAGACGTGGAATATTCGTTATAAGTATCGCCGTAATTTGCAACTGCAAACTCGTGGATTTATTTACGATCTCTTGTGATGGAAATTTATTGGTTGAAAGCAAATGAATTTACTGCGACGTCCTTCGATGCATTCATAGGATTTGTTCGAATCGCTAACAATACCGACCATCCATCCGCATTCCGGTCTTCGCCAAAGGCCAAGAAACGGGAAACGCATTTATGATTGCGTAAAGGAAATAAAAAACGTCGTTTAGGAAGTCGATCTCGATTTAATCCAATCGAGCGCCGCACATCGCGGTTGGTTATCGATACGAATTGTCACAGAGTCATCCCGCTCGCGTGTTCATTCGCAGCATAACGATGAATCCGCGCAAATCGCTGGCATCCCGGATGCGTCGTCACGCATTCCACCAACTACGGAGTCACATCGTCAATTGTCCATGGTCAGTCGATATAATCGCGCACAGTTCGCACGTTCGAGTTTTTTATCATGCAAGCCGGATTGAACGATTCCGCGAGGGAACTTCGCGCATCCGAACTCCACGGCCTATAAAGGTGAAAAATGTTGCACGGTACGTGGATATTTCGCTTAAAAAGTGCATCTCTTTGAGTTATTGTTAGTGGGTTGATTCGCATCAACTCACGTATCTCGCGGTATTAAAAAAAAAACAATGTATATAATAATATATCGCTCATTTGTTACGACACAATTAAAAAATTGTCGTTTTTTTTAGTTGCTTGTAAAAAAAAAACGAAAACATAAAGAAACAAAGAGAGCGAAAGAACATACTTTAAAAGTATACATGTACCTTTATTTCTCTACAGTCAGTTATTACATCAAAATTGAATTTTAAAATTAATATTACAAAATTTTAATGATTCAAAATATTCAAACTTATTATCTGGAAAACTTCGTTTCTTGAGTTATGTCGTTATTTTAGCGAATAAGCGATATATTCACCCCTGTAATTTTATGGGCGGACAATGCGAAGTGAGTGGATCGATTGTTGATCCAAAACAAAGTGTAACAGAGTAGAATTGCAATGAAGATAACTGGGAACGGAGAAATAAACTTCCGAAGCGTTATAGAAATCACAAGAAAATAGTTCGTATTTTCCAAAGAGCGATTTGCCCGCCGATTATTTTCCTACACGGAATAAAGCACAAGTCTTTTAAAATCTTTTATCATTCTCAGCACAAAGTTATTCCCGTCGGAGAAGTTACAACATTTCGCGATATTCTATGCATAATAAGATCCTCATTTTAGCTTTATTGCTCATGAATTTCTCAATTGCGTAGCCCGGATGCTGTACGACAGGTTAAAACGGACTAACTCTATAAACGTCTCGCTACGTTGTAACATCCACTTATGATGTAAAGTACATAAATGAAAGAAGCTATCTGTGGTTCAACGAAACCTATATACGCAAAGCACAGGTGTTTAAGAATGCAATATAATAATCTTCAACTCTTATGTCAGATATTCTCGCTTCTACGCGAACGAGATTTATGAACCGCTCCGACAAATAGAGAAAATCTCGGCTATATCAATCTGCAAATATGGTCCGATCGTGACTGGAGAACGGAATTTCAAATCGCGCGCGATGTCTTTATCATCATATATACGGGGAGAGTCGCGCGTTATCAGTCCACATATTCTGCAGATTGAATACCGTCTATTATGCGCAAAGTGCGAGAGGAGTTTCCTGCTGCGCCCATATGGCATCGCACCAGGTCGTTTGCATTCCCAGCGTCAGTCTGAGCGTGAACGCAGAATTAAACCGTGAACGATCGTCACACGACAGATATTCCACCGATTCGATCGTCGGGCAAATGCCAGACGTGCGTGTAGCAGCGTAGCCGGTGCGGATTCGCGCCATTTATTCCCTCGTGCGCGTTCATTGTCCGTTGAATCGCCCTGGTCTCTCTACAAGTCCGCGATGATTCGCCGACATGCATTCCACATCGATTGAATTCCAGATGATCGCTACCGATTTTCCCAACGATAGACAATCGACTCTCGTTCCATTCTTTCTATCGCGGGATATCTGTTCGTAAAACAATTCGTAGCGAGAGAGAAAAGAAAATAGGAGTCACGTCGCGACGCACGATTGCACTCGATGCGTAACCGGTCATCGCCATGAGCTAGGTGTCTGTAAAGTTAGCACGGCATTTTATTAATTTCCCATGTTCAAAAAATAATGATTGTTCCGGTAGCACTTTCCACTGTTCTCCAGGTCTTTCAAAAATAACAAAATGTTCTGTATTTTTAATATCAAAAAATCAAAAATAAACAAATGCCGTGCTAACTTCACGCGTTCCAGCACGGCATGACTTCATCTAAGTAGCAGATGCCATAAAAATGTCATAATAATGCCGTAAAAATTTCATTCCAGCATGGTATTTGTTTATTTTTGATTTTTTTATATTAAAGATGCTGAACATTTTGTCATTTTTGAAAGAACGCGGTAGAATAAAAAGGAAAGTGCTATCGGAACAATTATTATTTTTTGAAAATTAATAAAATGCCATGCTAACTTCACAGATGTATTCCCTAGCCCAATGGTAGCTCATAGCTGGCCGGAGTCTTACGTAACTAAACACATACTGGCCCGGTTCCGGAGGTTGACTTAATTGCGCCTGATAAATTGTCTTTTCCTCTCTCTCGTCGTCTGTCTCGTCAGTTTGTTCTCAACGCAATAGCCTACTGCCGCTTCCCCCGAGCGTCACGCGTTTCCGTTCTGCCTTTCGTCCTGTGTGTCTGTCAATTTCATTCCGTACTATTCCCATGTTCACTGCATGCATCCGGCATGGCGAGGACTCGCCAGCATGAGATTCGAAGTTTGAGCCTACATCACACATGTAGGATCTTTTGCATTTCACATATTTCATTTTCACATAAATTTTCTTTACTACTCTGGAGTGAAGAAAAATAATTTTGAGAGTGTAAAGCTTTTAGGAAAATAGGCGAGTCTCGCATATATAGATGTTAACTCTAGAATTATACGGTACACGTCGACTCCATATTTCTTAGACCTAGTCGAATTTTAATCAATGTACATATTATGTTATTATGACATTGTTTAATAATTTATTATATTTAATAATATATGAAATTGTATTTAATGATGTTATAGTGTTCATTATTTCAATTTTACAACAAAATATTGGTTGTTAGATATCAAAGGTGTTAGATATCAATGGCTTGAGTTATCCAATTACCCAACCTCTTGAGTTAAATAACATTTTATTACAATATTTTTAACTTCCATGTGTGACAAAATGTAAATCAATCCTGTGGTTAATATAAAAGTGAACAACATCCATATAAACGTATGCACTTGGTAAATAATAAATTAAATGTAAATCAAATTTAATACATTTACTCGAATTAAATTGTTTAACTCCATTATATTATAGTTAAATTAACCTATAAAAATTATTAAGAATAACTCAAATTAAGTATAATTTGGCATTATGAATTCAACAGTACACAATAAGACCTGTATTCTTTGTGTAATTTTAACTACAATATTTTCTTCTTATTTAACTCTTTGTTAACTGTGGTGCAAAACTACGCTTAAAACATAATAATCCGGCGTAGACACTTAGTTTAATGTAATTACACTTTATACTATGTAAATCCTATTCAATTCGATTTGTATTTATACATGATCGTAAAATCTTAAGGAATCGTATATTATTTCATGCATTTTTCGCTTATGACTGGTAACGGCTGACTGGCTCGCCGAGGGCGAGCGATAGAAGTTTACAGTAGATATTACTCAATCCGATATCCATGCTAGTTTCTCACATATTTTTCTCATCTTTCCTATTCAAGCGAGACAGACGTTTCCTGAACGGCCCCATACCGATCTCTCGCAATCCAAGGATGCTTGCGAGATTTCATCGTATACACGCAAGGCTCAATTAGTGTAACGTCATGTGAAATCTTGCTTCTAACTTGCGTACTATAATAAAGGTTTCTTGGAACATATATACGTAATGATATATAGAATTTTCACGTGCATATTTCTTTCTCGCAGCGTCCGGTTCGGGATCCGTGATAGGCAGAGACCCGCTTCCGCCGAGAGCCGTCAGCACGTCTCATCTGCCTCAAAGAACGCTGACTCAACCACCGACGGCGGTGTCCACTCTTCCGCTACCGAGAAACACTACCGGCAGTAACCATCGGCAACAACCGCTTCCGCTCCATCACTCGACTCCGCTGCAGCAGCAGCAGCAGCAGCAGCAGCAGCAGCAGCAATCGCCTATGAGACAGCTGGAGAACGAGTCCACCGCCCATATACTGAGGGCCGCCAGCAACGGCGACATCGGCAAATGTCCCGGCATGTAAGTAGACTCAAAGCCGATCCTCCCAGGTATTTGTATAACGAAGTTTCGGTGTTCTGTAATTAAACCGCCGCCCCTATCGCACCCCGTAATAGGGAAACTTATTAGCGAACACATACTCGCGCGGCCGCAGCCCTGCCGTCTAATTCTGCTACCTAAGTTGCTCGACTGTTTGGTTACTTTGAGGTGGTAACTAGTAGAAATGCCGCAAGCAGCCAAATGTCTGTACCCTTGTGTATCGCGTCTGAAAAGATCACATTCGACTCTAGACAAGTATTACAACGCAGAATTATCGTTACAATTAAAGGCACGATCCTGAAGACTCGAATCTCATTCTGCCGCTTTTATAGCAAAATTATTCAACTAGTATGTCGAAACAAAATGTAGAGAACAATAATTAATTAATCGTCATAAAAGGCAGTAGCGCGTGCACTTCCACCTGAACACAACGCGATTAGCTACCGCCCGATTTAGTTCGTATATAACTCGCTATGTATTGTGTGTGTGTAGGGGCGTTCATTTAAGTCGCTGTTTAATTACTCGCCGCGTTTGTGCAAACAACAACGCGCTGTTCGTTTGTCACGAAATGTACAACCGATTAAATTTCCTGTGTGTTCTTGACAACTTATAACGTGACGATTGTATGATTATATTGTAATGTAATTACGGTAATTAATTTAGTTTCTCGTATAATGGCAAAATTATTATAATTATATTATTATAAATATATGTTCTTAAAATTTATTAAAGGATTTTTACATTTTTTCCATTAAGTTAAAAAAAAAAACATTTTTAAAAATAATGCAATAATTTTATCGTTTCAAATTTTCGTTCTCGTGAAGAGGCTATACAGACCGTCATTAATTAGACTGAAGGGCGTTGCGATGTCATAATCGACGTGAGAGCCACTCTCAAGCTCACCGAGACTCTATTTATTGTCAGGCGTGAGCTAAACCGCGTCACCTTGGTAATACAATTTTCTCATATGTATTTGTGTCGCGGTTTACCTCCACGGCGAATCTAATTTCTGCTGTATCGCGTAACCACGTTTATTTGTTTCGGATGATAGACATCGATTTTTCTCGTGATTAATCGACAAGATCTGCCGCTATAAATTGTACGTAAGATAATGCGCGTGTCGTAGTATCAATTTAGAATCGCAAAACATCGATTCGGAACTGCCAATATTTACTTAACGTATTTAATAGCCATAAATTCATAACGTTAAGACCGGAGCACAGATCTTTGGACGATGCATAATACATAAGGCACAAGAAAATCAACCAATTGGAGTCTTTTATTTCATGGAAAAGAAAAAATGAAGGACTTTGATTGGTTCATTTTCTTATGCATTATGCGTTATGCGTTATGCAAGACTCTGTGTTCCCGTCTTTATGGACTGCATTTTTAGATATCAAAGAAGCAATGGCAACCCAATCCTTGAGTTAACATTTTGTTATATCTAATTTCCATGTGTGTCAAAATATAAATTATTTCATTTCTGTAGTTATTTTTAAACTACAGAAAAGAAAATAATCCACATTAACGTATACTTAGTAAATAGGAAACTAAATTTGAGTAAAATAAATCAAATTGAATACATTCTCTTGAATTAAATTGTTTAACTTCAATGTTTGAATTAAATTGACATATTGATTAAGAGCAATGGCGATCTATAAAAATGATTAAAAATAAGGTATAATTTGACATTTATTATTTTTTGAATTTAATAATGCAAAACGAATTTTTGGGAATCACTGTACCAGAGCATCATATTTCCTTTAAAACGTTCAGCAACTTAACTTTCGCTCACAGCTTCTTCCTGCATTAGGTCACTTTGTGGCATCATTTCAAACGTGGCCTTCTACGAATCGGCCCATTGACCTGTTCGGCAAATTTCAGGGTTACTAGTAATGACATGAGGGACCTAAGGTTAGCATCGCCGAGCGGTCATTCCACTCAGCGATTGATCAGCCCGATCGGACATTTGCGAGTCACTTCGTTAAACGACCATCGTGTTTCCAGTCCCAGCGACAGTGAGATACGCGTGCACAGTCCAAGTAAGTTTTCCTTTGTACTATATTTATTAATCTACCTGATACTTTCCACGGTTTTCACGGTAACTTTTCGATGAGCCGACCCATGAATCGAGCAGGTGGCGAAGCGATTAATTAGCGACGGCTAACTCCGGAGAATCCGGGTTTATGAAAGAACTCAAACTTTTGCCTCGAACTCCAAGTTGATTAAGGCGCAATTAATATATTGTTGGTCGTAATATACGAATCGCTATCGCGACGGTAAGTTTGACAGGAAAAAAAATTACGACGTCGACCGGGTTGTCTCCGAGCGAGAGAGTTACGCCCATATCGACTTTTCTTCTTTTCGTAGCAAAGCACACAAGAGTGCAAACGCTAATTAATGACGCTGACGAAGACAATGCCAAAGGTAACAACGTTCACGTTGTTCATAAAATGATCCTTCAACGTACCGGACACATTGCACTATGCGGAATTAATGGCTCGCTAAGCGCGCTAATTAATCAGATTTTTTTCAAAGTATTCCCGATAAATTTTCGTAAAACTTCGCGTAAAATTATTATCTCAATTTCGTGATACAAATTTTGCGGTACGCAATGGAGGAACATCTTGATATTGCAAAAGATTTTTTTGTTCGAAAAAAATAGTATTCTATTTGAAAATATAAACACAAATTAGTCTCTTTTGTCTTATTTTTTGTTATGCAAAAAATATATATTAATTTATTAAACATTACAATTTTTTCAGAACGGACGTTTCGATCATCCTCAACGATAATAATAAAACTTGTTTTATATTCAAATAGTAGTCAAGTATTTTATATCATTTCATAGCATTGAATTCGTAAAATTGTGAAATTGGTTAAATTAATCTGGCCTCCAATTGCCATGAGCGTAAAACTAGTCTGAATTATGAAATACAATTAATAAAATCTGCAGTCACACATAATGTATGAAAGACAAAAGTATAAAAATGTGAAACGAGTTGCACTAATATCAGAGATATAATCGAACTTTTGTTATTATCTACATCATCGCTGAAAATATCCCGAAATATGTTAAAACGTCCTCTCCGAAGAAATTGTAATGTTCGATAAATGAACATAATTAACATAATAATAAAAGATATCTAATAAAATAATTGCGCTCCAAGTATCGTGCCGAACTCTCATTGTCTAAATTATTGTTATTTTTAATATCAAGAATCCATTAATGTATATTACATTTTATTATAAAATATAGTATATGCATAAATATTATATTATAATCTACGTAATATATCACTGCAGCAAATCTCTATCTCTAATATTCGAAGCTGGTTTCTAACCCGGCTCGTCTGGAACGTTTGGTTCGTGCGAACTTACGAATGATGAACAGAGCTTCGCTCGGCGGATGAGCGATTAATACCCGCGAGATTAAGCGGCGATTTAACGTCTGCTCTGAATCGCGAGATTGCCGAACCGCCTGAAAAGCGCATAAATTTAGGTCGAGAATTTCAGCGGGCGCCCGGGGTTAATTACCCGAAGATCCGTAGCAGTGGTGTCCTGGTAAGGTTTGTGTGCCACCTATCTAATGCACAACGTGGAATAATGGAAATCCCGTGTGTGCCTCCGTACGCCCTGTCTAACTACGCAAAGGTACGCATGATCGATATCGAATCATCCAACCACGGAGGAACATACGAATTGGGGCGGCTTTAATGGAGAATCAATCATAAGAGAAATCATAATTACACTATCCATTATTCCCTTTTAATTAAAAAAAATTGTAAGTTTGTAACGACGAGCATTTTGAAGACGAATAAGTGATACGATTTCAGCCAATTCCCTTTCTTTCCCTTGGCCGCGTTTGGAGAATCGAATTTGATTGATCGAATCTGATGCTAAGAAATTGGAAAAAACATTGTAATTTTTTTTTAAACGATGCTCCTGGATGATATCTCCTAGCAAATATCTTCTTCAAAAAAGAATAGAGGAAACACCGCGATCTAAATACCACGGTCCACCAAGAATTTTCTTTGTGCAATCCGATTGTATCTGTACAGGTACAATAGCTGCGCAATTTTCTGCGTTAGACAGAAGTCCATGCTTCTCCATTTTACGACTCGTCTAACGGTCGCAGCTGCGGAACATTTCTGTAGGCATTTGAATATCCTATACAAGGCGTCCCAGATCCATTATCGTTCAGTCCAGCCACAGATTGTCGAGTCAGAACAAATATGCTAATGTCTCAATATCCATATATTTTTGAAAAGATATTTTTGAAATTTAAAAAACGAATGAAACTGAATTTATGATGAAGCAAAAAAAAATGTATAATTTAATCGCTGAAATATAATGTAAAAAAATCGTTAATTTATTAAATTCTTGCTAGAAAGAAAGAATTCTAAGATTCCTCAGAGAAATTCTGTGGCAATCTGTGGCTGAAAATAATGCCTGCGACATCCTGTAATGCAATATCGTAACGAAAGGCAGTAGCTCCGACAGTTCCGGCGCTTTTAAACAGTTAAGGCGCAAATACAAACGACTGCCATTTACGTGATTAAAGAGAAAGTCAATCTGCTCGGTCGTTATTACAATTTTTTTCGCTATTCCGTTGAGTCTGAGACTGCAAGCCAAAGCAAGGGAGGGAGAACAAAGAAAAAAAAAAATCTTCCAGAATATCAGTCGATTTCAATATTTCCGGTTTCACAGATCCTTTCGCTCGTTACGACACGCTCAGAACTACGCGACTTCCTCTTCCAGCGGCTTTCTCCTGCGTAACTTATCTTCCTTTCTGCTCGCAGGCGAGAGAAAAATGATGAGCCCGATTGGCAGGGAGGTCGACCGCGGCGGAGGCACGATGACGGGTCCAAGACAAGGCCAGCAGCGATCACGCGCGGATTGCAGCGAGCTGCTGCATAAAAGGGTAAGCAAACGCGACGGGCAAGTCGCCTTAATACCTCGGTGCGAAAGAGCACCCCGTCTAGAATAGAGCTCTATTTATAAAAGAGTAACGTAATCATTTCATCTGAGCCGAATGCTCAGCACAACTTTCCTGTTGGCTATTTCGACCGCCATTTTTAACTTGATGGTCTAACATCCAACAGTAGCTTAATAATTCTTTAATATGATATGTAATTGCTTTCCAGCAAGCGACACAGTGTGACACTGTGATCATGTCATTTTCGTTTAACATTAGTATAAAGAACAAACAAGGATGTAATGATTCACTGTGTTACACTGTATCATCTCTTACTGGAAAACACCCATAATTATTAGGATAAACGTGGCAGACCTTTACATTATTCTTTTACGTATAGAGCTCTAGTCTTAGTGACCCTCCAATAAGAGTCTGGACTCGAGTTGCAATTTTGTACGCAGAGTGGTAGTTTTAACAAAAATCTGCGAGAGAGAAGGACGTATATTTGCTACTTTTTTCCCTTTTTCTCTTTTCTGTTCTTTTTTTTCCTAACTATTTCTCTCTCTCTCTCTCTCAGGAATTGTTAAAACAAGACGGAAACAAATCAAAAGTGGCTTTCTCACGTCCAGACTTTTATTAGACGGTCTCTAGTCCTGTCGATCCCGATTGGCATGGCAGAGCATGATGGATGGAGAGAGGAAATTCGCGCGTCCATTCGCGGCATCGATCGTGCAACGGTCGCGCGCGTGAATTAACCATGCCGTCGTCGCGGTGGTCAGTCACCGCAAACGGGAAATTTATGGCCGGGGAACGATTGCGAACGCGCACGCTTCGTAAAAGTGTCACCTGTATCACGCACCAAGTCTCGCCGATGGCTGACATCCGACGGCGATTCGGTTCGGTTCGGTTCCGCGGTGAAGTCTAACATTCTCGCAAATTGCTTGTGGTTTGTTTACGAGCGTACAGCTTACTCTCCCGCTAATCCTCCAGCTCGTAAAAATAAATTACGTTTACGTGTAGCACGGTAGCGCGTCTACGACGTGAGTTTATTGTCCATATAAAAAGGCGACGAGCTTGAAAACCCCGATTTATATAATATTGGTGGATCGAATTATCGCGCCAGGATCAAATTACCGGAAACAAAATGGCGAATTCTCCCGCGAACGTTGCACGATCGACGGTTTGTCGTTTTGCTGCTTTTATCTATAACTGTCTCTTTGTCTCTTGTCATGCAAACACACGCTATCCGTTTTATTGACGCGGCATAGCCTGCATATCATCATCGCAGCATGTAAATTCCATTAGCTCAATTAATTAAAATGTTGCCCCCCGAGAGAGAGAGAGAGAGAGAGAGAGAGAGAGAGAGAGAGAGAGAGAGTCTCTCATCTTCGCACGTGATGCATCGCGTTGTAAACGAGATTGATAATATTTGCGCTTATGGTATCGTGCGCAATAAACGCGAGGCGAATCATTTTCATCGGCGCTTTCGACTTTTCCAAGCGAAAAACAATTCTGATGAAGTTATCGCTGATGAATTTCTCATTATTTACAAACAGTATCACATTGATTCATGTGATCCTGAACATGAAAGGTCATCATTGTTGTTCCATCGTTAAATGCATTAGGTCATGATCTTGTGATTAAAAATTAATAGGAAAAATGAGACTAGGTGTCGATCGAGAATTGCATTGGGATTCAGTGATTCGTAATGACAGTATTGGTAACGTTATATTTTTGTTACGTTTTTATCATATATAATATCTGTACTAAGAGAAAAATATTTATATCTGTATAATTGCGAGGTAAAATAATTATGGGTTAGGAGCTTCATTTTTATAATTATTACTGCTATATAATGTTAGTAATAATAACCATACATGTAGTTAAAACATGAAAAAGTTACACTATAAATTATAATTTGAAATATTAATATAGTAAATTATTAAGATGTAAATAATAAATAAATGAACATTTTTATTCAGTAAACGCATTATAATTATAGTGAATATAATTATTTTTTTAATTTTTTTCATTTACTATTTATGTGATAATAATAATAATTTAAAAATGTGTTAGAAAAACTAAACATTTTCAAGCAGTATGTGAAACCGTTCTTAATAGCATAATTAACTGTATTTGCCTGATTGAAATAACTGTAAATATATAGTTGCCCAAAAAAATGACTAAAAACTATAGTTAAATTATGGTAATTGCAACTATTTTTTATTTCTCAATGTTCACAACATAATAATACAACCTTTAAAGTATTTGCCTAAAAATATTAGACACTTATACTTTTTTCATTTACCTCGAAATCTTTTACCTGAATTGTTACTTATTAATTACCAGCATTATACATAAGCTTAAAATTAATTTATAACAAATGCCACAAGTTCATTTTTTAATTAAAACTTTAAATAATAATTAATAAGATACTTAAAATTTTAATATAACGGTATAATGATACCTACAGTATTATTAAGAGTTACAGAATCCCAGTACTGAGCAGAACTTCGAGAACTCTTTTGTTTCGCGATTGCATTAAAATAACGAAGAATCTAATGAATCTACGATTGTACTTAACATCTTTTTTCAAGTCGTTCCTTCAGTGCATAGCGTCATAAAATTCTAAGCGTGGCTTGAGGAGTTTTACAAGTTTGTGTTACAAATAATCCTGCTAGACAGCATTCTTCGACACTATTTCACGACTTGTTCCGCAACAACGAATACTTAGATTCAATCGAGAAACGGATTTTTCGCCCTGTGAACGACAAATTCGGACGAGAACCCATCGTTTTCTTAACTCGAGCTTATCTTAAACGCACGGTACACGAGAAGGCAAGAAAGTAACGACCCGAGTGTCGTCGTCCTGGCGCCATTACATACAATGGAGTGGCAAAGGGTGGCAAGAGGATCAGGACGAAAGGGGAGGGCGAGGGAAAGAGAGAGAAAGGAGAAGCGAAGGGAGCGACGGAGACGGCAGAAAAAAAGACAAACGAGAAACATGGGGTCCAGGGTCGATCCTGCATACGGTCAGCACCGGTCAGCAAGGGCACCGTGCCAAGGAACTGCAGACGGGTCTTAAGCTTCGTGCACAATGGATTTCGCCATCTGCGCATGATGGCACGGCATTCATCCTTCTACACAAATTCATCGTTCCTCACGACGAATCTTATCGTAGGAAAATAGCTCTGACATAATATGTTATTTATTACGGCAATGTAGGATTTGTGAAAAACCGTCTGTAAAATGGTAGCACTGCGTACAATGTGGTTGCGTCAGAGACTGGCGTAAATAAGCCATCAAGATTCTCCAAGTTTTACAAGAATAATTACTTAATTTCTCCTCTTCCAACAACACTTCAGATTAAAAGAATACACGGAAGGACAGTTGCTGAAATATCTAACAAATCCGAAAATAATTTCGTTAAAGCATCAAAATAATTATGTAGGGAAACTCAAACTGATTGTTAGGATATTAAAATTTTTTGCAACATTGCTCATCATATTTAAGATTCTCGCATTATTATTTTACTAGTCCAGTAAAATTATTTTCAAATATCTAGTTAAATTTTAAGACACTTCGATAAAATCATTTTTTTCTGTGTAGCGTTCGAAAATCAATTTACGTCTCGAGTTTTAGCTTACCGTCGACCACTACCCAACGATCGTATTACAAAATATAAAAGTCGCAAAATATCATTCCTTGCCAATCGAACCATCACGATAACGTTAAACCGCGAATTATCTTCCCGCGTAAATCGACACCTCACATCTTAGGGACGCGTCAACCGCGGGATGTCGCCGCAAGAGATACACGTCCGTTACAACGTGTAAATCTCGTTTGTTGATCCACATCATCGTTCTAATGACTAATAGAAGCCGATAGGAGAACATCCGATCCGGGATGAGAGAATCGCGATGAAGCGAGAGGAACGTGAATAAGCAGCTTCGAACTTTCGTCGGCGAGCATACCCGCGTGTGGTCGAGAGACAACCGGGGCCCCTTCGGGGGCAAAAGGTACAAAACGCCAGGCACCGGGCGAACCAGGCAAGGCGGCGATGCACACTATGCAACCGGCTGGTCGGTCGACGAACAAGCTAGCCGATCCGACCGGGCATGACGCCAGTCCGCCCGCCGAAGCGTTGCTCGCCATATCGCTTCCCGTTCGTCACCCCGAGAGAGTGAGATTCGTAAGTTCGCGGTGGAATTTCTTCATTTTCTGCAAATTGAAACATCCCCCATCTGGCTAATCAGTGAGAAAAACGTAGGAATTTCCAAAGCGCAAATAGGTAAAGTAGAAGATTCGAGACATCACAGATTACTATCTCTGGAGTGCAATCAAGTAACTTTGTTCGATACATTCGTTTGAAGTCAAAGATTTGAAATTAGGAAAGATGAAAAGTGATCTCTGGAGATATATCCTTTCTTTGAACGTTCTGAAGATGAAATTCAGCACGAATTTTCAGGATTTCTCTGTTAAACTTGAGGACACCACGCTTTGTTTGTACTTTCGAAGAAGTGAAGTGGATGAATGCTATCATGTTAGTGTTATAAGAGAAGAAATATCTTTTATATAACTATCAGCATGCGTCTGCATTTAATAATTATAGTTGCCGCGAATTTCTCGTCCTAAAATTTCATAACTTTTCCCTGATTTAGACAAAATTTCATGTTTTTTTCTGAATTTCAATATTTTGAAATTTTTTTATATTTAATTCATTCTGACTTGGAAACTGTTAAATATTTTATTGAGAGAGCAATTTAACATAGTAATGTAAATTACTGTTAATGCTCGTAAAAAATTACTGACACTGTTTGCATTTAATTATTAAATTGATAGTATTCCAAAACTGCATAGGTGTGATATACGTATATAAAACTTCTTTAAAACCAAGAATTTTAATCTTTTAGAAAATTTCCTGACGTCGCTTTTCCTTGATTTCCCTGACTGTTTTCAATTGCCTTAATTCCCTGATTTCCAGTTTTGTGGCGAACTCTGAATTATACGTGGAAGATAAAAGTCGACAGGCATTAAGCAGCCGCAAGAGAATGCGGCAAATTGAAAATTCCTTAGCTTTCTACAAGAACTCTACTTGTTTAAGGAGGAATTGTCCTTGGCGATACAATGAGCAAGCGTGAGCGTGCCTTTCCTTTTCGCGATGTTCCTTCGTCGTGTATCGCGCGATCATGTTGACGTATTTCAACGCGTGGCGAAGGATTTAGGATTCGTTGAGCGACCATTCCTGACAAGGGAATGCCCTCGATCTCGCTTTGGTATATCCCGCGAATACAGATTGCACGACCTCGCAAAGATACCGCGACCAGCGAGGACTCCAGTGGAATGCGAAGAGCGTACGAGCTATCTTTTGGGACCTGTCTGTTAAAATAAAGAAGGCGTATTTTCGTTTCACTAAAAGAAAAACTACGATCCAATGGTGATTGCTGTACGAATTTCATTCCTACATTTCTACGCTGCAACGCTACGTGCATCGAACCTCGGCATGACCTGTATCTGTTTGCGCTCGTCCGTGTCGATATGTCTATGAGAATTTGTACGTCGCCTCTGGCTGGTCTCCCTCGGCCAGAGAGGCGTATTAGAAAATTGGAAAGTAATAGAAAACTATAGCTCGCCCTCCGTTTCTTCGATCTTTAGAAATTCTTTTCTACGATCTTTAGAAATTCTTGCAATGGCGCACAAAAGATACGACCGTTCAGCTAATTTGCTCGAAGCTTCGAAATTACTCGAAAGTCGAACGTTATAGATAAACACGTCTGAACTAGTTACTTTTTAAAATTAAGAGATATAAAAGAGAGGAAATGGTCAGAGATATAAATATAAAGAGATTCTTACATGATACTTTTGTACCGAGCGATTTAAAAGGAAATTTAAGCTAAAGGGATATTTATACGATCAGAAATAAATTCTAAATTTCATTCCACTGACGAAATAATATCGATACACAAACGATATTGTTTGACATAAATGCGGGTAAATACTCAGCTGAATGAGTCATGCAGTTACACGTAAATTGATAGCGTGTCACTTTATTATTATTTATTTACAATTGCCTCGCGCAGTGCAAATATTAAACAAATTACTCTTCGATAACTGCTGTTATTTCAGCAATTATTTGTATCGCGTTCCACTTTACGTCACATTGCCTTCCGTTGTATTACACGACCCGGTCGGATGTGTCCACCTCTCGCTTCATCTCTGAAGCTACCACAAATCCAACCGTAAAAGCCACTAAAACGTAGCGGTTTTGGAACACAGCGGGGACGAATGCAAAATGGCAGACGGGGAAATCGGCTAAGCGGTAATCCCCTCTTGCCTAGGCTCTCGCCGAGAAATTCCAGCAGTTAAAAAGTTTGCATACAATCTCGCAGACACAACTGACGTAAAACCGCCGGCTGAAATTTCGATACGGCTAAACGGGCTACCTTGTAATTCGGGTCAGTGTGGCTCGCCACATTCTCTATTTCTCACATTCGCGTGGAATCTGTTTCCGACCAGTTTCCACCGTTTTATTAGTTATGATCCATGAAACTAGATGACCACGTATATATTTCTATACACATCTTTATATTATATTGACGCGATAGTTTATTATTTACGTAGGCGAGGGAAGATATGGGAAAGAGAAAAATATGTCAATGGTATATAAACAAGTTATTGCATATTCTGAAAGATCTCACTGAATCGAATGATTTAGGACAATAGTAGCTACAATATTTTGCCGTTTACGTTGGCGCAACTGTGAAATGTTGATGGTAATTTAACTCGTGCTGTCGATGATAATATTTTCTCCTCTTCCATGCCAATCAAATCCACGTACGCTCGGTGTGTTCCGTGTATAATTGTAAAATTAATCCGTCGCTTTGCTTTCTCTAACAAAAGCCTCGTCCTCTCATTTCTCCATCGTACGAAAGCTCACGCGATACCTTGAGCAATCCTCGCGGCTCCATAACGTAACAATTCCATATGTCACAGCTCGATTGCGTTGTTTGCGTGTGTGGCTAACAAACGATTGCATGCCTCGACAGAGTAACATCAGCTCCCTGAGAGCGGATGCCAGCGGCAGGCTGGTGACACAGACTGGCGCATCCGGACTGGTGCGCGTCTCCGCCGGCGAGCTCCTCGGCAGGACCCATGAAGAACTGGTGCTACTGTTGATCCAGCTACGACGTCAGAACGCGACGGTCCTCAAGGCGATGGAGACGTGCCACATGGAGATCGAGGCGCAGGTCCGAAGAGAGCTTTTGCACGCGATCTCACGAAATTTTCACAGTAATTAGATGATCCACGGACGGTGACGATGACGGTGACGGTGACGATGGCGGTCGTGGGTCCCTTTAGGGGTCCGGGCAAACCGGAGTCGTCTGGAGGGACACGTCGTAGGCTCCTCGAGCTCGAGGAGCGTCGCTTTTTAATGATTGCTTTAATGTTAGAGAGAAAGAGGGGGAGAGAGAGAGAGAGAGAGAGAGAGAGAGAGAGAGAGAGAGGAAGAGAGAAAGAAATAAAGATCGCTTTGACAGACGATCGTGCAGTTTGACGAGATCTTTCAGGATGTGTTGGAATAGATCGATATGTTGTAGATGCACGCAGATTGTGAATCCACGTGACGATAATACAGTATGAGTAATCAATATTGTTTCTTTCATAGTTGACAACGTGACGTAACGCTCGCGCGCAAACAAACGGATTGAACGTATTCAATTGCGCTTTACGGACTTTGCGATCCACAAAGTGTAATTGACTGCTAGGCAAGCGCGATACATTGGTTCTTTCACGTCTTATATTTAGCCCCGAGTCTCGACTCGGAGCTTCATGGACTATTGGACTAAAAAAAAATCACGATCTTTAAAGAACATTATCAAATGATTATGTTCAACGTCAAATGTGGGACATAGATGAATATATACCTGTGATCTCGCGACATGCGAGATTCGAGGAGAAAGTCGAGTCGAACTTAGGGTCGCCTTTCTACGCAAATATGTGTTTATTGTCCGGCTTTATTGCGTTGTATGTCATGAAGTAACGTGTCGCTTAACGCGCGAAAACGCAAATGTTGTTTGTTTTGACGCGGAGAGCAAAGGAATCTCTGATGCAACGCGATAAACGTTTCGTGTATTTTGTTTGCACCCGCAGGCTAGACTGGCGGACCTCGACACGCCGAGACGGTTAGAAAATCTTCAAAAACTCGAGGAACTCAAGAGGCATCTGATGGATCTCGAGAAGCAGGTGAGACACGTGAAATATACCTTGCGGAGATTTACCTCGAAATATTTACATAGATATGAAACGATGGATTTTAGCAATCAATAGAAAAAGAATAAATAACTTAACTTTGAAAAGATTTGAGAGGAATTAATATATAAGTTAATATAGGAATTATATAAAAGTTAAACAAATTGAGATTATAATTTTATCAAATTTTAAAAAGTGGCTGAAATTATTGTCGTAGTTTTCAAACTTAATTCTTCGACTCTCGATAACGTTCATCAATAATAAAGTTAAAAAAATATTGATTTAATTAATACTGTTAATTAATACTGTTTCTAAGCGTTAGTGCACATTGTATTACACATTAACATTTATATTGCACATTAAAAAGTACTCTAAGTTTAATGTAAGTTCATGTTCGACTTTTCCCAAAAAAGTACGAGAAGAGCAAGCCTCTTGTGAACCTCGTGGACAATATGGTGAAACTGGGCTCTTTATATAATCGTAACACTGCCAACGGGACCAGCAATGTTTCCGGTTCTCGACACGATCTGCACGAGAACGCGAGGGATCATCGCGACCGTCTGGAATTTAACCAAAGGGTGCAGGAGCAGCGACTGTTGGCTGAAGAGCGTAGGGATTGGGACAGGTTGAGTCCCGATCATGGACAGTTGCAGGTGATTCATTTAATTATCATGCCACAAAAATCCTAGTTTAATTAATGTGAATACGCAGTAGAAATCATTGTTAATTGGGATTCTTAAATAATTCTTATACTTTCGCAGCGTTAGAAACGCATTAATTAAAAGTGTACGATCTTATAAACGGAATGTCTCGATTATTACAGTATATATTCTTTGCTTTCTCAATCTCGTCAGATATCATCCGTGAAATACGTTTTACTCGTTCCAATTTCTGTCTCTTACGTCTCATATTATTACATTCTCTTTCCGCAATGTAATATTCCGTGCTAAGAAAGCGTGAGGTGCATCAGAACATGGAAGTTTTCTTGACCAATGAAAACGATTCCTGATCTCTCGCGTGCTATAATACTAAGCGAAATCCACGGTAGATAAGTTGTAAAGGCCGATTGGAAAAAGGGTACGTGCAAAAATTAAGAATTACTCTCGCAGGCACAACCACAAGAGAGACCGAACTCGGACGACACTTACGATCTCTCGTAAATTCCGTGAAGAAGTCACTTTACTGAAGAATATACTTTCTAGACGAGTCAAGTCTCTACGGACAATGTCCATTTAAGTATCTCGCTTTTCGTTTCCTTCTTCTTATTATTTGTCCTCAAGACTTTTCAACGATCGTTCACTGCTCAAAATTTAATTAAGTATACAATATTCCGTTAGAATAACAAAATTAATCCACCTTGACACTTTTGTGCAGTCTTACAAATGCATTTCCATGCGATAAACAAATAAAAAATAAATAAGAACGAACGAGAAAGATAATGAAGAAATACCCTTTTTCCTTTCTTTTTCAGTAATATTCAATTTAACTAATTATTAAAAATATTAGGTGTTGGAATTAATTCGTAGCGTTTTTTAATGAAAGAATGTTATTTATTTCACATGAGCATTAAAAAATACATTAATGAAAGTACTTCCCATCACTTGTAAAACGCTACGAATTAATTCCAACACCTAATAATATTCTCAAATAATACTCTCATTGACTTCAAAGAGGTTTAAAATAATTGTTATATAGAGAAGTATAATAGGTGCTGTAATAAATTAAAATTATGTGTCACACTAAGGAATATAATGTTATCAAAATAATAATATTATCGAACATAATATTGTTGAAATTAAAAAGTCTCTTTGACCAATATTTTTCACACGATACTCGCGAAAGAATTTCATTTACGGACAAGATTAGAGATAGGGTGTTGAGAAAATAGAGATTCTGGAGCGTTATTCTAGAATTAACGATGGCAGATTTCCCTTTTCTCTGAGATCTGCTCCAATTGAAACATTAGCTTGTCCTTTGAGCAACGAAACTTGAAGGTTTCGTCGTTCACTCGATATCCTTTCTATGTCGTAGGCCAAAGTGCAGCAGCTCTACAAACTCGATCGACTGCTTCAGGAGGAATCTGGCACACTGCATAGTCTCCAGCAGGACAAGGTTGGTATGAACCTAATAATGACCACTTAGAATAAAGCCTTTAAATTGCTCAAAAAATTTCGCGTATATGTTTTAAGAATGCAATTATAACGACCTTCCACCAAACTGATGAATGTACGAAAGCCTTCCGAGTTTCTTCTAGAAGAAATATATTCTGTAATATTTTTCAAGATAATTCTATCGAATTTGATTTTAAGCTTCAAGAGTTCCGAGTAATCTCACCCACACAAAGACCCGATACGATATCTATTATATCCTTCACAATTTAGAGGAGAGTCGATGTCGTTATTTGCTTGAAACTAAAACGATATTGTAACAATAAATTACGAAATGACAGGAGCTGCCCTTAATTCCAAGATATAGAAATCTACAATATCACATTACACGCCTGGTCGACTTAATGCTCGCAGGAAATACTCGAGAAAGCTTTGGGCGGGTTGCGCCACAAATTGCAAGGTAGCAGAAGCAATTTGGCCGAAGCGGAGCGATATCGGAAGCAGCAACTCCTGTTGGAACGCGAACTGAGCAGAGTGAGGATACTGCTCGCCCATAACTCGAAGGTAGATAATTTCGAAAATGTATATCCGTGACAGCCGCTAACACGCGCTTTCGCCTTCCTGCATCCCGATTGGTCCATACGTGGACAAATCTATTAAAAATCGATGCAGACTGATTGGCAGAAAAACAAGTAAACTGCGCATCAATCCGGATTTCAAAATGCGAGTAATTGCTGTTCGTAATTCTTCGTATGTTTTTTTAACGTCGTGAAACGTATTGAATATTCCAACGCGCGTCATTGTTGCCGATGTTTCTGCTAATAGAAATTTTTTTGACGATACGAAGTTACTCGTTTATCAATGAATATTTGAATTTGAAGTGAACGTCTGCTTCATCATTTTATCGTGCTTTTATTAAGTTTGTCTTTTATTATTCTTTGTCAATCTGAATTCGCGATATCGCGAAAATAATAGTAATACAAGAAGATAGTAGTCACGAGAGAATGTAAATGGCGAGAGTAGATTGTATTACGTATTGCAATTAAAGTCTCGATTCACTGTTTCCAGGTAAAGCCAGTATTTTTCCAGGTAAATTGCATTATTCACAACATTATACCATTCAGTTCCGTCATTCGCTGTTTAGTTGCCATTCTCGTAATGTGACAGTCGGCTAACGATCAAAGTCGCGCAATCTTTTAATCTGATAGTCCGCAATTCTCTCACGTGCTTTCAGAAACTTGAGGAAACGGTCGCCGAGAACGCGAGATTGGAGCAAGATTTGGTGGTGCTGAGGCAAAAGGTGCAAGCATCCAGAAGATATGCCGGTAACGTCGCGAGGGACACTTCGAGCACGACCGCACCACTGGAAGCGGAATTACGACGAGTGCAACAACTCGTCGGCGATCTGCAGAGACAGAGGAAGGAACTGAGCATTCAAGTTCGCCAATTGACGGAGAAATCTCATAGTTTGGTGCAGCAAATTCGCCCGCAGCCACCGCACGGTGAGTTTAACAATTTAAGGTGTCGAAACCATCAAAAATTTCAAAACTTAAGGATTAATATTGACTCAAGATGACTCAAATTTAACCAAAGACTGCAAAATTCATATTGTAATAAACTGTCATTATTAATCAAAATTTATTATTAATTTATTATTACTTTATCATAATCAGGCTCGTCCAATAATTGGCTCGCGAGCTAAACGCTTCCACCTCTCCAGCTTCTCATTGAACGAGACAGAAAAGTATACAGGTCTAGGCAGAGTTCTAGCGTTTATTTTTTTTTTTTTCTCTCTGTTTCGCTCAATAAGACAATGGAAGAGAGGTGGGCAAAACATTAGACAGTCCTAATCTAAATAAATTAACATAAAAAGATTATTTTAATCAGTAATATAATACATTCATAGTTATCCTTGTATACTAAATAAAACAGTATATTACATTTATTGATTATTTGTTAAACATTAATATCGGGATGTATATTTTTCATAAAAAGAGAATGATGCTTACAAGATACAATTTTCTCCTTAGCTCCTCAGGTGCATCATTCGAAGAAACGTACGCAAAATTCTTGGTTGGAGACTGATTTAGATTCCGGAATAACCTTGGACCATGGTTTGGACTCACCGTCAAGTCCGTCTTTGTCTATCTCACCTCCGAACAAACAAAATGATAACTCCCACCAACGATATGGTTCTCCTACCCAATACAAGGACTTATCCCCATTGAATCGCCCACATAATCAGCAATCCTTCGTACAACCCTCACAAAATCACATATCTACGCTCTCGCCGCAGCTGCGCGAACAAATTCAACAACACCAATTAAAGCAACAATTATTGAAAGACCAAATGCAGGGCAAGGGTAACGTGATTCAAGTGGTACCCCTGTATATTAATACGGATTCAAGAGTAGCAGGTAATATTCTTGTTGGATTATGGCAAAAATTCATCCTATTAATATTAACAAATATTGTTACTAATGATGTTCACGTGTATTTGGATAAATAACAATTAATAGCAATTAGCGTAGTCACAAAATAATTCTGATATTCAAGTATCGATTTGTATTTTTAACGCAAGGTGATTACGTCGCCGACACGAGCAAGTATAACGGAAATATAATGAATGGTACGCTAAATCCTGCTCCGGAATATATCCCGCCACCGCCGCCCCCTTTGAGCGAGGAAGCATTGTTATTGAATGATAATTATAGACAAAACGAGGACAACAAATTCGCCGGTAAGTCGCCCATTCCACTGCGGAAACATTATTAAACCTGACACACGTCGGAAATTTTATTCTTCTCTCCGCGCCTTCGCAGGATTAATGCACAATCGCGAGAAACAAGAGATTAAGACGGTGCGCATAGTGAAACGCGAATCGGAAAGGCGACAAAGGGACCGTGGCGACAGAACCGGCAATCTTGGAATTCCTCTGACGAACGGCCTCCAGGCACCAGGCGGCGCGAAGAGATTGTCCGATGATGATTTCGGAGGCTCCCAGAAATTCGAAGTAAGATCGTTTTCGATTATGCGTCTTTTCAAATACACTGAAAAAAATTTACTAAATCTTAATATTTCTTTGAATAGTACCAAGTAAATAATTACTTACAGTAAATAAATATTTACTCAATAAAAATGATAGTTAAATCACACAAATTAATTCTTCAAACAAATACATGTTTACATTTAGTAAATATTTACTTAGAACTATTCTAACAAATATTTATTAAAACTTATTTTTTTCAGTGTATTTGAAATCTAATAAAAAAAAACATCAATTTCTTTAAACTTATACTAATGCAGATCTTTTAACAACTAGAAAGCTCAGCTTGGTAGAGTAGTGGAGGAATCGCCAATTGTTCATGCGCAGAGCACGGTTCAGCTGTCCGAACTGGACGATGTTCAATTCCAAAGAAGCATGTCTCTGCCACGTGGTTTCGGCGGTCAAAAACAGCAGACTGGAGTACACTATGGACCCGTGGTACCTCCACCGCGAAGCGACAGTATGCATGCCCTGAAGAGTATGATGGCACGTCGGCATAAAATTAGGGTAAGTCCTGCCAATAACTTGCCTAAAAAATACAATTCCAGGTCACTTCTCAGGTCACTCCGTACAACAATACCTTACTTCCGTTTATTGATGTATATATAGTTTTGCGAATATTATTGATAATTTTATTCTACTCCGAGCATCCTGACGCTCGTCTCGCTCGCTCGTTTTTGTTAATCCCTTCGATCCCGGCATTTTACAATTTTTTTTTGACGCTCCATCGCAGTTCGAAAGTCATGACGGCAGCTCCGATAGCACTCTGTCACCGTACACGGATAGTCCTACGTCCAGCTCTCACATGCCGATGAGCTCTCCCAACTACTCAACCGCCTCGTCGTACAGCCCATGCCAGAGCCAGAATTATCCGTCGCAAGCGACGATGGTCGCCGCGCAGTCTCACTATAACAACTACTCGCTTGGACCGTACAGGCAATACGAGAAAATCGGCACTCTCGTGGGTGCCATGAGCCCCGAATTAACATCGCCGACTAACGTCGGCATTCACGAGAGACCGACTACCGCAACGACGGTGAACACAAACCAGTCTGATTCGCCGCAATTGTCGCCGGTGTTCAAGAGCGAGGCTGCCAAACAGATTATCAAAGAGATGACGGAGAAGAGGGTGGAGGGACCGAGACGAAGGCAAATTCCTCGCGAGAAAAGGCGGCATTACACTGTGTCTAGTAGCAAACCAGTGCTCGATCTAGAGGATACTTTCTCGAAGATGGTATTTTTTGTTTCATTCAATTTCTGTTCTCTCTCATTTCCCTATCTTCGTCTACCTCTGTCTCACTTTGTCTATTTCCTGTCACTGACTTTCATCGCTGCGCTGTGCCGTGCTATTGCCCATCAGTGGCAGTTTCCTTAATTTTTCGCTTTTACGTTACGAGAATCTTTGATAATTTCTAGGGCATGGGTAGAGCCAGGGACGATCTGGACATGGAAAGAGCGCTCAGACCCAGGATAAACGCTCCTGACGTGGTGCGATCAACGTTAAGTCACAAGGAGTTGAAGTATAACGAGAGTACTATAGACCAGCTATTAGGCACGCCTAATAAAATTGTCATTCCCGAGAGATATATTCCTGAGCAGGTATTTATAATTTGTACTCATTAATTTCTTTAAATTTCATAAAAATCAATTTAATTACACTTTGTTTTTAATATAAATTCCGATTTAAAAATCGGAAAGATTATATGTTAGAAATTTGTATTATGAAAAATAATATATTTTATTTTATTTATATAGAATTCTTCGATATATTGGAGAATTATATGTATAAATAATATTATTGAATCATTATTGAATAAATTATATTAAACTGAATTAATTGAACTCTAAATATATGTTATTATATCATATGTTATTATTTTTCCAGACACCGGAGCTAACAGCAGAAGAACAAGAGCAACGCTTAAAAAAGGCGGAAGCAATTAGGAAAATGCTCTCAGAGACAACCGTGACTGCACCGGAAGGAGGTGGTATGCGATATTTTTTTTCTCCAATTATTTATCATTTTTTGTGACAATGATTACAAAAATATTTTGTAAACCTGATTTCAGACGATAATTCTAACGTAGAAAAATCAGACACCTTGAAACGCAAAGTAGTGGAAGAAAAACGGCAGAGGGAGCACATTCTCCAACTCAATCAGATACTGGCGAAGCAAGTAATGGAGAAAAGTAAAATGGTAGCGGGTACGTGTCGATAACACTCCAAATACGATCGCTGCATGATTGTAATCGTTTTTACGTACATCTATGGCAGCATGCTCGTTTTGTTAAGCTTTCAAAAAGAAAAAAAAACGTATTTCTTTACCACGCTCGATCAATGATGAGTACAGTTTCTATATTGCTGTTGTGATGAATGATTTTTATTTTTCTATCGCTTAGATGTTCTATAATACATCGCAAACACCTCGTCACTAGTCACAATCCTTCGCGACAGTCAATCAAAAGTGTCAATAATTAGTATTGACGCAATTCTGATAGGTTATCGCAAAGCATTGGCGACAAAGTGTTTGTGACGCATTGTAGAAAGACGTCCTTTATAGAAGCGTTTGACGCTCGGTTTAACGTCAATGTTCATTCGGTTTGAGCAATTTACATTATATTGCGCATACGCGTAATCTTCTCACAAATGCGAACACGCATGCATTACTTGAGTTATACGCTATTTTTATACGATTTTATTAATGGCTTTCGTTCAAGACAGCGAATACAGTCTCGTCTTAGGGAGTATGAATTGTTGTTTGGATTGTTTTGTGCTTGTGTGTATATAGGTAACCAGGCACACTGACCGACATGCTTACTCCATCCCTCCCTATAGGACACGCACGTCACATTATCATTTTCAGGTTTGTTTTTTCATCTTTTTTTTCCCTTCTTTTTTCTTCTATTTTTTTCCTCCGATCAAGCTAAGCAGATACAACCGCAATATTACTTCCATCGATATACGTTTATTGAAATAGAATAACTATTTCAACTATTGTGTGTAAAAAACGATAATTCATAGGAATAGTCGAGATATAAATGATAAATAAAAATATATAAAGTAGTAAAAGCGTTGAAGGTAACAAGACTGCATTTTCAATAAACGTATTAATTTGTAATTTATAATTGCTTCATCATGTCTCTCGTTCACCAACAGTGAAAGCTCTAGCAACGCTTCCCTTGAAAACTGAATCAAGCTTGGATGATGACGATCTCTCACCAGTGGCTCCTTTACCGCTTTATCAGCAAAGAGAAAACTTCTATTCCTAAGCATCGTTCCAAGAATACAAACAGAAGCACAAAAAAACTACTGCCAGTACCAAGAACAAGAAAGAAGAACAAGAAAGAAGAACAAGAAAATAAAAAGAGGGAGGGAACTTTTTTCTCAACGACTAGTTAAGAAAACGGAAGTTCATGCAACATACTGAGGAAGTGCTTTTTATTTGCGCACTGATTGCAATGTATATAATGATCGACTAAATAATACGGTAATATAAGTAGTTGTCATTATTTGTTATATATGATAAGAGCTCGTAACGTACAAGTACACACGAAAAAGCGTATGAAGAAAGCGCAGAAAGCGGTAACTACGCGATAGAAAGGACTATCAATGCATCATCAAACGGAGCTCATCCCTTTTTAAGTACTAAATCGAACAACATCGCGACTTACTGTGTCATTTTTTACTAATTCAGGCGTTCGGCCGTTAAATAACAAATCTGGCGGACGTCAGATCTTACCCGCGTGACTAATCTAATACGCTTCCGGGCGATATATTCCGGCTTTGGAGAAACCTTTACCGCGTCTCTTCGCAGATCGAAAGTTCTTTTTCGAAAGTTTTCAAATCGTACCGCGTATTTGTAAGTATAAGAGACTGTAAAACCCACCCGACTGAAAATCTGGTTTGGATATCGTTATGTCCTTTCCCGTTTTACGTACAATCATTTTCACGAGGCAAACTTTTATATATAATATGTCGACAAACGAGACTTGCGTATCCTCGCCGAAGTGTCTGTGAGCGAGATGGTACCATTAGATTTAATGGCGCGGCCAGATTCTTCATTTTAGCGGCGACAAACAAAAGTATGCGATTGTAACGTGTCAAGCATGCGATGAGATGAAATTGGAATGAAATGGGCTTTCTATAATAAACTATTACCTAAGTTTTAAGTTTTAAATCGTAATAGGTTTTTTACATTAAGTCGTTATCCAAGTTTAAATCTTAAGCCATAAGAAATTAATCAATCACAGTTGGATGTGAGAAAAATAATTGACTATAATTGATCAATTTCTTACTGCTTAAAATTTAAAGTTTGAATAATGACTTATTGTGGAAAGCCCATAAAAAAATTGACCGATCATAGTCGATTATTCTTTTCACAGATTATTCTTTCAACTGTGATTGATCAATTTCTTATATATGACTTAAGGCTCTTCAGTAGTCATCATTAATGAGTCGTGGCGACAGAAATGAGAAATGACACTTTAATTTTTATTATGTGCCATTTGTAAATGAAAACAATTTGAAACAAAATAATGAGATCGTTTTAAAACAATTGTAAAAATAGAAAGCTATCCTTTCTCTTATCCTCCCCTGACAGTTAATAATCGTAAAAAGTGATAAAAGGCACATGAAGTACTTTTAAGTCAATACACATGCGTAACCTATTTTCACTTTTACGTGTCTTTTATCAATTTTTACGATTATTTACTGACTGTAAGGGGAGGATAAGATAATAGTTTTCATCCATTTTATTTTCAAAATGTTTTAAAGCGATCTCGTTATTTTGTTTTATCCAAATTGTCTTTAGTTGACACATAACATAAAATTAACGTGTCATTTCAATATGTGACGATTACCCAGAAGTCTTAAGACTTAAAGCTTAGGTAATAGTTTATTGTAGAAAACTTATTATAGTCACTAAAGAAAACAATCGCGCTAAAATCGAGCCTTTCTAGATTTTATTCGCCGAACTTGGCGACAAAAGCAAGTGTGTGAATTACCATGTAAACTAGATTTTAAGAAATTCACGATACATACGCTTCTGAAGCGTCTGTTGCTATTAGCGTTATATACACGATTTTTCATGGGCCATTGTAGTATGGCGTTTTAATGTTTAGAGCAGTTGTCACACATAAGAGAAGAGTGCCAAATTCCTATCACGAGCGATTAAATAATCGTCAATTAAAAAGAATCGCCGTACCGATCGATGCAGGATACGCTGGAGCATTTGTTATATGTAAAAGTAGAAATTACGGAAAAAACGATCATACGATATATGTATCTTATATTACTTTTAATTAGTTCGGCTTGATTTTTCAAGTTGAAAACTTAATATCGCGATATTACTTCATCTTTTAATATTATTAATGTATCCCTCCAGCGCCGAAGTGCAATTTTGGACACAGTCTTAAATATATATGTAATTTACATTCAATATATAAATATATATATATATAATATTATTTATATATATTTATTGCTATAATACATAATTCATTATTACATATATAATATGTAATGTATTGTACAATAATATAATTATATAATATATTGTATTATTGTATATCATAATGATATATTAAATATCATATATATGTATATATATATATATATATATGTATATGTATATATATATAAATACTGGTCCAAAAAAATATTAGATCAGCAAAGTCTAATCAAGATCTAATAATAAAGAAATTATAATAATTTTATCACAATTATGTACTCATCACCGATCTTATTATAGCATCCACATTTCACCCGATGCTGGATATTGAAAAATTATATATGATTTATATATATATATACGCGTATATATATATACATATATAAAATATTTGAATACATATATAAAAACTACTCCAGAAAAATATCATTTAGGGTCAGCAGAGTCTAATCCAAAATTAATGAAGAAATTATAATTCCATCAAAAACTGACTCACCGCCGATGCTGGAGGGATAATTGTAAACGTAATCAGCTCCTTTTTATGCGTCCTCCAACTTGACTCTTACTTAACATACACACACTCCCGAGCTCTTAGCAATAAGTTTTTATAACGATATAATCTACGCGCGCGACACACACATATAATACACACGCACGTATCATTGTATAGCACGTATAATTTCCTGTACATAATCGTGCACGATATAACGGCACGCCCAGTCGAAGAAATTGGAGAAACACCGGCTACCTTTTGCAACCGCGACGTACTTTGCAAAAGTCCACCATTAACTCAAATAGCAACTTCGAGGATCGCAAGCGCGCGCGATCGATAGTATCGAGGATCGCAAGCGCGCGCGATCGATAGTATCGATAATCGCGGTATGAGCGATCGCCGCCAATTTCAAACGCCGGTAAATTTCAAATCCTCGCACCGGTAAATTCTCATAATTTATACGAGTCATGTAAGCGATGCGACGCGAAATATCGCAGAATATTATTAATAGAAACATTATGCGAATTAACACGGGAAAGAAAACTGTTATTGTTATAACGATGAAATAAAAATTGTATGACGAGCAAAAACGATGAAAATCCATTTTTTATCCTTAATCCAAAAAAATAATGGTCTTAAAAAAAATAAAGATCTTTGTTGAATTAAAATAAAATTTAATAGATATCAAATTAGCTTAATTAGATAATTAATGATAAAACAAGATCGTTTTATCATTTATTACTATTGAATCTTCCATTATTTTATTATAAATTTAAATAAAGATACCACGACTGATTGTGAATCAAAGTTTTTAAATTTAATGTTCTTTTTCCAAAGTTCAAATTCAATAAGAAAACCGTTGAGGAAAAAAACAAATTATGAATAAATTGGTAGAAACCTAGGACTTAATACTTGATATAATTTTAAAACCAGTTTTAAAACCAGTTTTAGAACCAATTTTGATACCAGTTGTTTACTTTGTGCATTCTGAATCTTATTACTTTCTCTCTCTTCAAGACCCTATTATATCTATCTCGTTTTTTTAAGTGCAAAAATTTTCGGGAACTCAAGCAAATAGGATCTACTGATAAACATGTGCCACGAAAAATTAAGGTCATTTGAAGTCACGGCTTGCAGGCAAATCGCGACAGTCTGTCAATCTGCGGGCTGATAGGATAGTCTGATCATTGCCTTGCCTGATCATAAAAATGGCGCATATATTAAGGTCCAAGTTCATGCACCTGTCATTGAAGTACGCTAATCCCATCGCGCTTCACGTCCCTGTGCCCTTAAAGTATCAACGATTATGTTTTCACACCAGCACTATTCTCGATGGTATGGCATTTATTCAAAAACTATGATTTTTTCTTGCAAAGTTAGTCGATTTTGAGGTTACCTCCCCAAAAGTGAACTAAATTTTATGAAAATATCTGTGAGAGATAAAATTATTCGTTTACGATACGAACGTTAAACGAAAGTGTCGAAAACCAATGCCTGATAATTATAAATTAAGTTTTTCGCTGCGATCGATAAAACAAATTTCTGCGTCTTTCTGATTATGCAATCAATTTTTTAATTTTCACTCGATACCTAGCATTCAATCTGTTTGCAATCATTTCAGCATAATTTCTTTTTCCAGCGATTTTCTTATTTAAACATTACTTTGCAGAAAAAATATTTTACTCAACTGCATATCTACATTTATTGCAAATGAAAGTTTTAATTTATGAAGATGAACATAGAGAACATTTGTTTTCAGTAATAGGAAAAAAATTATCGATGCCATCATTATCACCTACTATGGAAAGTGGCACCATAGTGAAATGGTTAAAAAAGGAAGGTGATAAGATTGAACCTGGCGACGCTATTGCTGAAATTCAGACTGACAAAGCCATTGTCACAATGGAATTTGACGACGAAGGTGTGATGGCAAAGATAATCGTATGTAGCTTAGCAACGAATCAATCAAATCATATAGATTGCATCTAAATTATGCAACATATATTGATTAGGTACCTGAAGGAACGAAAGATATTAAAGTAGGAACTCTGATAGCTCTCACTGTGGAGGCTGATGAAAATTGGAAAACAGTAGAAATGCCAGCTGATCTAGCAGAAGCTTCTTCAGCAGCACCATCCTCTACTGAGGCAAGCCCGCCTGTTACGAAAGCTGAACCACCACCCGGCCAGTATGATTCTTTAATAAATATACTGTGCTTTAAAGTAATGTTGAAATAATGCTCACATATTTACATATTTAATTCTCTTAATATATTAGATTTAAAAATAATACTGTGTATAACGCTTATGCACTTATACGCTTACAAATCAACAGTTAACATTTTCAGAATCTGTTTCTAAATATTTCATTTATTTTCAGACAAAACATTGCCATGCCTGCCTTGTCGCCAACCATGACAACAGGTACAATTGTAAAGTGGTTGAAGAAGGAAGGTGATGAAATACAGCCGGGTGATGCGTTAGCAGACATACAAACAGACAAAGCCGTCATGTCCTTTGAATTGGAAGAAGAAGGAGTACTCGCAAAAATTCTTGTGCATATTTAATTATTAACGATAAAAAATTCTACATTCTCTCTTAAATTAATTAATATTATTTATTAGATTCCAGAAGGATCTCAAGTACAAATTGGACAGTTGATAGCGGTTATGGTTGAAAAAGGAATGGACTGGAAAAAAGCTATTATCCCGACATCAACTGAATCAGCAACACCTGCAGCACCAAGTTCTACTAAACCGGCCGCACCAGCTGATGCAAAACTACCATCAAGTGGGCAGTATGTATTAATTTTTTAGATAATTTATATAATTGAATTAATTTTATTTATTTATTATTTCCATATTTAACGTAACATATTCTTGCAAATGAATAATTGTACTGCAATTAATATATTTTTTGTACAGAGTGTATGGTTTGGCAGTAAAGAGATTATTGGAAGAATATGACCTGAGTTCTGGAACAATTAAGGGCACTGGACGTACGAATCGTTTATTGAAGAGCGATGTTTTGGCGTACATTCAGATACACGATGTTAAAAAAGTTACGCCTAAATCCGGTAAATATGATATATTGGAATAATACTGTCTCTCTTGGAGTATCTATATAATATTTAACACTTATTGACTATTTTTTTTATAGCACCTCCTCCAGAAGCTGTTAAAACGCCAAGTTTAGAAGAGATATCTGTCCCATCTGACCGACCATCTTCATACAAAGATATTGAAATATCCAACATTCGTGCTGTTATCGCTAAACGACTTGGAGAATCGAAGGTATTGTATTTGTAATAAAATTTAATTAATTATTTAATTTAATCGAAGCAACTTTTCTTTTCTAGAGAACTATACCACACTCTTACGCAGTTATGGATATAAACATCGACAAGTTACTTGAACTTCGTGGAAAGTTAAAGACAGAAGATATAAGTGTGTCAGTTAACGACTTTGTTACCAAGGCTGTAGCTCATGCACTTGTTGAATGTCCTGATATAAATACGTTATATCAAAATGGACAGGTTAATACGATTAATTTTACTATGTTATATAATTGTGTTAAGCTACGCAATTCAATTATCATATTAACAATCGATAACTCTTAGGTTGTTCGAGTTCCAAAAGTGGATGTGTCTATAGCAGTTGCGACAAAAAATGGTCTGATTACTCCAATAGTATTCGATACTGCCACTAAAAACTTAACGGATATTTCTAAAAATATTCGAGAATTAGCCGAAAAAGCGAAGAAGGGACAGCTCAAACCACACGAGTTCCAAGGAGGAACATTTACGTAAGCCTTGATCGATCGATATACGTAAAGTATGTTTACATATGTGTACGTGTATACTACATATGCAATTTTATTGTACAGAATATCGAATTTGGGAATGTTCGGCATCAAAGAGTTTTCCGCTATTATAAATCCTCCACAAACTGCTATTCTTGCTGTAGGCGCGGGACGCGAAGAACTGGGTAATTTTTGCGAAAAACGTTTTGTGGATAATACCAAACTAATTTTTCTAGCTACTTTCTAGCTATCAAACTAATTTTTCTAGCAACTAATAATACTTTTGCAATGTCTTGCAGATTCCTCATTAATAAAAGTAACAAAAATGTCAGTACAGCTATCGTACGATAGACGAGCAATTGACGAGGATCAAGCGGCTAATTTCTTGGCTATTTTAAAAGCAACACTAGAGGATCCAATTTTTCTCACAGCTGGCAGAATACAAGCACTGAGGTACAAACGTGATGCATATTAATCATTTCTAAATAAACTCTTGTTTATTGCAAAAACAGCTTTCTTGCATCAAGAGAGTTAAATATTGTTTTTTTTTAAATAGAATTAAGTAGAAGAAATATTAATTAATATAACTTGTATATGTAATGTATATAATTGCTAACTGTTTTTGAAATAAACACAAGAATTGATTAATATTAATTCTATTTTTTGTGCCAGATATATAATCAAAAATATAAAACAATTTATATATTTATATGAGTGTTCTGCAAATAACTGTTCATTGTAAAGTTCAAATGATTCTATTATCAAAAACTTTGATTAAAGGAAATAATTTATGTATTTATATTGCCAAAATGGACACATTCTCACTTCATTTATAAATTAATTAGTGGCAACATTAAGTGAATCTAAATGTTAATTGTGATTTTTTTAAACATTCTTTGTAATATTTCAGTATAATTTTTTAATTATTAAAAAAATTTTTTATTAATTTAGGTATCCAAAAAATTGATAGAGAATAAGTGTCCATTATTCTATATTTAAAATCTTGTAAATAATAATTAGAATATTAATATTTATGTAAGTCTACTTTTGTAAAAATCTTCAAATTATTGACCCTGTGATATAACACATGGGAAGCATGTATATCTTTTGAGTTAAAATTATGAAATATAAATGTCTTCGTTATATTATTATAAATACTTAGATATAAATTTATGTCTGAATATTGAAAAAATATGTGAAATATAAAGCTCCCAATTTACTTCTAATAAATTTATTAATTGGAAATATGTATCAATAAATAGTTCACTTGTATATTACTTGTAATTTAAATATTATTGGATTAGTTTAATGACAATATGGAATGAACATATTCCTAAATAAAACATTTCCTAAATAAAATATTTATTGTCTAAAATACGTGATATCTTACGAATGTATCAATATCTATTTATATTCATATACAGAAAAATTATATATATATATATATATATATATATATATATATATATATATATTACAATTACATTATATATGCAATTCTCAAAGTCACATCAGAGCATCTCATGTCTTTTTAGAAAGCAAAAATTAACATTTGTACAAATATTTAATTTTTATTATAATCACAATTTTATTATTATTGCTTGATGATATTTTTAAGTTTATTATTAATTAGAATTATTTGTATTTATTTAATAAGGCATTTCCCGCATTTAATTTTAATTTTCATAATCTTTTTCAAAAACTTTAAATACTCATATCTTATCAAAACTGATAAAATATATAAATAATAATTTTTTATTCCAAATCATACAAACGATTACAATACTGTTTAAATATATTTACTCGTCAACAGACATTTAATATGTTATATGATTGAAGACAACACTTGTCTAGCTTTCATGTTAATTATTATAATATAATTATATACTTTAAACTATTGTCACAATTTAATATTTTCATGTATGGTAATTGAATATCATGTATATAAGACAAAAATTATACTTTATAGAAATATTTAATATAACTTAACTTTCGTTTATCACAGTCGTGATTTCATATATACTTGATATTACTGCTCAAATTATCTTAAATATCTAGATAAGGATATAGAATATTCACTTTTTACAATAATCCAATCATTTATACGTATTACACGTTCATTATAAACACTTGAATATCAGTTATGTACATATATCAGTTATTTAAAAATATAGCTATATGAATATTATGTTTGAGCAATCTTCGCGCTCTTAGAAAATACAAAAATGTTTTATAAAAGTAAGAATAAAAGTCTTACAAAGTTAGGTGTATGAGTGTGTGTATATGTGAGTGTGTGCACACCTTAATAATTTTATAAAAAATTTTACTAAAAAAAATGAATTGTAGGATAATTGTCGTTATATAACTCATAACAGTTAATTTTCAATGCATTGTCTGACGATAACAAACAGTGTCACTCGATTTCGTGCACAAAATGATTTCATATACGACTAATACTAATATTTCAACGTACAACTTTTCTTATAAATTTGAAAATGATTAATAAATTGAATTGAAAGTAATATAGTCAAAAAATTCTATAAGTTATAAATTTAGTTTAAACCAAGTTATAATCAAAGAACTTATCTTACAATTTATATTATCAAACATGTGCGAACCTTATCCAGTTTATTTTTCTTGGAAAGAGTTAAGAGCTTCAAATTTGAGGCTAATTTTCATTAATTATTATCAGAGTTATGTAACTGATTTTCTGTCTCTCTGATATCTTGATGGTTCTGTACATTGATATAAGTACAGTTTTTTTAAGAAAAATATTCTGTATTATGAACTTTTTATAATTTAATATTAAAAATGCAATATTTGTATAAAATATTGTATAAATTCCACTCATCCTTCAAAAGAGCATATAAAAATGCATTCTGTCCACAATTATCTACAGCTAAAACATTCCATTTGTTGTTTTGATGAATACTGAACTTGAATAGTAAAATGCACATCGACGTAGTATCATTGAGCGGAAATACCTGAGTAAAATCCTAATTCTTCATGAATTATATTGCACACAACAAAATGGATGATATTTCTAGAGATTTAATATTCGATACCTAATCGAATACCGAATATTCCACAAAGCCATATACCGAACGACTGAATATTAGGCACGATTTTTACAAAAACAATGCGACGACTTCCGACCGCACCCCCGTGCACGTGTGCATGTATGATAGGCTTTCTACAAAGAGCCATTACCATTAGTTTTGAGTCTTAAGCCATAAGATACATTGACCAATTATAGTCGTTCATTCATCTCACATTCAATTGTGACTCAAAGAATTAAAGCTTAAGTGTAATGGCTTATCGTAGAATGTAACAAGTTCGTCCGCTAACAATTAGTACAGTTTAGCGTTTGCTTTTAGCAAAGTTAGTATTTTCATTACTTTTGTGAAGAGCACACACTGTGGCTTCTACAAATAGAAAGAAATCATCTATACTTTACTTTTTTTTAGTATTTTTATGATTCAGCCGAATGATAAAAATATTGCTAATTAGAACACCGAATAGCCTAATATTTGTTGCAACTTGTTTAAAAAATCGCTAAATTTACCTAAACATTTTCACAAATGATTTTCACGATACAATCTTGCAAGAGTAATGATCATGATAATTAAGTAGCATTAAAAATAACTTTAGATTGTTATAGAACGATAATACATTATGTAAATAATATAATCTTAAAATGACTATCAACCATTGCTTTGGTTTCATAACATATAAATCAATATAGTAAAATAAAAACGAAGGGCAGTTAAATAAGTTTAAGATGTTAAAATCGAAGTAATAATAATTACGAAATTCTTTTAAGGCTTTCAATTATAAAGTATCTTCTTTTCATTATTTAGCGTAACAATGCAGCAATGAAGTATCGTGAAATTATATTATGAATGCTACAATTTTTTAAATAAATATTTAATGAAATGCTTTGTGGAGAATTCTTTGCGCCGCACGGATCAATGGAGTGAGTGTAGATAATTCCGCACAATTTTCTAGGAATGGATGAGAGAGTAACTCGTCAGCAGTCGCTCTCTCATCAACTTCTGCAGCGAGGCATCTCTCCAAGAAATTTTGGAATGTCGGACTGAGACTGTCCCACCTCGGAATGGACGGTTTACCAATGGCAGCGATCAAATATAATGCCCTCAATGGTGTCTCTTTCATATAAGGTGGCTCTCCTTCGATCATTTCAATAGCCATTATACCTAACGACCAAATGTCCACCTTTTTGCCATATTGTTTCCTTGTTACTACTTCTGGCGCCATCCAATATGGAGTGCCGACCATAGTCTGCCGTTTCTCATCACCGTCGATATTCGCGCAGAAACCAAAGTCTGTTACTTTTACTGTACCATTCATTCCCAACAGCACATTGTCTGACTTAATATCTCTATGAATAATGCCTCTAGTATGCAGGAAGCTTATTGCTTTCAGGACCTCTCTGCAGACAGCTGCGATTTGAACTTCCTTCATCACTGTCTCAGTGACAACGTCTGTGAGTGGCCCACCCTCCAGTAGTTCCATAACTACCCAAAGATGTTCGTCCACAAGGTAAGCATCGAGGAAATTAACCAAATTTGGATGTTGGAATTCCTTAAGAATCTTGATCTCAGTTAGTATCAACTCTTTCTTTGGTTGCTTCGACAAATCTATGTCTTTCACAGCTACCTTCTGATTGTACTGAAGATCAGTGGCTATGAACACAGTTCCAGAGGCACCGGCGCCTACCTCTTTAGTTCTTTCAAAGCGCAAGTTAGGATCTCCGCGTTGGCAAATAGCCCTGAGTTCCTCATATACCTGTTCATCACTGAGTCTTACACCCGTACACTCCGTCTTCCTTCGCAGAATAGGACTCTCCTCTATTCTGATTGGCAAAACATTTTCTTCCTCCTCTTCTTCTCGTGACGGTACATCCTCATCATTACTGATCCTATATGTGTTTAAATCCTCTAGTATCTCAGTGAGGGTCTTCTCCACTCTGTCATTGCACTTGCGTGGCGCCGGTTTCGGCGGTTTCGGTGGTTTTGGTGGTTTCGGAGGTTTTAGCGGCTTATTTACTTTTGGCGGTAGCTCGGGTAACGTCTGTTCGTCGGTCAAACTCTCAGAAGTTAAGCGATCATCGTCAGATTCATCCAAATGATACTTCTTTGTCAGGATGTTGTTGATTTCCTGCGACTCTTCCTCGATCAGATCCTGGGTGACGAACGGTTTGAAGACCTCCTGATCCTGCGGCTTGCGCTTGATCGAATAGTTGTAAAACTTGATGGCCTGCAAAGCAGCGTCGGGATGCTCGTTCTGCTCTGACTTGGAGATCTGGGTGTTGAGCAGACGTATCCATGGGTCTGGCAGACCCTCCAGCTGCCCGGTCTCGGCATTTTTGCTCACGTGAAATTTGTGCGAGACGTTAGTCGGCAGACCAATCTCCGCGGCCACGGTGTCGACGTGGGGACCGCTCCTCTTTTTTGAGAATAGCTTTGTCAGATTGAGACTCATTCTCGCGCGCACTCTCGCGCTCCTCTCCCTTATCCCCGCTCCTTCGCGACTACGCGTAGTAATTTTCGAGAAGAAAAGAAAAGAGGGAAAAAGAAAATAGACGAACGCGCGATTTCAAATACTCTCGATACTCATGCTAATGTTCTGTAACGTTCTGTAAATTATTGTCCGCCACAACGATCACATCGTTGAGTCTCACGCCCGATTACACGCCGGTGGACGAACGTTATCAGTGCTGACAACGTAATAATGACAGACGTATCATCAGACGATATTATTACCAGAGAGAAACCTAAGAGAGGACATGAAGACCTTTTTCCTGTAACCGCAAAATGCATCCGCGCACTACTGCTCTCTGAAGCAATGAATCTCAACTACATAACAATATTCATTTTTATGCTCCTGATGAAGACGACACCTTTTGCCTATATACAAATCGATTGCCTATATATACCATTTGCCTCCATCACTTTTGCCGACAGTTTGTTTTAAAACCCATATTCCTATACTCCATTATTTCATAAATATGTAATGACATATATGTGTGTATATATATATATATATATATATATATATATATATATTAGATGTTGGAATTAATTCGTAGCGTTTTACAAGTGATGGGAAGTACTTTCATTAATGTATTTTTTAATGCTCATGTGAAATAAATAACATTCTTTCAATAAAAACGCTACGAATTAATTCCAACACCTAATATATATATAGTTATATATATATATATTTATATGTTGTTACGCGAATATAATACGTTAATGGCCATGTTCAGCAAAGAAAGCAGCTTTGCAAATATTGTGAAATTCTTCAACACGAATGGTTCTTACTTTAGGTTTTTTATAAATTTAAATGAAACTAATGATATTAAATTAAATTTTACAATAATTGTAAAACTGATTTCTTTGCTGAATGCAGCAGCTAATACCTAACCATGTCCTATCGTGTACTGATAAATTCAGAGAGATTACCTAATTGTGATCGTATTAAATAAATGAGCAATAAATGATAATAATTAAAATAGACTTTTAATTTTTTAAATACAAAAAATTAATAAATAACAGAGCTAATGAGAGCCAATGCGGATAATCAAGTACAACTAGAATTTGTAGATTAAAAAACTTACAAAACTTGCGCTTCATTATCTGCACTGGCTCTCATTAGCCCTATTATTTGTTAATTATTGTATTTTAAATCAACAATATAAGAACTCGCAATTTGCGAGAAAGTTGCCCTCCCGAATATTCAAAATTTATCTTTATATATATCTTTCAAAAATTAGATTGGTGTTACACACCAATCCACTTCGTTCACATCTTCGTCTTTTTTCTGGCCAATATTCTGGTTTAATATGCCAGAGATCGACAGCAAGGAGAAATATTCCTTTTTGCTGCCGACTAAAAGCGTAAAATTTTACGCCTTTGTATGATGCGCGAAACACGAACGCGTCGCGAAGGGGCCACCATATTAATATATAAATTGATTAAATATTAATTATCAATAATAATAATTTTATTATTACATGTGTGTGAATAAATTTATTCCTTATTCGTGTCTATTCGAAACTAAAAATATAAGTATTTGACTAAAAATAAATCTAAATTTAAAAAAATCTCTATGAGGGATGTTTTCAATATTTTGATTTTATAAATCTCAAATATTATGAAATTAGATCAAATTTCTTAATATAAATTTTACACAATATAAAAAACAAAATTTCCAATTAAATATAAACCGGAAATTACTAAATCGATTAACATCCTAAAACTTAAGGCCCATGTACGTATTCTTAACGATTCGAACGATTCGTTGCTGAATCTCATCTCAAAACATGCAGAGAGATAAGAAATTCAGATAAATGATGTAAGATCCAAAAGGGAGATAATTTTTCCTTACATTAATAAATATCGTAAATCGTTTATGTTTTAAATTATTACAATCATTTTCTGTATAATTTATTATTTCAAAATTAAGTATTTTAAAAGATGCAAAATCGCGAACGCGATTTTTTAAAATAATTTAAGATAAAATTCTTTTATTTCTTGACACAATAAACCTATATTAGATCTTACATCATGTTATTATTTTGACTGGTATAAAATCTAATTACTACATATGGATAAGTTATAAAAATTTAGGCTAATGTAGGTGCATTTAGTGCAATTTAGGTAAATTATAGTAACAATTAATAATCATAAAATATTTTTTATAAAAAAGCGAGATTAATAAATTATACGACAAATGCGCTACATTAAAATATCTGTTATTTCATTAGTAACAAGTATGCAAATAATTAGTGTGAAGCAATACAAAGAATATCTTTGAAAACAGTATGTTATATACATACTATATATGTGTATGTATATTATTTTTTTCTGCACCAACTTAAATTTAATCCTGAATGAATATTTGAAAATAGGATAGATAGAAAGAATAATAAAACTATACTTATTATACTGTAACAAACACTGTTCTATATTATAATATCTATAGACAAAAAAATAATTTCATTTCTCTAATTACATTCTCTAATTACTTTTTATATACATATATTCTTTATATTTTTTAATTTAATGTATTTCATTTATTTAAAAAATACGAATACTTTATTAATTTTTGTTTAATTCCAAAATTAATAAAATAGTAAGTACGATCTTAATTTGTTGTATTTCATTCCACATTTACATAATTTCATTAAAACATTGGTTTAGAAATTTGTGTATCGTATGTATTTCGACATTTTTCGTATCATACTCATTTACTAAATTTTGTTAATTGGCCGCTATAATATAAGTCTTATAGATTTCGACAAATTTTTTTATTATTAACATTGTATTGTAAATAATTATTATTGTATTATTAAAGGATTACAATAAAAGATAATATTAAAAAGCTATGCAATGTAATTGTTAATTATTTTATTGTATTTCGCGAATATCATAATGCAATATGATTTTAGCGAAATATAATAAAATAATTAAAGAAAAAAAGAGAGATATTAAAATAATATCTATAAAATTAAAAAATAAATTTAAATCATACTTACCTGCAAAAACGGACTAAATTTATTAGTAACTCGTTTTTTTACTAGGGAGTATACTTACAAAGAAAAGAGGACCGCTATTAAAAATTGGCGGGGATGGTGGAGGGCCTCTAAGGCTGATTCATTTTTATTCATATAAATTTTCTTCACAATTTTAAATTAAATGTAGTTTGCTTATACAATTAGAAGAGTTTCAACTTTATTCAAATTGCAAATTGTTAATATAATTATAAGAATAAGAATGGGGAAGACTACAATGCATTCTGGTGTTACACTATGAAACTAAATTGCATTCCAACAAGTACTTTATACAGCTGTTAGCGCTACGTCATTCTTTCTTTATTATTAGGTGTAAAAGAAAGATAGAATAACACAACAGCATTAATAGCGTCTTCCCGAACATACTTTCTGTAAACTAGGAAAACATCCCTGTAATCTTTCAACCATGCTTCCACCATGCGCGATTGGAGCGCGTTGAGCATGTGGAGCGTGCGACACGAACTAACCTATTGTATTAAATGTATTCGAGCCAGAGAAGGAAATAATCTCAAACGTGTTCTATATTGTCGTTTATAGAATTGTGTAGAATTAAATAAATAAATAAATATATATATATATACATATATATATATATATATACCTGTTTTTTTATAACTACGCTTTTTTTAAATCAATATTCATTACGTGGCCCGTGTTGTCAAACAAGGATACTTTCAATTAGTATTAAATACGAAAAATTTTAATACAAATGGATTTACAGTACAAGTATGTATATCTTATTTTTTTAAAATAAATTACAGAATATATGATTAGTGAAAATCTCATATCCTTTTTCTATAAGTACAAAAAAATAATTTTTTTTTGGCAAGAAAATATCTAATTAACTTGTAAAATTTGTAGGATTGAACTATAATGTTTATTTTGTTTTGAATGATGCTTTAATATATCCATTTTAATATTTTTTTTTAGAACGATCCATCCTGTGAAATATTTGCAGGATCATCTGGTAAATATTGTATACATATTGAATAAATTAAGATATAAATATAACAGAATTTTTCTATAAAATATCTGGCATTTGTAGGAACAAAATGTTCGGACAGATGGTAGGAAATTTTTGTCATTTCGCCCAGTAAGTGTAAATGTTTCATCAATTGTTCAGGCAGACAGTTCAGCGATATTTAAATTAGGTGACACAACTGCAGTTTGTGGTATTAAAGCTGTAAGTATGGTTACAACATTGTTTATATATGGATGCTTTCCATTTCTATTAGTACAAATTCTACTAGTTTAAATTAATTTTAATCTTTGTTTAACTTATTCTTCATCTTTTTTTGAAAAGTCTACAAATTGGAAGATAAAGAGATAATATAAGTTAAACTGAGATTAAAGTTAATCTAAATTGGAAAAAAACAAGTATTAGCATCACAAGATGACATAAATGTCATTCTATCTTTTCTGAGATTCTATAAGTAACAAAGGATGCTTTCCATTCAATGATATAAGTCGACACAAATGTTATTCTGTAATATCTTTCTTGACATATCACGAGTAAAAACAAAAAAGGAACATCTATTTGTATCATCAAATGGAAACTCTGCATTTTTATATCTCTTCAAATATATATACTAGCTTGATCAAAAAGTTTTCGGAATTCATTCAGAAAATTCAAAATACAAGTTTATTCATCAAAAGTGATATTGTCCCCTTCAAAGTACTTTCCAGCGACTGCAACGCACTTATGCCAGCGCTTGATCCAGCTCCCGAAACATTTCTGGAACTCTATTATTGGTATAGCCATCAGAGCCGTCTTTGATTTTTCCATTACCTCCTTTCGGCTGTTAAAACGCGTTCCCCGCAGGTTTTTTGACTCGATCGAACAGAAAAAAATCGCAGGGAGCCATATCGGGTGAATTCGATGGCTGTTTGATGGTATTCGTTGTTGCAAACTCGTTGTTGCAAATTCAACTCCATTTTTAAAACTGTAAAAGATCGAAACACGCGCAGAGGTAGATGTACTCAAGACGGCGTAATTTTTACAAATGTCAAGCTATGGCGATAAAATTTGATGGCAATGTCAATGATAGATGTGGCAACCTAGCCAAAAAAAAAAACTCAAATCAGCTGACTCAGAGCATCACCTGGTGGTCTCTTCCGGAAACTTTTTGATCAAGCTGGTATATATATATATATATATATATAGAGGCAGAGTTTGATGTTTTTTAAATAATTTATATAGTATTTTATAACAAACTATCTTTATTTTTCTTTATTTATTTTAACTGAAAGTTGCTTTATTTCACTGATAATATGATTCACATCGTGTTATTTTAGGAATTAGCGGCACCGAAAGCAGACACTCCGGATCATGGTTACATAGTACCAAATGTGGAATTATCTCCTCTCTGTTCTTCTAAGTTTCGTCCAGGCCCACCGAGCGAACAGGCGCAGGTGCTCTCTAAGTTCATAGATATTATTTTGAGTAACTCAGCGGCACTTGACTTAAAAGATCTTTGCATCTGTAAAAGTAAATTAGTATGGGTATTATATTGTGATATCCTGTGTCTGAATTACAATGGCTCAGTTATAGATGCTTGTACTGGAGCATTGATGGCAGCTCTTAAAACGTGTACGTCACATGTGTACATACTGCTATAATATGTAATAATATCTGTGTTCAATTTTTTTTTATATTTCATAAAAGAATTTATCTTGCAGTGACCTTACCTGAGGTGAATTACACTAAAGAGACAGCACTAACTATCGTAAATCCGAAAAATAGAAAGAAGTTTATTGTAAGAACATTACCAATTTCTACATCGTTCGCAGTATTTGAAAAGTCAGTTTTGGTTCAGTGTAATAGATATTTACATGTAATTCATATTTGATTAATCTCTTTATTTGCAGACGATTATTAGTAGCTGATCCAACGGATGATGAGGAAGATTTGTCATCAGGAAAATTTTCTATTGTGATGGATGATGAGGAAAAAATTTGTTATGTACATAAACCTGGTGTGTAGTATATATTAAAATACAGTGTAATATTTGTATTTTTAATGGGCTTTGCATAATTTAATAGATTTAATAGTTATTGAATTATATGTCACATGTAACAATGATCATAAATTTAATATAGGTGGAATTCCAATCTCTCAGAATTTACTTTCCAAAGGATTGGAAATGGCGAAAACAAGAGCAAAGTTAGTTCGATCGGTAATCAACGCCGCTATTTCAACACTGAATGTAAAAAATGAGGAAATAAATACTTGAATATATTTCTTTAAATAAAATATTGTATTATTATATATATCATATTTTCATACATATATTTGATATGTAATAAGATTGATGCAATTATTTTATAAGTATATATATATATATATATATATATATATATATATATAATATTTTTTTTTTCTTAGTTGTATTTTTATTATAAATTTTTGAAATTGGACTGTATGGGATTTGAAAACAACAAATTAAATGTTAACATACATAGAATAGTTAATGTTATTTATTTTTACACACTCGTGGCACATTAAACATCTAAATAAATAAAAGTTTATAAAAATATCATTGACAAGTATACTAACAAGTAAAAGATAATCATATTGAGATATCAGTCTTCCATTTAGAATATATTAATACAATACACATTATTAGTTTAAAAATACGTTATGTTTCTGCATTAACTCGACATAAATGTGAATGTAACTTAATACAAAGTTAACATGACATCTTCTTAAAGAGTTTTATAAATTCTTCTAATGATATTTCTCCATCGCCATCTTCATCTACCTGATTGATCATATCAAATATTTCTTCATCAGTCAACTCTTCTTCCAATTCCATCGCAACTCGTTTGATATTTTTAAAGGATATTTTTCCTGTTTTATCATCATCGAAAAGTCGGAATGCCCTTATTATTTCGCTTTGGCTTTCTTCTACATCTGTCATTTTAATTAACATTATTTTCATGAATTCTTCATAAGATAACGAGTTAGGACATTCTGGTGTGATATCAGCTACGAGTGTCTGTAACTCTTTCACTGTCGGTTCATATCCTAAGGCTCTAAGAACAACTTTAAGATCCTTGATACCAATTTTTCCGGTGCCATCCGGATCGAATAGATCAAATGCTTCCTTTATGTCAGATTTCTGTTTTTCGGTTAATTCAAATTTTATCATATTCTTCTTGTGAGCTTGTTTCTTCGATGTGGACGCCTATGGAAAAAAATAGAATTAATCAAATAATTCAGTAGACATAATTGTGTTCCAAAGCAATTGAGACTCAAAATTTATATAATTGGAAGATATATTTAAAATTCATACACATACAAATATTAGGCAATTATTGACATAAGTGAAACAGCATTAAAGATACAATCGAGCCTGGAACTTGTATTATTAAATACAAGTTCCAGGCTCGATTGTATCTTTAATGCTATTTCATTTATGTCAATAACAATGTAGATGAATCTTAATCTCAGTTTAACTTACTTTCCACAGAATACGAACCAATAGCATTACATCACATAATTATAATTTTCTACTCAATAATATAAATGGCATAATACATATGTTGTACAATATAATTATATAATTACATAATAATTATATTATTAAATAGGAAATTATAACATAAATATTACTGTTTATGTTCTCCAGGTTTTTTTCTTCTAGTTCTAAGAACTAGAAAAAGATAAAGAGTAAATTAAACTAAGATTTAAAATTAACATTGACAGAAACAAGTCTTATCTATGTAGTGGTCTCTAGTTCAATTCATTATTGAAAAATTGTTGAAAAAATTATTAAGAGTTGTTGAAAATGTTAGCCTCAAAATAAACGAGCATACATGTAAGATGATTAAATTGTACAGTTTCCTCAAACTACCAAAATAAAAATAATTTTAATATTTTAGCAAGCTAGACAAAATTTTCGATTTAAAATAATTTTAAGAATAGAATTAAAAAGATTGCAATACAAATGTGTTAAATCAAAATCAAACTAATTACCATGCTCATCAACTTATTCTTCGCAAACGTTACAAATGAATATATCTCCTATCCACAATTCGTACACTCTGAATTGTTTCTAATACTAATGTCGTTGCGAGACTGCCATCCTCAATGGACTTATACCTTGTACCCATAAATATTACTTTCATTAGTCATTATAGGGAAGGAACTTAGTTTGATCGATATACAACGTAGTTGTTACAGGTATTTCGAAACTGACAGCGCCGGTTTACGTAACAATGAAAAACCTTTCATAACAGCTGAGCAATTAGTAGCGGGCAGACGCGTATGAACAGAATGATTCGGGCAAAAGCACAAAATTGCACGAGATTAAATATACATGGTGTGTGCCTTCCAACAAGCGACACAGTACAACACCAGTGATCATTTCATCTTTGTTTAACATTGGCAAACAACAAGGATGTAATGATCAAGTGCGTTACACGGTGTTAGCTGTATATCATTTGTTGGAAGGTACACTATAATTATCCAGGAAAACTGCCTCTATTCTGATTTCGATAAAATTAGGCTTATTCGATGCGTTTGTACATAAAATGAAAAATCTGGCAGAAAAAAGTGCGGGACTACCCTATCAAAGAGAAATCTGAGAATGGACACCCCGACCTTTTTTGTGTACCATAAACCTCATAGGATAATGTTCACGTTTTTGTGGTTTTTTTCCATACTATTATTAGACAAAGATGAATAATATACAATATATAATTTATATATATAATATATATATGTAATATAATTATATTATATGAATTATGTATATTTTTCATCGGTAGTAATTTGTTGACTATTATTTGTTATTATTAAATTAGTTTTTTGTGCTTTTATTTCTTAAAATTTTATTTGCTTTTTTATTTGCTTTAATTTTTTAAAAAATTAAATTTATTTTTTTATTTTTTGAAGCTCGAAGTACGTAAATCGAGCTATTTCTGGAATATTAATTATAAGAGTAGAAAAATAATGTAGATGATGTAAAAATATCAATGCGAAATATTTAATTTCTAGTCGAGTAAATAGGTACTCGATGTTCATTTCGTTTAAGCGAGGAGCACAGACTTTTACATAATGCATAACACATAAGGCATAAGAAATCTAACCAATCAGAGTTCTTTATTTCACGAAAAAGAAGGAAACGAAGGACTTTGATATTTTGGTACGTTTTCTTATGCATTACGTGTTACGCGTTGTAAGAGTCTGGGTTCTCTGTTTTATCCTTTTTATTGATGAAAAGTCGGCTGTAGGAATAAAATTTACCTCCATCACTCGTTTTTTACTAATCAGCGTTCGGTTTCAAAGCGCTGTTGCGCGTATGAGGATCCGTTTATTCCACCGTCTCCACTCTCCTGTCCACCGTGGTCCGACGAGTAGTCTGATACGAGCTTTATGTTTAACTTAGTTTAGCTGTGTGTAAACGTAGAAAGAAAGAAGATAAAGTTGTTTATATGATTTATACGCATATTCATACAAACGCGTTGGCAAACAAGCGTATTTTTTGCCTGAACTTGTAAATTTTAATTGAACGTAAGTTTGTAAAGAAAGAAAAATTCAAGTAACATAATTTTGAAGGAGCGTGTCTAGGTTAGATTAACTTGTGAAACTTCAATATGTATGTAATTAATTTTATCTTTATTAAGTTTATCTTATTGAAATATTCTATACATAAAATCAAGTATCTTAACTTTTATTTTTATCAGTTACATAATATAAATAATACAGTTAAATAAAATAACTTTGAAAAAAGTTTGCGATTTTATATATACGGGATGTTCCGAATTTAAATAGTCAAACTTTGGAAGCGTATAAGGGATCGATAAATTAATAAGAAAAAAAATCTTATCTCTAAAATTCTTTAAAGATATGATATCTAAATAATTTTAGAGATATGCTCGTTCTTACTTCATTTTGGAAAAAATTGGTCACTTACATTCGGAACACTCTATATATATTTTATTAAATAGCATTTAAGTAATTAAGCAAGATTCTTGTGTATTAGAACATGGTGACAGGACCAACTGAACATGGAATACAAGCTGATGTTATATTCGTCATTGAAGGAACAGCCGTTAATGGCGCGTACCTTAATGACCTTAAAACAAATTATGTTATTCCAACATTGGAGTAAGTTTTAATATGTAACATACATTTATAAATCACTTCATAAATTAATTAAAAATAATCCTATCTTTGATTACATTTATATATTGCAAATATCAACTTTATTATAAGCATTAACTGCATTATACTAACTTTCTATGTTATGTACACAATAAGAATCTGTTTGTCAATTTTTGTGTTTTTTCTTTATCTATTATAGATATTTTAGTCAAGGTGGCATAGAAGATAGGGAATACGTTGCTGAGGTATATGATATAATATACAGTTATATTTCTTAATTTATGGAAATTAATTAAGTTACAATTTATTTTATTGCAATCGAAATTTTAACAGAACAGCACGACATTATATGGAATAGTCGTTTATCACGCTGCTGATTGCTTACCATCTCCGTGCACTGAGACTCTAGGACCTTATTCAAATCCTCACAAGCTACTGATGGTTCTAGACAAGCTTGAGTACAGAACACATAATATCTAATAATATCTAATATCATAATATTTTTCATAAATAAACCTTTTATAATTAACATTGCTATTTTAAAAATTGTATATCCTTTTTATTAATTTATTTTATCAATAATAATATTTCATCTAGAATGGTTGGTGGAAAGGGAGAATCTTTTGCAAACATAGGCGAAGGTCTTGCAACAGGATTATTATGTTTTGAAGACTTGCAGCTGAGACGAGAGCCAAATACAGCTTCACAAAAACATTGTATTTTAATATGTAATTCGCCCCCATATCAAACCATGATTCAAGAAACTTACAAATTCGCTGGTCATACCATTGAACAATTAGCTACTATTTATCAAGAGGTGAGTGACAAAATGTAAATGCGTAATAAGGAGGTGATCATCATGTATGTGCGTATATACTATATATATGTGTGTGTAATTTTTCAGAGGAATATTAATATTTCTATATTATCACCAAGAAAAATTCCGGCATTGTATAAATTATTTGAAAAAGCTGGCGGTGATTTACAGTCCTCGCAAACAAAGAATTACGCCAAGGATCCACGGCATTTAGTACTTCTGCGAAATTACAATTTAAAGGAACGACCAGTCAGTCCCCAAATGGGTGGTAATGTTCACAATACCGCGGCTACCGCTGCACAAATACCCTTAAGTCCACTGCAGAGTAACGACAGTCCTAACACTAATCAAGTGCAGCAGAATATCGCTCCGCCAAATCAGCAACAGGGTCCTCCTTTCAGAAACCAAGCCCCTCCTCAGAATATCACCTCTGTGCATCAAACTGTTACGCCGTCCATGGCGGCACCAATGAATACCGCCCGACCGCCTTACAATCCTCAGATAGCCGCACCACCAAATTATCATCCACCGGGAGTAAACATAGCCACAAGACCCAGATGGATGCGACCATTCATAGCACCGGGTGCAACCGCGCCTGCAAATACACAAGGCAGTGCGCTAATAGCACAATTAACACAACCGCCTTCATCGTTAGGACTTAATGTAGCTGCGTTTAATCAACGATTAGATGGTAAAAGCATTGACACATTTGCAGTCTTTAATCTTACCTTTTGTTCTTTATGCTGTGTTTAGACATACAAAATTCTGTAGTTTACATTTTATTTATAGATAACTTACGTTCTAGATAACCTACATTATTTTACAGTGGCTGGCAATAATGTTATGGCAGCTAATCAGCAACAGCAACAGCAGCAACTCACGCAGCAACAGCAACAACTGCGCTTGACGATGCAGTTGCAACAGCAAAATGTTCAGCAGGCTACCATGTCTATGGCCGCTCAACCGACTCACAGTCAACCAGGATCGCAGCTTACTGCTTCTTGTATTAGCCAGTCTGTACCTACTCAAGTCTCACAAACTGTTACTGCTTCACAGCAAGCACCGGTCTCAGTATCTTCTATTACGCAACAGATTACTCACTCTCAGGCACAAGTAATCAAATTACATTATTATATTTATATAAACTTTATAAATAAACAAAAGCATAAAGGATTAAAACGTTGCAATAGAGTGGTATATAGAATAAAGTAAAAATTAGAATGAGATAAAAATATATAATTTATAGTTTATTAAACACTGTGAATCGGGGAAAAAGCTATCTTGAGTCACAAAGGATTGTGAAAAATAAATAATAAAATATTGATTCTATAATTTTTCAGGGCAATGTATCTACTGGTACTGTACAAAATCAACAACTTGTGCCGCGCGAGCGCCAAAACATCTGGCAAGGAATCGTAGAATGGATCGAAAAGGCCAAAAATCCAACAGATGCGCAAAAGCAAACGAGACATGTCCCGTGTCAAGTTTCCGCTAATGCGAAAGACGGAGATCCGGAATTGTAAATGATTGTTTTCCACTGTTAACATAACTTTTTCGTACTTTTATTTTACACGATATTTGCTTTTCAGGAAAGCAGATACATGGCCGCCTAAATTGATAATGCAATTGATGCCGAAACAATTGATAGGAAGTATTGGTGGTACTTATCTGAAGAATTCTAAATCTGTTGTATTTCATCCGACGCCATGTGAAGCATTAGAATCCTTAACAAAAATGATGACAGCTGGATTTGTAAGTGTATTTATTATGCTATGCATATATACGTGTTTTTTATTTTGGCTGCACGAATAAATGCTACGAATAATATATCTGCGACAATGTTTATAATAATACTCAAAATTCAATATATTTCAGGCAGGCTGTGTTCACTTCACTTCTGCGTCATCAAGTCCAGCTTGTGAAATAAAAGTACTTATACTTTTGTATACTACAGACAAAAAAACGTATTTAGGTTTTATTCCAAACGATCAAACAGCTTTTGTAGATCGTCTTCGCAAGGTTATTCAACAACAGAAAACGTCTCAAAACGCTTCTGTAAGACAGGTAAGTAATAAAATTTACTTATACGCGAAATTGATAAAAAGAAAATAATCAGAGAGTAACTCTTATAACTTTGTTAGGCTAATCCTGGACCAGGTAATACGATTCCCGCACCCATGTCTACTACAGGTACACAGGGGGGTATTCTTATGTCCCAAACAAATACGATGGCAATGGGAGGTGGTCAAATAACACAGAATGTCGTGTCCACCGCTCCTCCACAAACTTTAACTTCGACCAGCGGTCCCCAAATGAATATGCAGGTAATACAATGTGCTAGCATTTCTATAGAATAGAATAATAATTATATACTGGTTAGATACATTTAGAAAATGTTACATGCGTTTACAGAATAGCGGAATTAATGGCCCACAAGCAAATACTGGTGCCGGAGGCATGATTGGCCAACAGAGACCTCCTTATGATGATATAGAAATCGCCAGACATCAAAATTTGCTAAAGATTCAACATCTAAGACAAACGTTAGAGGCTGCTCAACAACAAGAGGCACAGTATAAGTCTCAATTGGAAGTAAATGTAAATATATTTTTTTTTTGTATTTAACAGAAAGTAATATTTAAAATTAGAAATTTTTATGGTTTCGATATTTTTTGTCCAGATTCAACAAAACCTAGAAGTGGCACAACAGCAAGAGATGCAGTATAAGCAACAACTTGAGGTAAACGAGTTTTAATTTATTAATAAATATATTTTTAGTATCGTAAACAATTATTTTCACGCATGTACAGGCGCAACAAGCACAGAGAGGCCTCAATCCGGCCGCAATGGCTAATCAACAGGCGAACTCTCAACGATTGATGCGTCCAGTCTCCACTAACAATCTTGGTCTCAGACATTTATTACAACAGGTGAGAATTTATGATAACTTGAAAAAACTGAGCTGTATTTGTATTAATATTAGGTGTTGGAATTAATTCGTAGCGTTTTACAAGTGATGGGAAGTACTTTCATTAATGTATTTTTTAATGCTCATGTGAAATAAATAACATTCTTTCATTAAAAAACGCTACGAATTAATTCCAACACCTAATATTATAGATATGACAAAAATAAAGATATGTAAAACAAACATTTATAATATAAATTGCAATTAATGTTACAGCCGCAACCTCAATATAGCGTTCGGCAAGTATTCGGAGTACAACAGCAAATGGTAGGTCCGAGAGGGCAAATAGCAACGAGACCAATGGCTCCCGGTAATGCACAAAATCAGCAGTTCGAAGATGTGTCGAATTATGACTTTCTTGGTTAAGCATCGCAAGTAAGAGTTTTCTTCTTAATTTTATTTTTTTTAATTTTACTATGTAGTATATTAGTATACATGCACACTCGCCATGTGTGCACTTGCACGTATCCATGCATAAGTAAAAGGAAATATAGGAGAGCATAATAATTTTAATTTTATATATTTATGAGAATAAATAATACTTGTACATAGGAAGAAATACATGCCCAAAATACGTATATAAAGTTATAAATCAAGGTGTCCACGTTTTTCAACTATTTGTTGAAAAATTTCTGGATATTTTTGGCAACATTAATATTAGATGCGCTTTCTCCTTTTGTTGTTACGTAGCCTTCCCTCCCCTCCCTCTCTCCCTAGAAATGCTTTTTAACTTTTAAAGCTTTATTAACAAACTCCAGATTAATGGAATATTCTTCGTTTTCTTTCAATTCGTTACAAATTTTTTTAATCTTCTTTAATTACATTGTTAATAGGATCTCTACTTGTTACTGTTGTCATATTCGAAATGTCGAGTGGTTTATATTTTCTTAATTATTAGGTGGTCATGGACTGCTTTGTAGAAATTGAAAAGCTTATAGCAATTCTTTTCCATTCATTTTTTCTTATGATCCGGATTATTGTTGCTTGATTTAACTTCTGCAAAATACAATAGCTTCTCTCTATTTTCGAATCAATTCAAGATTTGATTCTAGAGAAATTAAGTTTCTCTTTAATGTAATTATTCACATTTATTCGGAATGATTTAATTTAAATTATATAATAAAGAAATTGCTAACTATAAACAATTTTATGAGCAATGTTTAGTAACACATACCTTGAAAAATTCCGGAAAAATTCTAAATAGTTTTATGAATAACGATATAAATAGCAAGTTACACGCTTTGAAGTTGCAATTTTTAACAAGTAATAACATTATATTTAATATTATATTTTATAATATATTTGTTTATGTAATAATACTAAAATAAAATATACACATATATGCAATAAAATATAATATACATATACATTATATATTATTTAATATTATATATATATATATAATATTTATTTAAAAAATGAGTTTATTAAAGAAGGACTAAATAAGTCTAAATTTCAATTTATCTAATTTAGTTAATCTATTTAAATGCTTCTTATATTACCCATACAAAATTTTTGTAAAAAAATAAAAAAAAAGTTCTTGGCCTTTCCTATCACGGTTTCCTTCAAATTAGCGGTAAAATTCCTAAATATGACCATTTATATACATCATATTTTACATGTCCAAACGTGTACAATGTTTCAATCTAAGCACCTTACCAATGCATTTAGTTTTATTAAAAAATAGTATATTATTTCAATATTATTATATTTCGTTTCATAAAATAACTCAGAAGATATAAAAGTTTGAGGATTATTCAATTACGATAAATAATGGAAAACATGGTTGCTGTAACAGAACCTCTTACTTTTTTTACCTAATAATAAAAAACTGTACAAAAAATTATTATCTCTAAAGAGATGATAATTGACGGAATTAATACAATTGAATGAAGTGTGTTGTATGGCCATCCCGATAAATTGGATCATCCGTGATGGAGGCGCGACACAGAGGACACGATCGTTCTCTGTCGAGCCAGGTCGAGACGCATGTCTCACAAAAAATATGTTTACAATGAAGTTTAACTGGTGTAGTATATTCTTCATGGCAAATGGCACATATACCGCCGGATGCAATCAGTTGTTCCTTCGATGGAGATACTCCAAGACTCTATATATAAGAAAGACATTATTACACAATATTATTGTTATAGTGTGACAATTTTAAGCTTCAATTCATAATCATATTTCCTTCCGTTTACAATCTGGGTTTTTTTATGCCCAATCTAAGTTCGTTTTCCAGATTTTTAAAAAATATGAAAAAATTTAATCTCTAATTTAATCTCTATTACATTATCAAATTGTTTTCTCGATTATTTTAGGAGGAATCGAACTTCGTTCTCTTTTATTTCGGAGAAATTTGAGAATAAAATTTTGCTTGTGTAAAAAGACCTAAATTGTAGACGGAGAGATATATTCATGTGTAAAGATTATGCGTACCACATTTTGGAATAGTTTCCACGCAGCGGTGCGAAATAGTTTTAGACGTGACAGCAGATCGTTACCCTTGCTCATTGTATACATTATCGAGAAGAAAATTCCCACGATTTTCTCTTGACCTTGATACGTTTCAAGCAGATAGTATAACCACGGCTGAACAGGTGCGACGCATCGATAAAGTTGCGACGTCGCTTCTACCATAAGATAATATTTTCCCTGAAATTTTATTCATTTCTATCTTATATATCATCTATGTTATATAATATCCAACACAAATTGAAATAATGAATGAATATTTACCCGATTCTGGAATGCCAGTAATCGTACCGGTAGACAAGTCAAAAGAACTTTGCAAATGATAGTGATGAGTTTAAGGAAGAAGTCCATCACTGTGACGTAACAAAGTAATTCCCAGATCGTGAGTGGTTCAGCATAGGGAACGAGAGTGTACAAATTAAACGTGTATACGACGAACACAATGCACGCAGTGATGTAGCATAGAATCAGCATGAGCAATGACCAACTCCGGTTGTGCTGTTTAGCGATTTCACGTTTGAGACCATTATTAGCGTGAAAGAACGTAATAAGTAGTACAACAAACGTGATTATTCCGGCTCGATGATCATAGAGACCCTTGGCGAGAAGAATGGTTACAAAAGGAACGTATTGTTGAAGTTGTTTCAGCATTGCCCGAGCTTCTGGACCTATCTGGACGTTGCCATTGACGGTATTTTCCGAGGCATTATTATTGTGGTTTTCGACTACTTCATTCGCGGTTTCATGCGTGTTATTTGAAAAATTGTTTGGCATTGTTGATGCTATGTGATGATGATGATGGTGATGGTGGTGATTGTGCACAGATTCATCATGAGAATTGGTATCATTTACAGGATCCTCTAAATTGATTACGTAGCTATCGCTTGGTAACGCAACTGGATGGACTTGATTCCGGAGTCCATGAATGGCTAGGAGCGACGTCAACGATAAGTTAGGCTGTGACAAAAAGAAAATGATTGACTAAATATGTTCCTTTGAAACTTACGTCGGCAATTGGGTTTTTTAAACACCATCAATATTTTGATTGTGCATTTTAACAAACATAAATTAAAAAATGGACTCTCAAAATTAAAAACAAAGGAGAATCAAACAAGTAATGAGAATTAATAGTCCACGGTTAATAGTCCACAAAAAGATCATATAAAAACTTTTTTTTATACGTGCGAATGCTGAAAGCATATTTTATAATATATTCTTAATCTTATTACATAAATTTAAATTGATGCTGATTAAATGTAATCTTAAGCTTCAAGATGTATTCTTGGTCTGTTTTTAGATTTATGCGTTCAAATTTGGTAATTTGTTAGTAACTCAATCTTGACACATTGAGAATGAACATAGTAAGAAAAATTTGTATCGAATTGTGTGCCGAGGATGATTCCACATAGAATCGAAACGTTCAATTAATTGTAAAGCGATCATATTTTCACAATAAATATGTATTAAAACAGTTTTTTTGTGACTTCTTTGTGCACTATTAACTGCGCTGTACTCTCATTAGCTTTGTTTGATTCTCCTTAGCAAATAAATTTTAATCTATAAAAAATAAATCTGTAAAATACAATTCGACTATTTATGATGGTAAAATTCATCAAAGAAGTATATCAGATTATTTTTTCAGATTTTTATACATATAATCCGGAATAATAAAAAATTTGCTGTGTTTCTCAAAGACCCCTATTGCGAAGGATTAATATTGACAATCCTGATGTTACATACCGCTGCCTGTATAAGAGGACGAATAGTGGAGGAGATGTTTCCCGCGAATATTCTTGAACGTTCTGCCGTTCTGACACCAAAGTTAAATGCCGTTTCAGGGCTTATACTCGCCAATGTGTACCTAGTACTACTTGGCGAGTCCTGAACTTGTCTATTTTCATTCGATGTTGATATAAGTGGCATCGTTGGGTCACAATTGGGTCCGCTTGTCGTCTCTTCTGTCGGTCTATTCTCAGCCATGTTTTATCTAAACATTTTTATATTCAAACATTTTTATCAATTTGTGGATATATGATATCAACGTTCAATAATCTGTTAAGTCCCCTTATTACGTCGTTATACGTATAACGTGCGATATTTTCGTAAGATGTTTTTAATATCAATATAAACAAAGCAATATAGAATGTTGCGTAATATAATGTACATTATTAACTTAAAATAGCATATGTATTAGTAAATATCTTATTTAGAACACTACTTGATTTTTTAGGACACTGTTTAGTTTTTGATGAAATGTTTGTTCAATGCTTCTTTGCGTAAGAACGAAGGCTTGAAAAGTCAAAATAATAAAATCATTAATTAACTGTTAAAATTGACGTATTTCAGAATGTTTAACAAAATTAAGAAATCTGTTGTACCGACGAAATATATGTACGAACACGTGACTAAAAGTAATACGCAAAATATGAAATCTTGCATATAATTATATTATATTGGATCATTTAAAAAGTATCCGCGGTTTTTTTCATTCAAACATTGAACAAAAAACCGCGGATACTTTTTAAATGACCTAATATATTTAATAATGATCTCACTGTGCGGAGAAAACAGATGTATGAAGCTTTGCGAAAAGTTAAAAATTCATTTTAGAGTTGCACTTTTAAAGAAAAGTATCTAAATATATTCTTTTTAACTGAACTCCTTGCAGTTAAAAAAAACAGGCTTATTACGTTTTTTTAAAACGAAGTGAGTTATAAAAATAAACAAATTCACTAGGTGTTGACCAATAAAGTTATAAATATTTTGTAAATTTGCTCACTTATGTAATTATTAAGTTTCAAGAACCATAATAAACTCTCAGATTTCTTTTCTTGCTTTTAGCGAACAGCAAGATTGTTATTATTATCGTATTTGTATTTAAATTGTGGATTTCTATCCTTTCTATACAAATATGGCTCTATAATACTCGTTTCTATCAATGTAGATTAACTTTAATTTTGATTTAATTAATTACTTTTCACCTTTTTCTGGAATTAAAAAGTTAATTGAATCGAGATTGAAATTAAATTACACTGATAAGAAACAGACATAAATCTTCTTTCAAAACTTATAACTGGCTTTATTTTTTTGTTATTTTTACAGAATTTCTTATTCAATCTATGTAGCAATATTCTATAGATTATGCATTGTTGATTGAGGATTGCTCTATTGTATAGATTTTTACTGAATTTTATATTAAATTTAATTTTATTTCTTCAGAAATCTTATAAACTTTCTCTGAGCAAAACAAGTCACACGATAAAGTCAAATGACATTAAAATGAAACGGAAATGATTGAAAAATAATTTTAACGATCATTTTGGAATTATTATGACATCATTTTGATATCATAATGACTTAGTCTGCTTGAGTTGCACTAGATTTCATATTTCGTGTTATTTTTATAATACCCATGTCGGTACAACAGATTTTCTAACCTTCAGACATGTCTGATGTCACCATTGTCAGCTGGATGTCATGCCTTAATCATTATCGCGATTTTTATCATTCAATCCTCTACTTTTACGCCAAAAGTTGTCGAGTTCGGTTTCATCAAAATTGATATATCTCTAATTAAACATTCGCTTTTATATCACATATATCGCTGGTATATTTCCAACAAAATATCGAATAAATATCGTAACATGTAAAGAGAAAAATCATAAAGAATATACGTCGATCCTTTTGTTTTCAATGATTTCCGAGATGAACATATAATTCTATAGATATACCTTGCGAAAGATTGTAATCACGCAAATTCTGCTACGATCGTCGAGAGATTCTCATTTCTTCAGCTGTACAGTTCTCGGTTTGCGAAAACGACACGGAATTCTGGTTTGCGCAACTCGGATTTCTTTGGAGCGTTCACGTCGGTGACCTTCCGTCAGTTCTATCTGTCATAATTTCGAAGCACGAGTACACGTCGTATCACGCCATTCTACACGCGATTATCTGTACGACGTCGATTGGACCTTGCTCGAGCACGCGTATTGAAAACGATCCACGCGTTTGAATGTAAGTATTTCCTGATGTATCTCGCGATAACGTCCCCTTCCATGTCCTTTTGAGACGAGTTCTTCTTTCTTTGGATTAACGACGGTACTCGAGCATGCCCCTAAAGTCCCCGTCTTATCGAGAGGGAATCGGGGAGTAGCCCCATTAGATACCGTTTCTGTTATTTTGTCATATATTTTTTATTTGCGTCGGCACTGAAACGAGAAACCTGCATTACCACCGCATTTACGCGCGTATTACGGAAGTACTGAGATTGACGTATAGAAGTCGGCACGTGTCTCTAAAATGCTTTGGCGACTTTGTGGTAACATGTGTGTACATATTTTTAATTTTAAAAATCTCGCAGTAATAGATAATTAAAAAAATGCAATTTTCTCTCTCTGTCCAAGTCATCTATTTTGAAGGTAAATATTATATATTTACATATATTACATTTATATAATTCCAGGTAAAACGCAGAGTCATAAATTAAGAGCCATAATATCATAGATATAGATTATGATATAGATTATTTGATACTAAAAATAAACTTATATCTACGTCAAAAGAAAGTTAAAATGATTTTATTTTGACGCCATGAAAGTTAATTACGATTTTTTGTTGACTTGTGTGTTTCTTGAGTAAATATGACAAATACAGATCATGATGATGTAATTAGGATATTACTATGATTTCTGTGTTCTACCTCGAATTATGTGTAATTTCAAATGACATTTTTAAAACAATTTATTTCAAGCATACGCGATAGCGGAAAATAGTTGACGAATAATTGATGATCAATACGTTAAATTAAAATTAAACTTTGAGAAATAAAGATCACTGAGCTGTCGAAGATCGATTTACTTTGATAAGTGAACCTTTATGCACGTTTTGCTTTTATTTACTTTCGTGTCCTACGTTTTCGCTTCTTTATGTCATTATCGCGAACCGATTCTATATAGCTGTAAGTGCAACTTGATATCGGGTGCTCGATAGGCGCGTTTACGATCTTCGTCCAGATAATCGAGGCGATCGCTCCCAGAGTCCGTGCCATATAAAGTATCATCTGATTAAATCTCATGTCTTCTAACCCATAATACTAGGTAGAGAAATCATCAATTAAGGCATTTCGAGGAGAAACGATCAAAACATATGTCTTACATCTTTTACCTTTTTTCTTAAAACGAGTCTATTATACTATAAATTCAAAATTTCTAAATAATCTTACTTTGTGTGTGTGCAAGTAAATGTTTATAAATAGTGTTAAAAATGTATAGGTAATTCAGATATGATATAACAAACAATTTATAAATGATATGAATTTGAAGTTATATTATTCTGAATTATATATAAATATGTACATGATAATACATAATTATATATAAATTAAATAAAATTCAATAGTAAATACAATAATAGCCAAACGAAAATGTGCAAGTCGAATGTTTCTGCACGCCAAAATTTATTTTCTATAAAAACATAGCGGTTCTACCTGAAAAATAACAGGAGCCAAGGCATTCTGTTCTGGATAAATGTCCTTCCTTTTCGGTCTTCTTGTTGCCATTCTTAATATCCGTGTAATATCTTCCGAGAGCTGTGAAGTTTTTAGCTTTATGGCTTGTATCTTCTATAAGAATCAATATTTTTTTCTCACTGTGCACGATTTTATTTTTATACCTTTAATTCCGAATTATTGGGCAAATGTTGCTTGGCGTAATGCAGGAGTGCGGTATATCGTGGATCGCAAAAATCGGCCTCCTTATGTCCTATCAATTTGTATCTGTTCAATAAATTTAGCACGCAGGTTTTTAAGGCATGTTCCGTCCACGTTCGGCCAAGAGTGTTTTTGATTTTTGTTTGTAATTCTTTCCACTGTACAATATACACACATATATATATAATAATATTTATAATATATTATTATAACAATAATTTATATAAAATATAAATATATATATTAAATATTAAATATATTACATATATATGTATGTAATTTTTTTCATAATCCAAAATAATACTGTTTTACCTCCAACATTGTTCCACTTTTAGGCTCTTCAATGTACGCTAAAACGATGCTCGCTAATACCTCATTTATATGGAGATCAGTTGAACCCAAAATTTGCGTAACGTGAGCAATCGGAGCTCCGCCATCATCGTCACTAGGGTTAAGATAGATATTCAGTTCTCTTGTATTTTTCCTTTTACACTTAATTCAATTGAAAGATATAATTTCATATAGTTATCACTACTATTTACACGAAATGAATTTTTATATTTTAATTATAATGATTTTGTATTATTTGGTTTATTAAATAATTATAACTTATGATACTTTTTATAATTATAGCTTCATTGTTTTTTAAACGTATATTTAACATTCGAATTTATTTTTAACAAAAATGAAAATTTTTATATTACAAGAGAATTGAAAAATTTACGCATTTAAAATGATGTATAATCTGAGAAAATCCGCAATCGATGATTTTCGGCTGTCTAAGCTCTCGTTCACGTTTTTCAAGCAATCTAACAAAAATTGCACCCAATCGCCATCACCGCTCACATTTGTCAACGTTTGGCCTTTGGCAATTAAACCGATTATTGCTGGTAAAGTCGCAAGAAATTCCATACAATCTTCGTAGATATACTTAAAATAAAAAGTAAATGTTATTTTTCGTTAACTAATGTATAATATCAATATATGGTTGATGAAAATTTTTTACAATAAAAATGCGTTTTTATATACAGAAAACTACATCATTCTTTCTCTGCTATAATTAGCTCAATTATACAAATTTATAAGTGAAATCATATACTTTACTTTTAGAAATAAAAGTTTGATATCTTGAATTAATATTTTTTGCTATTTATATGTATAATTTTATTCATATTTTTTAAATGAGACATAATTACGTTTTTATTTTTATGTTTCAATATTATGTGTTTTATTAGAAATAAAACATTTCGATTATTATCATTTGCAATATTAATTTTGTAAGTAATTCTTCGAAGGTTTTTATTTATTTAGTAAATTTTTATAATGTGTCACAATATATCTTCAATTACCTCCCAATAAGTGTAAGGCATGGCACCGAGCTTTTTAGCTTCTTTCGCCTGTTTGCTGATGTTGAAAATTGTGAGCGCGACCGACAATTTATGCAAGGGTGTAATTGTTTCGGGCATTGAACGTAGAACGGAAGCTATTGTTTCGCCGCATGGTCCCGACCACCATTCTGTACATTTTTTACGTCGTAACGTCCAGTCAGCGATCAATGAAGCAATTTGCTGCTGTGTAGGAACGTCACCAGTTAGGAGCAACCAAAACACAGCCTCTGCGCTTGGCAAGTTTCCTTCGCGAGGCAGTAGAGTGATCACTTCCGGTATAGTCAATCCACGGTATACGATCTAGAGAAGTTTTATTTTTAACGTTAAAGTCTCTCTCTCTCTCTCTCTCTCTCTCTCTCTCTCTCTCTCTCTCTCTTAAAAAAGAAAATTGTGTAGCCTATGAGTCGCAAACATTGCTTGAAATTTTTAACAATTTAATATCTGATACATTTTTACGAAATTTAAAATTTTATAAAAATGAAAAGTTTAACAAATAAGAAATAAGCTCTGATCGTGTAAATGTACAATACATATGATAGAGAGCGCCAAAGATCGGTCAAAGTTAGATGTTATGAATACAATATATATTCTTAATTTTTAAATTTAATTTTCTGAAATATGACTACGCGCTGAAACATTTGGACATTAACCACAATCGATGTGAGGCACTAATAATATAAGGAACTGAAACATTCGGACATTTTTATATATGAGAAATAATCTCCCCTAAATTATTTTGGTAAAGAACTTATTGCGAAAAATATTATCTGGCTGAGGTAATATTTTTCGCAATAAATTCTTTATCAAAATAATTTAGGGGAGATTATTTCTCATGTATAGGAATGTCCGAATTATTATTAGGTCTCACATCGATTGTGGTTAATGTCCGAATGTATCGGCGCACAGTCATATTTGAGATAATTAAATTTAAAAATTAAGAATATATATTGTATTCGTAAAATCTAATTTTGATCGAAAAGTTTAACAAATTTATAAAACTATATCATCTTTTACACACGCACACATTCGAAAGATAAAGTAAATATTATCTTTAATATATCTATATTTTTTAATATATCATCATTTATTTTATTAATGTATCTATATATATTGTAATTATTCCTTTAATAATTTAAAAATATCTTGTCTCTTAATGATTAAATATAGATAAAATATATTACATTGACATATTTTATCACATGATAAAAATATATCACATTTTATGATTATTACACCATGTTTAGGATCAAGTTCCGAGGTTTCCTTGACGATAATTTTTATATCGTTTAATCCCGTGTACAAGCTTTCAACCGTGATTTGACTGACGACACTTGGACCAAAGTGAAGTCGAAAGTTTCTCATAAGATCATGGTGCACGGGAATCTTCTCGCAGAGGGCTTCCTTTAGATTTGTGCTCGTACTGGGTTCTCCTCTCGTTTTGCTTACCTTTGGATGACAGATTCTATATTTATTATATTTTCGGAAGATTGTTTATATCTCAAGTAAATTAAGCGGCACCGCTTTGATAAGATTCGCGAATTTTGCGAATTAGTCATTCGCGCGATCTCGCGTACTTTGATAAATTAGTTCCAACCGTCAGTACGTGTCGTTCGCCCGTTCCAAAGTTGACCTTTCTGTCGCCGGGAAATTGCGTAGTGCAATTTCTCCTCCTGTCCCGCAGAGCGAATAGATAGGCTTTTTCACACCGAAGTCCTCTCGACAGACGTAACATCTTTCGTAATAATTTATTCAATCAAATCCAAATTAACGGTTAATACGCTACGTGGAAAGTATATAAGATGAGGTAATGATAAACTCTTTTGTAGTAACTTGAATTTATGTTTTATATCCAATTAAACGGAAAATTTTTCACATATATTAAATCATTTTAGAAACATTTTGACACATTCAGCCCAAAGAAAAATCGAAGCGAGACTTTGAATGCGTTTACTTCAAGCAATCTTCTTCTGTTTGAGAAGACTACTATGGGCATCATTGAAAAATAAAAATAAATAACCGATGTTAAAGTATATCGTAATTTATTAAAAAGTGACTTTTTGTAATTACTTTGGAATCTTTTTAATGTCATTCTAATGTCATGATGAGTTATGCTCTGCTCGAGAAAAGTCTAATCTAAGGAACACACAAAAATTGATAAAAAATCAAAATGACTTAATTTTAATTCTTAACGTCAATAAATAGTCGAACAAAAAAATCATTATTTCGACTTTCATGACGTCAAAATAAAGTCATTTTGACTTTCTCTTGACTTGATGTGTTCCTTGGAAATGGGCTTTCTGCAGTAATAAACAGTTAGTCAACAATAAGTCAGAATAACTGATCAAATTTCATTTTTTACAATTAAAAATTTTTTATTTAAAATTGACTAATCATACAATGCAGGTATCATTTTCCCCAAAAACTATCATTCTTCTGATTGGCTGACATATTATGACGTAATAGTCTAAAATGATTTATTCTGGATGCAAGTTCCCTAAGATTTATGACTTATAATTCTAACTTGTTACCAGTATAATATATAAGTAGTGATTAAACGGCTTACTGTAGAAAGCCCATAAAGTTTCCCCGAGTAGAACGTGCCAGCTTTCAACGAATTAAAAATTAAAATAAAGTACTTAGGCGTTTAGGCAACGTGTAGAAAAAAATGATATGCCACGTGCTACTGTCTCACTGGCGTTTTTATTGTGAACGTCGTGCATGTGCATACAAAATAAGGGATCACGTATCACTCTGCCGGTCGTTCCCATGCTGTCGTACTCGCGCCGGTTACAAAACGGTTACTTGCGTTTGTGCAAATTGAAATTGAGCGATCTTACGTATCTTTTATGCCCCTGTCGTATATATGTGATACTCTTTAACATGTGCATTCGAGCGTTCGAATGTAACAGATAATAATGTCGATGAGATGCTCTCTCTATTGCTGGTGTCACTGATGTGTGGCGCGTGACAGTATTAACGCGTCGCGATGAGTCACGGGGATGCGTCTTATCTCGAGAAGGACCTAATGTAGAAATTACGTGCACATAGCATCCTTCGTAGAGTACATACAAACGGTAACAACGCTAACACACGATATATGCCAGTATAATCTATGTATACAACATATCGATAATATATTAATAACGATTACACGATTTTCTCGCGATCGACTGACCGTTAGATTGATAACCAATTAACTCTCTTAACAGCATAGTAAAATATATGTATATGTATATGTACTATTGCTTCGTTCTCACCGAATACCTACCTACTGCGTGAATATAATTAGGCCGAACGCGGGAAAGGGTTGAGCTGAAAGGAGTTCCGCGCTGCATTTCGCTACCTTCTTGTCTCGTTTAATTATCGAAGTTTTTTTTTCTAATTTTTACGCTATTTAATAGTCTGAGCATTCTAACGCGTGTTAACTTCTATAGACGATCTCATTTCCGTCTAGAGATCTGCATAACTCATTGAAAATCGGTATACACATGTAAAAGTAATTTTACTGCGTAAAATTGATTTGGAAATTTCTAGGAAATTATAATTATCATCGTTATAATATTGTAATATTACTATATTAGTATCGTAATCGACGACCTCTACGCATAAAGGAAGATTGTTTAAATATGCAAATGCGATTAACATGAATACAAAATTTGAATACTGCAGGAAGAGACAGATTCTTTCCGTTGAATCGACGGGATTTTACCGAATGAGCCCCGCTAAATTTATGCGCGAAATCTCCGATATATATAATTCGGCGATTAAATCGCATGTCGCAGCGAATTCGCCATTGGCGTAAATCTCGATTATTATTGTCGCTTATTTCGAAACTTGTTATTTCACTCGTTCACTCGCTCGCGTGATTGTGCACGTTAGCACTCTTGTGCAGTCTTAGAAGAGTCACCCCCGATGTACGATGTATTCTACTACTCTTGGCTTTCGTGCCTCGAGTGACATGCTCTTCGAGTTGTCATTACTCTGGTTTCATTGCTCGCGGGCAAGTACGATACACGATATACGACGTTGCATTGTGTAATCGACTGCCTCGTAACAGGGAAGCGATTTGGTCTTAATGTCAGAGAAGAATGCACCTCTCGTTGGTATCGTGCTGATGGGATCGCATTGGTTGCGTGGCCGCGGGTGACGGCGAGTTCGGCCTACCTTCTATTGCCTGTATGCTCTTCATCAGTTCCCGAAATACCTGTCAATCAAAAGATATCGAAAAGTTGCTGTAGTCTTCCTAACTCACAATCTCTTTTAAGAGGCAATGCAAATAATTGTTCTACAATTGAAGTTATGCAGATTGATTGTGAATTTTGAAGAAATGGACAGAGTAAGGAAAAAGACCGGAAGTCTTTAAGGAAACATGCTTTTGAAATGCGATTTGTTGCAACAGTTCTTCGTGTACATGTTAACAGAAACCAAATCCAAATCCTAACTTTAACATCCTCTAGTTTTTTTTTAATTATAATAATATAATTATAATATAGTATATAAATTTTGAAGTCATTGAATTGATTAATTACTTGGGAAGATGATAGATTTCATTTATTGTCAATTTTTTAAAAAACTAAGTATCTGAAGTTAGGATTTGGAATTCGTACAAAGTATAAACACAAAAAGCTACCTTTTACAATAAACTGCGTTTCAAAAGCGCGTTTCTACTTCTGGGTCCTCCCCTTAAAATTTAAACAAATTCTAAAAATGTTAGAAAAAATTTTACGAAAATTCTAAAAAATGAGAAATCCCGAGTTTATTTTCAAGCTCTTCCCAATGAATTTTTCGACGTCAATATTTCCTCGGCGAGAATTTCAGTAATCTCGTTTCAATACTCGTAATTTTGGTATTAAATGTTAAATATGAACGGTAATTGAGATGCTCATTAAAATTTTAAAGGAGTTAAATTAATCTTAATACGAATGAGATGCAGATTGGCAGCGGGCAGATTGATAAATAATGTATATCGCGCACCTGCACTACGCGACAGTTAAATCTGGCACTGCACTCGACGTAACCACATCTCCAGTGTTTCCGGACGAGGTTCACGATGTCCCTGTACCTGGTCCCGGAAGCGACGGTCTGTGACAGTTCGTCCTGCTTGTTCCCGACCACCAGCAAGGGTACACCTCTCATGTCTCGCGCCTCATAGATTTGCTCGCGTAACGTTCTAATATACTGAACACAATTTCGGTCGGAAATTAAAGAAAAATATACCGGCGCTTTCACATTTAGCCTTTCACGCATTAGGCCACTTGTAGTAGCATATTAAAAAAATTTTATTTTTAGTAAATATTAAATCATTTAAGACACCGACACCGTAAAATCAGATATAAGACACATTTCGCAATAAATTATTGTTTAAACTTTAATAAAAAAAAAAAGTATTGTGATAAACTGATAGATACTATTATAAAATATAAAACAAATTAAAATTTTAAAGCTGAACTAAATCGATGGACGTGTGTATGCATAAAATGTGTATTGTCTAAAAATATAAATAAAAATGTGTTAGCTTGTATTGACATTTTTATTATATTCAAAAATATAAAAAATTATTTATAAAATAAAAAAATAATTAAAATTTAATATTATCTTGTGTCGGTTTGCATTGGACTTAAATTTTTATTAATTTTATAATTAAAGTAGCTTTTACAATTAAAGCTGTTTATTTTTAAAAAATTAGATATGAAAGGGTTAACTAAAAATTTCATAAATTATTTGAAATCATTCAATATTATACTTTATTATATTGAGAAGCTGTATGTATAAGGCTTAGTAATTTTAATGTTAGAAGTTAGAATACTTTTAAACAAAATAAATACGAAGAAAGATTCTTCTCTTGCAGTCGCTAATTACTTATTGTATCATTTCATTTCTTGTTTAATAATATTATCAACGTCACGGTTTTTCATTTATACTTTTTATTATCATTTATACTTTGACTTATTATTAACAAAATCGATTTAACGTCATTTAACTTGCGCTACGTTTTGTCCTCGAGAGACCATCTTTCGTCATCCAGACAAACATCCACATAATCAAACTTTTATGTCAGCAACTTTGATGCGACTTCAAGTCGAAAGTCGTGACGGCTTTCGCGAGAAGGGAAAAGGCTTGCAAGAAAAACTTAACAAAAAAGATATAAGCGCGAGCTACGTTTGCCGTGTTCCTGACGTTCTTTCTGAAGTTAAAGTTCTGTTCTGCAAGTGGCCTGCTCGCAATTTATCGCGATTTTAACATTAAATTTCAATTGTACGTACCTGAAACGTGTCCTGATTACTGAGATCAAATACAAGCACGTACGCTGTTGCACTCCGTAGTCCATAATAACGAAAGTCCGTCCATTCTAAGTGCGAACTGACCGGGAAGTACGGAATGGTGGGCAAATCGGTGATCTTCAATTCGTATAATCGATCGGCCAGCACCACGCTCGGATAAAATGTCTCCCGCCTCTCGGTCGGTCTGTACTCCTCGGAGAACTCGCTCCAGACGAATTGCTGGAAGCGTAAACAAATATCGCGTATTCGTAAAAATAATTATGGATTCAGAGTTCTACTCTCTAAATTCTTTGGAGTGAAATCTCATTCTATCATTCTAAAGAGTAAAAATTGAATCAGTCTTGAAAAAGAGTGGCTCAATTTTCAATCTTTAAAAGTAAAACTTTTCTTTTCAGAGAGAGATAGATATTATTATTACACGGAAAGAACGTTTTATTGAAGTATTTAAAATTTTACTGAAGTATTTAACTTTGCTGAAGTATTTAAAATTTTAGTTACTCTCTAAATCTTTTAAAGTGAAATCTCCAAAAGATTGAAAATTAAACAATCTTGAAAAAAGAGTGAAAATATTTTCACTCTTAAAAAAGAGCGGCAGATTTTCATTCTTTAGGAATGAGATTTCATTCTTTTGGAGCAAGATTTTATTTTTTTGGAATTAAAGTCATTCTAAACTAAGGAATGAAATATCTTTCCAAAAAAGGAATGAAATTTCATTTCTTTGAAGTGGATTTTATTCCAAAAGGGTGAAATCTTAAAAATCTGTCATTCTTGTTCAAGAATAAAAAAGTTTTCACTCTTTTTTCAAGACTGGCTCAATTTTTATTCCAAGAGATTTAGATAGTAAATATATAGATCTAAAAACAAAAAATTTTGTTGGGGATCATCAAAATAATAATAAGTACGTAGGATTTTCAAACATGACGTGCAATGTTGTAAAAAGTTTTGACATTCTAGCAACCAACTTGAACGTCCTACATAATTACTTTGATAACCCAGTAAAATTATTTTGTGTCTGTATTTAATTAATTTATCTAGTTAATAAATCTGTATCTAGATACTTTAGATACTTTAATTTTTAGCTATTTTAGTGAAACCTTTCGTTTCGTGTACGATCAATTCTCCCGCGCAAGCAGGTATTTGAACTTAAATTTCGTCTATTAAAAGAAATGTCAAAAGTGACTCGGCTTTCTTAGGATATTCGTTGTGCCTTTTAATTTCCTCGGAGAGCCGATAATCGTCGTCATCGATAAGCGGAAACTATTATCGGAAATGAACGGAGCGTCCGAGTGACTCGTTTCCACGATTTGTTTCTTTTCCTGCTTTAAAACAAAAATTCTGACAAAGATTCCCATCGATCGAACGTCGCACTTCGTACGAATCGCTTTTTCATATAAGATATTTGAAAATATCAAAGAGAGAGGTTCTTCGCTTTTTGTCGGATTAATAAAAATTACGTCATTTAAATATAAGACTGATGTAACATATTTATAATGTCCAAATTTTAAATTATGTTAATTAAAATGTCTCTATATTGAGGTAATTAAATCTCTAGAATTTCAAAGCTGCGCGTTTAATATTCAAAAGATTAATTGAGAGATTCGCAGGGCAAAGAGTAGTTCCACGTAAAGTACATAAAAGTAACATCTAATTGAGAGATGCAATCATGTCTGTTAACCTTTAAATGCCTCACTACAGGAACAACATATTGATATATATGACGTACCCAATTCAACTTAATTATTTATAATTTCCACAAAAATGAACAAATATAAGAAATTTTTTTTAATCGAAACGCCTGACATTATATAACATAACGGCATTAAACAAATATACATACTTTTATTAATAAAAAAATAATTACAGGCGGTGGAAAAATTTTTAAAAAGATAAGTCGGGTATACCGAAAAGGCGTAAGAGTTAAATCTTACTCGGATTATACTCGTCTTTCCTACGCCGGGTGCACCTAGGAAGATAACCTTAACACGATCTAATGTGTCCGCAGGGCTGTCTTCCTCTTTTGAGCTTCCTTCAGCGCCCTCGTAAGTTATTGTATTTCCGCCTCTTCTTTCTAAATAATCGAGGTCCAGTTCTGCGACAGAGACGACAAAATTATGCAACACGCAAATAACGTATAACTGTACGAGAACTTGTTGCTCATATACGAGGAGCAATTTTATTTCATAATTATACTCGGTTCCTGGAACTAGGAATGTTGCGATGAGAGTCTCGTTCCGAATACTCTCGTGATATATACGCTAAAGTTTTGCAAATTAGATACAATTTTGATGAAACATCGGAGGCATGCAATACCGTATGATTAACCAAAGTTATTCCAACTATTCAAAGTACAAGAACTATATTTTACACAAAGAGCTTCGTTATATTGAATACGGAAAAAAAGAATTTGCTAAAGTATTTAAAAATTTAACTAGATATAGATCTAAATAATTTGATTGGACCATCTAAATAATTACATAAGAAACTCAAATGTGATGAGTAAAAAGTTTTGACATTTTGTAATTAATTCGAGTGTTTTGCATAATTATCTTGATTGAATAATTCAAGAATTTTATTTCTAATTTTTAGAAGATTCAAGAATTTTATTTCTAATTATATTTTAGATATTTTAGCAAAACTGTTCTTTCTGTGAATCGTTTATCGGTATGGATTAAATCCAGAAGCTACAAAAAACTACATTTTAAATGCTAAACGAAACGAGTTATCGTTACTCGCGAAGAATTAGAGAAGGGAGAAAGACTACGCAATGAACATTTATAAATATTCCAGTCCAATTAATATTCACGAAAAATATCAGAAAATTATTATGTTTTCCGTTTTTTCGATGTAATTTTTAAATGTGACAATGTACACGAAGAGAAACGCCGCGAACCGATAGAATAAATGAATTAATTAATGATATTCAAATGTGGATCCGCTTCGGAACGAACTTTACGCGTTAGTCAAGTTGGAAGATCGCTTCGTGAAATGCGAAAGCTTATTCAAGTAAAGAAATTCGAGATATTCTTGACATTTGTTTCGCCGACTTTGCAGCAAGTTGCTCTAGTCTTCCATCGTGAAGATATATTATTCATGAAGCTTAGAAAATATTTTTAGGTGGCACCCATGCCATCCATAAGTCATAATACACCTTCCGCACGCGAATTTATTTGTCTTTGTAAATATTTTGAATCATAAATTTGCTTTATGATCACGTATGCAAGAACGGAACAACGTTTGCGGTACCCGCGGATTGAAAAAATTTAATTTAAACATATTTTAATTTAAAAAATAAGTGAAATGTTAATTGGCGAGGATGCATTACGCGCGAAAGTGCATGTACAGAGTGATCTCTGTGATTTATATGATGAAATTTCAAATAAAACATCTATATATGTGATTATATTTGTGTACAAATTGGTTGAAAGCTATACTCGCGATATTGCATATCGCATAACAAATCGACATGTAATTATGGATGCTTATATGAGATTTTGTCCCGCTCTCTTGAACACCGATGCGCCAATCCACACTGGCGTATAAATAAAAGCGTTGACGAATGCGCTTTCTAACGGAAATCAATTCCCAATTTATGATTAAATAATCGAATCAATTAAAACGATTAAACATCCTTATAATAAGACATGCATTACTGCAAAGTGCTTAATAAAAGATAATTATATTTAAAACGGGAGGAAAAAATATATTTTTATAAATAGAACAAGAAAATTGAGAAAATTTTTAAATAAAATGGATATCGAGCTTTGATAATGTTTTTTTTTAAATAAAAATAAAAATGTCTCACATGCATTCTGTACGATGAACTTTTATCAGAACACATCACGTGTATTGACAAGCGAATCTCGTTTACCCAAAAGCCGTTTATTCGCATGTAAGATCGAGCTTGATGGGAACTCATTGTCCTTCGCGCGTTCCATCAGATTTAATTGTAATTAGAACATTGCACTCGCGACGAACATTCGAAGTGCACTTATCACCGCGCTCCGACGACCTTCGTGGTCGAAGTTCGCCGATCGACTGACGCGAAACTCCGGAGTACTGTCTCTTCTAACCAGGGATCAACGACCATATAGATATATGTTTTGCACATACATACATATATATATATGTATGTGAAGAGAATTATAATCCCGATTTACCAAGATAGCATTTAAAACATATACGTTTCAAATTTTATATATATATATATATATATATAGTTATGTAACTGGATAATAAAATATAAGTAAGTTACTTATAAGTTTCTACAGTTGCATAAATAACATATTCATAAGGTGATAAAATATAATCCGCAAACAATTACAGGGTTGCCACAGACCTGGAAAACCGGGAAAACCGGGAAAAGTCAGGGAAATTGAAATTGGTCATGGAAACCAAAAAGGGAAAAAATAAAAAAAGGGAAAATGTAAAAAAGTCTGGAATTTCAAAATTTGCTCACAAACAATTTCCTTAAACTGTTCCTATTCCAATTGTTATCATTTTTTAAATATTATATCTGACGTTTATAGTTCAAAACTTGTGCACTTTAAACGATTTTAATAAAATAATTCAAATTTATTTTATTCAATAGTTTTATTTGATCTCTCTTTTTTATTGTAACTGCATTCTTTTTTTCAAAACTAATTTTTTTTAGCTGGCTTGAATTTGCACCCAAAATTTTACTACATGCTAGTAAGCTTTTTTTGTGTTTTTAATAATATATTATAGTTTTCTTACAATCCTTGAGTCTAAATGTTAAAATTTATATATTTTATATTAGTCATGGAAAATTTTCCATTTTCATCTGGAAAATCTTGAAAAAGGGAATTTTAAAATTCATTTTCTGTGGCAAATCTTAATTAGAATGTACTATAATTTACAGTTAACTTTATTGATAAGTACACTTCAATTGTTTGCTTATTATATTTTATCATTTTATAAATATATTATTTATGCACTAATAACCGTGGAAATTCATATAGACAATTTACTTATATTTCATTTATTTTTGGAGTCACACAAAGTTATTTTTATTTTAATTAATTAATAGATTTTATATATATATATATATATAAAATATTTTAATTATAAATTATAATTAAATTTGGTCTGGACGGAATATATCTCATATCTCTATATATAATTTAATATAATCACGATATTATAAGATCGTTTTGAAATCTCTTACCGATTTTATTAATTACAAATTTTTGAGATGTTTTTCTTTTAAGTTTCTTTTTATGAAATAATATAAATTACATTTTTTAATTTTCTTAATCAACGTGCTAAGCTATAAGACTGAAAGAGGGAATTACGTTGTATTAATCGGATTAAGAGTATACAAATTATCACATTATAGTTTGAAAAGTGTTTGGTTATGGTTAGCTCACCATAATATTATATCGTAGAAACTTTAATTATGCGTGGATATGGGCCTTTGTCGAAGTTTTTAATTAATTTCAACTCATAATACATGTATAGTTAATACGTGTATGTAGGTAATCGATGCTTTTGTTTATGGGAGTGCGTGGATATTAAATTTTTTTAAAACTATATTATATAACTAATTTGATTTTGTTCACGTGATATTTATTATTTAAAAATTATAAACGTAATTTATTGATAAATGAAAATAATATAAAAGACAGAAATAATAAAAAAATATATTCAATACATCTTTTATTTCAAAATACAAGAAAATTTTTGAGATTATTATATAAAATTATTACAATTATGTATTAATTATATTTTATATAAAATATAAAATATGATTAATATATAATTGTAATAATATAAAATATAAAACATAATTAATTAATTGTATAAAATAAGATATATATAAATCATACTATAGAAAAAATAAATAAATATAAAATATAATATACAAATAAATTGACAGACAAAACATTTTGCAAGACTTATAATACTTACGATAATGCTTGTGCGGCGGGAGGCTTCGCCTCCTCCAGCCGCTCGCAGTTTTTGTACCTATGGTTATCGGTGATTCGCAAAAAATTCCTCACAACTTGCACCGTGCCAGTCCTCGTTAACTCCGATACGATTTCATTGTTTGAGCCTTTTAATAACTAAGATGAATCCAATTCTGTCAATTATAATCCACGTGCGCACATGCGATTATACTTTGATTTCTCTCTCTTTTTTCCCTTTACTTTATTTGCTTTAGTACACGTCGGGTGTATCATTAAATGGCAATGGATTATTCCCTTTGATAAAAATTATCTCGCTTTATTTTAGCTTTTACAATCTAACAACCAGTGTTGTTCAGTCTCGTTGACTAGACTATAGACTAGACTAAAAGAGCTGAGATTCATTGTCTATCGGGGGTGTTTCTTCGCTTCACTAATCAAACAGTAATTTCAGATTTGATTTCATCTCCTTCATGTCCTCTCTGGGGACATCTACTGTAGCCTATTACTTTACAGATAGGCGTATTACGTAACTCACGTACATATGTCCCTTAATATCAAATGTCCGATCATTCTGATCGATACGCGCTATTCTTCAAGTATCGTAAAGTTGAGGGATTGTAATTGGCGTAATCTCGATGAGTATTCCTGATGTATCATGATGAGAAAAACTCCATTACTAATGTAATTTTAATTGCGGATAAATATAAGTGATATCATTTTGACGTATCAATAAGATAGAGATCTAAAACTCGTCTCGAGATTACGCGTTGATTTTGATTGTTAGCAATTATTCTAGATTGTACTTCGTTGATTGACAACCGATTTGCTTCGTGATTGATTGATCATCGACCCTCAGGATTTCTTCGGATTGCGCACGCCTAGTTCAGCTGGATCCGATCCACCTGCACTCGGATTCGGCGAACGCCGCATACATCTTAAATAACATTGTTGTAGAACATCGTCGTATTATTATCATTTTTCTTTGATATTTACAATCGTCGATATAAGGAGACGGTAGGGCAAAGTGAAGATGAGCGTAGCTTGTCAGACGCGATCCATGCGCCAGTATTGCTTTACGTGTATTGCTTCCCGAGGAGAAACAATTTTGCAGTGCAGAAGGATGATCGTTACCGAGATTCGTCAATGAAATTTCGCAGACTCGATCTTAGAACCGTCCGAGTTAGCCGTTGACAGAGCCAACGGCTGATTTCGTCTCGACCACGGTCGGCACATCCTCTCCGGTGACGATGCGCGATCACAGAATCCTCTTCGGACTGTGAGGATCCCTCTCCCGGTCGCCGAGGGCTGACACTCGATTAACGATTACGCAATCGCGACCGACCGGCACCACACGCTCCGCAGGCGTGTCACTGTCATGAAACGACGGCGGCGCGAAAGTTCTCGTTTCAGACAGCATCGCACAGGAGCAACGCACGAGGTTGAGGCGTCTCGGGCGGCAGCACGGCATAGTTCATCCCTCGGACGATCGAAACTACCCCTAGAAGCGCACGGAGATGCTCGCGTTTTGCGCCTGCGTGCGAACCGCGTCGCGGCAATTTCTCACTCGGCTTGTTAAACGATTATTTTTACAAGCTCTTAATAGACATTGCTTTATCTTAATCTAGATGTACAGAGTGTTTCCAGATAGTAATAGATAGGATCATAGCTTTGCAATATTTGTCTGCAATATTTGCTAAGGTGAATAAAAAGTATTTACAATTAGTCAAAAATAGATCCGCAAACTTGTTCTTTTAGAATAAATAGCTATTTTTTGCTGTGACAATTATTCATCTATATTTTTATGTTTGTGTGTGTGTGTGTGTGCGCGGTATATAAATAATAATAATGAAGATTATTTAATAACATATTTGTTGTAATATATTGTAAAGTTCACTATAACGATTTTTCATTTGCGTCAGATCTTAATTTTATATTGCCATGTATATTTTATTTTATTATCTTTTTTTTTACAAACATTTTACATGCGACATAAAATCATATGTAAAAGTCTATTCTAAATTCTGGGAGGACATGAATTATAAATTATTTAAAATGATTTTGATACTTTAACATGTAAATATTATTGTATAAATATTAATACATAAATATTGCTTGTTGAGAGACTATCAACTATCAACTCGTTCGAAATATACGTTATAAATTTTTAAACAAGTTCGAAATTTGATGATACAAGAATAATAGATCATAAATATATATTGAAATGAAAGATACATAATGCGTTTCTTTTAAAACTTACTTTAAATAATTTTCATTTTATGTTATATTTCAGGATAGAATATTTTATTTAGAATTTTATATTTATTTCCTTTTTTCCTGATTCTTTAAATGTTTCTATTACATACATAGCATATAAAATTTTAAATTGAATTCTATTTTAGATTGCGACACAATTTATATATAAATCTAAAGTTGAACTTAAGATATTAAAATAATGAAATAATTCTGTGCATTTGCAATCAAAAACTTCTTGCTTTTATAAACAATAAACACCGAATTAAAATATTAAAATAATAAAATAATTCCAATTATAAAAATTATAATTTCAATTATAAAAAATATTTTATTTCTACAAACGATAAACAACGAATAATCAATTTGTAATAGCGGAACAGAATGCTCGTTCTTTAAGCGGATTTATTTACGTATTTATTTCGATTAAACGCTTTTTATTCGGTTCAATAAATACTACAAGCTTGCAAAATTTTGAAACGCCCTGTGTATGTATACATCTCCACGCTTTACGTCAATATTTTATTATTAACGCTGGAAAACACGGGGACAAATGCGCAGTCGCGCGCATCTCGATTTATTTTATATACCAGAGATATTTATCTTGATATTTATACTAAACTTTTACTGATAGTAAAGAAAGAGAATATGATGAAGAATGCAGTGCGAAAAGAAAGTTTGTTCTTTTTCTCGGATTTTCAAAGTATTTCCACAGATAAAGTGGGAGTGGCAAAACATAATCCTTCTTTATCTCTACAATCCTACTCACGTTAACCTGCATACTTGTACGCATTACTTGTACAATTCACTCGTAAATCACATCAAAAAAAAAAAAGTTACTTTCTACATGTTGAAAGAATCGTGTTCTCCAAAAGCAGCGATCGAATCGAATAAGAGAAACTCATGCGGTTTGTATTAATTTAGATTTCGTGAGACAAGACAATTTTTATTAGCAGTTACTAACGTAAGTGTATTTCATGTGGGTTATTTGTAACTTTTATTTTTTTACGGTGCTGTCTTGTAATACACTCGCATAGTGAATATCTATTGTAGTTCTAACACGAAGCGGTTTAATAAAATCTTGTCGCAAAAATGCTATACAGTTGGAAAATCTGTATTAAATTTTTAAGCAAATACTTCATAATTAAAATTAATATTTATAATATATAAAATTAACACATTTTAATTACTTATCTTAGAACGTATGTTTTTAAAAAAAACATTATTTTTATATACGTTATGTGTCTACTTATTCATAAATTGTGTAATTTTAATAATAAGAAATGTCGAATATCAATTTAACTCAAAATATTTTAAAAAAACAATCACATTATGTTAAATTAACTCTTGAATATGTTAAAAATTTAACACAAAAATTTAACAAGGAATTAAGAAATTAACACAAATACAAAATATTCCTTTCTGTGTAGTTGTCTAAATCTTTTGAGGGCAATGAGAAAATTCGGATTTTCCTCTGACACGTTGGAATTTATATGAACGTTTATATCAATATTTTATTAAATAAATATAGTACAGCTTTACATAGAGAAAAACTATTTGATAATACTGTGATCTCATCGATTAATACTTGATCATAGTAATATACACATACGTTAATTATACATTAATGTCAAAAGTAAATCGAGCTCGGATATCGCCAGATACTCGTATTAAACGTTTGTTATGACATTTTACATTCTTCTTTTGACGAAATACTTTTTTCATACTTCTTTCCGACGAAAGAATTGAAAATATCTCACGTCGCCTAAAACGATATCCGCGTCGATGAAAGATACATATTTATATTATAACGGTCAGAATGAGCAGCCATGCATGGTGCAAATATTTCTTCTTATACATCTTTTTAAGTGATGAAATATTGTCTTACTAAAAATATCGAGAGATATTACGAGAAATATAAAAAACGAGGTATACATTAGATATACGTTCACGCGTTCACGTGGTTACGTATAATGAAAATATATATATGGTGTATATATATATATATATATATCTTACTTTTTAAATTTATTAGAGCCAAGTACTTTGGTAATCATATTATATAGTAATTGACGTACTACATCAATTGTATCGCCGCTTCTCTCATCAAGAGGCAAGACGCTGACACTTTCCGTTCCTAACGCGAAATTTTTTATGTATTTCGCAATCGCGCATTCATAGCTATTCCATTAATCGCTATTCGTTATCTAACAAATTTTATTCTTAATTCTCTCCTTCCGAATGCGCGATAAAAAGCAAAGATTGTTTGTCTCTACTGCAAAATTAAGTGACAACAAATAGGGAGGTTAAATCGTATTTGTGTCAAAACGCATTTTCTACATTGAAAGCCGTAAAACCACAAATTTTATCAATAATAGTGAAGAGAAAGAGAGAGAAAAAGAGGGAGAGAGAGAGAAAGAGAGAGAGAGAGGGAGAATAAAAAGAAGAAAATTTAGTTAAAGATCCATGAGATGAAATTAAAATGAAATCTAAATGACAAGATTTACAATTTAATTCTTAACAAAACGCAAAAATCGTAATAAAAAATTGGCGTGCATTAGTGATAAATATTTTGTAAATTGTTACTTATTTGCGTACAACGACAAAGAGTGCCACTATCAAAATTTAATATTACGTAATATTATACTATTCCATTAAAAAATGTAATCACTTCATACGATTACATCTTATATTTACACATTATTCGGACACATCGCCAATGTACACATTGCCATTTAATCCCTCCACCGTGTTTTTTTTTTAATATAGGCTGTTTGAAAATATAACAACGTAATTGCTGGACGACTTTTAATAATAGACTCTAAATAAAGATAATAAACTTTCCTGCGTCCATTCATTAATGTTCCATTATCGATTGTAGGACAATTAGTACAAGTTGCAGCAGTATACCTCAAATGACATAGCGTATATCTTCCCCGTTAAGCATTATGACTTATAATTAATGTTTATGAAAATGAATCGCGACGAGTGCTTACATTGTCGTTGTTCTTTGTTGTTGCTATATGCATAATAAAGGTGGAGAGAAAAATTATACAGAGCTAAAATTTACATTTTAACGAAGAAAAATGTATAGGATATATGTGCTCGTTTCTTTCACCGCTCGTTAATCTAAGTAATAATAAAAAAGAAAGATTTTTATTTAAGCCTTACTTCTTAAGTAACAGTACAAATAATTTCTATCATTTTTGTATTGCTTAAACTCAATTCTGACATGTACTAGCTTCTTATGACTTTTCAATCCATGATTCTTTGTATTTTGTTATGCGCCTGTAAAGACGCAGAATTCTCTTCGTGAAAATCTTCATGACACGAATGCTCCATTTTGTCCCTTGTAAATACGTTAAAAAATATAATCTTGCACAATCGTGTGCAACGCGAGAGATTGCATTCGTATCTGGAATATACAAAACCAAATGTTCATTTTAGTTGCACCAACACCATGAAGTAGGTCACCACGGCTCCCAGTACCTGAAATTTTTAGAAAATTGTTTATTACGTTACTCTATCATAATTTTATCTCATTCTATCATAATAGATCGTGAATGGAATCTTCTTAATTTCGTTATATAAGAATTGAATGAAAAGAAAAAACACAAAAATATATTGAGATAAAATATCTAGTTTTACCGAAGCGAAGAGATCCAAAGACACCGTGAAGAACTTGGCCCCTGATATTGACATAGCTTTCTGACACTGCTGACATACGATTTGCACGAATGTCTTAGCTTCCTCCGATCCATCATACCAATGACAAGAATAAGCCGCCTCCATCACTGAAGTGCTCTAAAAAAGAATGAATTTTTTTATTACAATTTGTTGTATAAAATTGCATAAAAAAATTAGTTTTTGCTTTTTAAATTTTTATTACATTTATCTTTATTTTTTTAGAGCCATTTTAAATTACACAGTGAAATATTTTGTACTTGTGTTAAAATCGCCTCTGTTAAAATTTTTATGTTGAATTTTTAACATATTCGAGTATTAACTTAGCATAATGTGATTATTTAAATATTTTGGGTCAAATTACATTTAATTTTTTAATATTTTTAACATTAAAATAATATTGCTAAACTTTTCATTTTTTAGTGTTAATACATGATTTATAAATGAAAGAGTAACATAAAAATAATAAGTTCTGAAAAAATGTAAATTCTAAGATAAATGAATAAAAGATAAATGTATTAAGTTAATACATCATAAATGTTAATTTTTTCAAGAAATATGTTTACACAATTTGTATTCAAAATGTTACATTTTTGTGTTAACTTTTCCATAATGTTTCTGTTACATTCTAACGTATCATTCATTTTGTTAATTAACACTTAAAATTTTGATGGATCGTTTGGATCACATAAATTAAACATGTTAAATTTAACATAAATTTTCAATTGTATAAAATTTCAGAAATTTATTAAGTCGTTTATAAATTTCCATATACGCACCTCTTCAATCAAACGATTTCCAAATATGCAGAATAAAAAGACTTGGCCAAATGTATAGAGCACGTAGCCAATCGTGGAGGCCGCATATACATTTATACCGCTCACCTGTAGCATTTAAAACTCGTATAGTATGAATATTTCTTGATATATTCGAGTTCAGATTAATCCATCGACTTTGCATTATTTATTTAACTAATTTATACGATCAATAAATCATTTATTCGAGACCTTGAAAAGGAACCTGACTGACAACTCACCTTCGTCGCTTGATAAGCGAGCAACGTTAAAGTGATGGTCGTCGTCAACATGTGAAGCAGAAGCGCAAAACCGTACGCATCTCCGACCGCGGTGACCAATCTACGTTGGAATAACAGTTATTATTATTACATTATTTCGCCAATTAAAATTCAGGACAACCTGAATTATCTACGGAAGACTTATGCCGCACTTTAAAAGTACCGTTGACAAGCGACTTATGAAAGATATATTCGCGATTCCCATGCTTTCATACATAGATACTGATTTTTATACTAAAGTGATTAAAACTAAGTTGAACAACGACGAACAAATATTCGCTTCCATTTCACCACGTATATCCTATTTCGTCGACCGTTCGTCGAGTTAACACTATTTCCAGTAAGTGAATGATCGATACGTCGAAACGCCTTGAAGAAAACGCGGTAGTATAGCGTTACACTTGGTTGTCACTATCGCGAAAAGTCGGATCTGTAAAATATACGCTGAAATGTAATTTCGAAGCGAGACTGCGTAGATTTCAAAATTTTGAAACTCAGATCGAATATCCAACGCGATATATAGACCGCTATGTGGAAACGTTTCTTCCCCTTAGACTACTTACTCGTAGGACATGACCTCGGTTGCGGTCAATATCTTTTCCAATATTGCGTAGATGATAATATGAATCTCTATCATTTGAATAATATAATTTGACTATCATAATAATTTTTTCAATCAATTTGCCGATCTCTTAAATCCCTAAGATCACCGACAATAAAAGGATTTGAAATGAAAAATAAACGAAAAGTTTCCAAAAGAAAAATTTTATAAATTTTTAGATAAATATAACGTAAAATTCGATGTAGTATCGAAATCGCGTCGATCAAGATTGCATATTTTAATTTTCAATAAAAAAAAATGTGTGTTAAAGAAAATGCGAAACAGTAATAAACGGGATCCTTCTATCGATAAAATCACACTGAAAAAAGAAGTGTTTAATTTTAAGATATTAAAATGTTTTATTCTTATCTCCATTTTTTAAACACTTAAAGATGTTTTAGCTTTAAACTTTCTCAATCCTATACAAAACACTACATGTTTGGATTTAAAACGCATAGTGTTTTCAATCCAAACATGTAATGGTTTGTCTATTGAAAAAGTTTGAAGTGTTTAAAAAATGGAGACAAGAATAAAACATTTTTTTTTTACAGTGCTGGTGCTATTGTTCCTTTGAACGATTTGTGCAATACTAGATGAGTGTGACAACGCGTGTCCATAGGTTGCGTGGGCGAAAATCTGTCATCACTCGTGCGTTGGCGTTAGGTGAACCACGTGTGCGCACGTTACGTGCACGTGAACCGTCATGTCGAATACCATCCCCCATGAATTGCTCAGTCCGTACAATACACGACCCCCGTTGCGGTCAATATCGCGCTTTCTTAGAATAAATACTTCACCACCGTGGGAATACGCGCATCCCGTGCTAGTCGACGAGTGGCTTCGGCACCCCCGCGAACCTACAGGAACACGGCATCCGTTCGCATCGTTATTGCGAAAAAAAAATTTTCCCGAGGAGCAATCGATCTTGTCGCCGCCGATCGTATTCCGCATACTCTGACTTTCACGAAGAACGATGGTTATCACAATTCGAAAAGAATACGCTTTTAAAATAAAATTATTCATTATCGAATAGTTATGAAACTGTAGTGAAATGTTGGAAATAGAATTGTTCTATTTATCTATTATTTAGTTTTGAAGGACTGTACCATAGATTTTTTAAAATAACAATCAATTACATCGAAAATAATATCAATTGTTGAGAAGATTATTTGACTAGATTTCAAACTTTCCTCCCAGTAATTATAATTATAGCTGCAATGTGTTGTCACGTACAAATTTCAATTAGCTTTGCCAAAGCTTAACAAAACTTTATATATTCGTTATTACATACGAATGAAGCTTTTCAAAAATATATTTATTATCTTATTTATGATTGTCTTTCTATTGATTTCTAATGATTTTTGAAATTTTTTGAATATTTTACATACAAATATGCGACCGAATATTATTGCAATAGCAGTCTGATAACTCTCACATTGAATAACGTTCAACGTATTAATAAATAGTACGAAAATTATTGATAAAATATTAGGAATTTAAACCGCGATATAGATTGTGAATAATTACTTTGCTTTATATGCTAAAAATGTAATGTCTAAATATTTGCAAATAATGAGTTTTATTAATTTTCCCTTCATTTTTTTCTTTATCTATAATTAAAATCGCAAGACTATTATTTCATCCGTAGTATCAGATAAATGTTAAAATACAAATATAATATGTAATTGTATAAAATAATATATATGTATATTATATATATTATATTATATAAAAGGAGATAAAATTATTTTTCTCCAGTTTACGTTACGTATTAAATAATTAATATCAAGTATTTATATGTGTGCCTCGAAGGAATAGTATTTGAAATGTGTTTATGCATATTTTAAAATTTTATAATCGCGATGTTTGGCTCCGTACGCAACACACACACATAACTTTGTCATGCTCACTTTTTAATAATTGAGAGAATAGTTAGCGTGTCTCTCTATGGGGTCAATATAATGCCGACTATATACTAAATACTTTACACACCTTCAGGCGTGTTGTACAAGATTATTCTGGGTCACTAGTCCGCACAAGATGCAGATGACTTTCAAAGAAATGGTCCGTCGTTCGCTCATAGAGTTGCATGAATTAACTATACGTCTTCAGTAGGTAAGTGGAGCACGGGGGGGCGGGAGGGGGGCGGTTTCGCATCTCTTATCACGGCATTCGATACTGAATCTTTTATCTCACGGTCTTCACGCTTTATCTTGTGACCTCTCGTAAGCTAGTCCGTTATTTAGACTTTGCGGTAAGTCTCGTCGGACTTGCGCGACTTGTGTGGTAATAAAATTGACTGACCTGACAATATGCTTGTGTCTTTCAACCCAGTACTTGATGGCACTTCTGACGAGCATCTCTTGCTTCTTCGTTAATCCGTTCGGTCCTACGCCACCATTGAAAGTCATACCAGCAGTTGGCCGGAAAGTTGCCGTGAAGTCCTGTCGATTGCTGTATATATTACGAAGATCGAGGTCCAGCATGTTGTCGCCCTGGGCTGCTGCCGAAGGTGGTGGCGGCTGATTGTTCTCATTCGATTCACGAAGATGATCCGCACTACCAGCCTGTATGCACAAAAAAATCTCATTGACACATTAAATCTGAGGAAAATTTTAATTATGCAGAAATTTGCATCGTTTATTTTAATACTTTAGATGACAGAAATTGCTTCTTATGTCAACGTTAAATTTTGTTTAAGAAGCTAATTTTGATTTTAATATAAAAAGAAAATCCTATTTTTATTTTAAAATAGAAATGAAATTTTTTTTATATTGATCAAAATAAGCATCTTAAAAAAACTTTTAAATGTAAAAAATGAAAAAATATATAGATCTAGATTTGAATGCGGGGAATAAAATTTATATGATCAACATTATCTGTGGAGATTGAAATTCGACAGACCTTGAAGAGCTCGCTGCTATTCGGTACCACCGTATCCAAAGTTGCGCTCAACTCCATGAGTGGTTTCATAATCTGTTTCAAGTGCTGCAACTGTTCACAGGCAAACAATAACCACGAGCAGAAAAGCACATCCAATGAATTGGCATTAACAAGCATGAAGAACACCCAATAGAATTGGTAGATGAGTATCAATATATGCGTTATTCCCCTGCTGGCATCGAACGGATAGAACGAACGGACCAATAGTTGCGGTAACTAAATTATAAGAAGTGTCATGTATACACAGAAAAAAGGTACTCGGGTAATTATACTATACAATAAATGCAATATAAATGCATATATATTATAGATAAAAAAATCAAATAAAAAAAAAAAGAAGTATGTAAAGATAAATATTTGACTTATATACGTACATATACATAACGTGTCTTAATTATATATTGATTATACATTATAATTTAAATTATAATTATATTTCATTATAATTCTGTTATTTAAATTATATATTATAATTTTAATAATTGTATATTAATAATAAAAAGCGAATGTCTAATGTTGCTTTTTATTTTTAATACACATATATATAATTAAAATATAATTAAGCATAAAGATAAATTAAATTATCTTAAAGCATTTTTTCTTTTTCATTTTCAATAATTTTTAATTTTCCTTGTTGAGCGGAAATATGTTTTGTATTTTATAAATTTGAATTATTACCTGAATAATTGTCGTCTCATTCGTAATTGGATCTACGAGTTTCCTAATCGGGTGTTCAAAGAACGTAAGAGTGGTCCAAGCTACCGCAGTGAGCACGGTAGTGACGCCGACCAAGAAGAGCAGCAGCCTCATCTTCTTCAGAGCAATCGCGTGGTATCTCGCATTGCTCTCGGCAAAGAGCGGATGTGAATTCGGATTGTTCCATATCGCCCACGTTCTGTAAAAGTACTTGCTCCTGATAGCAAAGTAAACGACCTTGACGATACTGTGCGTGAAGAAAAGGAGAGTAATCGTGTTGGCCGTGAGATCATCGACGTCGGCGCTTTCGATGATCAGATTCACCGCGCACAGGCCGAATTGTAACAGCAGCAGAAATAGATTCGCCTAGAAAAGATAGTTTTTGCGACGTTCGTGTACGATCTAGGATTTTTATTCACAGATGATACCATGAACTAATATTAATTTTAATGTATCGATTGTTAAAATTATAGATCATCCTAAAGCTATTAAATATATTGTCAAAATATTATTGCCAAAATCAAGCTAAAGAATATCGATAACTTCGATTTGATCAGACAAAATTAAATTTTGTTATTGCAATTTGGCGAAAATACTATCTAATAGTATGTTGAAACTCGTGATTACTTACACAGCAAAATATTTTATGCAAGTATTTGGACGAATTGTCGTCATAATAGTTGAATACGAAATGTCCAAACATCTTCATGATCCTTATGTTGGGCATGAGATCGGCCACTAGGCCCTGTTGCTTCATCTTCATCATCTGCGAGCAAATTGCACGAGTTGACAATTTATTATTAAACTACTTATCAAACGCTTTATTTCGTGGAGTTGTCATTAAAATTCAACAACTTTAAAATCCGTTCACTCAGAAAAAGTTGATTTAAAAAAGTATTAAATGATTCAAATAAATACGGCAGACACCGACTGTTAAATAAATTTCACAATTTCACAATTCAAAAAAATATATTTTAAATTACAAATAATTTTATTGGCATAATTCATTATAATAACATAAATATGTTATTATAATTATAATAATTAACATACATATGTAATTATTTTTTAATATAATTGGTTATTATTTCGCGCACAAAACATTGTATCATTTGTCATAAAGCAGTTAATTGTAAATGACTATACGCATGAAATCATAAGGCAATTATGTAAATGAAACTTCTAGAAACTTCTATGACTTTTCTTTTGTATTCATCAACATATAATGTTGATTATGTGTTTTTTATACAATGTAAATTGATATAAATTACAATTAGAAAAATTGATAAGACTTTTCTAGGTAGTCTTTAGACTCTTTTCCAACTCGTCGTCAAACGATACAAGACTCGAACAGAAGCTTCCTGTTTTTTCAGACATACGCTGTATTTTCGTATTTATAAAAGATGTCAGAATCTTTTTACATTTTTCGGATACTTTTTTAAACTTTCGCGTTTTTGTTCAGAAAGTATCTGTTTCGAAATAAGAGCGAAGGACCTACCTTGGTCGCTTTAACTATCCAAGATTACAGATGTCTAAAAGCGAAGAATTGGTCGGAACTCCGCGGCCAATTTATGATGCGGCCTTCAGCGCCTCGCGATTACGTTGCAGCAATCTTGCCAAATATATCAGAAGAACGAAGAAAAGCAAACTAACTAGCCGGCCTGCCATCAGTCGTCGTTTTATGGCACAAACAGTTTTGTGTTGCGAATGGTCTTGTCTCTCCGACCGAGGCCCAGGTACCCTCTACTTCTGCCTTCTTGTTCAACCCTCTGGTTATGACCTGACCGCTACCACTACCCCGTCGGTGCGAAACCCCTTCCAGTAGGGTAGGTACCAAACGTGGACCAATCGGGGCCCGGTAACCAGGCGCAAACCGCTTTGTCGCGTTGCGCGACGTTCCTCCGACGCCATATCGCTTCTTACGCCGTCCCCGAGTTGCACGGGGATCTATAATCTTCTTAATAATTTAGTACAGCACCGCCGTGCTCCGTGTAGTTTTCAACGTAAAGAAAGTTTTACCGAAGAAAACAGTCTAAAGTCTCAAGATGTCTAGAGCAGGGGTTAGCAACTGGTGAAACGAAGCTTCCGCTAAGATCGCCGTATATCAACGCGCAACGTCGATTTTCTGGATATTATTCTAGAACACTTTGCAAGTTGTGACCCTTATTACGATTCTTTTGTTAAGTAATTATTAGCTAGAAGATAATGCCTCTCGTGCTTCCATTTCACGATTGTATTAATGTTAAATAAAAAGTTTAGCTTGCGTATTGTAGCTATTACAAATGATCAATCCTATCCTCTTTCTATCATACAAAATTTCATGTTTTTCCTAAAAATATTTACAAATTAATTATTGTATTTTTATGTATCAATTTTATATATCTTAAGAATCTAGTGTTTCTAGTATTTTTTTTTAATTAATATGCAAAATTATTATCAAAGAATAATTTTGATTTGACAGATTTTGGATGGAGCCAATTTTCTCTAGTAAATTTTGTGGAAAATCACTCTCTTTCAACACGCAAAATCTACGTTGAAAAATGTACATAAATTCTCGTAAATGAGATGTAATTTACTAGAATACCATCATCACATATATCATAGGGTCGATAAAAATAAATGATTTGTACGTAAAGTACGAGCGCATACGAAACGAATGACGTAAAACAAATAGTATAAATCGGGCGTAGTTTTATCGTCGAGTGTGACCTATGTAAGCCTCAACGATTAAATATGTCACGTATCGACTTAAAACAGGGGCCGCACCGCAACTTACATGGATAGTACATAGTAAGGAATCCTTCATTATTTAGGGTGACAGTCCTTCGATATTACGGTCGGTTAATGATACTTTGTGCTAATACGACGGATAAGTCAAAATTAGATCAACATTGAAGAAGTTATTGATGGCACTTATACTTAGATATTTTAATCTTTTATTTAAAACGCGAAAGTTTTTTCCCCATACAGCAAACCTCCAGGAGAGTTTTCAAATTCTCACCCGAGTACCAACAGTCATTTTATCCTTGTTGCTTACCGAATGTTAAACAAGGATAACACTCTAGGGAGTCCTCGGGTGGGAATCTGAATGCGCTTCAGGGACGTCCTAAAAACGTTCAGAGAACATTCCTATGGCCTCTGAATATCGTTCATAGATGTTCCCAGGATATTTCTCGAATAAAGGGTGTCCTGTTCAAATTTGTTAATGAATACAATGATTGATGAAATAATCAATACATATTTGGATTTAAAACTCTGGATTCAACGACGCGATTTTACGTAAATCGAAAACCTGCAAATTGTGATGTTTTTATCACTGCAAAATAATCCTAATAAGAGAACTTCATGTGACTTATAAGATACTCCTTTGGTCGTTCGGGTAACCGATTTTGTTGATTAGCGACAGCGCAGTCGAATTGTTTTTTTGGGAAGAAAACAAGGCGGACGTAGCAATTATCGAGATTGAACAACGATCTAGAATTAAACTGTTTTGCTTTCCACAAAGTTTCTTTTTATGAAAAATCAATCGTGAATTAATTACAAGTGAGTGATGTATAATATTATAAAAATACGTGCATGTGAGGCGGAATAATCTAATTGCGATATAAAACGAGTAAAAACTTTTAAATTAATTTAGCGGAAGTCGTCATGTCACGTTTGGGTATCTTTGTTCTGATGCTGTGGTCGCTGATAACGTGCTCCTACGGATTTACGATGGATCGTGCAGGTACCGCGTCAATCTTTGCTTTCATCTTCGCTTCATTTGAATAGTCATATTTCTAACTTATGACAAAGTATAAATCATACATATATATCAATCATTTAGTCAACTTATTCATAATCGGTTCTTGTTTTTTACAGTGTGTCTTGAATAAATAATGTCTTAAGATGTTAATATTCTATTTATATTAAAATTATATTTAAAGACGACTTAAGAACATGCTTTTTTAAGAACGTGTTTTTTTAAGAACGTGTTTTTTTAAGAATGTTTATTATACATATTGATTAATATGTCACAACTCAATAGTAGTGTTTGTACCGCCTACATGGGACACGGCACCGTCCTTGGACACTTATCAAAGAGTATTTGTCGACTCTGCAATGAAAGAGATACAGGTAACTGGTATGAACAGGATCTTGCAAACTGAAGATACGAAAATATCAAAAAATATGTTAGAAAATCAGACGCGCGAGAAGAAATCAACAACCGAGAAAGTCGAGATGAAACTCATCGAGATGAAACCTATCAATGAAATAGCATCGGCAATGAGGAACGACGCTTCTGATTCTTCTGAAGAAAACATTAATGCTGTTATTACTCCTCGAAATATCATTTTGCTCTTGATCGATGAAAGAGACCATGAGAAAAAGGAAGAGAATTCGTGGAAAGATTATAAAGAAAGACTGCCCTTCGCGATTGAAGGAGTTCTTCAAGTACTTTCCTATAATTACATTAATCATTTCTATGTCGGATAATTTAAATTAATTAGAAAATTGAACATCTATAGAATAAATTTTTCTTTCATTATTTAACTCTCTTTTCTACACTCAATAAGTACAAAATAAACTCACGTTCTTACGAAAAAAAAATATATATATATATTCAAGTATTTTTATTAAATATAATATAACAAAATAATTAATGAAAAGTTTGATAAAAATGTGATACTATGAGGAAGTGGCGAGTTTTTAAATATGTTAAATTTAAAGAAAGAACTGTAGAATTCAGTTTTATAATTTTATTTTATACAATCTTTACTATATATTATTAGGTGTTGGAATTAATTCGTAGCGTTTTTTAATGAAAGAATGTTATTTATTTCACATGAGCATTAAAAAATACATGAATGAAAGTACTTCCCATCACTTGTAAAACGCTACGAATTAATTCCAACACCTAATATATAATACGATACAATCTTTTTAAAGCTTATTTATAGTTTAAATTCGAATTGTGTTAAATGAAATTTATAGAGTTGTCGTGACAAGATCGAGAATGCTAATTTCTCTATGGATAACGCGTCCATTTCTGAAAAGAAGGAAAAAGATTGCAATTGCGAGCATATCCTTCTCTCGAATATCGAAGAGTTGTTATCCTGGGCGACACATACAAGAGGAATGACAACAGGTTTGAAAAAAGGAAAAAAATACATTTATTAAATTATTGCAATTATTCATGTATTGAAATTTTTAAAAATATTAACACGAAAGAAAAATATTAAGAATTAAAAAATATTAAGAATTAAGAATTAAAAAAAAATAATTAAGAATTAAAAAATATTATAATGTATTCTTATATAAAAATATCAATGTATTCTTCCAACATTCATTATGTTAATTACTAATTTAATTTGATTTTGATTTTATGCAACAGGTGCAGTTTCCAGCAGCAACTTCTCGATCCCATTTTTTCCTAAATACGAGTCTAGCTCAAATAAGAGTAATGCAAAGTTAGAATTGCGTAAAAGCAAACGCGATTTCAACGACGGTTGGCAAGTAATCGATCTTAACGATCGGATAAGTTCCGTTCCCCCTTCGATTGCGGAAGATTCAAAGACAGACGGTGAGTCAGAAATGGATGTAATTAAAGAAAAATATTTCACATGAATATTTTAATAAAGATGAAAAGATTCACAACAGATCACATTAATTAAAGATTAAGAAAAATAAGCTAAAAGACAGTAAAAAACAAATATGAAACATGAAATTCTGATAATTTTAAGAATAATTCCAAATACGAGACATAAAATATAAGATATAAAATAATATCTTGGATGATATATTAAATTAGATTTTGATTATTTTAATCCTAAGTGTAAATAAAAAGATATATATGTTATACAAAATATAACAAGTTGACATTTTAGTTATTTTGACGTAAAATATAATCTTTAATTAACTTATAATAAAATAAAGGAAAAGATAAAGAAACAAATTTTTTATTTATTAGGAGATTTGAATTATGATACCACATGGGATATTTTTGATATATTGTCCAAAATAAGAATGGCTTTTTTTCGTTCTCTACTTGAATCATTGCACAAGAACGATGGTGTGTTCAAGAATAAATTTTCTTCGCGCAAACAATCCTTTCTTCAATCGACTGCGATTAATTTAATCGAGAAAACCATCAGAGAGCTGAAATCTATTCCAAACGATAAAGGTTACATGTTAGTCGCCGTCGTGCCGAAAAGTGAGGGAACCGCCGCTATTGATCTCCTTCAACGCGAAGTAATTACTGCTTCAGTCAATAAGACGTCAATAAGATCATTAAACTCGCAAATAATTCAGAGAAATATAAAATGTAGTTTAGCAGTTCTTTTTTTATTTAAATATTTTCGTTAAATTTTAATTAAACGCCGAAATCAAAAATACATAAATATAATAAACATAAAAAATAATTACATTCTTATAAATATTAATAAACTTATAATGTTTTCTTAAATCAATGAAGACTTCTGTAAAGAACACTCTTTTAATCGTAACGCAAATCTGTGTTGGAGACCAAATACCCGTTTCATTTGCTGCACAAGGACCGAATTGTCGAATTTTTCAAGAAGCAAGAGTTATTGATGAGCTACCAATTCTAATAAAAAAAGCTATAATTACAAGCAATTGTTATGATACCGAATGTATGAATCGACAAAGACGCGATGTTCCAATTAAGTTACGTTTATCAACTGGAATCATTTCGCAAGAATTGCCAGCGGAAAAGCGAGTTGTTAGAAATACGAACATTAAAAAACTGGTAAGGTGAACCAATCATGTCTTAATAATAAATAATGATAATGCTTGTTTATCTGTGTCGCAAGTTCAATATTATTATTTATATATTCAATAAATATATATTCAATAAATATATATTCAACAAATTATTTTACGTCTTAAAATACAGATCGATAAAAGTAGAGCACACAATTGTATAAATATATTAGATGTTGGAATTAATTCGTAGCGTTTTTAATGAAAGAATGTTATTTATTTCACATGAGCATTAAAAAATACATTAATGAAAGTACTTCCCATCACTTGTAAAACGCTACGAATTAATTCCAACACCTAATATATTTGACATATATTTAAATAACAATAATAATACTTTGTTGAATACAAGAGCAATTAATTAAATAAAATAAAGAAATAATTAATGAAATAATATATAATCATTTAAAATACATTAATTGTATTCCATTTTTGTACAGAAAACGGATAAACTGAATGGCACTACGTCAAAGTAGGTTTCTATGTTTGTGTAACTTTTATGTTTATATTATATTCAACTGAAATATTAATACAAATTGTTAATAGCAAAGACTTTCAATAAGGATTAGCTTCAAATTTTTAATAATCTGATCTGGAAATATGTCTATTGATTTTTGGGATAAAAATGACTGTTTTATATCTTCTGTTTAGAGCACCGTAAACATTGAAGAAAAACAACGAAAAAATACAAAGAAATTCGGCTTCATTGAAGACAATACCATGTGACCTCAGTACAGTTCTCGGTGCCATGACCTCAATTCTCGCCAAAGTCGCAATAACATCTTAAATGTAAAGACATAATATTTCGTACTCCATCTTTATATGTTTTTATTTCTTTATCTTTTTTTCTATTTATTCCTCTATATTTTACCCAATATAGATGAGAATTAGCAACAATTTTGATAATATTTTCTTGAAAAAGCATTATAAAAGATAATATTCGATGAATAGGGCTTTCGAAAGAAAAGAAAATTACGATGTTATGTTGCTACAATATCAATTAAATCCACGAATAAACTTTGACAATTAAATAATTACCTGTGCAATACATGAATAATTGCTCTGATAGCATCAGAAATTAATTTTTCCCAAAGGAAAATTAATTTCTAATTTGTGAAGCTGTCGTTAAAATCTAACGACAAAAAAAGCGAACTCTAATCTACTATTGGCAATTTAAAAAAGACAGGATTGACTAGCTTCGTATATTTGTGCGGGGCCAAGTATTTACCGCGTGTATAAACACGTCTTGCTAATTCCAGTCAATTACAAAATCGCACGCGAATGTATATGAAATTGCAACCAGTAATTTCATACACACGCGAAATCTTTCAGTTATGACGGTCGCCATTCGCGTAATCGTGCCCTGGTGCAACAACGGCGCATGTATCTGCGAAAGAAAGTAAGACGAGGGTATGAGTGCAGCCCGTGTGAGTTAGTCAACGTGTGATTCTATGCACTCGGAAGTGAATGCGATACAGAATCGAGTGTACGATTATCACTGTTATCTTTACTAGCAGCGTGCGAAAGTCAATAATAAATTCTTGAGAATTATTAATTATTCGCAAGAACAAAGACTTGCGATTTCGTTTGTGTTAATTATCATGATCACGCATTAGCAATAATCCGAATTTTTTTGAAGAAAATTTAATCTTGTAAATCTTACGTGGCTATAAATATACATTCGAAAATTTGCTAATAAATTGTGTAGTAAAACATATTTAATAATAGATTGATCTGACGATATGTACAGAGCGATTAGAATTATATAAAACATGCGTGTAACAAAAAAGAAGATTATATCGCAATTATATCGTTTTTTCCGATTTGATCATTATATCGCAATTATATCGTTTATATTTGAATACAGACTTGCTCTTTTCAGCTAAACTTCTTAAATGGTTTATCTTCCCTCTTTTTCTCTTCACATTAAAGAAAAAAAAAGGTAATATTTTTCATTTTTGTCACTTCTTTTCGTCATTTTGTCCTTTTTTTTGTATAAAAATTGTACATAGAAAATAACTGAAGCAGCTTCTGAGATTTCTTCAGATTTGCACGATTACTTCTTTCTCACTGTTTTTTCTAACGCTAATACATTCGCTAAATAATAGCCTACATTTATATGACTAATTGTGCATGTAATGTTGATATCAATCGTATAGTTATTATGCTAGGCCAACATTAACTTAGCAGTGGTAGGCAATGCATTTATAGAGTGTTCTCTAATGGCAGATAATAATCGTTAATATGACGTTTTCTAACTTTTTAACGTGTATAGTAATGTAATCAATTATATGAATACTTTGCTGAAAGAGAGAACTGTCGATATTTTTTGTCTCTTCTAAGACATTAATTAAGTCAATATAAGAACAGTTTTCTTATATATGTAAACACGTTATTGTATATGGTTCTTTTTCATATAATGAATGACAATGGACAAATGTATTAGCTTATTTCTTAATAGTGGATTTCAACGAAAATCGGAGAATATACACGAATATACCTGTGAATTTATTTACTCATTATACGCAATCGCAATAATTTTTCAATTACTTACCGAGGAATGGCGATAGCTAACTTTAATATAATTCCGTGATTTTAGAAACTCATGAAATTGTAACGTTTATATAACGTGAAAATTCTCGCCTGATGAGCGCGCCTGACCGCTTTAGTACGTACGTGATTCATCTTTTTTTGCTCTGATAAACAATAAAATGTGAAACTTCTTTCTGAGAATCGATCAATGTGTCTTTAAGCGGCTCGCATATAAATAAGTAAAAAATTATGTACTTTTATCATACTTTTGAATTATACTCTATTAGCTTTTTTTAGCTAGCTCCAGATGCCATGACCAATGTACGTCAATTTTATGCATTACACTCGCTAAATATTGATTTACATATGAATAATTATACATGTCATGTGTGTATATAATACTAGCTAATGTTGGCTTACTTTGGACGGGTTGTGACTCCGCTTTAATAAGATTGGAAATTAATTAATAATCTCTTCCTCATAAAATCTTTACGTTAAATTCTTTATATAAAATCACTAAAATTTGAATTTTATAACAAACGACTACATATTTCATTATAAAATTTCCAATTTCAGCCTATTATATTTTTAGAACGCCCACAGACGTTGTATAATATGTGAATATTTGCTTTGCTCTGTTTAATGTCTCTGGTATCATACAAAATTTATTCTTTTACGTCACGAAATGAATGGAATTTCTTCTAACTATCTCTCATGAATCAACAGAGCTCGACTAATTTGTTAGTAAAATTTGCCCAAAAAATTGCTAATCAATCAGATTTTCTTTTACGGCGTACTGTAACAAGCAAAGTAAGAGTGGGGCTTCCCTATGATATAAAGGAGAACCGGTCCACGCACGAGAAGTAATCGTTCCCACTCCGTTGTTCATTTGCCGTCTCTCGAGTTTGCGGCTCCGATCATTTCTCTTTCTGCAACTATCCGAAAGTCATCGTTGCCGCGATCATTTGCACGTTGAGTGTCTGTGCCTGCAAATGTCGTGTTGCACATCGGTCAAGGTAAGTTTGGCTCTCTTTTATAACATATATGAAAATCATCTGGGAAACACTCACGAGATCATTTTGCATGCGTATCATATCGCGTTAATATTACTACATAATATTATAAAGTTACATTCAATGAAATAAGCTTTAATCTTCTATGGACCGATTTTTTTTATGATTATAAAAAAAATTATATAACATGAAATCAACAAATATCAACATATAAATATAAATTATGTCTATCTGCAGACAAAATGAATCGGAAATAATTGAAAAATGATTTTTAATGATCATTTTGGAGTCATTTTGGAGTCATATCATAATGACTTATTTTGCTTGCAAAAGCATTTCCAAGCAGAACAATAAATTATATCAAAATGATGTCAAAATAATTAAAAGTCATTTTTCAATCATTTCCGATTCATTTTGTCATAACTTGTTCTGTTCAGGTTTGCTTTAATCTCAGATTAAAGTTGATACCGCTATCCAGAATGTTAATGGTTATTAAAAATACATTATATATTGATACTGCTATCCAGAATGTTAATGATTATTAAAAATACATTATATATATCAAGATGTATACATCATCTTGCGATAAGAAATTAAATAAATTATAATAAAATATCGATTTATTAGTGATTTGAAAATTATTCGGACTCATAGAGAGTTAAATATCGCGCTTAATGTTTATATTAAAATATAATAAAAAGAAAAGGAATTGTACATTTCAAATTTAATTGCGAAACCATAATTATTATTCGCAATGTCTTATTTAACTCTTCGAATTTTTCTTTAACTTTTTTACAAGGTGATTCTTTTTAAGAATCCAGGTTGTCTTCATTTACTCTTACACATTTTTTGTCGTCTATACTGCGACGCTTTCTTTGTCTATACTGCATTTTTTACTTGTCTGCAGATATATACTGTAGATATACTGCAGACGCGACACATTTATTTTGTATCATAGTATATCAAACAATCATATGAGAATGTTGAAAAATTAATAGTTTATAAATTAAAAAAACTAAAGATCTTTTATATTTGTGAGAATAAGTTTAAATCTATAAATTAATTTTTTTCCTTAAATATTACTTAAATATTAATTTTCCTATATTTTTAGAATTATATATTACTATTAAAATTTTTTAAACCTTTGATGTTTAATTAAAATTCAAAATCAGATCCTCTTTGTTTCTTTTTCTCTCTCTTTCTTTTTCTCTTTCTTTTTCTTACTAATTTGACATTATTATAAATTTTTCATTTCTATTGTAATCAAATTACATCCTTTGATGGTGTACAGATAATAATAACATAGTGTCTACAAAATGTTAAAAAAGTATATATTTAAACTAAAAAGAAAATTTAACTAAAAAGAATATATTTAAGCGCATTTTTAGCACTTTGCAGACGTTGCTGTGTTTGGATAATGCTCTTGTCACTAATGTTTTGAATACTTACAGACTTTCACGCTTGCCAATTTTCCTGCTTTATGAAAAGACAATCACGATAGTAATTTGGTGACCAAGAGCGCTTGCGCCATAACTATTCTAATTTAAAAAAAATCTTTTGTTTTTCACTTTGTCTTTTTTCAGCTTCAAATTTCTTTTTTTTTCTTTATAATTAAATAAGTATTTTGTTCTCGAACTTTGCGCGGAGAATAAACCTATAGTTTTCTGTATTAATTACAAGAATATGATTTTATAAATTTTTTCATATGATTAAATGGGTCATAAAAAATGAATTTCGAAATACTGCCGTTCCCGAAACGAGAAGGGGTAAAGATTAAGAAACATTCTCTCGGCTTCTACGTACGAAGCCGCGACGAGTTAGAGAAAGTTCGCGTTGAGCAAGTCGCTTTGGTCAGCATTAATTCCTGACATAAGAACGATGGGTATCTCAACCGGTTGTGCAATCCCTGTAGTGCACATTACGCGCGTAACACGTGTAACCGAAAAGGAGTCATAGACATTATGCATACAGTAGGGATGATGTCGGATTTATTTTGCAAGTAATTTAATTTTACGCTTTCTAATCCTGAAAATGGGAGACACATATATTTATATTTTTTTATTATAAGAATGCTCGATTATAGGGAATCCTTGAATTTGTTTGTCTATATTTGATGTCATATAGATATGTTCCTACTTTCTTATTGCGATTGTTGTGTTTGTAGATGCTGTTGATACAACCTACGGATGAAATGTCTAACCAGATACGAGTGGAATTGAATGAGAATGTAGCAACGCGCGATAAGGATCTCGAAATGATTAAAGAATGGCTCGCTAAGCAGCCGCATTTACCTAAGTTCGACGGTACATGTAATTTTTGTTAAATATATGTTAAACATATGTTAAACATATAAAATTAATAATTATAGTGAAGGCAATCTGCACAAAATTTTAGGATATTAAGAATCTAATTTGTAATTTTACATACCGCATTATATTTTTACATATATATAATATTATAAAATTTTAATATATGTTTTATTTTAATTTACATTTCATTTTATTTTAATACATTATTCATTCTCTTTAAATATTTAAAATAAAATTCTAACATGAATTGTACAGATCATCTAAAGTAGGCTTTAAATAGATTCTTTTTTAATTAGTTATTATAATTAATTACTATAGATATACAGAGAGAGAGAGAGAGAGAGAGAGAGTCATCATGATATAATCTTATCTCTTTTTAGATGATCAAAGAATAATGACATTTCTACGTGGGTGCAAGTTTTCCTTGGAGAAATGCAAATGGAAACTAGACATGTACTTTACGATGCGTGCAATAGTTCCTGAATTTTTCTCCAATCGTGACATTACAATGCCGGCGCTGCAAGAAGTAGCAAAGCTACTGTAAGGATTTCGAATTGTACATAGTATACATATGGCGATAGTTTAAGATATTGAAATTCGGAAAGAAACGGTACTCCTATAACTAAACGGCACCTCTAACTCTTCGTCTCCTTCCTGCAGACATCTACCTCCTTTGCCAGGCTTGACGCACAAGGGATATAGAGTGATCGTCATGCGAGGAGTCGATAAGGACATACCAACTCCCAATATACCGGAAACTATGAAAGTATAAGTTTATTGTGGTTTATTTCATTTCGACAAAACTGTACAGACATTTTGGCTATACGGAAGCAACGGTTTTGTTGAGTATCTAAAAATTTAGTTGCAAATCTGATAATAATTTTGTTGGACTATCAAAATAATTATGTAGGACGCTCAAACATGATGAGCAGTGCTCCAAAAAGTTTTGATGTTCTAGATGTATCAGCTTGAGCGTTCTGCACAATTATTTGGATGGTTCAAAAAATTATTTTCAGATCTGTATGTAGCTAAATTTTTAGATACTTCAGCAAAACCATATATGGATTCAGAAATGCTTTCTTCAGTAAAATTTTGTTATGTTTAAAAATGAAAGATCAATCTTATTTACAACACAATCTTTCGTATTAGTGCTTAATATCCCTTAAAAAATACATTTACCGATGTTGTTTCGGTAAATTTAATCTGATGTTCATAAATAACATTTTACCACGTTATTCTTAATTCTTTTTATATTTGTAGTGTTTATAATTGAACTCGATTTATAATTGAAATCGATTTCGATTTTTAAAAATTATTTCACATCGATACTTTATGTAATATTTCGTGTCATGATATCAGAATAACAGACATTATTATCATTAAAGACAGTGTTCATGATCGGCGACATTCGTCTGAAGGAGGAGGAACACGGTGTGGCTGGCGATGTCTACATTCTCGACGCTGCTGTCGCGACGCCCATACATTTTGCCAAGTTTACACCATCTCTAGTGAAGAAATTTCTGGTCTGCGCAATGGAAGCATATCCAGTGAAGCTAAAAGAAGTGCACGTGATAAACATCAGTCCACTCGTAGACACAATCCTTAATTTTGTCAAACCTTTCCTGAAGGAAAAGATACGCAATCGCATCTTCATGCACAGTGATATCAAGACGCTATATGATTACATACCTCGAGAGATATTGCCGACCGAATATGGTGGCGACGCTGGACCCATCCAGAATATACATGGCACGTCAATTTCACTATTTCTATTTATTTGGAATTTAGAGTGCATTTTGAAACTTAATTTCAAACACAATTTTTTTTTAGTCTCTTGAATACTTTGAGAAAAAAAAACATTAAATTTTCTTTATTAAATTTGTGAGACATCCGGCATATAATATCAAAGTGAGATATAATAACAATAGTTGTTATTAAAATAGTAATATGCACATATAGAAAACATCACACTTAAATATCTTTAAGACTTTAAGATTATTTCTCTAACTAATATCATTTCTTTTTCTTTATCTTTCAGACATGTGGATGAAGAAATTGGAGGAATACGGGCCGTGGTTCGCGGAGCAGGAAGCTATGAAGACTAACGAGGCTTTACGACCAGGTAAACCAAAGACGCAAGACGACCTATTTGGTCTTGATGGATCCTTCCGGCAGTTATCGATCGATTAAGTCGTTTAACGCGATCCAAAATCGTTATGGCGTAATCACCGCCAACGGCAGTCGTTAACCAGATCGTCAGCGTAAACTTCGATGTCGATCGATCATAAACTTCGTCCACGATGAAAGCTGAAGCATTTCCGTTTCAAACGATTACAAATGTATCGCAAATTTTTGTACGAACTGTGCTCGATATCGAGTATCTTTAAAATAGCGCGATTCAATTCGTATAACTTATATAGTTAAAACATAATATATTTTTATCAAAAAGCTTGCCAAAAAAATGATAGAGATGATTCATTAACAAAATATTAATATTTTTCATTTTTTAAATTTATTTATTTTTATAATTGAAGACGTCACGTCATTGATTATAATTTATTAGATAATTTTAAAGAATCTAAGAAAACAAAATTTACCTTTTTTATACAGATATTTTTTTTTTATCCAGCTTTCCTCTCCATCGACTTTTTTCAGATAATACCATTTGTGTTTTATTCAAGGCACATACATAGAATAATCAAATTTTAATATTCTTTTTTATATAATAAAATAATAAGTACTTTATATATGTAATCATATTAATGGCGAAACATAAAAATTATGTTTTACTTTGTCTTCTAAATTAATTAAGTTTAGAAATTTTATTGCCAAAGTTGATTCTTAAAAAGGATAATATCTCAATATAGAAATATTGTGATATAACATTTAGTCAAGCAGTACGTTAGAATATACCGCACTTTTATACATACATACATATAAATGCACATTAATAACTCTAAAACGCCTTTTTAATATGGCATATTCAGCTTTTTTTTTCCAGTACCTTTTCAATGCTTTTTTTGATTGCTTGTAACTTTTTTATTAATAAAGATATCTAACATTTATTTGGTACCATTATATTTCTTAATGTCTTTCATTTTGATTGAGAAAAAATTGATTACAATATATGTTTATTTTTATAAAAGTAATAAGCAATCAAATTGGGTTGGATCTAAATGTGTTGTTTCCATAGTGAGACGTTTTAGAGTTAAAGTTATATATTGTTATTATCATGTCATTAGTAAAATATGCAATAATGTTTGGAAATTGAGTAATGCTGAATTTCGTAGTGAGCCATAAATGTAGCAATATAAACAAGTTATAGTTTTATACATTCTTTGCTTGAATCGTCGGCGATTTCTCTCTTTGCACTCGTAAACGTGCAAAAATGCGGCGCACTGACATGTACCTATCATTAACGTGATGTTTTTTGATGACTTCAGATATTCATTATCGATATTCTATCTCAAGAAATGAGAACAAAGTCTTCCAGAATGAAAGATGTAGCTGTATCCCTGTCAATATTAGTAGGTAATTTGTATAAATAAATCCTAAAAAAAAAGAACAATTTTCCTCAATCAATATCGAACGCAGACAGATTTTTTGTGTACTACGTAAGTGACTCATATAGCAATGTTTTCGTCAGAGCACGTATAAGAAGTTACATTCATTACGATTATGTATTACAATAATCAGACAAGAAATTGCGAGAAGCGTTTTGCAATCTACAATTTCAGAAACCTTGCAATAAAACGTAAGCCCTGTTCTTAGAAAAAATAGATCCAATTTAACTTGGCCAGTTGCGGCGCCAATCACCATTAATTCGTCGCGAAGTAGAACGAAAACGAAAGATTCGATAAGAATGTCATATCCAGTGAAAGCTGTATGTAGCAGTTAAACCGCTGTGCTGAAATTACCCGAGTTTCCATTTACGTTCACTCGACTTCCTGAGATAATCAATGCCGTATTTCAATAATTCGAAAGTTAAAGAAAGAGAGAGTAACACTAAAATTTGTAAAAAGTATTATTGAGCTTAAAACAATTACCTTAAAAGTTTTTATAAAGAAGCTTTCTTTCTTCTTTTTATTGAAACGAGATCTTATTAAAATGAGATAGATATGTAATTAATTTAATTGATTTATTTTGTTGGTTTATCTTAGCATTGTATTTAAAAAATTGCATTAACTCTCTCTTCTGCTATTCAAGCGCAACTATTTGATATATTTATAAAAATTAATAAATTAAAAGAAATTTATCTAATTTATTGTTTTCGGTGTTTCTGCTAGTTTTCCGCATAAAGAAAGACATTTTTTTTATTCACGTACATTTTCTACATAAAAATATTCTTTACTAAAATAATAAGATTCTCCTTGAAGAAGAAACCGTTGCCAATACATTAATTATTCAGATTCCATCTATATTAGTCATATCCTGATAGGGTTTGATGATTCCAGTAAAGATCTAACAAATACGAAAATTATATTTTCTGGGCAATATATCGACATCAAAACGACGACGATAGTGATGGTAATATAATATTCTTTATGCCATCATATATGCGAAACGAGTAGTCGCCTCTTTCCATGTATCCCCACTTCTTCATTCTTTTGGTCACTTACATTCATCATTCGTCATTGAGCTGAGCTAAGTCAGTCAGTCAGGCAGCTTATCAATCAGTCGGTTAGTAAATTGTTCAATCAAGTTAATTAATCAACCTTTTTTACAATTCCGGAATCAATAAATTATTTCAATAAATTTCATTGTCAGAGATGACAATTAAAATAAGACAATATAGTGCGTGTACAATGATAATCTAATCGATGTTTGACAAAAAAGGAATTTGTGAAAGTAAAGAGTGTTTTATTTTATTGTCTTTTATTTCGATTAAAACTCGTCAAAATAATAAATGAAATTATTTGAAGTTACGATATTAATAATAAAGATAATTACGACAAATATAACAAAATCAGAAAATACTAAAAGCAATGAAAAAAAATCAATGAAATATTCCATAAAAATATATTAATAGCTCTTGTAAAATTTCAAGATTCTTATTATTATTTTCTACTTGTATAATTATTTAAATTAAATTTAGATAAAAATTTTCTTTTTATTTTGCAGGCAAATTTTTTAAATATAAAAAATATTTCAATTGTTTAAATCGACTTTTACAGTTTTAATACTCACTTTCACTCTTCTTTTGTGTGTGCTATATAATACAATATTATATATGCGACAATTGAAAAGAGTTTCCGGGCGTGTTCATCGAAGAGAATATTACTAAAAACTCACTAAATAATTACGGAGATTTCACGTTCAATCATCCGTATATTTTGTATTTTTCCTCGTTCTGTAAGTATGATTTCTTAATAATTTCTTAATAATTTTTCAAGCATTTGCTTATATACTTTTTCCTTGCTTTCTCTCTCTTACGAACTATATTGAATGAACTGGAAATTTGAGCCAATATTATTGCAATATTATTGCAAGAATAAAAAGAATAAATTTAAATGAAGAATCATTCAAATTAATTTTAATAAATGCCAAATTAGCCTGTTGCTGAATTTTAAGCAAAAATAGAATTTGTTTCAAATTTTTACCATTTTATATTTAACCGGTGGAGGAATGTTTTCGACTAAAATACTCTGTGTGTGTGTGTGTGTGTGTGTGTATGCATACTGTAATAGTGTAATGTATAGATTTTTAGTTATGAAATTAACATGTTCAAAGCTTCATAATTATAATTTCAATTTTCTTAAGTGCTACTGTTTTATTAATGAGGAAAGCACATTGATAGCGTTAGTCTCTGGATTTTCCGTCTTCATGTTTTGACATAAATGATTCTATAATAGACCCACACAACGGCTTGATAACTTATGCAGCACTCGAGCACGACAGTATCAACATTAATATTCAGTGAAGTTCATTTAATAAAGACCTCAAATTGTAAAGTAATCTTATATTTAGTGTAAATGATATATTTGTGCAATATAAATTATTATTAACGATTATGTAGATACGATTTGCAATAATTTCTTCACTAATGTATGCCTTTGCTAGCTTGACAGGTGGATCGATATTCTTGAATATCAATATAATGAACATATATTATACAATATAAGTCACCGACTTTCTATATATAGGTTAATCAATAATTATTACCATCTATATATGAAACTACGTAAAAATTGAGATTATCACTTCATTAAAGTATGAATCGATAAAATAGAAGATATGTATGAAATAATCCACATATAATATTGGATATTTAAAACGATGCGCATGTAACATTAAAAATCAGCTGATTTTTCAACTTTAGATATCATTCTTCTGTCAAATTGTGTCGAAAAGATTGGGTGCTTCTCACGTCTCTGTACGAATCGCTTCGATCAAACTTCTCATTCGAATTGTAGAGATAGCAGCGTGATCTGCATTTAAATACAATCTACAGAAGGAGATCGACGTGGTGGACAAATGAAGGGAGAGTGGGAGAATGATAGCCAGACGAAGTCCGAGCGATCGAAGTGACGGTAGAACGAGAGAAGACTGAGTACGCAACCTGTGCATGGCACATTCTGTCAGTGTTGGGTACACAAATACCGATGGTAGAAGAGGCAACCTTTGGCCTCTTAACAAATAACGCGAGGAACGGAACGGTCCGCGATCATCGTTCATTCTTGGTCTTCCGCGAGTCTTCCTCGAGATCGCGATGCAGACAGTCGGCGATATTTAAGCCAGTGATCGGCGTTGACTGGTACCGGAACAGCTACGGTGAGTTTGAATTTTAACGTTATTTTAAATGCGATACACACACAGGATATGCATTTACATTTAACATGTCTCTCTTAAAGAAAATGTTTTGTGTATATCAATGCGTTTTTATTTAAAAGGTGTGCCTGTGGTATCGAATTTTGCCGGTTCCAGTCTCTGATCATTTATGATTGATCTGATGATTTATCTACGATGTAAATTTATTGTAATTAGGATTAAATTTTTGTAGATCTATAACTGTTTCTTTTATACACATATCTTTTACACTTTTTGCACAAAAATATTTTATTATTTATTCAGATATTTTATTTATTCATATATTATTAAGGCTGGATTGTTCCATCTTTCGATAAATTTTAACTTACTTGTTCTCGCTCTCATTCTCTCTCTCTCTCTCTCTCTAACTTTTTCTTTTGTTCATTAGATAAATTATCACATAATTTATTCAAAGATGGAACAACAAACCCTTATATTGTTTACATTATCAATTATAAATAGATAAATAGATAAAAAGATTTCACATTTGGGATTTCAAAAGAGTAGTTAATCCAGCATCGTGATGCATTTTACAAGATAGGTTTAACATTTTTTCCATTAATTTCTTTTTGGCTCTGTTAACTGAGAATTTTATTCCTTTGCAGAAACTTCACATCTGTTCAAATTTTATTTATTTTCACCTTTGAAGAAGGACGAAGGAAACTTGACACTTTGCGAAGGAGAACGCAACGCTTTCGTGTACCAAGGTGTGCTATGCCGATCCTCGACGACATTGCAGTATAACGGACACACACGAGGTTTCTGAATCGACGTGACCGGCGCGCGCCTCGTCGCGTCGCGTTCGCGCTTCCGGGACGACAGAATCGTTAAGACAGAATGAAGCTCGACCTCTTCGTCACGTGCGTCACGGTGAGTTTTCCCGGCCAATGATTCCTGATGGTCACTCGCGATTACCTGCATACCTGCAGTACCTCAAATGTTGCCTTGAACACGACGGAACGCTGCGAAAATTTGTGATGAAATAAATAACAACATACCATAAGTTCATAACAGGAAAATAATTGCTAACAATGTTTTTAGTTGAATAGCTAATTGTCTTTTTTAATAAGGCAGAAATTTTGAAATCATTAGCTTTATACTTTTAAGTCTAACAATTCTATTCAATTATCTTCAATTGTCATCAACGAATTTTTTAAATGTCTTGGCTCTTTGTATGGAAATCATAGTAAAAAATTTTCTAGTCCGTTTTCGTCATTTATTGTCAGATTTTTCACAGATCTTGGACAGTCTTTAATCAGCGCTCGCGCTTTTTCAGTTAAAATTTATAATGAAAAATCTTATTTTTTCTGTCTGAATTTGTACACATTACATAGACATTCAAATATTAATAATAAGTTCAGAAAGCACATTAATGGAACATTGGTAAAATTTTTATCGAAAATGAGATTCCATTCCTAATAAGCAAGAAACGTTTTGAAACATTCCAGCAAGTAGTATTACAGCAATGTTGTAACTTGGGAATTCCTATGTGAACGTGAGAATTTCTCTCTCTCTCTCTCTCTTGGAATTCAACATTTTTGAAACGTATATATTCGAAACGAGAAGAAATATTTCATTATTCCGAAGTTCGTCATTATTATAAATTTTATTCTAATTTATAATAATTCGCTTGGCGAACTTTGAAATAGTGAAACATTTCTTCTCGTTTGGGATATATTGTTTCAAAAACGTTGAATTCCGCGAAAGAAATTTTCACGCTTATACGTTATACGGAATTCACAAGTTTACAATAAGGTCGATATTTGCCGAAGCTATTGACGTTTGTCATACAGTAATTACACAGCCGACGAACCGAGGATTTCATGGAAACCTAGAGAACGCTTTGACGACGAGGAAGCAGGATCAAACGCAGCTGCAAATAGTTTCTTCCTTCCTTCTCAAACATACCGTTTCTCGAATTCACGAATTAACCATTTTATTTGTGGTGCTAAAAATGTATATATATATATATATATATATATAAATCCAAAATGTGACAAGAAAATTAGCTTTTTCATATAAAATGTTAATAAGATAAATGTTAATAAGATAAATTAATCAAAGATTATTTAAAGAAGTGTTAAATATATGTTTAAATAAAACAGCTGTAAAATATATATTTAAACAAAACAGCTTATAAACAGCTAAAGAATTCGCTGAAACAATAACGATTGCAAGAGCATTGAAAATTAATTAATCATGACGCTATTCTCCAAAATCTTTATTTATCAGAAGAGAAGTTAATTATTTTAGTGATTAAAGTAGAATCTTTTCTATACTTTGAAAATCAGTATTCATGATTTTTCTGGAATAAAACTTTGTTTGAAAATAAATTATTTATATAAATTACACGTCTCGCAAAGTTTTAATTAGATTATTGCGACCGACAATGAGTTTTTATCTCTCAAACGAAATGTGCTTTAATTTACTTTAATCAAGGTAGACGCAGCTGTACGAGAATGCAAGAATTTAATCCGTAATGAAGGCTTTTGAATGAACGAAGATTCAGCTCGCAAATGAATCGCGTTTAAGTCTGTCACGTAACTTGTACGTGTTTTGCGGATTTATCACAGCGATTCGCGCGATGCCGTCACATATAGTCAGTATATTATAAGCAAAGAACAAAAATGTATGTACATCGTTTTGTGCCGTTACAGTTTTTTTGACAAACAAAAGACATATGATTGTAATATGCATACAAAATACATATATTCTACTTCGCAAAATATATCTTCTCTCTCTTTTTTCAAAGTTAAATTCCTCGAGCTTGCTTTTCAAGGGGAAGAAAATAAGTGTTTGTACATATCACACTACTTCCCAATTTTTATATTTATTTTGTTATTCATTAAGCATCTTGAAGCAACTTGTATTCTATTATCTATTAAAATAACTGTTGTTGTTCAGAATTGAACTCTCTGAATTTGGAAGAAGACAAGTATTCAGTACTTCACAATTCTTATTTTATTATCATGAATTCTGTTACTTTTAGTCACGTTAAGCAATTCAAAGTCTACTCGAAATGATAATCATCAAATAAATTATCAAATTAAAATAGTACTGTAAAAAATATAAGTGTAAATATAATTACGTAATTTAATTACGTGGTGTTCCCAGCAAACGAGAATGGATTAAAATGGATTGAAATTTTTTTTTATCCGAATGTATTTTAAATAGCGAATACTTTTTTTGGATTTGATTGGATTCAATTGGATTCAATTGGATGCAAATGGATTGAAAAACTGCATTTCCTATTCAAAATTTTGAATTGAACAGTATTCATCATATGTGTGTTGTTCACAGATATTATTTTTAGATTGAAAAACATAGAGATATGCTCCATGCTATAAATGAATAAAAATGCATTTAAGATTGAAAAGCATTCATTTTAACATTCGTGAATCAATATTTCTGAAAATCTGAATCCATTTCAATTCATTTCAATCCATACTCGTTTGCTGGGTTAGCGTATAATTCTCACTGTGTTGATGTTAACATTAAACATCAACATGGAGCTAATTTAAAACCCTATTTGTATCACCATTATGTATGACATAGATTTAAAATTCACTGTGTGTTAAATCTATATTATGTTTATATTAACATCAATACGATAAGAATTATATAAACATCGGATGCGTATTAAATTCACACCTATATTATTTAGAGTGTGGAGACGCGTGACATTACGTTGAAAATTGTTCAAAATTTTGTTTGTTTTTCTGGACTCCCGATAAAACGGAAAACCAATAAAGGGGAAAACGACCTTATTTTTTCCCCGGAGCGTAAATCTTGATTGCGCAGATTATGTTATGACTGTAGTCTACATGGAAAATTTAAGACTCTACACGACATTGTCCTACATTGCGCTTCGTCCAGTACACGTGCACTGAAAATCATTATATACTCTCTCCCCTTGTAAACGTTCGGTCGTTCAACAATGATATTAAACACTCGTTAATGTATGATGTATCGACAGATTCTGCCGGCAATATTGATTACGTCGACATGCGAGATAAACGCTGTCCCGACAGAAGACGCGAAGGCAATCGAGAATGGGAATGATTACGCCCAAGTCCTCGAGCTTTCATTATTGTTTTACGAAGCACAGCGTTCTGGTAAGCTGCCGAAGAACAACAGAATCTCATGGCGAGGCGATTCCGCGTTGTATGATCGCGGCTCGAATGGCGAGGATTTAACCGGAGGATACTACGATGGTAATAAGCCAGTCACGTTTTCAATCACTACATAATTCGATAAGCTTATGATATAGTTATTTAAATCTAGAAAAAAATATATCGAGATGAAATCTCTTTAAAATTAAAAAAAAAATGTATAATCCATTTTGCAAAATTAATTGTTCTTATTCTGCCAGCTGGTGATTTCGTCAAATTTGGCTTTACGATGGCTTTCACAACGACACTTTTGGCTTGGGGAACGGTTAACTGGCCAGAGGCTTATGACGCCGCCGGTCAACTGGACGAAATTCGCAGAGCTATCAAATGGTCCACCGATTATTTTATCAAGTGTCACGTAAGCGAAAACGTGTTGTACGGCCAAGTGGGTGATTTTCCCGTCGATCATATGTTTTGGGGAAGACCCGAGGAACTAAACACTACTAGACCAACTTACAAGATTGATGCAGAACATCCTGGTAGTGTCGACGTACTTCTCTTTTCAAATAATTCGTTTACTTATCAGGAGATAAATAGAAAAACAAAAAAAAATACATTAAAATATATTATTGCCTTTAATTTTTATTGTATAGAATATCTAATTACGAAAAAATCAGTTTTTCTATTTTTTTGACACTCTTGACTTATCTTTTCACATTTATTACTTTCATTATATATTGCAATCTTATAAAATATTCTATTTACTACTATTATCAGGTTCTGATCTAGCCGGCGAAACGGCCGCCGCTCTCGCGGCTTCGAGCATCGTCTTCAGCAGCGTCGATTCTGAGTATAGTGCCAAGTGTCTCGAGCACGCGAAGGACTTGTACAAATTCGCTGACGTTTACCGCGGTCTTTATCACGAAGCGATACGCGGTGCCGAACGTTATTATGAAAGCACAGACTACGGTGACGAATTAGCATGGGCCGCAATTTGGCTTTTCAAGGCGACTGGAGACACGAAGTACTTCGACGACGCAATACATCATTATCAACACTTTCATCTAAAGGAGCGGCCGAACGCATTCTTCTACAATAAGAAAGTCGCTGGTATCCAGGTGAAATTTTTTATTTATATATTATTTTATTCTAAGATAAGCGATAAAAGGGTATCGAAATTCCTAAGAGAAGAAAATTTAGAGATAATAAAAAAAGGGAAAGAGATGAGAGCATATTAGCAAAATTAAGATGCAGGAATATGGAAAAGGCTAAGGCGCGATTGCACCAACGTTACTTTGACTTTAAGTAAGGCTTAAAACTCTCTCTATGTCCGTCTGCCTTTTGCTTTAAAATGAGACAGAGAGAGTTTTAAGTTTTGCTTAAAATCAAAGTAACGTTGGTGCAATAGAGCCTAATAAATATTGGTTAGAGGAAGAGAAGAGAGATATATTCTGCGAAAAAGGTAAAGATAATAGAACACTATATAAAGGAATGTGAGTAGGTTCGATGAACTATATAGGAGAAGAAAAGGGAGAGATTATAGATAAGTTATAGGGGGGAGGGGAGAACTGGATGATATTAAAGGTATAGAGTCATAAAGAAATTGTGGAAAGATAGAAAGATGATATTGAGAAGAAAAAGAAAAAAGAATTAAGTTCATAGCAGATAAGAGGTCTAAATAAATAAAGAAAGCAGGGGGAGAAAGGCGAGAAAGTAAAAAATAGCCATAAGAATAAGTAGGAGCAGAAAAAGAAAAATAAGATAAGGTAAAAGAGAGGAAACTATAGATAAGTGAATTTAAAGATTAGGTAAATAAATGAATAATTAAAGAAGGTACGCGAGGAAGATATGGATGAATAAGTAAGGAGACGAAAATTATAAAGTTCCCTTCTTGGCTATATTATACACTGAAATTAATAAACTATTCTTTTATTTTATTCTAGTAACATACATTAATAAATATAATTTATTTGTTACGAAAGAGTTGTCATTCTTCGACGAATTTGGCTTTAAAGTAAGGAAAGTTGAAAATAATTCACTAAGTGATATCTTATTTTTTTCTGATATTTTCAGCTGGAATATATTTTTTTTCGCTTTTTGTAGGTACTACTGGCCGAATTGACGGGACAGTCCGAGTACCAGAATGCCACTCGCGCATTCTGCGACTTCTCGGTACGACAGCAGAAACGCACACCGAAAGGCCTTTTGTTTATCGATAAGTCCGGTACTCTTTCTCATGTTGCTAATGTAGCCTTCGTTTGTCTCGTAGCGGCGGATTTCCTGGAAATCGGCGAATCACAGGAATATCGCCAATTCGCCAAAGAACAAATTGATTACATGCTGGGTGGAGCCGGTAAGACCTGGGTTTTATTCCAAAATATCTAAAAAAGATAAAAATTCATTCATTTAGTTGCGACGGATTATTTTATTCATCATGCAATTTCTATTTCTTCATTTTTATTTTTTATATCATTAACTCATTTTTAATTATTATGTCATCGATTAAAAATTTTTATATTGTTAAATATAAATAGAATATCTAAATATTTGGCAACCAATAAAATGCACAATAACGGTAACCAATTTTTGAATGAAAGTTTCTTCTTTTTTTTTTATTTCCATCATTGACTTATGTTTTTTTTTGCAGGAAGAAGTTACGTAGTCGGATATGGTAAAAATTCACCGAAACAGCCGCATCATGCTGCCTCTTCTTGCCCCAATAAACCGACACCTTGCGGATGGCAAGAATTTAGCAAGAATGCCCCAAATCCGCAGATCCTTTATGGTGCTCTAGTCTCCGGACCAGACGAGGTAGACTTGTTTAAAGATTGTCGCGAGGAGTATGCTTATACAGAAGTCACATTGGATTACAACGCTGGTTTCACCAGCGCACTCGCTGGACTGTTGCAGCTGCAATTGAAAAACGTGGATACAAGACCGTTAAAAGAAAATTAAATTGTAGTTAATCGACGCATAGATGAATTTCTATGTAAAATCAAGGCTGTCGTTGATTCTTTGCAATGATATACAAAGAAACTTTTTAATATTAAAAACTACATTTTGATTTAATTTTATAAGACTTATAATATTAATTTTATATTAGAAATCTAATTATTGTATTATATACAATATACAAATATATATTATATATATATAATTTTTATCTGTGAACTATATATTGTTGATATATACCGCAATATTGCGATAAAACTAAACGTGTGATATAATAACTTGAGATAATAAGTATGTAAGAGGTTTTACGTCATTAAGAACGTTTTAAATGCAAACTTTTTAAAACTAAATTTATAAAGAATTATAATATCTATCTATGTTAACAACATTTAATTAAATATAGATTGATAATATTGTTTGCAAAAACTAAAAAATAACATGCGAACATTATCAATAATCGCGTATAAATAAAGCATCGTTTTGTTCAAAATGATAGAATTTACTTTATTTGTAATCCGACAAAGACTACAACAATTCAAATGCATTTGAGAAAATGGTAACATAAGACTTTTTCAGAAGGTGAAAAAAATACTTAGATAGTCATTGATCGTAAACTCATGTGCGTGCGCGAACTGAGCCACGTAGTACAATATTGATCGCGCGAATATAAAAAAAAAACAAATGGTAAAATAACTTTTAAAAAAATAATAGATACTTGATATTTTTCTATGATATTTGCATTAAACACAATATTTTTTTAATTTTTAAATACACAGATTGCTTAACAATTTAACGTTGACAAGATACCATTATTTTTTCTGTTTTTATCATTCTCTAAAAATATTTAGGAGAATGAATCATCAATTCATTATTATTTCTCATTATTGCTTAATAATTATGCAAAATATTGTTTCCACGTGCATTATCACTCACGTCAATAAGTCAAAGCAGAGTGTGTTTTGTTACTTGACCAGGCTGCGTATAGTATCTCTTGTTTCTTTAATAAATCATATTAAAATGACATACGTGTCATCGAAGAAGCAAGTTTCCGCGAAGTGAAGACTCTATCTATAATTTTACAAGAGAAATGCAACCAGATAGCAGCGAGAATAAATTCCCAAGCTTTTCAAAAATAAATACGCAAAAGATAAAGCAAGATTTATTGAACATTTGTGATTTAAGTCTCCTTTGATCCGTGTAACGTGACAATAGACTTGTTCAACAAGGCGTAATATTAGCGACAATTGCTGTAATGACAATACGTTTTCCATGCGGTGGCTCGTGTTACAATACTCGCGTTTACATTACTCTCTATTATATCTATAGCTGTATCAGCACAAGTGCACCATCGCAATTGAAATAAGTGAATGCTATCGGTGCTGTCGTCATGCGGTGCGAACACATTTTTATCTGCAGTTTAATGTGGCTTTTTCTTTTCCTGTTTTTCGAAAGACTTATCGCGAGTGGTAAGTTTAATCTCAAATTTTATAAAATTTTATATACTTCGCTTTTTCAAAAATTTGTGACAGGAGAATCAGGAAATGACTATTCGAAAGGATGCGCTCATCTACATTGTGAGAATGGTAGTCATTGCGTAAAACGAAGATTTTGGTGCAAGGATCCTCCTTGCCCTGGCATGTTGTATTGTTCTAAATCAAGAAGAGGTGAAGTTCGAGAAGATAAATCGCTTTGTCTTCCGTCAGATAGAAATTTGCCTATTTTAGACTTCAATATTTATTGTGATTTCTTCTGTATTTCTTTATATCTTTTCTGCATTTAATTAATTTAAAATACTTCACGCAGTATTATATATTGTAAGTAGATTTTTTAAGTCTGCCTCTTTTTAGAATCTTTAAAGGGACCTCCAACGTGCGACACTGTTCGTTGCAACAGAGGACACATGTGCATCATTAAAGTTCGAGGATGTCATTGGGGTGGAAGTAATTATTGCATACTAACGGATTAATTATATTTCTAGAAATGCAGATAATATATAGATCTTCAAAATTTTCTCAGAGTGTAAGCAACAAGTAGCGCGCTGCGTATTGGAAAAAGAATATTACGAGGGTGCAGCTTCCTGCGCCGGTTTCGAATGTCCGTCAGGAAAACGTTGCATCTTGCGAGAAATCTTCTGCGTTAGTCCACCGTGCAAACTGATCAAAAGTTGTGAAAATGAAGAAGGTTACATCAAGCAAAGGAATAATTAATTTAATTCATTCTCAATCATACTTTTATGTATTTTTTCATAAACTTTTTACGTGTTTGAAATTGTTTAAATATATGTTACATATTTAAAATATAAAATAATTTTTTAAGCACATTTTGGAGCGATGAGTTCTGAGAATCTGTCATTAGAAAAGTTCCATTAGGTCAAATATGTTTTTGTATATAACTTTGTAACCTAGTGTTAATTAATATTAAATATAAGTAACAATAACAATTTTAATATTGTATGTATATTTTTTTAAAATATAAACCAACTTAAAATGCTTGTTAGAAAATTGTTAAATTTGTATATAATGAAAATAAATAATCGTTTTCAGATGTGCAAACTTGGTTCGACCAATGCAAAAGTTTGAATTGCGCTTCGGAATATGAGTGTTTTTTACGAAGGCCAGAAAACAATTGTCGCAATCCGTCGTGCACACATACGCCTGATTGTGTGCTCACCATCGGTTCGTTGTGATGATAAAATGCTCAAACTACGCTCACGCATTTGCAACAATAATAATCCGATGTAATTCTTTTCGTAGAAGATGAGCTAATCAGTAAATATTGCTACGGTTGGATCTGCCCACGAGCGCAAAAATGTGTAGTGCGAATTATAGATTCGTGTAAGGGTTTCAATTGTACCATCGAGCGATCGTGTCATGCATCTTCAGTCTCGTCCACTAAACGCAACATGAATAACAAGGTATATCTCTTCATTTAAAAAATCGTTATAAAAATCGTTACACAAGACTCGCTGTTAATTCTAAAGAGCAAATTTTTCAAGAAAATTCACGAAAAAAAACAAAGGATGTTATATAATCAAATTAACTTATTTTTATCTTGTATTCCGACGACGACTTTTCCGTCGAAACAAATCCGTGAGTTCACTAAAAATAGAGTAGAAAGACTCTGACAGAAACAAATGTAGGTCTCTAAGCAATCCTCAAATAGAAGAACCTTGGTGCAACCCGAGAGGGAATTGATTCGCCAGGCGCTAGATAGAAGAACGAATTACTCGACTACAAGCAAAAAGGTGGAGGATTTTCTTATATGAATGAATTAAAAATTACGAGGAAATTCAGTTTCCGAAATTGAAAGACTCGATTATGATTTCAGCCGACTTTACCAGTGACTTCAACGAGGAGACAAAGTATTCACTATACAACTTCTGTGTAAGTTAAGGATTTTCTGTTAACACTAATTATTATTTTAAAGATATGAGATGATTATTCTGCAAATGCTTTTCTGTTGTATACGTTTCTTTATATAGAAAGCAAGGGACAGAAGTTTCGTTGATTCATCAACAAATCGCAACAACGAAACCAAATTTAATCACAGAATCATCAATGAATGAACTATTTTTGACGTTGCCTTATCCTCGAGTTCGATTGAATCACAATAAACCCTTTCCAATCAACGATGACAAAATTTTCCAAGTATTAAACCTATACAATATAGATAGTTCAGCGGTATTATAGCAACATTGTAAATGTTATAGAAATATATCACTTCTAAATTCTTTAATTAAGAGTTCAGAGACTTCTCCGGCAACTGTATCCGCTGATGGGAAGACCGAGTCAACTATGTTGCGTGATACAGATAAATTCGAAACCCCAAGAAAGATCTACATAACAACCAACGACGAGTTCCCCCTTCCCATGATGTTAGAGGACATTAACTTCTTTAACCAAGGTTACCCGATCTGGATAAAGAATGATCCATATCGTTCGTGGAAAGTGAAGGACGAAGAGGGATGGAGACACGCGCCACAAAAACCGTACAAGATTTTATTGCCGCCGTATGAGCCGGTGATCCTTGTTGAAGATATGGGAAAACGAGGACAATTTCTACCATTCTTCACTGATGCATTCTTCACTGACCTTTTTAGCGAAGTGGTTTCAATATCTTTGCCAGAAATAACACCAGGTATTTATGTTAGTAGGAATTATGTTCGATTAACATCGCAGAAACTTAAGAATTTGAGTTGCGAGATATATTAAGTGTACAGCCATTGTTACAAAATCCATCAAAAACAAATTTATGAGACATATTTATGAGACAATTTAGAGTTGATTTTTCTTTTACAAAAACCATTTTTAAAGCATAAATCACTTTTTGCAATTTCTTCACCTCTAGGATGTTGCGTATATTCATAACTGAACTTTAAATTTAAGTTATGTCATAAATCTACTTAAAATTAATTGAAGAATGTAATTTATAGCTGGGATTCAGTTCATAAAGAGATCTTTTATAGCAGACTATTAATTAGTGATTGCCAATTTAAAAATCAATATTTGTTATTTTATATTCTGCATAATGAAGTTATTTAATTTTTTACGATTTAAATTTATTTGAATTATTAAAAATAATTTATTTAAGTAAGACATTCATATGTTTTTTTTAATTCGTTGTATAAATGTTACTATTTTAGATATTGGAAATTCAAAGACGAATAATACTTCGATGATTGCAAATAAGACTATTGATTATACAAATATAAATTCTACAATTGCCAAGATAGAAAATATCAAGACGAATCATACCGATGAATCGCCCGATCATAGGAGTTTCCCGATGACGGAAAGAACAAGCACTGCTTCGCTAAATATTCGTAACAAAGAACTAGATAATTCTGATGTGAGTATGCTTCAAAAGATTATCTTCCAAACGTTTGTACACACGAGAACATAAGGTTATTAGCCATTCGAAGTTGCACGCGTGTCAAAGAAGATATATATAAGAAGGAAAAAAATGAGAAGAAGGCATGAGGACTGAAAAGGCATGAAAAGATATATCTAGATATTTATGTTCTCGTGTGTATGTACTTCTAGTGAATTGTGGTGTGACAATTGTTTATTCCAACATATTCAAACCATACAGGAGTGGCGACCGTGGTATTTGATTCATGATTATCTGGAACAGTCAAGCCGCGAACAAGGATCCAAACCAAACGTCACTGATGTCGCAATTGATAATCTGTGTAAAAATGATTCTCTAAAGTTATGCTAGATCGCATAATGTTAAAACGAAATAACAATAAACGCAAGAAAATAAAAATAAGAATAACTGAGTATCAAAATTATACAAGATTATATATAAAAAAATTTCGAAGCTTTACTATGTTGCGGAAAAAACAGATTTAATTTACCTAAAAATAAAATAGAAGAAATCTCGCATACTTTTGTTTTGCATGTAATTAATGTCTGGCTTCACTGCAACGTGTCATTGATGTTTACAGATATAGAAATGATACGTTGGTCGACATAGAAACGTCCGCGAGAAGCCAAATTATGGACGAGAAGAAGAGCCGAGTTTCTGAAATGCGATACGTAGATGGGCGCAATAAAAATATTGCGACATTCAGTCCATCTGCTTCAACGGGGCAAAGTGATTACAGCACTCGAGACGAGAAATTCCACGGTCTCGCAAATTATCCTTATGACATGATATCCGTTCACTATGTTGGCAAATCAAGTCGCGAATACGGAGGATCTTCTCTAAGGTAGCTTTTAAACATTTCGTTGAATGGGGAAGGACATACAGGTATCGCGATGTCTCAATATTTTTATTTTGTTCTGAATTACTTGTAAAACCGGTTTCGAATTCGGTTTCGGTTTCGCAGCATGATATGCTGATCACATTTCTTCTCGGCGAAGACTTATTCAACAACGAACGTCCAATAATGCTCTCCTACGCGAGACATCGCCTTATTATATCCATAACAATAATATGAGAAACCGAACAATGTACGACGAATATTCCAGTCACGAGAACTATGACAACATCAGCGGCATCGAAATGACGGGATCGTGATGGGAAACGGTACCTTTCTGATCGAGTGCAAAATTTATGGGTGTTTTTTTATTATCTCCCTGTTGTCGCCATTCCTTTTCCTTTCCATAGCGTGATTTTAGAAACGAAATCGTTCGTTTGTAAATACTTCCGCGATTATTAGCCCGGGGGGCATAATAAAAGAGTAAGCAAATATACAATGGCAGCGAGAAATTGCAGTATTTCGCGTACTTTGGAGAACGGTGTCAGGCAACATGTCTGCGGAAAATGAATTTATCCCTCACGAATATCGTTTCTCTTCTCACTTAGATAATATCATATGAGATAATCAAATATACAATATTATCCTTAGCTTATCTTTCGACTTTTTTGCAAATTCAATTAGGAATTTCTTTCGGACAATACGTATTGTATTGACTAAATTAAACAATTATCTAATTCGATTTATTATGGCACTTATTCCTTAATTATTATTTAATTTGAGATAATATATTATTATTCTTAGAACACGATAATTTAATCAACACAAACAATAGTCATAACGATTAATGACTACATTTCTTAATGACGAAGAAATTCTGTATCGTACAGAATTTCTTCGTCATTAAGAGATCTTCAGCGGAAGCGTCCGCAATAATTTAATTAATGCCTACCGGTTCCTCCACCGGCGCATCATCGCGAAATTTCTTTGTGATGCGTAAATTCCCGAAACTGTTCCTGCGAGTGCGAAGCAGAAGAGAGAAGGTAGGAAAGTGGTGGAAGTTGTCGAATATTACCACGGCGATGGGGAATGGTACCGGTCTAGTCGGCCGTTGATCGCGGTACCGCGAGCTACACTTACTCTCTCGTGCGTCTTTTCCGCGCTGTGCTGCGGGCTGCCCCAGTCGAGCAATTATCTTTCGAAGGATACGGGGTGACCATCCTTGAAAGGTGAGTTCTTTGACTTTTCTTCTCTGCTCCGGTCTTGGTGAGACCTACGAGACCTTGAAACCGGTGTAATTTTGGCGAGTCAAGATATGCTGTACTGGAGATAATTCCTGTATCTCTTTACTCGTGATAGCAAAACCAGGACGGTTGATGCGACCCATAGTTTCCATATTTGTGAAATATAAATATGAACTATTATTATCAATGAAGTTTTAATAGATTTTTTTATTCATTTTTTATTATCTTTAAGAGAAAGAAAAAGGAAGGAGGAAGGCACAAAGAATTGTTACTTTTAATTAATTAATTAATTTCGTAATTAATTTTGATTGTTTTACATAGAACCAGCTTATAAAATGAAATATTATATCAAACTGAGATAAATTTTTCCAAGTAATACTCATTCAAAATTCTAACGACTATGTAATTATTTCTGTGCATGTACAAGATGAAAATTAGTTAGCGGATTAATTGATAAAAACATCTATCAACTAAAAAAAGAAACGTCTCATATATATATATATATATATTTCTCATAAAAACATGCATTTATAAATATGTATGAGTGTTTGTATATTTACATATCTGACAGGAAAATGAGTGAAAGGCGTATCTGAGCCTCGTCTTCTTGTCTCTGATATGTGTTACACGCTTGATGCATTTTTGCAACTAGAAATTGTGTCTCTGTACAATATAGTTAATTATTTATTAAATAAACGCAGTGATAAATACGCAGGATTAATTCGCTATATGATAATCGTATACTTTGACATCAAGCGTCATCAGACGTACCTCTCCCTTTAAACACATAATCGTCACCGCAGCGACATGTACGATGTCCTTGTCGAATATGCATAATTCGTTTTTTAAATCTATCTATAGATAAGATACAATATCCACTCGCAAGTCCTTGAGAGACATATTCGTGCTTAAAGATCGTATCAAGTCAATCACGTGAGAGAAATGCACGAAACGTGATGATTCTTATCCGTTTATCAATGTCAAATTAAAGTCATATAAAGTTTTAAGATTAATCATAATCACTTTGTTTTCTGAAATGTGAATTGTTTTCTATGATTGTATATAATTATTAAAAAAAACTGATAACGGTTTGTCATATAAACAATAATTTTTCTACTAAAATCGTAAATCTTGAAAATTATAAAGCACGTATATGACATAATTGTGTTTAATACAATACATTATATATTAGGTGTTGGAATTAATTCGTAGCGTTTTTAATGAAAGAATGTTATTTATTTCACATGAGCATTAAAAAATACATTAATGAAAGTACTTCCCATCACTTGTAAAACGCTACGAATTAATTCCAACACCTAATATTATAATATTATTATATATTATAATATATATATTTGCCTATACCTAGCAGCTTTGCTCGGCTGTGTTCATTAAAAAATAATTAAGCAGATATCCGACCGTATATAGAAGAGAATAATTTTTAATCGCATTAAACCGCAATGAAATTTGCCATTATTGAATATCTCGTAATTATATAAAAATTAAAATTATTCAGACGAGTCGTACGTTCAGATCTTATGCATAACGCATTGCATAACATTGTAATCAAATAGCTACCACAGAAGATATCCGTCGGAACTGGATATAATAAGGTGTATAATAAGGTGAACATAGCAAAATAGAAATTGACATGGAAAATCACGTCAGGAAATATGTAACGTAGCGTGTAATATCTACATTTTCACGCTCAAGAATCAAGAAGCATATAGTAGTGATTTGCGGGAAATTATACTCTCTTTGTGGCGATTGCGATGTTGTTAACGCCAACGTTAAGCATTTTTAAGTTACATAAATTCCAATTAACACCCTCTCAGGTACTACGGTCTTCTCGTGCAAACAATCATTACCCTGCCAAACTGTGCTCTGTTACGCGATTGATTGTATATGTTACGTGTAACACACATTGGATAACAATATATGAATAATAATTAGAAAAAATACAAGCTGTCAGTTAACGTTCATGCGAGATCAGGGGATAATCTCACGCGATCGAGAAATTGAAGCGTACAAATCATAAGTATATTCTCGCTTTTATTTCACATGTAAAAATTTTGAAGAACCCCTTGAAGATAATAAATACATACGATTTTGTCATCTATATTTCACAGGTAAAAATTTTTAAAAATCTCTTGAAAATACATTTAAAAAGTATTTAAGACTTAATTATATCCAGATCATCAACGTAAGAAATGAGGTGCGATGGGAATTCTCTAGGGAGAGGAAAGACTTATTTCGTTATCATATATATTAAATTTACATATTGCGATAATTTATGTAAAATGAGAAGCAAGATGCGTTCTTTAGAATTGCTAGGATTATGAGTAAGCAATTTCTCAATGGCTCGTTGATGCTCAGATGCACGCACGTAAGATAATGGAGGAAAAATGAGCAAAATTATACTTCCATTACTCTAAACGATCGAAAATTACTTTGTTTATTCGTGATTTTCCATTTCGAGCGAAAGATATCCAGCGGACATGGACGACGCACTAATTAATCAGGAAGCGCATTAACGTCGAGTAAAATAAATAATAAGAACGATCTAATAATAATTAAACAGGAATATCAAGCGTTCCATTTTGAAAGTGGTATAAATATAGCCAGACAAAAATATGATCACTTGATTTTATTTTACAATTTATATATCCTGTGATAAAATTTAAATAAATATTATAAAATTTATCTTATAATGATATAAAATATTATAAATGATATAAAATTAGATTACGTTTCGTTTAAATCATTTCATACAAATCTAGTACGTGACTCAGAAATATTGTTAATTGTTACATATCATAATTTGTAGAAATCATTTCCGACATTTTTAAAATTCTAATTTCACTGAATCATTATTATTATTATACTATTACCTTTGATAGAATAGACAAATAAGACGAACTCATTTCCTACTTTGACTGTCGAGTTTTGTTTATTACATTCAGCTTCAGGTATACATTATGGTACTTTAGTACGTAATTGCAGGAGCCCGAATTTGCCTGCAGCTATACGTCCCTCGAGCGTATATATACGCTCCTTCGCAAAGCCTCAACACCGTTACGTTCACTGACCGAGAACCGCGCACTGTCTCGCCGTCGATTACGAAAGTCATGCTATTTTACAGCTTCTCCTTCTGTTTTCTTACGTCCTCACCGTGTTGTGTCAGGTACATCCGTGCGATACAACCTGTCGGATGTAATTTCGTTAATAAAAGCCGTCCCTTATTAAAGATCTATCTCTCATCCGTCTCGTTAAAAATCCATCGAACTGATGTCAGATTTTAGACGCAGAATTCACTGATCTGTCAATAAAAAAAAATTTAGCTTTATCTTTCTCCTTAATAAATTTGAAAATTTGTGAAAATTCTCTGAATGTCTAGAAATTAGAAGAAATAATCCACGTATCTTTAAAATATAATAAATATTATTTATAAAAAAATCATGACAATATCGACCTTGGCATCTAAATCTTTCTCATACAACATACTTTATTCGCAGGACATTTTAGGAATATCCTTAGGACAAAGAACGTCTCCTGGATCCATTTAGGATGTCTCTCGGAGATCTGTGCTGTATAGATTTCCTTTTCAATGAAGAGAAGATGTACGGCGTGTTGCTCTCTTTGTTTTTCCACATCTCTCATGCTTTCTCACCGAAAATTTAAGCGTCGCGTGAATGCAATCCCTACATACAATCGTTACGCTTCACTCGCGGGTTCGCGGTAGAAATTCGGCGCGTTACGCCTCGCGCGATTATGTATCCGACTGTGAGAAATGTCGGAAGAGGAAACACGCGGTGTAAAAAAAAAAAAGTTTCACCGCCGTATACGCGTACGCGCGCATACAAGGCAGGCGCGCATTCCGAGGGAGACGCAACGCGAGAGAATTGCATTGTAGAAAGCACGTGCGACGCGCCTCCCGCGAAGAGGAATCGCGCCTCTCAATCGCGCCGGTCGCTGGTCGAACGGAGCTGAATGAATTTACAGCCGGACATTACACACTCTATTACGGGGCTGTTACACTGTTCGACGGTGACGACGACGGCGACGTCGGTATGCGCACTCTCACTCTCGTTCGGGCCTTTGTTCTTCACGGAACGGAGCTCGGCTTCATGGTCCGCCGACGATGCAGCGGATCGAAGATAAACGCGCTCTCGGCGGATTGCATCGGTGCATGACTGGTTAAGGGATATTGCTTATTGTTAGATGCTTCGGCTCCTTTGCTGAATGAAAATATTACTTTCGCAGATCACACGCTTTACCTCTCAACCGGGCAATTAAGAGCAGGTTTACGTTGTATGTTTCAACACGCCACATTAACAGTGGAGTATTCGTGTATTGTTTACGCGTTGACTTTACACGAATTGTTTTCATGTAGGCAATATAAAATATGTAAATTATCATAAACGGGATAATACAATATAGAAAGAAATAATTAAGTTTTGTAATTATTAATATTTGACTTTTATATTAATAAATAAAGATGTATAAGAAAAGAGCAGTTTAATACTAAATTTGTATATCGCTTTTATATTTTTATCTAGTAATGTAAAAGTCAGATATATTAATAATCAAAAAATTTAATTATTTATTTTTGTACTGTATTATTTTCATTATTGTGTATAATCAGTACAACGACAAAGGACTCTTTAGTGATCCATAGATTGTTTACACATCAAATATAATAATTTACATAATTAATATTCTATAACATAATTTACATAGTTAATATTCTCGTAGATACAGATTATTATATTTCATGTGTAATCCTGATTAATACTACTAACATCGCCGTCGTGATTATTGAGAAATAATAAGTTTAATCCTGTATAATCATGTTACAGCAAAACACGATGACAGTTACCGTTATCTTCGAGGTACAAGAAGATATATGATTATCGCATAATTTACGTAATCACAGTAATACGCGTAAATTAAATGGTCATGCATTTCAATTTTCTGCGGTTAGTTATTGTAGTTGGTCGCGCGGCTTGGAGAAACGTTCTCAAATAAAATACGTTCTCCTTGGAATTAACGCGCGACGATTTGATAAAGTCCTTTCCCCGTCGATACCGACGTACATTATTTACTATCCTATAAAAGAACCGAGAACGAGCTCAGTTTCAATCAGATTCGCCAAAGTAAATTGTTGTCTTACGGTGAACTTTTCGGTGTTGCAGCACCGAATTAAAGCCTATTTACGTCGAGTCATTACGTGATTGATGAAAACACTAATAATGTCTCTGTTCCAGATGAGTTGCAATTGTCCGTTGACCACGTCCGCAGGACCCACTTTGGCCTCGACATGCGGTGGCTCGTCCTTCATGCTCTTCATGGGGCTGCTCGAAGTCTTCTTGCGTAGTCAATGCGATCTCGAGGACCCATGTAACAGACCTGCGCCACCGAGCAATGTCAATACGAGGTAAATTTCATACAAAGACCATTCTGGACGAGGCGATTGCCAAATTTGGGTCACGAGTAACCGAAAAGGAGACCCTAATCGACCTCGATGATTTCTTTCGACGGATTGCGCGATAACGATAATCAACTCGCCAGGAATTGTTATCCACGCGTATAGATAAGTACATGATGTGTGTGTACATCCGTCGGTCATTTGTGCGATAATCAAGTGTGCGTTAATGACATAAAATGACGTTGAAGGAAAATGAAAAGGATTTTAACGTTTGATTTTGTTATATTAACTAGATATACAATGTTCAGTCTCTATATTTTATTTTTACATCTTTAATTTTAATTTGTTAAATAGTCGTTATTATCGTGTTGACTAATTTTTATCATGTGCACCATTTTTTATTGTTAGGGCAAAAACATGATAGACAAAGTGTCGGCCGACTATTGTGTCATTGATGAAAAGTCCATGACAATATATGTAACCATTGCACGCACACAATACATTTTTAATTGTTTTCCATAAACGACACAGTCCGTCGACTGTGTTTTAGATCTATTCTTTATCGATAAACTCTCTGAACTGTTTCTTCCACTTCAATTCATTGCACCGTTGTGCACCAGTTTAGAATTCTTCAATAAAGAACGGGGCTTTTGTTATATGCTCTTGGCCTTACTAATGATCTATCTTAATTGTTTCTGTGTAAATTGCTTTATCTATTAAGTCCAGAGCATACAAAAAAAAGCAGTAAGCGAATTGGCTAATAAAGTTCATAAAGCCATAACGTAAGCAAATCAAACATATTGATTTTCTTGTTGCTTACGTTTTACTGCTTAAGTCTTTTGCCATTATCTTTATTATCTATCGATTCTGAGTGGAAATTATGTTCCCTATGGCTACGTTTATTTTAGCAACTCAATAGCGCTCTAATTAGCAGCATTTTATCCTTGTTCTTTATTAAATATTAAAAAAGGGCAAATTATACAAGCGTTTAAGTCATTTAAAAAATATCCGCGGTTTTTTGTTCAATTTTTGAATGAAAAAACCGCGAATACTTTTTAAATGACCCAATATATTGGATATTAAGCATTCCTTATTTAGGACATCTTCTTATGAAAGAAATTTCCTGCCTTGTGATCGACAATCATGTATATCTTTGTGTATTATTTGTGAATATCTTAATCATTATTATTTTTATTGTTAAATTAATTTGCTTATTAAAATATTACTGCGCCCTAATTAATTACGCGTCAATTTGCATTTGTCGTCTTTACTCTTTAAAACTTTTGAAGTGAATTCTCACTAAGAAATGAAATCTCATTGTTGCAGACTGAAAAGTGTGTCGTTCTTTTCAAGACATTCAATTTTCACTTTTTAGAGTGAGATTCCACTAAAAATTTAGAGAGTGTACATTAATTCCTGTCGAATATGGCAAGTCCTATTTTACATTAAAACTGAAGATTAAGATCTCGGAAATTAGGAATGGCATATCTCCCGAGAGTTCATGAATGTCGAAAATACACACATTCATAAATCTCATTGAGTCGCTGAGTCACGAATGTCCGTCGGATTGTCAATTTATCCAACTATCGCGGTTATCAGCAATTATCCGGATAGCGGGAACGCGAGCTTAGGAAACTCGCAAACACGATTTCCTTGTTTTCGTATCGTTTGATCGTCCGATCGAGGTCGGGAGATACGGTCGCGAGGATGAGTCTACCACCATCCCGAGTGATTTCCTTATCTCGCGACCGCATTGTGCGCGCACTGAATGTAATAACACGTCGCACTTTTTCTCTTTCCCGCATGGGATCTTTTGGGACTTATCGATGAGAGAGATTTCTTCCGCCAAGAAGAAGAGAGCATCGTATCCACGGGAAGTGTTCCGCGACGAATCCTAAATACGGATATACGATTGTGTCGCGGGCACACGTTATTCACGTAATACCGCAGAAGTACTACCGGCGCTTTTCTCGTTTCTCTCTTTCTTTCTCGGAAAAACACGAGCATCCACGCACACCTCCATCCGCGAGATCGTTGTTACGCGCGTACGTAATATCGCGGGCCATTGTTCCGATGCATCTCTTCGTTGCGTCACATCTCGTCGCCTCATCGACGCGCACTTGCGCTGCACGCACCGACGCGCGAAAGGAGCAGAGAGCTCTTTTATACTCGGGAAAAAATTAGCTACGAAAAAGATGTGTCGAACTACACAAAGAAAAATATCATTTACTGCTAAGAAAAGGTTACTCAATTTATTTTCTCTCTTTTAAGTAACGGCTATCTTCATCAAAGAGAAGGTATTTTCTTGATAATAATCTATAAAAAAATATACTTACAAAATTTTTGAAAAACTCATTATTATGTACTCAAAACAAGAATTTACTTTTTTTTTTTGAAGAATATTGTAAAATTGATCGAAGAAACGAACTTTTCATAATGAGCAAATCGAATTTGTTTTAATTTAATAAGCTTGATTGAAGTATTAAACTTACTGGGATTCAGAATATATTTTGAATAAATTTAATGCTTCTTATAATAGATTTGCGGATATATAAACTTTTGAGATACTTGAAATAAGTTTATTATTATTAATTATTATTTGCGTATTTTTCTGTGCACGTAAAACAAGAGCATATAAAAATAAGTTTGTATGAAACGTGCGAGACAAAATTTATTTTAATTTATTTAATTTTTAAGTGTCTTTGATTTATTTATTTGATTCTTAAATATATGATGTTCCACAGAATCCTTTACGCCTTAATATTGCGATTGATATTCAAATATGAGCATAAAAGAACTTTGATTATTAAACAGTAATCGTTTCATATACTTTTGTTTTACCTTATCATGCGCGAAGGACATGATCAGCGAAATCGTCAAAAAAAAAAAAGGAAAAGAACACAGAGCGTGCAATGAAATTATTATGTATCAAGAACCTGTTTAGCGAAGATGAAAACAGGTTTGATAGCGCTTATGCTTATCTCGACTTGCCGTTACATAGCCACTGGCACTTAGACAATCTGAGTTATTTGACATATTCATTCTAGTAAATTTACATAAGTATGAAACACTATGTATTAATATGCATTTCCACAGGTAATTTCTGAATGTTGGATTTTGACAGAGTGATAACAACGTAACGATGTATAAGACGAACTGTAAGAGGTATTGCATTTGCATTACATATCTCACGATACGCTTAATGTTCACACAATGCAAATGACATTAATAAAATAAAATAAAACTAAAATAGTAATAAAGCTCAATAAATTAAATAAACAGAAAGAAAAGGGCTACAAGTTTTAGGCTAAAATAAAATAAATTAAATTAATTAAGATATGTAAGACGTAAGAAATCCATATTTCTCGTGAGAAATGTAATGAATTCGCTAATTAAAAAGAGTCAATTAAAAAAAAAATAATTTGATACTTTCTATTAACTATTGTTAACTACTTATATTTTTTTATGTTTTATTTTTAAGATCCTCATCTTACAATTCATTCATTTTTTATAATTGAACTACACTTTTGGAACTTAAAGTGAATAAATAAGTATTTGATATTTGGCGAAAGCGAGACAGAAAGTTCTGATGCAGTCTTATGTAAAAATAAAAAACAGACCTAATGTTTACGATTTAAAAAGCATGTATCCCTCGGTAATATAATTTTAGGGGAATTGGTTCCAGGTTAATCAAACACAGAATTGAGAGGAAGATGAGATTCTTACAGTATTTTATTATGTGTATACGCCGTTCTATCAAGTCTCGCGCGTAAAAGTATGTCATTGTCCCTCCTAGCGTATAAATACGGATACAGGCACGCCGTGGCATTCAGCGGAGAGCATATACCACGGACACTTACGATCGTCCCGAGCAACCTCCTGAGAAACCCGCCTTTCGCCCGATGTCGATATAGAGGCATAGCTAGAAGGGAAAGGGTGCACCGTCCCCAATACGGGACCTGGTGCGACGCAAAATCGAATTTACCAACATTCATGATATAACAATCATTAGTTTACTAGGTAAATTAAGAATCGAATTTAAGAAAGTTTAATTAAATCCCAGAACGAGGCTTATTAAGTTATTAATTATGTAACGATAATTATCGATTTAATTATCCAATTATCCAAAGGAAGAAGACAGCTTATCATGAAAGAACAAATAATTCAGTTTAACAGTGAGTTTAATTTCTCACTTTTTCCCGTAATAATTTCTCTTCATCGTCTCTCTAACCCAGTTTCTAATTCGTAAAAAGTAAGGAGATCACTTAATAATATGACTATGCTGATTAACGTGCCTTTCGTTGATGAGTATACGTCGTAAATTGTTGGAAACCGAGCAATCATCCGCACCAACACGACATTCTCGCTTTCGAAACATCATTTTTCAAATTAAGGATCGAAATTTTTCAGTCAAAAGAATTTGCGTAAGTTAAGAGTTTTCATCTATTCATTCTATTTCGTCGCGCTTCATCTATCACAAGATCAATGACCCAACTCGATAATTAAGCGCAAAGGCTGAGTAACGAGATATGCATATACCTTGTCGAATACCAGAGAAAATCAGAGAAGATTTATTGTAATGTAGTTTCATTCTAACACATTTTTTGTAATGTGATACTGTTTTCAAATATATGTAGGTTTAATATTAGAATTCGATGTCAACGCGATGACGTCTCTCCTTCTGTAGGTACGATTTCGTAGTGATCGGAGGTGGTAGCGCTGGAGCAACCGTCGCGGCCAGATTGTCGGAAGAGCCGAGATTTTCCGTATTGCTGTTGGAAGCTGGCTTGGACGAGCCAACGGGCACCCAAATACCTTCCTTCTTCTTCAATTTCATCGGCAGCGACATCGACTGGCAGTACACCACAGAGAGCGAGGACGAAGCTTGCTTGAACAAGGAACACAAAAAATGTTATTGGCCTAGAGGAAAAGTATGTAGAATTAGATGGAATGAAATGGAAAGAAGAAGAAACCTCGATGCTATAATAATTCTTCCAGTCTTCTATCAATTTCTTTTTCTCTAATTTTTTTTTTTCAATTAAATTCCTGATTTAAATTATATCGTGATTAAAAGTTGTAGAGATACAAAATGTTTTTACTTTTAAAAGTCTTAGGTATTTTTGTCATTACAGAAAATACAAAATTAATGAATTTTCAATCGAATTATTGTAAAAATAAATTTAACAATTTATAATTTTGTAATTTTAATTAAAAATTAGAGGATTTTCTTTGTCAGAGATACTTGTTATGAAGTATCTATATGAAACTACAGTATGAAACTGTAGATAACAACATAAATCCGTAGGTCCTCGGCGGTACGAGCGTTATGAACGGGATGATGTATATGAGAGGCTCGCGCAAGGATTACGACGACTGGGCCAAGCTCGGCAACGTCGGATGGTCCTATCGCGACGTCCTACCGTTTTTTATACGAAGCGAGGATAATCAGCAAGTGAACAGCATGGATTACGGTTATCACGGGGTTGGCGGACCACTCACGGTCATGCAGTTTCCTTACCACCCGCCATTAAGTACCTCTCTCTTGGAAGCTGGAAAAGAATTAGGTACATATAATTGCGAGGTTTGAGCGACCACACAATCTTTACCTCTAAATTTATCAAGATTAATCAAAGAAATCCAAGATGAATTGCTTTTGTCTCACCTTTTCTATTTCTACTCAATTTTTAATTCTCGTATTGTCTATTCACCGTTTGTCTTTGTTAGCCTTTAATCTCAATGCATTATTATATTCTTAAATGGCGTCTACAATGAAATTTTACTGCGTAAAATTTAACCTTTAAGCCTTAAACTGAAATTAATCAATAGTCTATTCTCCTATATTATTCTCCTCACATTCGACTGTGATTGATCAATTTCTTACAGTTTAAGACTTAAAGCCTTATTAAATTTGATGCAATTAATCTTATTATAGACGCTTTAGAGGACTTACTCTAAAATTTCTTATAAACGCATTTATTTATCTATTTATCTATCTATCTATTTATATCAGGATACGATACGGTTGATCTGAATGGACGAACCCACACCGGGTTCGCCATAGCGCAGACCACATCCAGGAATGGCTCACGTCTTTCCACAGCGCGCGCCTTCCTGCGTCCTGCTCGGAATCGCCCAAATCTTCACATAATGCTAAATTCGACGGCGACGAAGATCCTCTTCGATGAGAATAACAGGGCAGTCGGTGTCGAGTTCCTTCATGACGGAATGATGAAACACGTGTCGGTAGCGAAGGAGGTGATCGTGAGCGGAGGTAATTCTACCGATTAATTGGGATAACGAACGCTTCGTCGGCTAGCATTCGTGTGTAATTTAAACCGGTGCAAGTCAGACAAATCTCTATAGACTTCTCCTTTCTCGAGGGCTCGAATATATCGACGGTTCTGTCTTATCTTTGACACGGAAGAAGACACCTCTGAAGAGGCGCAACTACATTCCTATTCATGTCAAGAATGTCGCATATATAGAAATCTGTGTTTAGAAACCACATGCTTTGCACACATATATAGAGAATCAGTCTCAGTTACTCATCCTTCCACAAATTCTCTCGAGGGATAGTAATCGATTTCTCTCGAACACGGATTGCGCATCTTACGACGTCTTTGGGACTAGACTTCGCAGTGATATTGAAGCAATAGAAGACAATGATAAATATACGATGATAAATTCTTTATCTTTAAATACTCTACAATAGATAATAAAATTAAATTTACAATAGAGATGAAGAAATCATTTTTTTATTTTTAAATCTTTATATTTTATAAATATTTCATGAATGAATAAATTTGCATTACATTTTACGTTCACGGTATTATCCAGTGGCAAAATCTGTAGGATTTATTGTTACATTTAGCGTTAAAATCGTGCACACAAATCATCACTCGCAATGAAATCATCACGTTTGTTCAGGTGCCGTTAACTCACCGCAAATCCTCTTAAATAGCGGTATAGGACCTCGAGATGAACTCAATACAGTGGGAGTGCCGGTTGTTCGCGATCTCCCGGGTGTCGGCAAGAATCTTCACAATCACGTTGCCTACGCGTTGACCTTCACCATCAACGATACCGATACTACTCCTCTCAATTGGGCGACCGCTATGGAATATTTGCTCTTCAGAGATGGCCTAATGTCTGGAACAGGTAAGACAGACTGCTCTAAATGTTTACTTAAAAATTTTTTAATTGTGTAAGAGTGAAACCAATGAAGAATCTAAAGAATCTTCCTAGATAACATAAACAAATTTTAAAATATGCATGAATATATATATATATAAAATATTTACAGTTATATAATAACAAATAAAAAAGTCAAGAAAAGAACAGAACTGTTAAAAGTAAAAATTAGGAAAATAATAAACTGTTTAACACTATTAAAAAAATTAATTATATATGTAAAATTAAAACAAAGTAATATGCTAACACATATGCTAAGTATATATGCAACAAGATATAACGGATATCTAATTACGTTTTCAATTAAATTACTCGCTGCAGTTTTGTTTTACATTTTATTAGATTTTGATCAATTATTGATTTGTTTATCATAATTTCAAAAAAAGATTTAATCAATAATGTATGTTAAAAAATTTAATTTCTTGAAACATAAATAAAGTTTAGCGTAGCTCTCAGAGAAAAATCGAAGAGGCCGTAGCTTCGATCCTATCTGTATTTTTACTCCACAAGTATAAGCCATCATTGTCTCGGGTTATTACATTAGAACTCGAGACCTGAGATCGACTCCCTAGGGTTGCAATTTCATTGATCGGGGCAACATTAGTCGGGTTAAAGTACTAATCTGCTTCTCCTTCCTGTTTACCATGTCGAAGGATGTTGCATCTCGGACCGTTAATTCACGGGCTTCGTGCCACGAGCAGTGAAAGTGTATTATTGCACAATGGTCACGTTCGGGTTCTGTCGACCCGCGATTACGTGACTTATCCCGACCGACAGATCTATTTACCGTCATCCCAATTGCCGACTTGAAGCCGATCGTCGCCTCGTGCGATACTCGTGACTCTCTTCTTATGATTTGTCAATGCGAATTATCTGATCCTCGTACCGTGCCATTATTTCACATACACTCCATACATCATTATGTTCGAATATTATTTCTCAAGCTTTCTATGACCCGAAGAAAAAAACCTAACAACGAGACTGAGAAATACAATGATAAAAATGAAATGGATAGAGATATTGGTATAATATTAAAAGTTAATAATTTAACGATGTATGAAATACGTAATATCTGACGTAACTTTTAGTCAATAGTTAATAACTTTTTTCATTGCAATATTAATTGTTAATTTAAGTGCGATAATTTATGAGAACATCAGTGATCATACTTAAGGTTGATCATCAATCTAATATTTAACAACACATTAATTCCTTCTCATAAATTAATATTAACAACTTATCTGCTTTCAGTGATTATCATGTACCTTTCTACAAATTACATTTGCATTTCCATTACATTATAGGCTTAATTACGACGCGTGTAAGTAGCGATTAAAAGAGATTGTATACAGGATTTTTCATAACAAGTAGGCACAACTTTAGAAATAAATTCAGGATAAAAATAAAAATTTATATAAACATATGTATCATCTGATCTTGTTTTTCCGAAAGTTACAGACAAGTTACGTTTCGTGTTGTATTAATTTTTATTTACAAATTGAGTTAGTATAGCATCTTAACACATTTCTGTTTAATAGTAAACATCTTAATTTAAATTAATAGTAAACATTTGAATAGAATCAACTAAATCAACTCAGTTTATAATGAAAATGTGTGAAACATGAAAACGTAATTTGGGAAAGAAGATCATAGACAGAATAAACGTTTATATGAACTTTCCATGTCCTGAATTAATTCCTGAAGTTATGCTTACATATTATTAAAAACGCTCTATGTAAGATTAATTATTCATTGTCAAGGCTGAACAAAATATATCATCAAAGTATTTGAAATATACAAGATACAAAATACTGTCAATCTTTCGATTTGAAACATAAAATACAAAATGAAAATACTTCCAATGTTTTAAAATACCTTTTAACCTTTTAATTATGCTATGTATTATTAAATTCCTCAATGAAGCCAAGCCCTCAACATTGCACGGAAATTCTATTTCACTTACGTTAGAGTTTCCAGAAGAGGCAGTAACTCTTATTGATAACATACATTCTTTAACGTGTACTTTAGACGGGGCTGAGTAAAATGCATTATTACATTATTTGAAATACAAAATACTTTTATGCGCTTCTCTAAAATACAAAATACAAAATACAAATTGTATTTCAAATATTCTATTTCAAGTACAAATATCTAAAATATATTCAGCTCTAACCACAACGAGGTGCGAACATTTGTGTTTATTGTGCCATTAATAAAAGAAAGAATGAAAGGCAGTATGCACGAAAAAGTTAAGGTCACGTTTTATCCTTTTGTGCGATCCTCTAATTAATACATTTAATTATATAGACAATTCTGATTGGACGGCATATTTACTTTGCACTCCGCTCGTATATCCCTGGGTCTTTATTAAAGATAGGAGAGTAACCGTTGAAAATGATGCGAGCATATAACTTTGCGTCGGGAATTCACCGAGTAAATTGCTCGGGAATTTATGTAAATACATACTCCGTCGCGTGTGTTATACCTGTAACGTATCCCTTTCACGAGACTAACTCGATCATAACCCATAGCGCTTTTTAAGGTATCCAGCACGATCGGTAGCCTCGAGCTGTGCTAGTTTTTAACAAGCCTCACCTCCGAGGCTGAACTCCTTCACGTCTGAGAATCGCGTCTCTTGCCTCCTCGCATGAACGCCTGCGGCGCGGCGAGACGTTATAATGGGGCACAGTTCTCGCTAAATGCAGCTCGCAAAATCGCTTCTCTTGACATCAGCTACGCGAATCAGTTATGCGATTTGGAGCTCAATTAAATTACATAAGGATAATGAACGCGATCCGGATACATTAAGTGTGTCGCAAAAACATCGATTGCATCTATGCTCGAAATACTGATGTTTCGAACTTCGCTTAACAGCAAAATCGACTGAACTGTGAGTCAGATTAATAATTGAATTTTTTATTTATTAATCAATGATATACTGATATTGGAAGTTACAGATTTATGGATAAAATATTACTACGGTTTGAGTGTCGCTTCAATTATATTGTAAAATAAATATTTGGTTGTGAAAATATATTTTTTTAATGATATAGAAATCTTAACAATATAATTGTTACCATTCTATACACACACAAAATTATTTCATTACAATTATATTAAATTAATAACATTATTAGATTTTTTTGAAAATAGAGCAGAACGAGATTCATTTAGCATTGCATTGATCTAGGAATATCCGAAGTGACAGCAATGATAAACACTAAGTACGCGAATCCGAAAGAAGATCATCCCGACGTGCAGCTAATCTTCGGCGGTTACCTGGCCGATTGCGCGGAGACTGGAATGGTGGGCGAAAAGAAGGGTGCAAACCGCAGCATCTACGTCATCCCGACTATCCTGCATCCGAAAAGTCGCGGTTATCTACGTTTACGAAACAACGACCCTCTCTCGAAGCCGCTGATCTACCCCAAATACTTGACTCATCCCGACGATTCGGCAGCTCTCGTGGAAGCCGTTAAGTTCAGTATCCGATTAACAGAGACCCAGGCTCTCAAAAGGTATTAACTTTCAATTCTTAGTAATTTTTTCATTAATGTGAGTAAATGCAGACGTGTTGCAACCTTTTTAAAAAATGAAAATTCCAGATAGAAGAGCATAAATACTTATGTCTATTATTATTTCTGTTTTTGTTATTGTTTTTACATTTCTTAAACAATCTCTTAAATCCATAGACGGTTTACTACTTGCATTTTAGATTTTAGGATAGAATTCTGTTTATAATTTTATATACGTGTATATATGTATATATTTTAAAATATATGTTTCTGTACATTTTTTTTATTCTTTAAATTTATTTGTGTTACAGAGTACATAAAAATATAAATGGAATTAGATTCTAAACTTTGACGCAAATTATATATATATTAGGTGTTGGAATTAATTCGTAGCGTTTTACAAGTGATGGGAAGTACTTTCATTAATGTATTTTTTAATGCTCATGTGAAATAAATAACATTCTTTCATTAAAAAACGCTACGAATTAATTCCAACACCTAATATAAATCGCCTAAAATAAACTCGGTCAAATATATATTTTATTCTTTAATTCGTATTTTTCATACTTAATTCATTATTTTTAATATTTTTTCAATAAAAAATTTTTCTTATTTTAACACAGATCACTAGTTTCTTACATCATAGACTTTTATCATAATCAAAAATGATTAAAAAATCTTAGATTAGTCTCAGGTATCTTGACTTATTTTCGATTCTAAGGAAATAACTTATAGATATGGTTTCGAACTGGACCGAACTCCCGTGAAGAATTGCGAGCATCTCAAGTTCGGCTGCGACGCTTACTGGGAATGTGCAATTCGTCATGACACTGCACCCGAGAACCATCAGGCGGGATCCTGCAAAATGGGACCGCCAGATGATCCAATGGCCGTGGTTGACAATCAATTGCGAGTCAGAGGAGTGCGAGGTGTAAGAGTGGCCGACACAAGTATTATGCCGAGGGTCACATCCGGCAATACGAATGCGCCAGCGATTATGATCGGTATGTAAATCTTTTCATCTTCCTCTTTTCCTCTTTATAACTGTATATGTACATGTTGCAGGTGAAAGAGCGGCAGATTTCATTAAGAAAACCTGGATCGGTTGATTCCACGTTGTTTAATCAAACGATTCAATTGCACTGTCATATTATTATTTCGTTAAAGACATTGTGTATCTCACACATATAAATAAGTGAAAGAGAAGAATTTAGAAAACGTATAAGTATATTTATATAAAAAAGTATAAGTATATATATATATATATATATATATATATATAGTTATTACTAGATATTTTGAAAATAAATAATGTAAAAATTAAGTGGAATACTCGCGTGCGCGTGCGCGCACATACGTATACTATTTTGGGGATTATTTGTGTTACTTCGAATCTCCTACGATATAAGATAAAAAATAGACATTTTACGTAATACAGGTTTGTATCCTTTTTCTGCAAAATTGGTTATCAATTAATTAGTTTAATTTAGAAATACTATGTAGAATTCCATTAAAAAAATGTGTATTTGTTTATATGTATTTGTTTATATAAATGACATATATACATATATAACTAATCTGAAGGACTATCAAATTTATTAGCAACATTTTATAACTTTATTGAAAAATCATGTTACATTTTTTCTTAATTGCATGACAATTCAGAATTTACTTTATACATATTTGATGTATAAAGATATATCGATATATTTAAGTTCGTTTCGTAATAATAATTTTTTGGCAAATGTATATTTTAAATTAGTGAGCAAATCATCTTCAATTGCGATCTTTCTCTGCGTTTTCACCGAAAATAAATAGAATAAGAAACTTTGTTGTAATGTAAATAGTAGATACATTGCCGCGGTGTATTCTACGAATCACTCGTAATGATGTACAAATAAAGAGTATTTTCGCGAGATATCTCAAATCTTCTTTGAAATGTATCAATTCAGAATACAATTTCCTTTTAAATAAAAATTTTTACATATTCCTTCGTTTTAATTTAAAAAATTTCTAGAATCAACTAATACATAGTATCGATTAACGGGGAATAAAAGTTTCGATAAAAAAGAAATGTTTAATAAGTAAAGAATATACTTCATAAAGAATATATTTATGTATTTATATGTAACTTTAAGATTAATGTATACAATACAAGTTGCTTCTTGCCTTGATAAAGTAAACAATGTTCACAAAACAATATTTATTTTTTATTTATTGATAGTCTATATAATATATTATATATATAAATACTAATTACACTAGCTAACAAAATTTAACTTTTTTTGATATCGCGAATATAAACAGTCATTTTCCTATGTATTTATGTCTACTGAATACAAATCCGTTACTTAAATTTGATTATTAGTTCGCATTTTTAAGAAAAATTGTGTCAAAGATGCAAACGTTACAATGTTTTTATGTCGTTGTAGCACCGGTAATAAATTTTATTTCTAAATTTATATCACGCAAAAGTATCAACTTTTAGCTTACAATGTATTTCTGTTCATTACAATATTATTTTTTGTTTTCAAGATATATTAATTTGAAAATATAGTTCTTTCTCTATGTTGATACATGCATTATTATTATATTATTACATTATTATTACACGAGAAAAGAGATAACTATATTTAAATTAATATATTTCGAAAACAAAAAATGATATCGAAATCAGCCAAAATGTTTTTTAAATCTAAAATATTAATACTTACGCGTAATATAAACGAAACTTAGAAATAAAATTTGCTATCAGTGCTATCATGTCATGAAAACCATCAAAATCGTCATTCTTTATTTCTCTTTGATCCTACTTTTTTCAAAATTGTGATATAATGTCAAATTTGGACAACGGATTCAGTAAGCAAATAACGTTTAGCAAGCAAAAATACATCGAAAATGATATTCATACTCATATTCTATAAGGGTGTTGAACAGTGATATCACTTAATTTTTATATTAAACTCAAATTTTTCAAACTTACTGTTATATCATTAAAATTACAGCTAAGATTAATTTTTCATTTATGCATTATCAGCATCGCAAAATTAATAACAATTATTTTGATACAATTCCAGGATGATTTCTACACAACTTGATTGTGTGACATCGATGAGCAATTATACATTACATTTATCTTCATAACGTCCAAATCGCTAAGACGCTCTCTCTGGCCGATTTTTATGTTTGGATCCTGAAAGTATTCAACAATAATCTTAATGGTACTACGAAAATTACTTTTATTTATACATAATAATATTGTTATACGTAATAAGATTATTTACAAGTTCTGTATTTTAGCTCGAAATTGTATACAATATCCTTGTCAAAAATGAACAAAATTTAAATTTAAAAAAAGATTTTAAAGCTTGAAACTTTTAGTCTCAAAAGGTTATTATAATTTTTGAGTTTATGTGAATTTGATAATTTTTACCAAAAAGAACTATATAAGTCTAAAAAAGGGAAAATCTTCTTCTTACTTTATAAGTCTGCCATGTGTCAAAAAAATTATGAAATTTTCGACTATCTATCGTGAAAACTTGAAGTTTTCCTTGCAAAATCATTTTTAAAAAAATCTTTCTATGATTTTTTGTTTTTGAATCTAATAATTAAAATACTTCGATAATGGAATTAATGACATACGCTAGTCGTAATAAAATATTTATAAAACTAATACTTACTTTTAAAGGTATAATAGTTTTTACGTAATCGTGTACAGCGCTCGCGTACGCTGAAGAATGCATTATGCTGTCATAATCATAAGGAATGTCAAAATTACTCCACTTTAGCTCAGTTTTTTTGAAATTCCTTTTAGCATCTGAAAATACCAATGCATATATACGATAAAAAAAGCTTATAACAATATAATTTCAATCAATTATTACAAGCATTTACTATAAACAAGGTGTTGCACAAGAAATCGCTGTTTAATGTAAAGCATTAGTAATTATTGAACAATGAAAGAAAATTTTCATGAAACGATGAATAAGAATCAGAAATTAGATATATAAATTAGAGAGATATATATAGATAAAATATAGCGACTTGAAAAATATCTAGATATTGTAAACGATAAATTAATTGCAAAGTTATAGCTGCATTAAGAGTATATATTTATAGGAAAGGAACCCAATTGTCCCTCTCCGATTTTAATGAGTTTTTAGTATGCCATTCTCTAGACAAAAATAAGTGACACGTATTTTTTAAACGTGTCCATATGCACTTTTAGAGGGTGAAACACCTTTTAGATTTTTTTTATTATAATTACCCTTTAAAATTTTTTTATTATAGTTCTAAAGTACTCTTGAATTCATTCAATTTTCATTCTGAAAATTTTTTTCTATCTCTTACAGTTCCGGCGATATTCGCTTCAAAAGAGAAAAACCGATTTTTTTTAAAGGGTGTTTCATCCTCTAAAAGTGCGTATGGGCACGTATAAAAAATACATGTTGCTCTTTTTTGTCTGGAAAATAACATATAAAAGCTCATTAAAATCGGTGGAGGACAGTTGGGTCTCTTTCCGGTTAGATTAAATACTTTCATTAAAAAAAAATTAATCCTTTTAAACTTTTGTTATTGGAATAAATACCTTCTTGAATATTTTCCCAATTGATTTTTACATAATTATCTCGGTCTGATCTAGTGTGTTCGTGAGAAAAACCAGCGACGTGCATAAACTGATGCATGATAACACCCTTTCCTAAACATTCAGGAATCTGCAAATTCATTTTTTGTTCACCGCCTTTTCTGCCAATCTCGCTCCAGCATCCAGAATAATCGCTACTGATTTTGACATAGTTATCTTCGTTAGTTCTAGCTTTAACTTCTATACATGTATACTTTTTAAATTCATTTATTGCTTGATGTATATGTTCGTGTCCTTTTTCATCTATGAGTAAACAAAAATAAAATAAGACAATTTTACACACAGTGATAACCCGGCAAAAAATGTTTATAGTTATATAAAATTCTATAGAATAATTATATGTAACTTTATATAATTTTATAAAAAACATTTTTTCTCGGGACTCAATTCAATTGGCTCAATTTTCTTAGAGTGAGTTTCATTCTAAAGAATTTTGAGATTAGTGTATTATGAAACATAATTGATTTTAAAGAATATATTACAGAATGTGGCTAAATTTTTAATTTTGAAAATACTTACCGAAATCACCATCGACTACGATAGGAATAACGCCATCAGACCACCAATGCCAATCAGCATCATCACTCAATACGTTTCTTTTAATGTCACTTGCGATCATGATATCTCCTTCGAAGTAGTCACCTAATTCGTCAGGATTTACGTTCATTTTTTCGCACCATTGCGCAGTCCTTAATCCTGTTTCATAATTCGGAACCATATTTAACCATTTATGTTTGCTTTCATCGGCTTCATCATCGGTACTATAAGGGACTGCTCCCATTGACGTGATGATGACAAGCGTCCATGCAAAAGCAATTAACAGTCGACAATATGGACGCATGATCGACATTCAATCAAATTATAAGAAGTTACCCTTTTCTATGGTCCTGAGGACGAAAACGAATACAGTAACGAAATATTCGGAATGTTTTCCCCTTTATATACTGTACCGCAAATGTTTTCACACTTTACTTACTTGCATAATCTTATTGTTAACTAAACAACGCTTTTGGCGAGAATAATATTACTCACAAATAATTATGTATTACTCATAAGTACTCAAGTAATTAGGATAACACCGATATGTCGTATCTATCGGAAATTTAATTTTATCTAATATAACTGTTTATACTGTGTTTATAATAAATATCAAACTTTAGATTATTTACACTATAAAAGATTAGAAATACGGAATGTTTGTTTTTTATAAAAACCTTTTTACATCTCTTATATGTTTCATATTCCAGAGGGTGCGGTTCATGAAAAATTTACAAATAATGTTTAGAAATAAGATATAAAATTATACATTTTATGTCATGGTATTTACAAAGTTTTATTAATGAATAAGAATATATATATATATATATATATGTATGTGTGTGTGTTGTATATGTGTGTGTGTGTGTGTGTGTGTGTGTGTGTGTGTGTGTGTGTGTGTGTGTGTGTGTGAAGTAACAGCTAACAATTATAACTTTTTACACATTAACAAGGGTAATGATATGATATACATGTTTCTGCTTTTATACTTATATAATCAAATCATACTAGATAAAAAAGCGATATGATATTTTCAAATTCTTATATCTTAAAAACAAGAAATTATTGAGTAAAACGTCTTACCCAATAATTATATACGTTTGTTAAATAAATTAATGATCTAAGATACCATCCCCCCCATCTAAGATAATTGCTGCTCGTGTTTTGACATTTTTATCATAATATCTTGTTACAAAATACAAGTTAGATATTTATAATTGATTTTAAAAAAAGTCATCTAGCGGAGAGGCACCAAAGTAACTTTTGCACCTTGTAAGTCGCTGGCGGACATGCTTATAAGGATTAATATGTATATTAAGGTATATTATATATCGCGAGGATTTTTAGATTATTTCTTTATCGGAAGTTTCATGTTTAGATATACGTACATCCTAATTTGTCTCATATATTCTATATTTTCATCTATAAAAATAATATATATAAAACTCTAAAAAATCTTGACGGAAAAAACTTTTACGAAAAAGTACAGAAAAATTCTAGAATACATAGATTAGGATAAAATCTTAGAAATATTGAGTTTTTCATAGATATTTGTAATGGAAAATAAAATGACATTTGTTTTATGATACAAAATACGAAAAAATGTTCTGTAAAAACTCGTCAAAAAGTACGAACGGGGCGAAGGATTTCTTGATTTTTCAAACAAACAATATCTCACTATAAATATCTAAACTATGAATTTCTAAGATTTAGTCTTAATCTATATAGTTTTTCGTAAAAATTTTTCCGCCAGGATATTAAACATACACAATTAAAAATATATGTGTGACAATATTTCAATCATTAATAATAAAATTGTGTATTTTTTTGTAATTAATAAATACAATTTTTCTACATATACAAAATAAATAATATATTAACTAAAACTAAATGATAATATATCATTGCAAAAATAAATAATATGCAATATATAAAGTTGTATTATATTTAATAGTAGATATATCTATATAAAAACTTATTAATCACTAATTTATAAACATTTAAATATATAATAACATCTATAAATGGTTCTTTTTTCATTGTGTGCATCTACCCTGGAAAAAATGTTATATATACGCACATTTTATATATGTAATTAATGTAAAGTATGTCAATTTTATATATAATTATATATAATTATGAAACATTTTTTCTAGAGTAACTGTTTCTAATTTTCAAAAATTCTTTTTCTAAGAAAAAACAATGACACATAGTTAATAATTGTAGGTATTATTATGACACATTCCATTGTGGAACACACAATGTCTCTGTAATGTTTTTAATAACCCTAATACTTACAAAAAACTACATTGTTTTTTTAAAATAGATAACCTTTTTTTTTTGCAAAGGTAAATGATGTTTAAAAAAACGATGTATAAAACGTGAATATATAAAATTAAAAAAAAAACATATTAGAATTTTAATAATTTTCTTGTTCCCATATAATATGTATGTAATATACGATTTTGTTTTGTATAATATTAATTTTATTGAGTTTTACTGAGCGCGAGCCTGGCATTGCAGACATCGTTATGGTCTACCATGCCATAATGGATTCGGTCCAGTAGGAACCAAAATATTTATGCTCGTGTCTCCTCTTGAAAAAGGCCGGCAACCTCCCGAGAATATCCTTGCTCACAGAAACATCTCTTGAAAAATCTGCCTTTCGGAACCGATATTAAAACTGTCCTATACGCTGCGATAATTGAATAATCAGCTAGCCATCTTTTCATAAACATATTTTTCTTTTTTTTATAAAGTATTATAAATGAAGTATTTTATTCTATAATCCGAGGCCTAACGTAAGAAGAAGAAGAAGAAGAAGAAGAAGAGATTTTACTGGCAGAGCACTTATTATTATAAAGTTCACTTATTTTTTAAATTATTTTATTTTGATTTTTAATTCTTTTTCATTATGCTTTTTCTTCTAAATAGAATAATATAAATATCAGGCAAACAAAACTAAGCATTTAAAAACTTTTGCTTAATTGTTTGAAAAATGAAATGTCTCGAACTGCACATTTCTTATGTTTGTATTTTTAAATCTTCAATGCGCAATCAAACAATGGCTGCATTCAATAAAGAAAGCAACTTTACAACTGTTGTAAAATTCTTGAATATAATTAGATTATACAGATTTAGATCTAATTAGGAACTAAGGGCAGGACATAATCATATTATAGAATTTTACAACAATTGCAAAGCTGCTTTTTCTGAACGCAGCCAATGGTTATTCAAGTCGACAAAACATTGTTTTGAAGTAACTGTAATTGGAATAGATGTTTCTTACAGATTTTTCTCAAAAAATAATTTGTCACAAAAAATAATTTTGCTAAATTATTCCATTATGTCAGGTTTTAATGTTAATTAACATTAAAAAATCAGAAATAAGCACAATTCGTAGAAAAAATAAACAAAAAAAATATTGACATGATAATTTCTTTTAATATATTCGCTATTAGTAAATTTTAATAATTATTTATGGAATCACTCATTCGGTAGCCTATAGTTTTATCATCATGGCATATATTAATATGCCAATATATGTATAGCCGGAATTTACTATAATATATTTTTACTATCAATTTAAAAAAATTTTCAAGATACATTTAATTATATATGCTTTCTCATTTTTAATATCAAAGATACTTATTAAAATTATTAAATTATTATTACTTACGATGGAAATAATGCAAATGGTGGGATTTATTTTCTTCAAACATCTTCGTTTCTTTTGAAATTAATTCTTATGTTCATGATTTCTTTTCACTCAATTCCTTAGGATTTATATTAAGTTCCTTGATCCATCACATTACTTTGTTTCTTGTTCCTTATTTCTTTATTTGGAATCATGTTGTGCTAATTCTGATGGTACATTCCTGTATAAAGAACCGTTTCCACTAATACAAATATTGTGAAGACGAGAAACTTCTAAGTGTAAATGATTAGTCGATACAATATGATAGATACTAAATGAAATTATAAAAAGTTACCATCTATGGTCCTATGACAATGAAAGCAAAGACAATAATACAATATTCCATACATTTTTTTCTATATTTATACATTTTATTGCAAAAGTTTTCGCACCCCACTTCCGCATAATCTTATCAATATTTCCAAGAAACTAATTCTAGCGAGAATAATAAATTATATATAATGGTCATATATCTTTTACCAATAATTATATATAATTGAAAAAATTGCTTTTTTCATTTATATATATTTTCTATTTATATATATATATATATATATAAATAAATATGACAAAAATGATAAACAAAAAAAGTATTTAACTTGAAGATTATTAAAAATTGATTACACATAAACAAATTAAACATACACTGTAATATTTAATTATTAATTAAAAACATAATTAAATATAAATAAAATAATTGTATATCTTAATCAATAAATATAATTTTTTTATGTAAAATGATTAATAATAATTAAGTCGTATGGTAATATATAAGATTACAAAAATAAACAATATAAATAACATTGTGTATTATCCGCACCTCACATACACAATAAAAACATGAAATGTGCATAGAAAAAAGAACTATTAAATCAACCATAATATGTTCATATACAGGATACCCTGAATTTAAATGTGAAAACTTTAGGAGTATGTAGACTGTAGAAGATCGATAAACTAAGAAAAAAAGTCTTTTAAAGATGTGTTCGTTTTTGCTTTGTTTTGGAGAAAATCACAAATAAGGACGAAACGCAGTTTTAATTTTTGTACTTATTTATTATTCATTCACACTTATTTATTCACGTTATCATGACAGCAGCCGTAATCCATTCATCAGTACGGGTCTCTGATAGAACAATCGATTAAGCTTTTATTTTACTTGCAGTTATACTATATACACATTGCAGTTATACATTTTGTTAATTTTCTGATAGTCTGACTTGCTAAGTCCGTCTCTTTGACCGATTTTTGCTGACGGATTCTGAAAATTTCAATAATAAAATCATTAATGTCATTAATCACAAAGATTATTTTAACAGATAAACGCACAATAGATACATATAATTTGATGCAGCGTGTAATTTGCAAGTAATGTACAAGTTTTCCTTTTTTCTATATTAAATTGGCAAATCGATATTTCGTTTTTATTTCTGTTTATTAATAATGTAACTAACAATAACTCTATAGAGATTATTTATAAAAAATAATTATCACTTACTTTGGGAATGATAGTTCTTATAATAGGATTTTTGGCAAATGCGTACGCTGAATAATGCATCACGCTGCTGTAATCATAAGGGATGTCGTAATCTTGGGCGATATTTGGGGAAAGTTTGGCAAAATTACCCGTGCTTGCTAGATACACAAAATAAAGAGTAGTTTATAACGTAACTGTGCAGAATATTTTCATTTAATTATTATAGCATTTAGAATTATTATCTTTATATAAACAGTTATTTTTTTTATTATTTTAAATACTGTTAAATAATTAATAATTCTTAAGTCATAAACGACAGAAAATTCCTAGAAATTTTCATAAATCAATCTGTAAATAAACTCTGTAAAAATGTATAAAAAAAAACTTTCCAGCTGGAAAAATGGCATATATTATTTTGATATAAAATATTATAGTTATATAAAATTAGTTAATATTAAATATCAATAAATGACAATGCAAAACATTTGCATGTAATTTTTGAAATATTTATTCAAGAAAGTCTTATTATCTCTTATTTTAAATCTCTTATTGTTAAATTACGAATATACGCACATTCTTCAATATTATCCCAGTTGATAGTCACGTAATTATCTCGATCATCTCTAGTATGCTCGTGCCAAAAGCCAGTAGCGTGCATGATCTCATGTATTACAGTACCCTTTTTCGTTACACAACCAGGAATTTGTAAGTTTATTGATTGTTCACCGCCAATCTTGCCAACGTAGCTCCAACATCCAGTATTATAACTAACAAATTTGACATAATCCTCTTCGTCTGTTCTCGGTTTAAGCTGGATACATGTATACTTCTCATACTCCTTTATTGCTTCATGTATAAGATTCAACTGATCGTCATCTGCGATACAAAATTTATCAACGTAAATAATAAAATAATTTTGAACACGATAAGATCATTCCCAGATGACTATTTTTGTTTATATTTAAATTTTTATTTATATTTTGCCATTGGCAATATCATAAAATAATTTAATAATAATAAATACATTATTATCTTATTTTATTTTAATATATTGCTAAGAATGGGATAATTGATAGATATTCTGAAAGTAAATTAACATGTCTGCAACATATTTTAATTCTGGATATCTGAAATGTAACATATAAGCTAAATTAACAACATCAAATGTAAAAAAAGATTTTTTTTATCTTATTCTAAAAAATATTATAATATTTTATAATATATACATTTTTTATTGTACATTGAAATAAAAATATAGATATAATATTCTTATACAACACTTATGTTCTTATAAAATATTGTATGCATAAAAGACTGTACATAATTTAGTAATATAGAACAAATGCACTCTTTATTTTATATTTTATTTATTGATAAATGATTTGATAAAAGATTAATACTTGTTAAATTGGATCTCTCCCATATAATTACTTATAACACATTATGAAATAATTAGATTGATGATCGTTAGAATGGCTGAATTTTCGAAATACTTACCGAAGTTACCCATGATTACGTAAGGAATAACGCCATTAGACCAACGAAGACTTTCATCTTTCATACCGTTTCGTGTGAGGCTTTTTGCGATCATGATGTCTCCTTCCAAATAGTTGCCCAATTCTTCAGGATTTACGTTCATATTTACGGTCCATTGTGATACTTTAACTCCCGTTTCGTTGTCCGGAATTGTCAGGGCCACTTGTAAAGTATCTTCTACGTCAGAGATTGGAACCGCCGACACAAATGTTGTAAGAACGACAAGCGTCCATGCTGATGGCAGACCCGACATAATCAACGTTAAATCAATAAGTTACTGATTTAATTATATAATGACGACGAAAGCGAATGCGGTAAGAGTTTTATATCGTTTCCCTTTTTATATATTTTATCTCAAAAATTTTCTGTCCCTCCTATTTAATTTCAGGTGGCCAATAAATATCGTACTAAAGATGCTATTCACAAACTTACTGACGATTACAATCAGTCTTTCTTTGATTGAACATGAGTATTCAATTAAACGATCTTATCGTGTTTAGTACTGTACATTTTGTTTAATTTTGATTTTTCAAATAAATAGATCTTTGTCAACGAATATACATATCTGTAAGTGTTTGATATTTATGATGAGTATAATTCACAGTTACATTTTTATCAAATTATGATTAAGGAGATTCTCGCACTACTTCCTAGTTAATAGATAGTTTATTCATGATAATACATAAAATAATTAAAATAATGGAATAAAAAAATTACTAACAATATCTTATGTCATTACATAATTATTGTTAATTTTATATGTTACTAAATATTTTCAAAATGATAAAATAAAAGTTAGGTGCTCATTTGATGTGTACGCATCGTCCATTTTTGACATATATTCTAGCTTTCTTTATTGAAAAATATAAATTGCTTGTAAACTCGGTCAGTTTAAATGAAACTTTACGGGAAGAAACTTAAATGTTTACTTTATAATTATAACGATTTTTAAATTGCTGTCTTATACGTATCTTAATTTAAAAGAAAATAATTACAGAATAAGGTTATACCTTTAACTTGTAATGTAAAATTCTATACATTTAAAATTAAATATCTTCAAAATGATACGGTAAGAATCAATGAAATTTTTTTAAATATTATTGATATTATTAACATTTGTATTACATAGACTTGTATATTATAGATTTGTCTTATATTTTATTAAACACGAGAATTTCCTTAATTATAATATTATAATATTTTAAAATAAAAATTTGTATAGTAAACAAAAAGTACAACAGTTTCTAACGTAAAAACAAAGAGTTTACTATATGTACAGTAAAATAAATGCAAATTTTTAATATCTTTTTATTATAATGTCTTAAACAATTTGGGAAGTTTGAACAGGTGAATAAAATAAGTTTGTCTAATTATGTTTGTATTATCTGAAACGTTTAAAAGTCGGACACGACATTGACATTATCTTTTCTCCGAAAACGATATCTTCATGATATAATTATCTTTGATATTATCTCAGCAAATTTTTTGCTAGATTTATTTTTATAAAAATATAGATAAATATGACATATGAATTGAATGATTGCCATATTCATCTATATTTCAAATACTTATCAAAAACCCTTCTGGTATTACAATCGTACATGTTTTGCAAGATAGCTGTGAAAATTGTAGCCATTTTAAACGCTCAGTTGTTGAAAAAAATCAAATATCGACGATCGCCATAACAAAAATTTACAAATTGCGGTTCAAATTAATTAATTACTCACCATATTCATCAGATCTGATCCCCAACAATTTTTTCCTGTTTCCTAGGCTTAAAGATTTGGAGGATACAGATTTTCATCAAACGAAAACACTGAGTGCTTTTTATTTGATGACACAAGTCAACTCAAATCACAAGCGTTGTTCTATCCTTCTTGACATTCGGAGAAAGACAAAGACAGAACGATACACTTGTGTCGACTTGTGTCATCAAATGGAAAGCACTTATTGACATCGACTGACACAAATGACTCTCAAACAATAATTGAGCGTTCAAAATGGCTACAATTTTCACAAGTATCTTGCAAAACATCTATTTTTGTAACAATTAAAATATTAATATATGAATTCCTCAAATTTAAAACAATAAATTAGGCTAAAAGCCTTTATACAAATAAAATTATAAATTAAATCAATTATAATAATTTAGTTCTTAATATTGTCATGAGAGGTTCACACTGATGAAAAAATCTTGATCATAAATAAATTTCAAAACGTACATTTCGGTTCAAAATTGAACCGAAATGTACGTTTTGAAATTTATTTATGATCAAGATTTTTTATAATCAAATAATTTTAATTTAATTTGCGCACATAGCCTTTATATTAATTTAATGTACGATTATACCAGAATGATTTTGACGAGTAATGTCATTTTCATGTTGAGACTCAAAATTTTTCGACCCTCGTATAACTTTTAACAAATATTTGAAATACAGATAAAAAAATATATCATTCGATTGCCATATTTATCTACAGTTCTACAAAAATAAATTTAGCAAGAAATTTTGTTATTATACTGTAAAACTACGTTTAAAATAATATATCAATAATAAATATTTTATCGCGATATAGTTCATCTATTTGAATATATTTTATTAGTACGAATTACGTTATGTTTTCTTTATCAATCGATAATGTTCAGTATGTTTTCTTTACTATTGCTCATAAATTTTGATATTCCATTAATATTTGATTAACAAAGGAGGATTAAAAAATTCAGTAAGAAAGGATGATGCATTTATATATTATAATATGTAACTTATAAGATAGGTACACATTCATAATTAAGATATATAATTATATATTAATTATTAAAGATTAATAATTATATATTAACATATAATAATACTGTTTATACTAATTGTTCACATATCATCTATAAAAAAAATAATCGTATCTTTTGCACATAAGACTAGATGCTCTTTTTTTACGGAAAGATTCTTATTAAGTAATTAATTTGCTAATCAAACATTTCTTTTCTTTTTATTTGTATTAACACGTGCGAAGACGTTGCTAAACCACCAGTATTCGTCCGTCAGTACTGATAGTCATAGTTGATTACGTCAGTACGTTTACCACATCTGTACATCCTTCTGATTTTCAAAATGTCCTTCTTGCTGAAACCTTCCCTCTGACCCAGCTTTATTTCGCTATTTCCTTGGAATATTCCGCCAATAATATCCAATATTCCACCGTTTAGTTGTCTCTACGGACACATACAAATACATATAGATACGTATATAATGTATAATACAATATAACATAGTTTTCATGATTCGTAAACTCGCAAAAGGTATTTTTTTTTTATTATACTGGCAAATTCAATAATTCTTGTCTGCATAAACTCCGTCCAGCAATCAAACTATTCATGTGATATAATTAATGATAAAGCATTGACACATATGATAATGTTTATAAGAATTGCCTACCTTGGGTACGATAGTTTTTAATTGATAGTTCCTGGAAAACGCTGTCGATGAGTAGTGCATCACGCTATCATAATCATAACCGACTCCAAAGGCATGGGTGATCTCCGGGGGAGCCTTATTAAAATTGTGCGTGTGACCTACATGCATAACGCACATGATAAAAACAGAATTTCATAAAAATAAAATTTTATGCAGAAGAGATAACCTCGGCCGATTATTAGACCAATGACTGTAAAGTTGACTTTTCTTGCGTAGCATATTGCGACAACAAAATGTCATGAGATTCAAATTTTCGAGAGCTGATATAAAGTGCGTCACCTCACGAACAATTTTCAATCAATAATAGCATTTTGCTGTCGCAACGTGTCGCGTATAAAAAGTCAATTTAAAATTTTGTGATATAAAAAATCGCTCATATTTAATATTGAAGACATTAGTAATAAGGCAATTCTTCTGCTATAACCCAAGCAATAAAGTAACATTTTAATGGCATCTTGCTGACATTAAAACGTTACTTTATTATAGAGAAAACATTTTATAAATCATACAAGTAAAAAAACCAATGCCAAATAAACAGCATGTTATTTAAATTATTATGTCAGTCATTACTGAATAATATTAAATACTATTAATATTAATGTTATATAAATAGACAAAACGGTTTTCAGTTCAATCTTCATTAAAAATGATCAATTTTCAAGATTCTTTAACTTTAAAAAATAATAGATAAGATATAAAAAACCAAAGCGACGCGAGAAAGTATGTCAAAAGAATGTTAGACCTCATGATATTATATTTTCTTTTAGACAGTTTTATTGTTTGTGAGTGGGAGTACGAGTACACACCGTTCAAGATATTATCCCACAAAATATTCACGTAATCGTCCCGCTCGTATCTGCTGTGTTCGTGCAAAAAGCCAACGGCGTGCATCAGCTCGTGTATCACCGTGCCCTTCTGCGTCAGGCAACCGGGAACCTGAAGGTTTATGTCCTGCCGGCCACCGATCCTACCCACACTGCTCCAGCATCCGGTGTTACCGGCTGTGATTCTGACGTAATCGCTTTCCTCTCCCATGTACGGCTTAAATCTGATGCACGTGTACTTGTGATAGTCGTCCATTGCGTCGTATATAACTTTCTGCTGCTGTGCGTCTGTGATACGAATGAAAGGACAAAAATATAGCGGTCTTAAGTGATAAAGGAGAGAGCTTTCAAGAATTGCTCAGAAAGATATTTAAGTACTCAACCCAGCAAAACATCAATTTAACTCTTAAAAATCAAAAACGTAAAAATGACTTTATTTTGATTAAAACTTTATCTTAATGTCAATAGACGGTCAAATTTTGTAACAAAAAAAATTATCATTTTGACTTTAAATGAGTCATCAAAAAGTAATGATCAAAATAAGTCATTTTAACTTTCTCTTAACTTAATGTGTTTCTTGGAAACCGTTAATTAATTACATTTTTTTATATAACTGTCATAGTACGTTATATTATAATTATTGTTGAATGGGAAATCATAAGTTATGTTAATTATAATTTCCGATTTAATATAATGCAATATAATTAACTAGTATATATAATGATTTTCCGGTCCTTAAACTATACATTAATGGGTCATTCATGTTCGAAATTAATTTTCATCACAAATATACGAAAATTATTAAGTGATCCTCAAAAAATTGTATAATTAATTATTTAATACTTTTAGCTTTAATCGAAGAAAAGAAATGTTATACAAGACACGAATGATCCAATTGTGTATACTAAGGATTAACTGGCGTCAGTTAGCGTTCACAGAGAATTATCTGAATATTCAATTAACACTCAATACATTATCAAACGAAATATAATGAAATAACTTAGTAATAATAAGTATGTTATAACTTTGACATGAGATACTGCAAAACGCGCAATTTCAAAAAATAAGCAAAGGAAACTGTCGTGTCTGATTCTCGAAGTTACTCACTGAAATAAGGGCTAATTATGAAGGGAATGATGCCGTTGGGCCATCGGGCAGAGACCGCTGCAAGACCGTTTCTTCCGACATTCGACGGAAACAGGATGTCTCCTTCCACGTACTCGCCCAGCTCCTCCGGATTTACATCCATATCCTCGCGCCACTGTGCTACCTTCGATCCAGTTTCATTGCTCGGGTATCTGTAGAGTAAACTGCCAAAACTCTGCAGATGAGCGATCAATCCACCAGGACCGTCCACGGCGTTGTCGAAGATGTCCCGACGACGAAAGCTCGGCCACGCAAACGTCAACGACGTCACGACGAGAAGCATCCACACGAGGGTGGCTAATAGTCCACATGGCATGATCGACATTCAATCGGATCAAGTAAGAAGTATCACGGAATACGAAGTTTAGGTACCTTTAGATACCTTTACAGTCACGCGACAACGAACGCGAATGATACGTAACTACTCGGGTCGTTCTCGTTTTTATATACGCCACATGGAAAAAAAATCTGTGCCCCACCCGCGCGGATGTACTCGCTGTAGGAAGTAACTCCGGAAATGATCGGGGTCATCCGTTGATAACCGTGGACTTTTGGTGATGGCGAGCTCAGATTTATTCCTGGTATCTCTCTGATACCTCGAAGGTGCGACACCAAGACCTCGAGGCCGCTGTTATGAATCATTAATCCTCCCGACATGGCGGTTATTTTAGAGGAGGTCGAATTCTTTTCTAATACTTTCGCAATTCCGATGACATATGGATCAATCGTTATTGATATTATAATCCAAAGAAGTTAATATTCTAATTTAGGAGATATTGAGAGGAAATATTTTCTCACCGAGAAGTGCAATTATTTCAATTTTAAAGTACTTAGTAATCAATCAATTCGAAAGTATTTAATTATGAATCGATTTAAGCATTAAGAAAATTCTGTAAAATATAATACGAATTAAATATTAGTTGTAAATAGACTCATTATAGATGAATCTTTAGTCCATAAGTTGATGTCTTTTGGAACCAAATACAGGATGTCGATGCATAATAAAATTTATTAGTTAATGTTTTATACGTATCGATCCAGCTTCGGATCCTTTTCAATGCACATTGAACGAACTCATTGAGTTTCCTAACACTGTACAAATGTAATGTGTCGATATTTCACTGTTAACATAATTAAAAAAAAATAAGTGTTGACAAGAAATAATAATCTAATATATTGTAAATATATGTATAAGACATTAGAACTCTTTAATAAACCTTGTTACGCATCGACATCCTGTGTTTGGTTCCAAAAGGCATCAACTTGGACTAAAGATTCATCTGTAAAATATGTTCTATAATATAGTATGTTTTTAATATAAATATGTTTTTTATAAAAATTTTGGATATTAAGAAACAATTTTAGAGAATAAATCTTGATTGGTGTCTCAGGATATTTATATTTTATTTGCATATACCAAGGAATAAGAAATAAACAATTTTAGAAGGGCGAGATGATTTCACGGAAGTGAAGAAGTTCAGATTCCGTTTAAATGGTCACTTGATGCGTCAAGTATACGTCTGCATAATAGGAGAATGGCATTATTAGCACATAGAATAGGCGGGATTAATATCCCGGCACGAAGTCATTCACATGCAAATTTTGCCAGACAAACATTTGTCATCGAAGAACCTCGATGTATGACAGCAATTAAATAACCAAGGACGATTTTTATTATCCGTTTCGATATTATACTCATCATTGTGATACATTCATTCAATTTAAGAAAAGAAACTTGAACAAATTCTTGAGATATTTTAAATGTTTACATTCTTTAAATGTTTACAAAAAGTTACTTGTGAAGCGTAGATGTGCAAATTATTTCAAATGATTCACTAAAATGAACCCAAAAAGAACTTTAGAAAAATGTTGTAGAAAATGGGAGATCCTAGGAAAAAATGGTTTATATATAATTATATATAATTATATAAAAATTGACATATTTTATATACAATTATATAAAATTATATATAAAATATGTCTATATATATATATATATATAACATTTTTTTCCGGGATTTGTCTGAACTTTCTGTTTATAAGTTTATAAAACATTCTATTTCTCAATCTTCATAGGACTGAGCCTGCATTTGAAATAGTTTTATTTAAAATACAGTATTTGCAGTACAAATATATTTTGTATTTTGTATTTTAGCGGAGCACATAAAAGTATTATGTATTTTGTGTTTAAAATTGAAAAATCGAAAGTTTTTGTATTTTATAATTCAAATAATAAAATTGATTGTCAATTTAAAATTTAAAATACTAAATACTTTTACATTATACTCTTATGAAATACAAAATATTAAATACAATTGATCTTACAAATACTTGTTTTCTATATAAAAGTATTTCAAATACATGCATGCCCAGATCTTCATAAATTTTTCCAACTAGAATTCAAGAATTTTTTAAGAAATCCAATTGGATTTTGATTAGGGATGCAGAAAAAGGGATCTCACTTCTAATATTCGCAATGGACAAAATTTTTGTATAGGACAGCGAAAAGCCGTTGACACCGTTGGGTTTTTCCGGACTCAAGGAATAGTAGGCAAAATGCCGTTTTTTATAATCATTCGAGTGATTACAAATGGTAGCGAACCAATTGCGAACCTATGAATATCGCAATGTTTAACTAGCATACAGATAGCAAGAGGCTAAAAGCCGCATTACGAAAATTCTGTTGCGCGTTATCTAAAACCTGTTTGAATGGCGTACTAGAACTAAATGTTAGAACTTAGGTCCCCCTTTCTATTATACAAGCAACACGATAATTTTTGATTAAAAAAAAAATAAATAAATCCCGTCCACGCACGCCATTTACATACAGATCTGTATTTCTGGGGTTGGCATTTTTATTACATTTAGAGAGAGAAAGACAAAAGTATAAAACTAAAATCATATAAACAAATCTATACGACAAAAATTAAACCAAAATTATATAAATAATTTTAGTATATTTTAATATTCTAATTAATATTGAAATATATTTTTATACAATCTTGAACTTCTTTTATGTGATTAATTTAGTGTTCAATAAAATATTTGTTAAAAAATATTTGTGAAATACTTATAAAAACTTTAAATTATATTGTATAATTCATTAAACTGTATAATTCATCTTCATCTCTTTTTTTATTAAGTAATAAAAGTTTAATTATTCTATATTAACAAAATAATATTACATATTACTTGATTAATAATTAATCACTAATTAATTACTAAATTAATCACTAATTAATTCAGATCATCAAAATTGCTTATGGCAAGATTTTGACTTGCGTAATTCACAATCAAATTTTTCTCCCCATTTGTTAAATAATAAAAAAATTAATGAATCTATCAATGTTAATAAAATAGTATTACCTGATAAGTTAATCAGACGATTTATGCCCATTTCTATCAATGTAAATTATCTAATTTAATTTCAGTTTAATTTATTATTTTATGTACTTTTTTTAATTCTTAGAACTAGTCAAAGATAAAAAGCAAATTAAACTGAGATTTAAAGTTACATTGGATGCGTTCTGGGAGATAAGAGAAAGTTTTTGCAATAACGTGAATCCAGATACGGTAAACGCTAAGATCAGATTATCTTCTTAACAATTAATTAAGAAAAGGATAACATGACTTCAGCGTTCACCGTATCTGGATCACGTTACTGCAAAAACTCCCTACTATTTGCGCCATAAACGTAAACGCTACCAACGCTATTCGTGGAGCCAATAACGTGATAGCGTTAGTAAGCTCCATGAACGATCCTACTGTAGCGTTGATAGCGTTTAACATTCGTCGAGATTAATATAGAGGATTCTGTTCTCAATCATCCATCAAACTGTTTTCTCTAATAATTTAAATTTTTAGAGTTTCGCATTAGGTACACGTAACGTGAATTTTAATTTTTTTTCATAGTGAATCACAGAAGACAGAATGCAATCTCAATTGTAATCTCTATGATGCTGCCAGGTCGGAATAAACGAATTCTTGCTTGCTGTAAGTATCATCTTTAATTGTTCAAAGTGTCTGCCGAGTTTAATTTGCATATTTGATTTCATCACAAATGTGTAAAAGATTGGAGATATCTTGTTAATAGCGATTTTTGCTTAGCGGCAAGCCATCATAGATATTGCAATTGAAATTGCATTTTGTTATATTCACTACAAGAAAATTTAAAATTCACGTTATATATACTCTACCCCACAGCACAGAATTTGCAGTAATATCATTGCAAAATCTCTGCAATGTTGCTGCAACTTTTGTGCAACTTTTGTGCAATTGGTACTTGAGTGAATAACGCGATCTGAATTTTTGAGTATACAGAGAATCTATGGACGGTTCAGGGAAAGTTTATAATCTGTAACAATTCTTGAAACAACATTCGATCGCGTATAATAACACAGTGCTGTTCACAGAGCTTACAAACGCTAACGTTACCAATACACTACCTCGGGAGAAATATAGGGCTGCGTTCCACTTTTAACGCTCGCAATGCTCGCGAGTTTGTCCTTGTTTAACATTTAATAAACGACGAGGGTGAAATGATTCCACGAGCGTTGTGAGCGTTAAGTGGAACGCAGCCTAGCGTTGATAGCATCACGGTAGTGTGTTACATCACGCAGTTGTGATGTAACACACTACCATTAATGACCAAGATCGTGTTTGTTAGCGCTATTTGTATCTTCGCGAATAACTTGTAGCGCTAAATAGTGTCTAAAAATGTCTTCCCGAACGCACTCATTGAATATAAGATAGAAATGGACATTAGACAGTCAGAATTTCTTTGAATTCGTACATTTGAAAAAAATTGAAAGAACAATCGAAGTTTGAATTTGAGCGAGATTCGATTAATCGATCGAGTGCAGTCGAGTTTAGTCGATGAGTCAATTCGCAATATTCGCATTACATCATGAGCCAACCTACAAGACTTGAATAACCTCAAAACGTTTCTTGTCTGTTTACATCGCGGTTGTAGAGTGAATAAAATTTTGAATCACCACAATGACATGGGAGGCCGTGAAACAAGCGGCCGAGAAAAACAGGCACGAGTTAGTGCTGTCGGGCACGTCGGTGTCCCAACTGATCAAAAACACGCACGGCCTGGATAAGAACTTGTTTAATCTTCACAATTTGAATTATCTCAGTATAACATATACGTGTCTCC